>NC_045969.1:44174541-44778681 GCF_010909765.2 Amblyraja radiata | reverse complement strand
AGGAGTAAAGTCCTCGCCTGCCGAAGTAAATTTTCCAATTAATTGTGGCCTATCAGAAATCTAAGAAAATGAAAGTTATGCAACTGAAAATAAAGTCCATGTAATTAAGGTCATAAAGTCATAAGGAATAGGAATTAGGCCATTTGGCACATCAAGTCTACTCCTCCATTCAATCAGGATTGATCTTTCTCACCCTCTTAACCCCATTCTCCTGCCATCTCCCCATAATCTGTACTAATCAAGAATCTATCTATCTCTGCCTTACATATATCCACTGTCTTGGCCTCTACAGCCTCCTGTGGTAAAGAATTCCACAGAATCACCACCCTCTGACTAAAGACATTTCTCCTCATCTCCTTCCTAAAAGAACATCCTTTAATTCTGAGGCTGTGACCTCTAATTCCAGACTCTCCCACTAATGGAATCAACCTCTCCACATCCACTCTCTCCATGCCTTTCACTCTTCTGTATGTTCCAATGAGATCACCCCTCATTCTTCTCTACTCCAGCGAGTACAGGCCCAGTGCTTGATTATGTATGTACGTTTCTGTGAGGGAAATCTGTAGTCTAAAACTGTGCAATATGTTGGTTCACAATTCTCCCACTCTGCACAGTTTGTGATCGAGGGGTAACTACAAGTACTACAAGACTATCACCATTGTCCCAGGCCAGAACAACAGACCCATCATTAGGTATTCAAGATTTCCTCTTTGTAAATTAGCATGTCTTAGTGTTGCCCTTTGCCTCCATACTGTGTCGCAGGAAAAATGTGTTACTTAGTAAAATGGGATGAGTACCGCTTAATCTATTTTAGGGATGAGCATGAGCTGTTATCAATATTCTCACAACACACTGGTTTTATAAAGACATGATGTGAAGCAATTTAATGTATTCCGACTGGTTAAAGGATAATTCTGTTAAGTGGTCAATTATTTTATTCTATGAGAATACGGTGCGCATCATATTGATTATATCAATGTTAGCAATGTTTGAAGTATGATTTGGAGTGGTCTTAATCATCTTTTTGGTATCACTCCGTTTTTTGTTCTTTTCCTGTTGTAATGAATGAGCACAAATTGTTACCTAATGCTACAGCTTCTTGGCATTCAATGCAGTTGATAAAGCCAGAAATCACAGTGTAATTGAGATATAAGCCAGCAATTATACAGTCAGCCCATGGGCCTTCATTGATGTAAGCAGATCATGTTGGGTACAGCTAGCCTGCTATCACTTGAGACAGGTTTAGTTTTCTGAATTCTGCAGCTTTTGTGAAGCTGTGACCCACTAATCGGAGCCTTTTGGTTGAAAGAACTTCAAAGAATACAATGTTTAAGATTCTTAATCAAATATGTTTGATTCTCAAAACGACAGCTCACACTTTTATGACGCGTTTGATATTGCCAAGGTGTTTCCCAGGAGCACGATCAGAGAAAAAGAATATACTACTTGCTATGTATAAATATACTACTTAAAATATATTACTATGTACAGCGATATGAAGATGTGAGTGTGAAAGGGATAGACACAAAAATGCTGGAGTAACTCAGCTGGACAGGTATCAGCGTTGGGAACAGGTTCGGTGGGAGAGCTGGCAGAGGCAAGAATCCCGCTGAGTGTGAGCCCTGGAATAATAAGCACTGTCACTCACAGGGAGGGCAGGAGATTGTGATCTATGTACTCACTGCCACTCAGCAACTGATCTGAAGAGTTAAAGCACAATCAAAGCTCCTTTGATCGCAGTTATCTGAGACTGTGATAGCAGTTGTTGGTCTTGCTTAGATGCAATCTGGCTTAATGTTGCACTTGTCTGTTTTGAAATGGCAACTGAGGTATTGGGCCTGCAAGGTTGCAAGAGGAACTCCCACCCACCTCCTCAGGACCTTGTAAGACACTTAAAGAACCAGCATCCAAGATGGTGGCTGAGTGCATTACACTTTATGACTAGGTATCACCGTCGATATCTTTAATTTCCCTTTCCCCTGACTCAGTCTGAAGAAGGGTCTCAACCCGAAATGTCAACTATTCCTTTCCTCCCGAGATGCTGCCTGAACTGCTGAGTTAGTCCAGCTTTTTGTGCCTTTCTTCGATTTAAACCAGCATTTGTAATTCCTTCCGACACAAGAGGTATCTTTATCTACACTGTCTAAGGTGCCAAGATCTCTGCAATGAGTTTAAGCACTGAAATTAATCTAACAATAAAAACATATTTTTAAGAGGTGCCCATATCTTGTATTGGGTGCTGGTAAAGTTGAACTGGTGCTTGCCATTCAAATATCTGGACCAGGAGGTTGCACTCAGAAGATACCAATGGTAAAAGTGATTTTCGTGTGTGGTGCCTAAACTAGGGCGCTGGTCAATCACATGTCGTTCATGCAAGAAACAGTTTGAACATCATCCAATGTTGCCTGTGGTGTCTCTGGAGGGAAAGGAAATAGTTGAAGAGAAATCAAGCTAGTTTCTCACAGCAGTAAAGTGAATGTATTTTTAAGGTGGTATTGCTGAGGCTGTTTACGTTTTTCGACTGTGTGGATCACACCTGCATCGTAAGCTAACTGCTAACAGAAAGACTGTTGCTTTTTTCCCCCCCTAATTGAGGCGAAATAGTATTCAGATTAAGATTTCATTCTGCTGAAGACTGAGCATTTGCACCAAGCCATTATGATGTGCTCTCCGGAACTGTAATCCTGTTGCTTTTGTGCATCTGTTTTTTAATGGAAGTTTCAATAACTGAGCAAAGTGTTACCTTGCCTTGGGCACTGTTTGTGGCCCTGCTAAAATGCAGCTGAGTACACAGGATCTGCCAGCTGCTCTATAATGGGGGCCTTTGGATGACTGTTGGAAGCATTTATCTGGCGGAGGTAGGGAACGTTGTGGGACATTGTTGGATCGATACACGCTGCGGTTATCATATGACCACTGTCAAAGCATTAGGAGCAGCTGCCCCGCTGATGTTATTCATTATCGGACATTCCATAATGAGATGAATTAAACATGATATAAAGTTAGAAAGACGTGTTCAAATAAAATGAATTGTATTCCCTCTCGCTGCACAGTTGCCCCTTGAAATATGTACCCAGTATCAATCTGCCGCAAAATTCACAGTGCAGGTTTACAACGATCCTTCTTAAGATGAGTGACTTGGGATTCAGTAAGATGCAATGTATAGATATCTCCCAAAGTAATAGTTCCCTTGACTTCTGTTATTAAGCAGTAGTTTGAAGTGCAATTGATTTGAGTCCAAACAGAATTATGATTGACTTTATAATGTGGCTCATTGTACTTTCAGGCCTGACCTCTTTGATTGGAAGGACGTTGCAAAACTACAGTCAGCAAACGAGAGACTGGATCATGCCTTCACTGTGGCCAAACAGCATCTTGGGATTGCAAAGCTGCTGGATCCTGAAGGTTGGTACCCCTTCAGAAACCGAATCAAATATGCATTACATTATTCTTTTCCAGAAAAGCTGCAGTACATCAGAAATGTAAGATCTGAAATATAGACTAAACCACTCTTTCATTTCATACATTTGTATTAAGTTAGAAAATGAGGAAGAAACACCTGGTGTATTGTTGACTTTCCTGAATAGTCAAGTGAATCAGTGTGGTGCGTGGGCGGTGGAAGGGGCACCATGCGCTAGGAAATATATTTTATTTAATTCCCAGTCAGAGCTGCAGTTAGTCACCTTCAGTCAGGAAGAGGGGATGGAATTGTAATTATTCTTGGCCTGGGAAAGATACAGTTGGCAATTATTATGATTATTTCTGATTCTGGGCATTGAGAGCTGTGCACCTGAGCAGGTCGGTGCCCGTGAGAAATTGGACTTGCTTAAGTCTCTTCAATAACCATGAACTGTTGCCATGGTTTTTGAAGCAATCTAATATTTGTCACCTTGTCCCTGCACACACGTGTGAACAGTCACATGAATATGCAGGGCATGGAGGCATATGGATCGCTGGCTGGTGAGAGGAGTTTATTTGCCATTGTGTTTGGCACGGACATTGTGGGCCGAAGATGATTGCTGTGGTGTATTGTTCTATGTTCTTTGTAGACCACCTGTGTCTTCTTCTTGCGTTTGAGGCAGCAGAAGTCTGCAGCAGGGTGATGCCATCCGGTTCGACATCCATAGGTGCCCGCGCTAAAAAGGGCGCATGCTCCGGGTTGGCTGCCAAGCTGCGGCGCTGCTGCTGTGCCATCTGTGTGAATGTGACGAAATGCAAAAGATTGGATCGTTTCCTGAGTAAAGTTCACATCATTAAACTGCACACCCAATTATCAAATAAGGGTCTGGAGGATATTCATGATAGGATTTTGTTTAATGATCAATTTTACTTGTGAAAAGACTTTTAGGATAAAAAAAACAAAAAGCAATAAATAACTCTCCCCATCTTCCAGATGTGTCAGCAAGATGTTCATATGGAAACATTTCATTGACATGTATATGCTGCAGTCACTTCTCCAAACAATATCAAATCTGCATATTGCAAGGCCTAATAAACAGTAGTGAGATAAATAAACAATTAATCTGCTTTGGTTAGCATTGACTATAGGTGAAAGTTAGTGTAAGGAGTGTGGAGAACACTTGGGTTTTCGTCAGTGTGTGCCACCTGTGACATGCAATGGAATCAGTGGCAGCTCCAAAGGCCTCAGTGTACAAGCCTATCCCAAGAAGTTCATCTTCTAGAAACATAGAAACATAGAAATTAGGTGTAGGAGTAGGCCATTCGGCCCTTCGAGCCTGCACCGCCATTCAATATGATCATGGCTGATCATCCAACTCAGTATCCCGTACCTGCCTTCTCTCCATACCCTCTGATCCCCTTAGCCACAAGGGCCACATCTAACTCCCTCTTAAATATAGCCAATGAACTGGCCTCGACTACCCTCTGTGGCAGGGAGTTCCAGAGATTCACCACTCTCTGTGTGAAAAAAGTTCTTCTCATCTCGGTTTTAAAGGATTTCCCCCTTATCCTTAAGCTGTGACCCCTTGTCCTGGACTTCCCCAACATCGGGAGCAATCTTCCTGCATCTAGCCTGTCCAACCCCTTAAGAATTTTGTAAGTTTCTATAAGATCCCCTCTCAATCTCCTAAATTCTAGAGAGTATAAACCAAGTCTATCCAGTCTTTCTTCATAAGACAGTCCTGACATCCCAGGAATCAGTCTGGTGAACCTTCTCTGCACTCCCTCTATGGCAATAATGTCCTTCCTCAGATTTGGAGACCAAAACTGTACGCAATACTCCAGGTGTGGTCTCACCAAGACCCTGTACAACTGCAGCAGAACCTCCCTGCTCCTATACTCAAATCCTTTTGCTATGAAAGCTAACATACCATTCGCTTTCTTCACTGCCTGCTGCACCTGCATGCCCACTTTCAATGACTGGTGTACCATGACACCCAGGTCTCGCTGCATCTCCCCTTTTCCTAGTCGGCCACCATTTAGATAATAGTCTGCTTTCCTGTTTTTGCCACCAAAATGGATAACCTCACATTTATCCACATTATACTGCATCTGCCAAATATTTGCCCACTCACCCAGCCTATCCAAGTCACCTTGCAGTCTCCTAGCATCCTCCTCACAGCTAACACTGCCCCCCAGCTTAGTGTCATCTGCAAACTTGGAGATATTGCCTTCAATTCCCTCATCCAGATCATTAATATATATTGTAAATAGCTGGGGTCCCAGCACTGAGCCTTGCGGTACCCCACTAGTCACTGCCTGCCATTGTGAAAAGGACCCGTTTACTCCTACTCTTTGCTTCCTGTTTGCCAGCCAGTTCTCTATCCACATCAATACTGAACCCCCAATGCCGTGTGCTTTAAGTTTGTAAACTAATCTCTTATGTGGGACCTTGTCGAAAGCCTTCTGGAAGTCCAGATACACCACATCCACTGGTTCTCCCCTATCCACGCTACTAGTTACATCCTCGAAAAATTCTATAAGATTCGTCAGACATGATTTACCTTTTGTAAATCCATGCTGACTTTGTCCAATGATTTCACCACTTTCCAAATGTGCTGCTATCCCATCTTTAATAACTGACTCTAGCAGTTTCCCCACTACCGATGTTAGACTAACTGGTCTGTAATTCCCCGTTTTCTCTCTCCCTCCCTTCTTAAAAAGTGGGGTTACGTTTGCTACCCGCCAATCCTCAGGAACTACTCCAGAATCTAAAGAGTTTTGAAAGATTATTACTAATGCATCCACTATTTCTGGAGCTACTTCCTTAAGTACTCTGGGATGCAGCCTATCTGGCCCTGGGGATTTATCGGCCTTTAATCCATTTAATTTACCCAACACCACTTCCCGGCTAACCTGGATTTCACTCAATTCCTCCAACTCCTTTGACCCGCGGTCCCCTGCTATTTTCGGCAGATTATTTATGTCTTCCTTAGTGAAGACGGAATCAAAGTAGTTATTCAATTGGTCCGCCATATCCTTGTTCCCCATGATCAACTCACCCGTTTCTGACTGCAAGGGACCTACATTTGTTTTAACTAATCTCTTTCTTTTCACATATCTATATTCTGACACCAAAGCTCTCTGCCACTGTAGTAGTCATAAAAATATAGAAAAATAGTAGGAGTAGGCCATTCGGCCCTTCGAGCCAGCACTGCCATTTAATATGATCAGGGCTGATCATCTAAAATAAGTACCCCATTCCTGCTTTTTTCCCCCATATCCTTTGATTCCTTTGGCCCTAAGAGCTAAATCTAACTCCCTCTTGAAAACACCCAGTGAATTGGCCTCCACAGCCTTCTGTGGCAGGGAATTCCACAGATTCACAACTTTTTGGGTGAAAACGTTTTTCCTCTTCTCAGTCCTAAATAGTCTTCCCCTTGTTCTTAAACTGTGACCCCTGGTTCTGGTCTCCCCCAACATCGGGAACATTTTCCCTGCATCCTTTCATCATATGGCAGTCTCGCCATCCCGGGAATTAATCTGGTGAACCTACGCTGCACCCCCTCAATAGCAATAATGTCCTTCCTCAAATTAGGAGAACGAAATTGCACACAATACTCCAGGTGTGGTCTCACCAGGGCCATGTACAACTGCAGTAGGACCTCCTTGTTCCTAAACTCATATCCTATTGCAATGAAGGCCAACATGCCATTAGCTGTCTTCACTACCTGCTGTACCTGCATGCTTACTTTCAGGGACTGCACACCCAGGTCTTGTTGAACCTCCCTTTTTCCTAATCTTACACCATGCAGATAATAATCTGCCTTCCTGTTCTTGCCACCAAAGTGGATAATCTCACATTTATCCACATTATACTGCATCTGCCCACTCACCCAACCTATCCAAGTCACCATGCAGCCTCACAGCATCGTCATCGCAGCTCACACTGCCACCCAGCTTTGTGTCATCCGCAAACTTGGAGATGTCACATTTAATTCCCTTGCCTAAATTGTTAATGTATATTGTAAATAACTGGGATCCCAGCACCGAGCCTTACGGCACCCCACTAGTCACTGCCTGCCATTCTGAAAAGGACCCGTTAATTCCTACTCTTTGCTTCCTGTCTGCCAACCAGTTCTCTATCCATGTCAATACCCTACCCCCAATACCATGTGCTCTTATTTTTACACTAATCTCTTGTATCGGACCTTGTCAAAGGCTTTTTGAAAGTCCAGATGCACCACATCCGCTCTCCCTTATCCATTTTACTTGTTGCATCCTCAAAAAATTCCAGAAGATTAGTGACTTTGACCGATCCTGTCATTGCTTTCCAAATGCGGCTCTATAACTTCTTTAATAATCTACTCCAGCACGATAATAATCCTCCCCACGACTGATGTAAGGCTAACCGCTCTATAATTCCCCGTTTTCTCTCTCCCTCCTTTCTTAAAAAGTGGAGTTACATTGGCTACCCTCCAATCCACAGGAACTGATCCAGAGTGGAGAGAACATTGGGGCCAACTTCTGGGGCCACCTCCTTGAGTACTCTGGAATGCTGGGGATCCTGGGGGTTTATCTGCCTTCCGTCCTAGCAGTCTACCTAATACCATTTCCTGACTAATGTGGATTCCCTTCAGTTCCTCCCTCCCACTAGATCCTCGGTCCCCTAGTATTTCTGGGAGATTGTTTGAGTCTTCCTTAGTGAAGACAGAACCAAAGTACTCATTTAACTGTTTTGTAATTTCCTTATTTCCCATTATAAATTTACCTGTTTCTGATTGTAAGGGACCTACATTTGTCTTCACTAATCTTTTTCTTTTTACATATCTAAAGAAACTTGAACAGCCAGCTTTTATATTCCCCGCAAGCTTTCTTTCATGCTCTTTCCCCCCCCTCTTAATTAACCCTCGTCCTCCTCTGTTGAGTTCTAAATTTCTCCCAGTCCTCCGGTTTGCTGCTTCCTCTGGCCAATTTATATGCCTCATCCTTGGATTTAACACTCTCATAGATTTCCATTATTAGCCACGGTAGAGCCGCTTTCCCCGTTTTATTTTTTCACCAGACAGGGATGAACAGGTTCGTTCAGGTATGTAGGTAAATTGGGTTGGTATAAATGTAAATTGTCCCTAGTGTGTGTAGGATAGTGTTAATGTGTGGGGATCACTGGTTGGTGTGGACTCGGTGGGCTGAAGAGCCTGTTTCCGTGCTGTATCTCTAAACTAAACTAAACCTCTTTATAGGAACAAACGTGGGGCACGTTTGATCTATATCTCTTGTTCTTTATTGAACCAGAGTTATCTTGAGAAGAATATCTATTCCAAAACTATCCCGTATAACATGGAGCGAGGCAACACGGCCAAAATACAGGAGGACTATTAATGCAAACATGAAGGCCATTTCTGCAAGCACTGTGTGGTGATCATCCTTGTAAATAACACCATGATAACTTCCATTTGTTCCCTCATAATCTGCCATAGGCCAGTGACACGTTTGTTCCTCACAATTAAGCAAGATTGTTCAGGGTGATAGGTCCGTGACATCTTGGTCATTATGCACAGATGTCAGTGTGTTATCTGTTGTAAAAATGTAAAAAAAACACCAGGTAAATCACTTTGAGGCTGGCAAATTTGGATTTTCTCGGTTGCTGGATGATCAGAGAAGAAAAGACAAAAGTTCAAAACATTGGGAACAAAATTAAATGGAAAACAGAGGCTTAACACAAATAGTGGTAGAACCACCTCCACTGACAACAACAACGATGGCGAAGAATAATGTCATTCTATTCCCTCAGAAAATCTCAAAGCAACATCAAAAATTACTAAACTGGGAAATTACGTTTGTACAGTTAAAACAAATCCATTAAGGTTAAAATCTCTATTGGTCCCAAGACAAGGCCCTTTAAGCATGACAATCATTAAAAATAGCCTAATGTGGCCCACCACAATAAAAAAAAATCAACATGCTGCAATACACCAAATAATAAAACCAGACGCAAATCTCCATTGAATTGCCTACTCGTTACTCAGTTACATTGACAAAAGGTACAAGACTGTATTAATTGTCAGGAGCTCAACAGAAACACAGCAAAATGTTTAAGGTGAATCTATTTGTTGAGTAGGCTGCCAGGTCCTGAATGAATTATGAAATATCATGGAACAGGAGTATAAAAACAAATGTCTGTAAATCTTAAATAATTTGCTCCCACAAGGCTCTATTAAGGTCAAAATAAGAGTTTAAGCCACACTCAATGAACCAAGTCACTCAATCATGGCAAGAATAAATATTTGATGATTCTCATGAGTATATAATAATATGTTTTATGAATCATCATAGGGAGACACATCAGCACGCCACTGGAGGAAGCACACATAAATGTTTCAACATTTGGAAAATGTAAATTTCGGTTAGGAGAATAATCGTTTGTGGTTGCAATTTTTTCACCCTATGCAGTCTTGTGTCAGGAATATAAAATGAAAAGGTATACAGATTTGCAAACAAAAAAAACTTCTGTACAGGCATCACATTCATGCACACTCCACATCTGCATTCTCCACCTTGGCATTGCAGTAATTAATATTGACGGAATCTGGGATGCAACGGGAGTTCTCCGAGGCTTTCTCCTTGATGAGTAAAGTTTGGGAGCTTTAAAATGAGCACCAAGAGGCAGACTGGGGCAATTACCTTGAATGTCACAGAGGAGCAGCAGCCAGACCAGCGAGGGAGTGGATTGGCTGAGACTTCTTAATTAGTTTAGTGGATAGTTGACATAATTCGGTAAAATTAAGTTCAGGTGTAGCGGAGCGGCCTTGGAGAGGTGAAGTGTGAGTCTTTGGCTCAAGAGTCTTCGGCTCAAGAGTCTTCGGCGAGGAGGCTACACTAATCGGTTCTGCGTGTGTTCCGATATTTAAACTTGTGACTTGTTGAAGGAGGCTATCGGCAGCAGAGAAGGGAATAGGTTTCACTCAACTCTGAGTGTGTCTCATTTGTAATTGGTGATTTGTCTACTGAAGTAATGGCAGGCAAGTTGTTACAGTGTTTCACTTGCAGGATGAGGGAAGTCAGGGACACTGCTGGTGCCTCTGACAACTACACCTGCGGAAATTGTGTCCAGGTGCAGCTCATGAAGGACCGCGTTAGGGAACTGGAGCAGCAGCTGGATGACCTTAGGTCCTTTCCTGGAAAACGAGAGTTTCCTGGATATGACCTATAGTGAGGTTGTCACACCGAGGGTACAAAAAGAGCGAAGGTGGGTGACAAAGAGGACGAGATGTAAACATGGAATGCAGGAGACCCCCGTGACTTTAAGTACACCGTCTTGGAAGGGTGCGTTGGTGAAACTTTTTCTGACTGATATCCTGCAATAAGTGCAACTATTCTCAACTTCAACATTAAACTTAAGGGCCTGTCCCACTGTACGAGGTAATTCAAGAGCTCTGCCAAGTTAAAAAAAAAATCAAACTCGTGGTAAGCACGTAGAATGTACGTAGCGGGTACGTCGGAGCTCGGGACGTCTCTTAGCAGCTCGTAACGCTAACGGCAGGTACTCGGGAAACGTGGTAAGCTCGTGAGGACTCGTGAAGATTTTTCAACATGTTGAAAAATGTCCACGAGAGCCCCGAGTACCTACGAGTGGCTATTATCGTAATTCTCCAAGTTCAAATCAGGGGTAACTCGGGCGAACTCTTGAATGACCTCGTACAGTTGGACAGCCCCTTAAGTGTTTTCCATTGTAAGAACAAAAGTAGAAATGCTGGAACTGCAGTGTGCTCTACTTTTGTTATAGCTCCTCAGAATGAACCAGTTGGCTCCTCAGGCAGTAAGAGCTGGAGAATATGCAGGCTTCCATTGGTGAGATTTATACTACACATGTTTAGAGAGGAACTGCAGATGCGGAACCGAAGATAGACACAAAATGCTGGAGTAAGTCAGCGGGTCAGGCAGCATCTCAGGATAAAAGGAATCGGTAAAGTTTTGGGACAGAGAGGATTCTCTTGAACTTCTACAGGTGTACAGTTGCATATTGACTGGTTGTATCAAGGCCTGGTTTGGCAACTTGAATGCCCTGGAACGAAGGGAAGACTGCAAAAGGTTGTGTACATTGCCCAGTCTATCACGGGTTCTGACCTCCCACCATCGGTGGGATTTACCGGAGTCGCTGCTTCAAAAAGGCAGCCAGCATCATCCTGGAGACCTGCACCACCCTGGCCCCACACTCATTTCACCCCTGCCATCGGGAAGAAGGTGAAAACTGTATCGTCCAGGTTCACGAACAGCTTCTTCCCTGCAGCCATTGGACTTTTAAACACTACAACCTCAAATAAGCTCTGAACTACATAGACTATCATTGTTATTATTGCACCGTTATTGTTCATTTGTTTTTTATGTGTATGTATGCGTGTGTGTATACACACACTGAACTTGTTTTTATTTATTATATTGTTCACAGTGTACTATGTTTACATATTCTGTTGTGCTGCTGCAAGTAATAAAGTCATCGTCCTATCTGGGACATCTGACAATAAAACACTCTTGACTCTCTCTTGACTCTTGCGACCGAAGCGTCTGTACGGACCGGGAGAGGAAAACCAGAGGCATGAAAAGATACACAACAAATCAGAGTCGACACTCTTCTGTACATTTTCATGCCTCAAGTTTCCCTCTCCCCTGTCTCTCAGTCTGAGGATAATTCTGGTATTAATAAGTGCCATCCTCAAATTCGTTACCATTTATATTATCCTGAGCTGTGTGCATTCAGGTGATTGAAGAGACTTCTGCATTTTTGCTCTGTGTCTGGCAGATAGATTAGCCATCAGGAGGATCGTTTACCATGGAATACCTGCGCTTGCAGGCATGATCTGGTTCACTTTCCTGTCAATGGTGACTCCCTCTCCACCCACGATGTCGAAGGTGGAGAATGCAGTCGTGTGGATGGTTTGTCTCAAGGTTGAGATGTGGACTGAAACTAAGTGGTTGGAGCAGGACTCAAACTGGGCATTAGTAATCAGGTCATTGGTGAATTAGTGTCAGTTGACAGCAGCTTCAAAGTCACCTCCCATCTCTACAATAGCAGCATCTTTGGTTTCTTGTTGGTACAACAACAGCTTCCCCGGGTTGGCATTCTGTGTGCATTACCTTTGCTTCTTCTCTCCAGATATTATTTTTCAATTTTAGAAAAATAATTGCATTTATCGTTTAGTTTAGTTAAGAGATACAGTGTGGAAACTTGCCCTTCGGCCCACTGAGTCCGCACCGACCCCCGCACACACTGAGGACAATTTTACATTTCTACATTTCTACCAAGCCAATTAATTTACACACCTGTACGCCTTTGGAGTGTGGGAGGAAACCGAAGATCTCTGAGAGAACCCACGCAGGTCACGGGGAGAACATACAAACTCCGTACAGACATGAACCTGGGTCTCTGGTGCTGTAAGGCAGTAATTCTATCACTATGTCACCGTGTCGCCGTTCTTGAATCGCATGTAAGTGTGCTCGCACGTGTCCATATTAAATGTATTTTGTTGCCATTTTACCCGCTCATCCCTATGTGCCACTGTTCAGCTTTGTGCTGCGGTCACAGTTAATGGTGAGGTCATACTTGTGCTGCCCATACAAGATAGACAAGTTAAAAAACCCCACAAAGTACACATTTTTCCCCACTACCCAGCCTTCAATATTTCCACCCTCTTACCAGATGGCCCATTTCTCACCTTGCAATCTTCTTCTATCAGTCAAATTTCCATCAATGACCAAACACGGTTCAGGCACCGAAAATACCTGTGTTCTCAAGCTTTCTATCGACTAAGTTTAAATTCTTCTAGTCCAAAATGGGCAGACATCAGATTTCACAAATACTCACTCACCCTGTTAAATTCCAATTCCTTTTTCTCCCTTCTGTGCTCCAAGTGCCACTTTGCCTCCTCTGCACCACTCCCTTTGATGAATTGTTCCCTCAAAATACTTTTTCTTCTCATATCTCTGATTAAACATGCTTTCGGGAGATATTGAACACTATATGCCTGTTTACACTTGCAATTTAGCTTAAAATACTTTAATTCTACTTTCAGACTGTGCCTGATCACCCTTCAATTCATTTTTATTTCTCACAGTTCTCTGCAATGTCTGAATGTCATCTTTTATATCTTCATTAGCCTGTCCTGCATCCTCACCCCTCGAGCATTGCTTGTCAACTTCACAAGTGTCAAATCAATGTTCAATATTAGCACGCTAGCTCTCAAGGTATTGCACCTTTTTGCGCTATCTTTCCTATGTTTTCTCTTTCTATCCCCTCCAGTTGCTGTAGGTCAGTTTACAGCTGCTTCCCCATCTCCCAATCATTTGTGCAGCTCAGTCTTTGTTTACTCATTTTTGAACTTGTCTTTGATATGCTAATAACCAGAAGGCTTTAATTAATCCTTGCTAACATCTGGACTCCCGTGTGCACTGCTAGACTCGCACGCCAGATGATCCCTCTCTACAATGATTGGCAATCACCTGTCTGAGGCAACTTCCTTGTCACGTTCTTTGTGACCATTTCACCCATCATTTATTCCAATCACGTTTGTGATCAGGCATTAAGGCTGTAAGAAGCTAGTTTCATCTACTAGTCTATCCATCAGATTTCAGGACTCCCACGTGTGGAATAGACAACTTGAGGCACAAATCAAAACTGCCTTGTTTAAAATCCGTGTGCGGACAGGGTGCCGAAGGACGAGAAGCCGAAGCCAAGATGCCGAACCGACATGATGCCGAGCGGACATGACGTCTCCGGATACGGGATTGGTCCGACACCTTGTCAGTCATCGACAAAGGTCGGCGATTGGTCCAGATCCCCGCGTCCATCACATTACTGGCCGTGGGGAGACGGGAGGGTGGGAGGGAGCTTGAGCTTGCATTTGTTAACTGGTGGCAGTGACTCCAAGCTGCTGCGATTGCCACAGAGGCAGTGATGTGATGGACGCGGGGGTCTGGACCAATCGCTGACCTTGGTCGATGACTGACAATGTGTCGGACTAATCCTGTCCCTGGAGACGTACAAGGTATAACAATTTAACCATTTTTAAATGTAACAATGTACAACAAAAGTGTTTCATACCTATTTATCATTTCGGCTTCATGTCCGTTTGGCATCATAAATTTTCAACTTTATGTCCGTTCGATGTCATTTCCTTTCGGAGTCGTGTCCTTTCAGTGTCATGACTGTTCGGCGTCATGGCTTTTCAACGTGATGTCCATTCGGCATCTTGACTTCGGCTTCTCGTCCTTCGGCGTCCCGTCCGGGTCACGTCTGCCAGTATCATCTCATGCTACATTTTTGCCTTCCTGATTTCCTTCTTATGTATATGTAGACACAAAAAGCTAGATTAACTCAGCGGGTCAGACAGCATCTCTGGAGAAAAGGAATAGGTGACATTTTGGGTCGAGACCCATCTCGACGTGAAACGTCACCTTTTCCTTTTCTCCAGAGATGCTGTCTGACCCGCTGAGTTACTCCAGGTTTTTGTGTCTATCTTCGGTTTAAACCAGCATCTGCAGTTCCTTCCGGCACGTTCCAGTATGTTCCTCAATCCCCTACATTCCTCCAGGGATACACTTGATCCCAGATGCCTGTAGCTGACTCGTCCCTCTCTTGTCCTGACCAGAGGCTCAATGTCCCATCATTCAGGTTCCTGACTCCATCGCCTCGCCATTCACTCTCACAGCAACATGTACACCTTGAACTCTCATTATCACACTTGTAAAAAACATCGCCCTTTTCAGGCCACCATTTTGCCTGCTCCAATCAACTTTTGCCTGCTCCAATCAACTTGGTGCGAGTCCGCCCACGAGTGATCCCGAGTTTAAAACAAATCAAACTCGTGGTAATCACGTAGAATTAACGTAACGGGAACGTCGGAACTCGTAACGCTAACGGCAGGTACTCGAGAAACCTGCTAACTCGTGAAAATCTTTCAACATGATGAAAGATTTCCACGAGTCAAATTTACTCTTGAAGTAAAACTTTTTAACTTTTAAACTCGTTGTAAGAACGTAGTAGCCCGTGAGTTTACCGGAGTGACTCGTGAGTCTACCGTGGGCACTCTTTAACTCAGCGGGACAGGCAGCATCTCTGGAGAGAAGGAATGGGTGACGGGTTGACGTTTCCAAATCCTGCTGCGTTTTTGTGTTACTCCAGCACTGTGTGTTCACTTTTGTCAACCAGCATCTGCCTTTTCTTGTGTATGACATTATTTGTATCCGTGGCAGTTGATTGTCACTCCCTTCAGTTACCCAGGGGGTTAAATGACTCTTTTCTGCAATACCCTGACTGATGTAGATAAGTATACAATATGTCTTTTTCACCACTATTTACGTGCATTGCTATTTTCAGGGAGTTATGGACTCTCTTAAGGCTCTTGAAGAGACTCAACACCACCTCCTCCTTGATCTCAAAATGTCCCGGCATATTTGTTTACTCTACACTGGTCTCCATCTCCTTCTCGTTGATGCATACTGATGCATGTATTTGTTGAGTACCTCGCCTACATCCTCTGACTCCAAGCATTCATTCCTCCTATATCCTTGTGTGCTCTGACCTTTACCTTCATGTTTTGTAATGTATGTGTAAAATGCCATTGGATTTTCTTTAATCCAATTTACCAGTGACTTTTTATGGCTGCTTCTGGCTCTCCCTGCTTGAGTTTTCTCCTGGTTTCTTTGCGTTCCCCTAAGGCCCTACCTCGTTTCATCTTCCTAAACCTTACAGATTGTTTTTATTTTTTGGGTCCACTTAAATCATCCAGAGATTACAAAGATTCAAACCGCTGCAAAAGTTCATACACGCAAAACTTTAAATGATCTGATGCAAAAAATGGAACCAGCAGAATGTCAGTTAGCTGTTGGTCTTGAATTGGAAACTGACCAAAGTTGTCCTCCTCAACTGATGAGTCTCAAATGCTGTTACTCAGCAACTCGTACACAGTGTAAAATTAATTGGTCCCATAACAGCACTTTTCCACTTGGCTTGAGCTTATTGTTGAAACGGTTTTATTTTCTGTCGGTGTTTCAGTGAATGCCTCCCAAGGCTGAATCATCTGTTGAAAGAATCTGCCTGGGTTTGTGCCGGGGCTGACATCATTATCTGTGAAAAACAGCTGGTGAAGTACAGCAGCAGTCAGCAAAACCTCAGTGCACACTGGTCCAAAGAATGTGGTCAGCTTGTGTGAATGGTGAAATGGCAGCAAATTATTTCACAGATCTTACAACATGTGAAACACCTTGGCTCCAAAGTTGATATTAAGTTTGTGAATTGCTCCCATAAGCTGCTTAGGTCATTTATCGGAATAGCTATGGATAGATTTGAGTGCAAAGGGGTCGGCAGCTAGTCGCAGCTGCAGGCTAGTCCCATTGGCACCACCAAATGACACAAAGTGCTGCAGTATCTCAGCGGGTCAGGCAGCATCTGGAGAACATGGATAGGTGACGTTGTGGGTTGGGACCCTGCTTCAGACTCAAGTTGGCTCTGGCAGGAGCCCAGTCTGAAGAAGGATGATCTGATCTGCAACATCACCTATCCATATTCCCCAGAAATGCTACCTGACTGGCTGAATTACTCCAGCACTTTGTGTCCCTTTGTGCAAACGAACATCTGCAATTCCTTTAGTTCTACTCATTGGCACCACAGCCTGATGGTAATTGTGTTGGGTACTGACAATACAATGGAGGTACTTGGATGCCACCCAGCCAGATGATATTATTATGAATAATTTTCCTTCATTGGTTACTGGTGCTGGACATTTGTTCCAGGTCATATTTTGAATCACAAGCCTAAGCACCAGAATGCTCTCAAGTGAGTGGTCCGTACCTTCATTATTCATTGAGATCAGATTATTAATCCTTGCGGCACTCTGTGGAAATGCATAATTTGCATTGCCAACCTTATTGGAGGTAATTCACAACTGACCTTCCTCATATAAAACAATTTGTTCTTGAACTGCCTGCAAGCATTGCTGCAGAAAATCAGCAAGTGGCTGAACAAACATTAAATCTTTCAAAATCCGAGGAGTGCACCAGTACTAATGCATATTTTCATTCTCTAGTTTGGCTTTGATCTGATAAAATAGAATTAATTTTATATATGCATCCAAGATTGCCGTTGTGATATCACAGAATTCACTTTAAACAATTAAAGAGCTTTGCGCACTGAACAAGGTTTCCAACAAGCCTTCAGTTCAACTGTTTACAACTTCTCAACCTTCATTTTCCAAGCATGTGGTGCTGTGGGTTGATTTGTCATTTAAACTCATGCAGTCATTGACAATTCTGCTTAACTCTCTGGTAAAGATTACAAGACGGCAATATTTTGGAAGACCTATTACATTAACATCCACAGATGTAACCAAAGTAATCTGAGTGAAGTGAATTTAAATAAAAATGAACTTAAAAGTGAATTCTCAGACATTACAGAAGATGACATATTTCATGTTTCAGCGTGATTAGATGTTCCTTTTCTCCATAGTGTGATTACCAGTTCATTTCTGCTCATTTTTAGAATTGAAGCCTTATTGCCTAATGTTTTGGAATTTATCTTGGATTTTTGAATGAAACAGCTCCAATTTTCTGAAAGAAACAATCAATTATCCAAGAGAGACGCAAGGTATTGCAGATGCTGGTTTACAAAAAAGATGCAATGTTTCTCTCTCAACGACTGTTGGCTGACCTGCTGAATATGTCTACTGTTTTTCAGCAGCCGTATTATTTTGCAGTTCGATCCAGATCATTATGGCTCTCATTGCTAGACTTCGGCTTGAGCTGTGGAGTAAGGATTCATGGTGTCAGACCCTCAAGGGAATAGTCAACCACATTTGAGGCATTGATCAAGCATAACATCAATCCGTTGCTTTGGGACTGTGTCCAAATCTGTAGCTGATGTCCATAAACCTATCCTTGTGCACATCTAATTTAACTCCATCACAGCCAGCAATTTTCAACGTATCTTCTGAAGTCTCTGCTATGTACTTTTCTGAAGCTCCCAGCGAGTTTGTCTGATTTTCCCAGATTCCCTGAAATGTTTGAGATTGTCTGATCTACAGATATGAGGGTTTTTGTTTGATCTTGAACCACTTTAAGTTTTCTGCATGAGAATTGATCATGTTTGAATCTAAGGAGTCAAATTCATTGCTTGATGAAGAATAAAATAAAATGATTGTTTTTCTTCACAAGTAATAGTCTACTGAGGGGTAGACAAAAATGTTGGAGAAACTCAGCGAGTTCGCCACCATTTTTGTCTACCTTCGATTTTTCCAGCATCTGCAGTTCCTTCTTAAACATTTCATCCACTGAGGAGTGATATTTTTTATTAAATTGTGTCAAAGATGTGCTTTCCACAGTTTTTTTTGTTTTTCGTTATAATTAATGGTCTTTTGAAGAGAATATTTTTTCTAAATCATTTCAAAGTTGTGCATTCCACAGATTGCATGGGGAAAAAATTATTTCACTTTTTTTTGGAAACCAGATTTTTCACCAAATGGCATCTCAGTTCATCCAGTTACACAGAATGGAAAATAGCCCTTTGGCTCAACTCATTCATGCCCCCAAGATGGCCCATCGAAGCTAGTCCCATTTACCACATTTGCCCATATTCCTCCAAATCATTTCTATCCATATACCTATCCAAAATGGCTTTTAAATGTAATGACCTGCCTTCACTGCCTCCTCGGGCATTAATCCATATATATACCTTTTTCTGTGTGGAAACGATGCCCCTCAGCTGCTTATTAAATCTGTCCCCTCTCATCTTCAAGTTATGCCATTTGGTTCTTGATTCCCCCTAGCCTAGAAAAAAGACTCAGAACATTCTCCCTGTATATTCCCCTCATGATTTTATATGCTTCTTTTAGATCACTGTTCAGTTTGCTGCACTACAAATAATGAAGTCCTAGGCTGCCCAACCTCTCCATTTTGCTCAGGCCCTCGAGAGCTGGCAACGACTTTGTAAATCTTCTCTGCATTCTTTCTAGCTTCTTGCCATCTTTCCTAAAGCAGGGTGACCAAAACGGAACACAATACTACAACTGCAGCATTATGTCCCAATTCTCTTTTCAATTACCTGACTGATGAAGGCTAGCGGCCAAAAGCCCTTTTCACCACCCTATATACCTACGATACCACCTTCATGGAATTATGTATTTGTACTCATTAATCACTCTGCTGTACATCACTTCACAAGACCCTACCATTCACTGTGAAGCTCCTACTTTGGCTGGACTTCCCAAAATGCAACTCCTCACAGTTTTGTGACTTGAACTCCATCAGTCATTTTTGGCCCACTTGCCCAACTGCCGTTATTCTTGCTAACCATCATCACTGTCTATGATAACACTTATTATTAATGTTGTCTGCATTTCTTCTGATCTTTGTCTTTCTCTTTAATGTGTTCAATTTTATTGGGTTCCTCACCAAGCAAGATTTATTTCTGAGAAGTTCTGTGTATAGTATGAGAGGAGTAGATCGGGTAGATGCACAGAGTCTCTTGCGCAGAGTAGGTGAATTGAGCACCAAAGGACATAGGTTCAAGGTGAAATGGAAAAGATTTAACAGGAATGTGAGGGGTAATTTTTCCCCACAAAGGGTGATGGGTATATGGCACAAGCTGCCAGATGAGGCGGTTGAGGCTGGGACTATCCCAACGTTGAAGAAACAGTTAGACAGGGACATGCATAGGACAGGTTTGGAGGGACATGGACCAAGCGTAGACAGGCCAGACGAGTGTAGCTGGGACATATTGGCCGGTGTGGGCAAGTTGGGTCGAAGGGCCTGTTTCCACACTCTATCACTGTGATCTTACAAAACTCAGTTTCTGTTTAAACAAGTTCATTATTTAGTGGTAGGCCATTTACAGCAGAGACGAGGAAAATCGTTTTCACCCAGAGAGTTGCGAATCTGTGGAATTTTCTGCCTCAGAAGGCAGTGGAGGCCAATTCTCTGGATGCTTTCAAGAGAACGTTAGATAGAGCTCTTAAAGATAGTGGAGTCAAGGGATATGGGGAGAAGGCAGGAACGGGGTACTAAATGTGGATGATCAGCCATGATCACATTGAATGGCGGTGCTGGATCGAAGGGCCGAATGGCCTACTCCTGCACCTTTTGTCTATTGTCTATTTAGAGGTTAAAATAGGCAGTCATAAGCCAAGAACTTGATTCTATTAGATTATTTTATCTAGGTTAGTTAGATATATGCAATAAAATTAGAATATTGTAAATGAATGGGAGGAACGCATATGGCCTCTTAAACTTTCATGGCCTCTCAGTGAGATTACAACTATTCCTTGACCTTTATTTTCCCAAGTGTTTGCTACATCTTTCAATTTCCATAGACTTCAAAAATAAATTGAACTCCTCCTCGAACATAAGTGGGCATCCAGTCTTTTTGGGGTAGAGAATTTCAAAGATTCAAAGTTTTGGAGCATATAAATACAATCTCATCTCAGTTCTACTCAGAGAAGTTTAAAGAGATTCGGCATGTCACTGAATATGCCAACAGATGCACCACAGGAAGTATCCGAGCAGGTTACAATATTAGCTGTCTAGGAGCCATTCGTGCAATTCCAATGCACGGGAACAGGAGAATCTGCAGAGTCAGCCCAGCCCTCCCCACCATTGAAAGCATCCATATGGGGCACCGACTTAAGGATGTGGCATCTACAATGATCTCCACCATCCAGTTAATTAATTAATTCCCTATTATTGCTATCGTCAGGCAGGAGGTACAGATGCCTGAAATCTCTCTCCACCAGCTTTGAGAACAGCTGCTTTTGTACAACCATCAAGTGTTTGAACCAACCTACACAGCCTTAATCCTAGCCATTCCAGGCTAATCCAGGATACAAAAAGTATCCCCACACTCTTACTCACGTGCTGCCATGAACTCCCCCAACATAAGCTGTTTTAAATCGTGAAATCTATTGATTGTTTTTCTGTTTCAATTTAGATATTATTGAAAACGAGAGCCAATTCATCTCAGTCAGGGGTTATGTTGCAGGAGCTTTAGTTTAGTTTGTCATGTGTACAGAGGTACAGTATAAAGCTTTTATTGTGTGCTATCCAGTCAATAGAAAGACTATACGTGATTACAATCAAGCTGTCTACATTGTACAGAACAGGATGATGGGAATAAGGTTCAGTGAAAGATAATGTTCAGTAAAGTCCGATTAAAGATAGCCTGAGGTTCTCCAATGAGGTAGATAGTAGTTCAGCACTGCTCTCTAGTTGGCGATAGGATGGTTCAGTTGCCTGATAACAGCTGGAATGAAACGTCCCTGAATCTGGAGGTGCTGGTTTTCATCATTCTGTACCTCTTGCCTGATGGGAGAGGGGAGAGGAGGGAGTGACCGGGGTGAGACACATCCTTGATTAGGCTGATGGTCTTGCTGAGGTAACGACAACATTAAGGAAGGAAACTCAGGGGAGATTGTTTCACTTTTAACCACAGTTTAGATTGGCTGAGGGAAGTGGCTGTTCAGGAAACATGGATGGTAAACGCCGAGCTTGTGGTGCTAAACCCTCTTGAGAAACAAAACTATCTGGTGTCGGAGGTGGGGGAGGAGGTGGAGGAGTAGGGAGACACCAATCAGCTTTCCATTCATTTTATTGCATTGTTATTATGATTGGCTTTTTCCGACTTTACTTTCAAGCTCTTACATGTCTTCACAATGTAACCTTGAGCATGTGAGAGAATGACAGAAATTTATGGGAGAAGAATTGCTCACTCAAAAAGAAGCTATTCAGCTTATTCCCACTCCCTGGTCCACAGCTCAAAAGTTGCAAGAACGTCAGGTACTTTTTAAGTGTGTTTTCTCCATTGCCCTTTCGGTATGCCGGTAGACCTTTTCCATCCCAAGGATTTTTTTTCCCGCTGACTGGATAACATGCAACAAAATGTTTTTCACTGTACTTCGGTACATGTGACAATACACTAAACCGAACTCCCCTCTAACCTAATTAATTTAACTAGCTTAACCATGCTTTCCAGTTGTTGATTTTTCTGCTATGAGAAATATTTGCTGTTTAACTAGCAGTTCGACTCTATCTGTTTTCATAGTCATAGAGTATCGTCAAAGATATATTCAAGAGAGAGTTAGATCTAGCTCTTAGGGCTAACAGAATCAAGGGACATGGGGAGAAAGCAGGAACGGGGTACTGATTTTGGATGATCAGCCATGATCATATTGGCTCGAAGGGCCGAATGGCCTACTCCTGCACCTATTTTCTGTGTTTCTATATTTAAAGTGATACAGTGTGGAAACAGGCTCTTCGGCCCAACTTGCCCACCACACTTGCCCACCACACAGGTCCCAGCAACACTAGTCCCACCTGCCTGCTTTTGGTCCATATTTCTGCAAACCTGTCCTTATCCATGTACCTGTCTAACTGTTTCTTAAATGTTGGGATAGTCCCAGCCTCAACTACCTCCTCTGGCAGCTTGTTCCATACACTCACCACCCTTTGTGTGAATTGTGTAATAGGTATCACCATATTATTGTTTGAGAAATTGATGCCTGTTATTTCTGTTCAAATATGCATCAGTAACATGGAGATGGATTCAATTTAATTGTGGCCAAATGGCATTTAGGCTGAAAAATTGCTGTTCACATCAATTGTGAGATCATGAATCTGAATGTATCATCGCCTGCTTCAAGCTCATTCTAAATTCCTAAACAAACAACATGGCACCATTCCCAGAACTCTGAAGACCAGCTCCTCCCTCAAAACTGCCCAGACAATTATGTGACTCTGAACACCTTAATAACAATGTCTGAGATTTGGGAAAGGGCAGTGGATAAATGGGTTCCATTCTTTAATAAATCTTGTATAGTGTTGAAGTGATATACGGTTGTGCATTTGATGGGGGCATATTTATATTTGTTTACTGAGCTCTTAATCTTGCCGTTGTCATTATGTTTTGTTCGTAATATATTCAGTACATCAGCTAATCTTCGCATTTTGCTAGAACTTGGTCTTTTACCAGATGTGGATGTTGCTGGTAAGGGTTGCACAGTGACACAGCTGCTTGAGCTGCTGCCTCACAGGCCATGGCCTCGGGTGCTGTCTGTGTGGAGTTTGCATGTTCTCCTTGCGACCGCATCGGTTTCCTCCCGCATTGCAAACATGTGCGGGTTTGCAGGTTAATCGGTCTCTCTGTACTGCCCCGGATGTACAGGGAGTAGATGTGAAAGTTGGATGACATAGATCAACTGTGAACGGGTGATGGTCGGCGTGGACTCAGTGGGCCAAAGGGTCTGTTTCCATGCTGTATCTTACAATCAATCAAAAATTAGAACGAGGGAAGAGCAGCAGGACCAAATAGAGTCATCGTGTAATACAGTGTGGAAACAGGCCCTTTGGCCAACTTGCCCACACTGACCAACATGCTCCTTCGAGACTTGTCTCATCTGCCTGCGTTTGGTGCATATCTTTCCAAATCTGCCCTATCCATGTAACTGTCCGAATGGCTTTTAAAATTGGTAACTTTCTCATGGAGCTGGGAAATGGCCTCCTACGGACCTACATCACCTTATGGTTTCCTGAGGACCACTTCACATGCTATCACATCTTCACATGCTCTCTTCTCATCCCACTATTTAGTATCTATCTGGACCAAGTTTCACAGTTTTGTGATTTTGGAACATAAATTGCAACTTTATCAGTAGCTTCCTATGTGAGATATATATTTTTTGGGCCCAAAATATTTTCAGAACTCACGGCGTTATAGTCTTATTTTAAAAGTTTGTTTCAATAAAATTCAAGAGTTTCCATTGTTTAAGGCAATTTCTAACTCTCAGTTTGTACAACCCTGTCATTAAATCCTCAGTCAGGAGATTTAATTATTTTTAGTTTAGAGATACAGCATGGAAACAGGCCCTTCGGCCCGTGAGTCAGTGCTGACCATTGATCACCCGTGCACTAGTTTTATGTTATCCCACTTTCGCATCCTACACACTAGGGGCAATTAACCAAGGCTAAATTAACCTATAAACCTGCACGTCTTTGGAATGTGAGAGGAAACCGGATCAGCTGGAGAAAACCCATGCGGCCACAGGGAGGACATACAAACTCTGCAGAGACAGCACCTGTAGTCAGGATCGAACCCAGGTTTCATAAGGTCATAAGGGATAGGAGTAGAATTAGTCCATTCAGCCCATTCTCTACCTCCTTAACCCCAATCTCTTGCCCACTCCTCATAACCTCTGACACCTTTACCAATCAAAAATCTATCTATTTCTACCTTAAAAATATCCACAGACTTGGCCTCTACAGCCTTCTGTGGCAAATAATTCCACAGGTTCGCCACCCTCTGACTAAATAAATGTCTCCTCATCTCCTTCCTAAAAGAATGTCCTTTAATTCTGAGGCTATGACCTCTAGTCTAGACTCTCTCACAAGTGGAAACATCCACCACATCCACTCAATCCAAGCCTTTCAATATTCTGCATGAAGTCCCCCTTCATTCTTTTAAACTCCAGCGAGTACAGGCCCAGTGTCGACAAACACGTTCATCATAGGTTAACCTACTAATTCCTGGGATCATTCTTATAAACCTCCTCTGGCCCCACTCCAGACCCAGCACATCCTTCCTCAGGTATGGTGCCAAAAATAGCTCACAATATTCCAAATGAAATGAATAATTTCCAACATTACATCCCTGTTTACATCTCTGGCGCTGTATGGCAGCAGCACCACTGTGCCACCCTCAATTATATTCTCATTCAAGATCCGCACATTGATTCAACTTCTGAATGTTGCAGAATGCTAGGTTTGGGACTAAACCTTTGAACCACCATACGACCCTATTGTGTAAAGTAGGAAATTACGCTTCAATGTGGCCATTCCCACAGGAGGCATCCCATCGATTTTCACTCTTTTCTGTACTTCACTTCTTAGCCATTAAATGTTTCGTCCATGAAGTTTGTCAGTCAATTAATTATGCATGGACTCAAACGGAAATTGTTTAGTCAAACCAACAGGTGGTGCTGCAAGCTCATGACTCCAAATTATAGGTCAGAACTGTGGATTGACAATGTACTTGAGCATTGAGCTGTGCCCTGTTACAAATTAATGGAACAACCCAATGATTGCATATGGTGTTGCAACTTAGACATGTGATTACCTCTACCTTGGGCTCTGATTCGAGTAGATCTAGGAGATGAGAGTGTTTCAATGTAATGAATGTAAGGCAACTTCACAATGTAGCTGCATGGCATGTAAAACATATTTTAAAGGTGTAAGCAATGCATATTTTAGTGATGCTTAATATATTATCTTTCCATATTTTTGCCATAGTTGGGACAATGGTATCTGAGGGTCAAATATTTTTTAGAAGGAAGGATGAGTTGCAGTGTTGCAAAGGAATGGGTCATTTATTAAAATGCATTTGGACATTTGGTGTCTTTGCAACCTTTGGCATCGTTAAACTGTATTGATTTTTTTCTCGTGACATAAATATTCAGGCTAACTGTGAAAATTCTTGTGTTGTTTAGGATGTCAAGTGTGGATATGGAAATGTACTGTCATTCTTGCACATACTTTAGTGCATTTAGTTTCTGAAGGATTTTGTGCAGTTTCACAAGGATTTTGACATTCTTGTGATTATAGAACTTGCAGGGTGTGTCTTCCAAAATATACAATTTTCACATCTTTGCATGTAAAAGTTGCAAGGAAATATTTGGAAAAAATCTACGAATAATTAGCCAGCACCAGATAGTTCAGACCTAGGAGACTTGAGGGTGGCTTTGCACTGACATTCCAGGGTGACAAGGACACAAGGTATGTTTAATTAAGGTGCTTGTTGTCAACCATAACCGTATCATTGTCATCAACAACAGCATAATACCAACTCAGCCATTTATAAAAAGCTTGTTCAGCATCGAACATAATCACTTCACAAGTAGTATTAGTAAACTAAAGAGATGATAGACGCTGGGCCAATGGTGCGAGGCATGATCAAAATGATCAAAGCAACTTTTCCAAGAACTCTCAATAAGTGGATTTATTAATCAAAATGGATATGTTGTGTGACTTGTACGTGAGCTTGGTGGTGGCAGTGCCCCTGGTGTATGCGTTTGTTCCTGTTGGATGGCAGACTAGGTAGGTTTGGTATATATTACTGGTGCACCCTGGCAGTTTTCTATAATCACACTATTGTACAATGGTACACCACTGCTGGAAGAAGTAAAGATTTACAGTGGTCATAGGTTCACAAGTGATATGAGCAGAATTAGGCCATTCGGCCCATCAAATCTACTCCGCCATTCAATCGTGGCAGATCTATTTTCCCCTTCTCACCCCATTTGCCTGCCTTTTCCCATAACCCCTGACGCCCGTACTAATCAAGTGGTGAATATGTGGCGAAGCAAGGATTTGTTTTATTACTGATAGTGTTGTGTTTCTTGAACGTTGTTAGAATTGTACTCCATCGTGTTCCTGACTCGCACCGTGCAGATGGTCAAACCGCTTTGAGCGAAAGGAACAAACTCGGGCCACAAGCAGTAATTTTAGGGATAGTCGTAAAAGTAGCTGTGCAAATGGACTGCGATGAAAATCCGTGTGAAAGTACAAAAGTCTGCATCTCTGCATTCATTTTCTCTACAGCTCTCAAAGAGTTTGGAATTTTGTATTTGGAACCATATGATCAATAGACTGTTATATCAAAAATGATAATGACGACCAGAGATCAGGCCCAAATCAATTGCAATATATTGATAAAAGTAACTTTTCCAAGAGCTCTCAATAAATGGATTCATTCATCAAAACGAATCTGCTGGTGGGTGGAGATGGTGCAGATATCAACGAGCTGATGATCAGCGGGTGCCTGATCAGTTAAATTCGGCTCATTAACCTCCAACATCAATGTAAGTGAGGCAACGGCTCAATTAAACAGCTGGTGTGTGAATCTGAGCAGCATGGCATTCATACATCTTGTACTAAGTTATGCTAAATGCTCCCAAGTACTGCCAGGACCACACATTCCTCTTGGGCACCACCGTATGTTCTTGGATCCAACCCACTAACAATGTCCATTAGACAAGTGTCACTTTAAAGGCCTTTAGGTTGTCACTTACACAAGTATGTATGTACAGTATATTATCCCATGACATGTACTATTTTGCAAATGTTTGTATGGTGAATCCTGCTTTGAGTAGGAAGGACCTGCAGATGCTGGTTTAAACCGAAGGTAGACATAAAAAGCTGGGTAACTCAGCGGGTCAGACAGCATCTGTGGAGAAAAGGAATAGGTACGTTTCAGGTCGAGACCCTTCTTCAAACTGCTTTGAGTTTTGAGTTGGTTCAGCATGGGGTTGGCTGACCACATCAGTGTGGACCCACCAGGGGGCAAATACTGGTGTCAGGAGTTATGGGGAGAAGGCAGGAGAATCGGGTTAGGAGGGAGAGATTGATCAGCCATGATTGAATGGCGGAGTACATTTGATGGGCTGAATGGCCAAATTCTACTCCTATTCCTTATGACCTTATGACTGGGGATAATATATCAAACATAGGCAAGCTTGGTATAGGAAGTCTGAGGTTGCTGACCCTTTAGCATGTACTGTGCAATGTGTTCTGATGCTATGTGAGCTATTGGATTCCCTCCAGGAATATGAATAATCCTAGGTTTGGAATCAGCGGGTGAAGATTGTTATTCAGGCTATATGTGCGAGATATTGTTGAGGTACAAGGATTTGATATGAGTGGAGGCTTTATTGAAACTACAGAGACAGCTAGAAACATTTTAAGATTGTGATGTACAAGTTTGAAGTTACAAAGTTCACGAGAGACACTGTTAATTTTGTATTTGTAAATTGTTCCTTGCAACTGAATTCCTTATTTTAGCATGTATTATAATTAGAAGAAAAAAAATCTACCTTTTGTTGCTTCAAGGTTTGCTCAGAAAAAACCCCCATATTTGCCACCTAATGTGCAATAGACTAATTCAACATCACTTGGGTTGGGTGGGTAGGGTTGCCATATCACCCTACCAAGCTCTGAGAAAGGCAAGACATAAATGAGATCACTAGCTTAAGAGGACGTCTTTGTGATACAAATACTTAATTATTAGCGGAGTGTAAGTTCAAAAGATACTACATGTAGTGGAATGTACAACTGGTATTGCTGTCTGCAAATTGGAAAAAGGGAGATACACTTCAGAAAAGCATTTTGAATTGCATAGCGCTGATTAATTTATAATTCCTTTTGTGATGTTCTTGCAAGAGTCATCGTCTTGTTCTTTGGCAGTCCCTCGGGATCGAGGATGATTGCTTCTGCTCTTGGTTTGAGGGTTCTGAAGTAATTGATGAGGCCATTGTAGGAACTGCAGACATTTTGCAAAATTGGGCAGGAAGCATCAGGTATGGCAAGGCGGCACGGTGATCCAGCGGTAGAGTTGCTGCCTTACAGCGCCAGAGACCCGGGTTCGATCCTGACTACAGGTGCTGTCTGTACGGCAGTTTGTACGATCTCCCCATGGCCTGTGTGGGTTTACTCCTAGATCTTCGGTTTCCTCCCACAATCCAAAGACATACAGGTTTGTAGATTGAATGGTTTCAGTAAAATTGTAAATTGTCCCTAGTGTGTGTCGGATAGTGTTAGTGGACGGGATGATCGCTGGTCGGCGCATACTCGGTGGGTCGATGAGCCTTTTCTGTACTGTATCGCTAAACTAAACTAAACTAAAATGGGGTGATGATATAGTTTGTGAGGTGGTGGATAAATATCAGGAGGAGTTCCTGATATTTATCCAGGACGACTGTATATTCCCAATGCATGGATTTATTATTTTCAATACAATCATGAGTATTCCTTCTCAACTTCGGAGTAGTTGAGACCCAGAAATTCCAAAGAATCAGTGCGGATGTTGCATTTTTATAAAGAGGCTTCACATTCATTGTTGTTATCTCCACTGTCTGCCTGCTATTGCCTTGCTTGCATAGCCAACCCTTAAACTTCAGGCCAGCCTATGAAGTATCAGCTGATAACTTAAGAATTTAGTTCTTCCATCACTGTTGCATGAACTGATCTCATCTGCCTGCACACGATCCATATCCTACTATTCTTTGCACTGACATGTGCCTATCCAAAAGCCGCTGAAATGCCATTATTGTATCTGCCTCCACCATCACCCCAGGCAGGGTGAGAGAACCTTCATGTGGTCCACCCTGTTTCGACTAATGCAATCAACCCGACGTGCACAAACAAATAGATCAAATAGAACAAGTTGGCCTGCAACTTTTGGCTGTGCACGCCATACGCAAGAAGAAGAAGAAGATCACCCCTGGCAATGCGTTCCAGGCCCCCCATGTAAAAAAAACTTACCCTGCACATCTCCATTAAACTCTCCTCCTCTTGCTTTATAGCTATGCCCTCTAGTCTGGGACATTTCCACCCTGGGAAAAAGTTCTGACTGTCTTCCTTAACTATGTCTCTCGTCATTTTATATACTATCATAATTTTATATATAATTTTTAAGGATAAGATAGTTGTCAAAAGAGGATAATGGTTGTGTGGGTCGTTTAAAGAACTTGAAGGTTATAGGAAAGGAGCTGTTACTGAACGTGGTGGCAAACTTCCTGCCCGATGGTGGTCCAAGAAGAGGGCCTGTCTGAGTGGTGCAATGCTTGATTATGGACACTACCTGCTTGAGGCAGTACCTTGTAGAGATGCTTTCCATGGTGGAGAGAGCTATGCCCATGTCGGACCGAGCTGATCGACCACTCTTGCATTCCTGTGCCTAGGAATTGCCATACCAGGCCGAGATGCAAGCAGTCAGGATACCTTCTGCTGTACAACTGTAGAGGTTTGTGGGAGTGTTCACTGACATGCCGATTATCATTAAAGTGCCAAGATAAATGATTTGCAGGGACTGACGAGATGACGACGAGTTTTCCTTTGCTGGAGAACTGAGAACTTGGGATGAAAGTCACAGTTAAGGATTTGGTTATTTCCCAAATAAGATGTAAATAAATTTATAAATGCAATGATTTGTAAAGCTTTGTGTTTATGAGACGGTGAGACTGTAGGTGCTCAGTCGTTGAGTATTTTCAAGGCACATCAATAGATTGATGTTATATGAATCAAATAGACGGCATCGACCTGGAAAATACACATGAGGGGTAAGATTCGCCTGGATCTCATCAAATGGCAGGGCAAGCTACTGTGCTGTGTGACAATGCCAACACCTACGTTCCTGGATTTGCCTTTCCCTCTCAAGGGCCTGGCCCACTTACGCAATTTTTTCGGCGACCGTCATCCTCAGAGCAGGTCGCCGAAAATTTTCAATATGTGGAAAATCGACTCTTTGGGCGAGAACTCATGACCATACAGGCATCACCCCACGAGCCGCTGGATTTTCAACATTTTGACAATTTTCGGCGATCTTCTGCGACTATGGCGGGTACCGGCAGTCGCCAAAGAAATCTCGTAAGTGGGACCGGCCCACTTTGTAACCACCATCCTTGTTCCTTGCAGGTTCCAAGTGCACCAGCCTGCATTTTAACTTGCTTTAAATGACAACTATTCACACTGCATCTGTCACGCACCCAATCTTTGCAGAGATATAGAGTAGTTGATGAGTTTATCTCCCTTAGTCCCACTGATCTTTGCACTGTCCGCATTTGGGTTTGATAGCATATAATTGGTATTTCAAGACTACCTCTCTCTCGCACTTTGTTCAGCTGCTTGTATTGTGGATCCTTAAGCATGGGCACGCTGTGTTTCCCATACTATTTGTGAAGCTAATTGGACAGGAGAATCTTGTGGTGAGCCTGTTGTGATGAGGATTTAGTCTGGAAGCTTATTGTCTCCGACAGTTTAAGTGTTCTAGCCTGCAAAAATAAACCAGTGCATTTGGATATATTTATGCTATGTCCCAGTGAATTGTGAAGTTATTGTAAGTTTGCCTCAAGGATGTGGCCTTCTCATTAAGGCTTTGAACGACATTGATGACTCATGCTTGGCAATTTTTAGATGAGTTTGCAGCACCAAACCTTACTATCTGTGCAGTTTTCCTGCAACTGCTTGCACGGAGACATCTTTTACCGCCAAGAGTGCATCACAGAACAAGCCAGGGTGGCAAAGGACACCAGTGTTGTCTAATCAGTGGATTATTTTGTGGCAAGTTCGGCTTCATTACCATTCACAGAAACATGGAAAATAGGTGCAGGAGTAGGCCATTCGGCCCTCCGAGCCAGCACTGCCATTCAATATGATCATGGCTAATCATCCTAAATCAGTACCCCGTTCCTGCTTTCTCCCCCGATCCCTTGATTCTGTTAGCCCTAAGAGCTATATCTAACTCTCTCTTGAAAACATCCATTGAATTGACCTCCACTGCCTTCGGTGGCAGAGAATTCCACAGATTCACAACTCACTGGGGGAAAAAGTTTTTCCTCATCTCAATCCTAAATGGCCTACCCCTTATTCTTAAACTGTGACTCCTGGTTCTGGACTCCCACAAACATTGAGAACATTTTTCCTGCATCTAGCCTGTCCAATCCCTTAAGAATTTTTGCATGTTTCCATAAGATCCACTCTCATCCTTGTAAATTCCAGTGAATATTAGCCCAGTTGATCCATTCGCTCATCATATGTCAGTCCCGCCATCCTGGGAATTAACCTGGTGACTTTACCTTTTGAAGCAGTTGCATTCACTGCTCAGCAGTTTAGCTATGTATGGGTGAGCTTGCATCATCCAGCCTGTAGATCGAACAAGTGGACATTTCCTTTCAGGAGATCTACATCCTTGGGTTTGCAGGACAAGCTGCCAACTACTCAAAGCTACATGCAAACGTCGGGAAGCACTGCTCGTGGAGAGTGGTCCACAAGTCAGACAAAGTTAAAGATATTTTGTTTTGGGATGCGCAGAAACTGGAAGATTACTTTCGCCCTGCACTTTGACCAACAAACCAAAAACAGGCTGCAATAATTAGTGAGAAAGAAGGGTCCCAACCCTATCCACAATCTCCTAACCCGATGCTGCCTAACCCGCTGAGTTACTCCAGCACTTTGTGTCCTTTTGTATAAACGAGCATCTGCAGTTCCTTGTTCTGATAATTAATGAACACCTAATTTCATCTAAGAATTTGTATTTTGTCTCTTACGCAACTGGTTTGTATTTGTAGTCGTAGGTGAAGAAATGCATGATTTGATGTTCAATTTATTGATGGAGATTAAGAAGGAGAATTTGAGCTGGATTTGAAGAATATTTTCAGTACTGACGAGCAAAGGCTTACCACAGGCAAACCTTAGAACATTTGTATTAATGGAAAGAATATCCAAAGAAGCAAGTTAATTTTGTCCACAAGGAGCATCCTACAGGCAGAGATTAGTAGCAAAAGATCAAGGCCATGGGCTGGTAAGCCAGTTGTTACCATTGTTCACCTCTTGTTATCAGTTTAGATCAGGCTAATGTTTTAGTTGCAAAAATGAAAGATCAGATTTTGACAGTCTGTGGATCCAACGCTGTATCAAAGAACAAAAGTTATTTCAGTGTCATTCAAAATAATAATTCGAGAGGAGGACTTTAGAGTTGGAAAATTGACTCAGATGAAGAGATTATACAGTGTCATAGATAGTAATGGCAGTTGGTGGCTGGTCTTTGATTAAATACATTGGATAACTCGTGCATTGCTTGTGAATTGATAATGCTGCAGAAGTTTTGGTCAAAACACTTAGTGAAACATGAGGATTGCCGATGCTGGAAACTTGAGCAAAAGCAAATGGCTGGGGGAACCCATCAGGCAGCATCTGTAAAGGGAAATGGGCAGATGATGTTTTGTGTCGCGATGTTCAAGACTGAAGCATTTTAAGCCAGAGGCCATTGACAGGTAGGGCTGTTGTACCAAGAGGTTGTACAGCAAGAGGTTGTACTGCTTGAACAGCAGAGGTTAAGTTAAGACCAGGGGTGATAGCTGAATACCTGAGATTCTATCCAGATCTTGCAGCCCTCATATCACTTGTTGAAAAAAGATGTGGATCATGGAGCAACGATGAATACAAGGAAAGATTAACCATTGTTAATTTCAATCGCACATGAGTTGCTATTGCCGTGTGATGTGTCAAGTTATGGTGAGGGTGCAGTTTGAATGTTGGGCAGGGTAAACCCGACATTGCTTCAGCTTCTCGCACTCACACAAGCAGCAGATGCATTTATGCACAAAATAAGATGGGCGGAATAGTATCTGGAATCAAGAAATTCCATCAGGTTTTACCATCGGATTCTATGCCTGTTATCAGATAATGAGACCTAATTAGTAATATTCAGTAATATATACTGTAGCAGGATGCTGAACTTAGCTATCCTTCTATCACAGTCTGAGTGTACAATGAAGTACAGGAGTTTCAAACACAATACTGTTTTGATGCTTTGTCACGCCATTGTCTGAGAAATCAAATGTTGGAATTTGAAATGTAATCCATACTTCCCAGTAGTCATGTTCAAAGCTGCAGAGAAGACCCTGAAACTTGTAGTACTGACAAGAATCTCTCAACAAACACTGATAAAATGGACAAAATTCGACCAGCGTGTGGAAGAGAAGTTCAATTTCTTTCCAGTTTCAGCAAAGATTTGTCAGATATGCTGGACTCCAGTTATAAGGGAGAGATGTTGGCCAACTTCATATCAAACACAGAACTAATGTTAGTATTAAGTAATGTCATGAAGTTATATTTGCTGGTTCTGTGAACCAGAGACATAGAGTGTTTAGTGAACCAGTGGAAGATCATAACTGCTGAGGTTCGTGTTGCATCGTGTTCAAATTCACCATGGTTGCTGGGAGGAATCTGTTGTTGAACCTGGTGGTCATGATTTTCAGTCTCCTGCACCTTTTCAAAGGTAGTAGTGAAATGATACTGTGACCAGGGTGATGTGGGCTTGCGAAAAGTTCCCTTTTTTGAGGCAGCCTCTCGTATAGATCCCTTTGATGGTGGAGAGGTCAGTACCAGTGATGGTCCAGGCAATGTCTATCACCACCCTATAGTCTCCTTTGTTCCTGGGTGTTCGGGTTATAGAACTAGGCTGTGATGCAAGTTGGTATGCTCTCTATTGTGCCCCTGAAGATCAAATCTCCTCAATTTAAAGGTGTTTAGAAGTGGAGGCGATAGTGAGCTTTCTTTGTGATTGTATGACTGTGTTGGGCCCATGACATCTTCAGGGAATTCATGCCCATGAACATTTAAGCTGTTCCTTCTCTCCACCATTGTCCTATCGCTGAACACAGGTTCAAGATCCTTGGCTTTTCCTTCCGAAAGCAAACAATCAACTCCTTGTCCTTGCTAACGTTTATTTATTCATTTCATTCTTTATTTCGGACAGAATAAAAGAATAAAAAGCAAGTGTGAAACAGCATACAAAAAACAAAACAAGAATATTTATAAAGTGTCATAAATAATATCTATAAATAAATGAAATTGTATGTGTCCGAAAAGGAGCAGGAAGAAGCCAAAGCTTATTAATCCCCACCCCTTATTCAACTGCTTATAATTATCTTATACACATTTAGCAGCTATATGTACACCATATGTACACCAGCAGCTATGTATACCAAATTATTTACATTTATACACTAATCAAATATTTACAAAGCCATACAAAAAATGAGAGAAAATAGAAAAAAGAAAAGAAAAAATCCTCATATACTATACAGTATCTTAGTCATATATACAACCCATCACCCTATAATCACCCTTCCCAAAACAATCAGTATAACAAATATCTCACTCACAATCACCTATCCTCATTCCAATATCCTTTAAAATAAATGTTTTTGTACATCTTTTTAAACTGAATTATGTTTGTGCTAAGTTTTATCTCCTGTTCCAGACCATTCCACAAATTCACCCCTCAGATTGCTATGCACATACTTTTAAGAGTTGTTCTGACATTGGGTTTTTTTAAATTATGTTCCCCTTTCAAATTATACCCACCCTGTCTTTCCATAAACAGTTTTTGTATATTTCCTGGAAGTAAATTATTTCTTGCTTTGTACATGATTTGCACAGTCTTAAATTTAACCAGATCGGTGAACTTCAGTGTATGTGACTTTAAGAATAATAAATTGGTATGTTCAAGATATTCAACGTTATTAATAATTCTTATTGCTCTTTTTTGTAATGTGCATAATGGCTGTAGGTTGGTGTTGTAGCTGTTACCCCATATCTCCACACAGTAACTCAGATATGGCAATATGAGTGTATTATACAGAGTATGTAATGATTTGTGGTCCAGAATGCGTCTTGATTTTCCTAATATTGCTATAGACTTTGCCAGTTTTGCTTTGTCGTGGATTATATGTGGTTTCCAGCAGATTTTGTGGTCTAAGATCACACCAAGAAATGTATTTTCATATACTCTTTCTATACTTGTGTTATCTATTTACAACTGTACTTGAGTGTTTGTTTTATGTTTTCCAAATAGCATAATCTTTGTTTTGCTTAAATTTAGAGACAATTTGTTGACATCAAACCACTGTTTTAATTTATTCATTTCTGATGTGATGACCTCCAAAAGCTGCTTCAAATTGTCACCGGAACAAAAAATATTCGTATCATCGGCAAATATAATCAATTTCAGTATATTTGATACTCAGCATATGTAGTTAATGTATATCATTCCAATCAGTAGAGGATTTGCTTTTACATTTTCTTACAGTGTCTATGATTTATTTTCCTACGACTGCTCGAAGGAAGATAGAGCTAGTATTTCTATCCCAAAGATCAGTATCTGCCCCTTCTTTTGTTTCTGGGTCATTATTTTTTTCTGCCAAATTTGGTTCCACATTTACAAAGAATTTGTTAAAACCATTAACCGCATCATCCATATTATTTATTGTCTTGTCTTACTCAATAAAATACTCAGGGTAGCCTGTATTTTTTGATCCACGTTGAGAGGAACATTGTTTTTCTGGCACCATTCCATCAGATTTTCATGATTTGGCCAACAATGGTGCTATTGGCGTTGAATTTAAAGATGATATTGGAATTCTGTCTGGCTACACAGTCATGGATATAAAGAGATTAGAGAAGAGGCCTGAGCACACAGCTTTGAGGTGCTCATGTGCTGATGGTTATCGAGGAAGAAGTGTTGCCAATTTGTACCGATTGTGCTTTGTCGATAAGGAGATTGAGGATTCAATTACTTAACGATGAGCAGAGATCTCGGAGTTTGAAGATAGGTTTAGAGGGGATGATGGTGTTGAATGCTGAGCCATAGTTGATGAACAGCAACATGACGTAAGTGTGTTAACTGTCCAAGTGGTCCAGTGCAGAGCGGAGATCACATCCCAGGTAGATCTCTTGTAGCAATAGACTAATTGTAGTGGGTCCAGATCCTGACTAAAGCAGGAGTTGATATGCATCACAACCTACCTCTCTAAGCACCTGATCATGATGGGCGTTCTTACATCGGACGTTAGTCTTTGAGGCATATCACCTTACTCTTCTTGAGTACCGCTATTATTGATGTCCTCTTAAAGCAGATGGCAATGTCAGACCTTAGAATTGAGAGGTTGAAGTTCTTTGCACAACCTCCGGCTGGTTGGTCTGTGTAGGTTTTAAGAAGGTACACCATCGGGGCTGGACACTTTCCGAGGTTTCTCCCTCATGAAGGATCTTCTTACCTCGGCCTCTCACTGAGATTACAATGTTGCCATGGAATACGGGGGCCCGAGTAAGTACATAGATGTTCTCCATTTTCAAACGAGTTTGGAAAGCATTGAACTAGTCTAGTGATGTCTTACTGTCACTTGAGCTGCCACTTGGTTTTGCCTTGTAGGAAGTGATGATGTGCAAGCCTTGTCACAGCTGCCGAACATCCGTTTCACTCTCCTGTTCAGAGAGAAAGTGTCTCTTTGCTTTTTTTGATGGCCTTAAAGAAATAGCAGCTGGTCTTCCGATATCACCAGACTTACAGTAAATGCCCAAAGTCATGTAGTAGATACCTCAGTAGATTACAGGACCTGGATCATCCAAGGCTTCTGGTTAGGGAACACTCAGATGGTCTTGGTGGGAACTAAACTGTCCACTTCCAATTCAACACCAATATTTGAAACATGATCATAAAGACTGTGGGGGAAATGGTTACTAGACTAGGGTGTTGGTTGTTGTTCACTCAATGGGCATATTGATAAGTTATTTGAATCCCAATGTTTCTTTACAATTAGCTGAGCAGTGTAACTAATTTCCTAATATGGAACTATGATTTTCTCCATGAATGTATGTGTTAGGAATGTGGTTCTGATATGAAGGAGAGTTGAGTGGCTTGTTCATTTGTGCAATGCACCAATTTCAAGCCTCAACATTCATATTGTTTGAATGCTCTGCACTGTGAATACATTTTCCTTTGACATAGCAATGCTGCATCTCAACACAAGTGTAGCACAAAGGCCCAGTCTGCCGCCAACCTTGCACAGGTCCAGTCACCCTGGATTCAATCCTGGTGACCAGTATTTTCTGTGTGCAGTTCTTCGTACATTCTATCTGTGACCTTGTAGACTTCTCCTGGGCTTTCTAGCTTCCTTCCACATGCCAAAGATACACATTTGGGAGTTTGTTTGGTTATTATCAATTACCGCCAGTATAAGTGGTGGTCGGTGGATCATACGACTGAGAATAGCTTACAGGCAAATAAGTGGGGGAAATGAGTTGGGAAGATGAGCTGGTGAAAACTCAATGGGCTGTATGGCCAGCTCCCATGATGCAAGGAAAGATGAAAACACATTTCCAAATGCTATAGTAGGTTCCTTGGACTTTGTCCTACATCATAGCTTCTCAGGAAAAAAGCAATTCATTGCGAAAATGGTGTCTGAAGATGCAAGGCTGTTTTCAGCAACCTCCTCATCCACCAATGTGAACCAATGTGACATTTGCCATAACATCTCTGCCATGAATTTTCATCTTTCCTCATTCCTTTTGATCTTTTCATTTCTGTGCACTGCATTGAAAGGCAATTAAATTGTGTTTTCCTAAAGCTATTTCTTTCTTCAACCACTATTTAAAAAATGTATTGGCTGAGGTTTTCCTCAAGTCAGCCTTCTGCCCATGTTGATCACATACACATTCGATTGCATTGCGAGAATGTGTCAAGTTCAGCCCATTCGTAGCCACTGCCTGTTTGTGCTTTTGATCTCCAATCTATAATTTATAGTGGAAAAACAAATGGTCCTAAAATATTCCAACAACATTTTCATTCATCAGCTGAGAGAAAATCTGTTAGATTTTCTGTTCTATAAAATAACATTTGAGAAAATAAATAGTGGATTGGTCAATACTCCAGCACTCAGCATGATTCTTGTTAATGTTGATTTGTGGTACAATCGGGAATAAATTGATGGATTGCCCACTTGCAATGTTGATGAGATAAATGCAGAAGTCGGACAACTGCATCAGCAAAACACAATGCACAAAATTCTCATTCCAAATACTGGAGCAGACTATTGTTTCTTGCAAATCTTTTTGTTGCATTTCCCACCTCTGGAATCATTGGATGCAGCCATTTTCTTCAACTCCATTTCTCCACTCTTTAACTCCAATCCACTCCTGCAAATTATTTTCTCTCCAGTGTCTATTTGGATACCCTGATTGGCACTCTTTCCCGCCCTCTCATAGGCAATGTATTCCAGACCTTATTTACTACCTGCATTTAAAAAAAAATGCTTCCTATTTTCCCTGAATTGAGTGTCCATTTCTTAAAACCTCAGCCCCTCAGTCCTGGGATTATAAATGAATGAGTACAGCTCATCTCTGATCATCCTCTCTCAATGCATCATGAGTTTGTACACCCCTATCATATCTCAAATCGATCTTCTTGGCTCTGAAGGGAACAAACCCAGATTCTCTGAGTGGTGACCGTATTCAATCATCCAATATCCTTATGAGGGTGGACAGGGTAGAGGATGAGACATGTTCGCGAGGAGGAAATACACAAACAAGTGGGTGTATTTAGAAGATCAGGGGCCAGTCATACAAATCTGGGATGTGTAAAATGCTCTCTCAGAATAGTGAATCACTGGAATTCTCTGCCCTTGATGATGGTAGAGGCCAGATCAATAGAAACATTTAAGGTGGGGGTGTAAAGATTGAGGCATAGAAGTTGAGTTGAGGCCAATATGGATCAGCTGGGATCATATGGAATGGTGGGGCAGGCTTGAGGGGTCTGGCAGCCAACTGCAGTTACTATATTTTTGTGCTCTTGAGTTCCAGTAGCTAAATTTGCTTATATCTGAAATAATGTGGTAAATTTCTTCTGCGCTCACTCCAGGACCATCACATCCTGCCTAAAGCATGGAGACCAGAATCAGATGTAGTACTCCCAGTTGTAATGTAACCAGTGTATTACGTAGGTTCAACAGGACCTCTCTGCTTCTTCATCCCAGATACTTTACCGATTGTGCACTCATCGTTTGTTGTTCCTTTCAAAGAGTTGTGGCCATCGACACTCGAATCCTTTGGACTCTGCTTGCACTTTGGGACTATGCCCTCTAGACTCTGGTCTTGTTCTGATTGCCAAGATATATCATCGACATTTCCATTGCTCATATGTCGTATCGTAGTTCACTAATGTCTACCACCTCATGTGAAACTTGTGTCAGGTGAGGCTTATGTGAACTTCTCCCTGGTTTCACATTATTGTTTGCATCCCCTCAAAGTGTGCATGTCAAAGCTGAGCCCAATATTGTTGCTGTCTGACTTCATATTATATTTAGTGGGCTGGAGCACTGTCAATAATTGGACTTTGTTGCCACCCTGGTGAAGATTTTAATTCATTAAGTCAAGAATCTTTGCTTGCATCTTCCCAGCTTGTTGACCTTAGCACGAGGCAACCCACTCTGATAATCAGTTTGATTATCAGGAGACAACTGGTATTCAGCAGCACTAATTGAACAAGACTGAGAAAACTTTCAATCGGCATCACTCACAATTTCATTTTTAAAGCTGTGATTATGATACAAGATATTGCCTAAAATCGAGGATTGTCCCAGCATGTTTATCTGTAACTCTGGAAGGCTGTGAAGAGAATGGATCTTCTAGTGTTGCATTTAAAAATAATTAGCTTTGTAATGAGGTTTCATTGGTAATATTTTGGAATATTCCACAAGTCTTTAATGGATCACTGCCTATTAAATCCTGATATGTAATTCTATTTGAATGCATAATATTGTTGAAATGATAATCAACTGACGGACTGCAGGACGACAATTTCTTTTGCATTCAGTAATGCAAAAGAAGTTGGGGCATCACACATAACATACTCTGCATTTTTTAACGTGAATCAATTTTCATGGCCATGCATGAATGTTTCTTGGGCACTGTATTTGAACTGCAATTATTAACGCAAAAGGACATTCTGACTTTTCTTTGACACAGTGGTGCTAGAAATTCCTTATTTAGTGCAGAAAATTGCACTCTGATATACAAGTACTCTTGCCTGGCAGCCCAGTACACACTTTCCATGTCAGAAAATTCAGTCCCAAGCCAATTGTGCAGTGAACCTCTCAGTCAGTGACTCTCATTATTGCAGTGCAGATTGATGACCTCTCCTTGATCCCGCTGCTAAGTGTACTGCGTGCCCCTGTTAAGAAAGAAACACAACCTCAGTTTAACGGTTCATTGGTACTTTATTGTCAAGTGTACCGAAGTATAGTGAAAATCTTTTATTGCTTACAGTTTAGTGACAATTAGTGACAATTTCATTAGGCACAAACATACCAAGTATAAGCATGTAAGATAGTAGACCACACAGAGTCCGTGCCAAAAGTCGCTATTTTTAGCCACCACTTGTGCTTTTCAAGTCCTATGGGGTTTTTTTGAACCCTAGATTCTCAGCTTGGCCATAAAGGCCCGTTATCCTGGCGGCACCACTGGGTGGGAGTTGCTGGGGTCGGGCCTAGTCACGCGATGCGCCAATATCCTCGGTATTACCCTCTTTTAAAAAAGGAGAACATATTCCGTTTAGAAGTACAGAACTGATAATTGACAAATTTGAAGTTTCAGGTGAGGCAGAGGTTCACTTGCACCTCCACCAACCTCATCCACTGTATCTACTGTTCCAGGTGTGGACTCCTATTTATCGGCTAGACCAAGCACAGGCTCAGCAATTGTTTTGCTGAACACCTCTGCTCAGTCCACCTGGGCCAACTTAGCGATCTCCCAGTTACTAAACGCTTTAACTCCCCCTCCCATTCCCACACTGACCTTTCAGTCCTGGGCTTCCTCCATTGTCAGAGTGAGGCGCAATGCAAATTAGAGGAACAGCACCTCATATTTCGCTTGAGGAGCTTACACCCCAGCGGTATGATTATTGACTTCTCTTAAGTAACCCTTGCATCTTCTCTCTCCGCCTCTCCCCCACCCTAGTTCTCTGACGAGTTTCACTGTCCTCCTGATTAATTTTACTGATTGTATGCCTCGTTGTCACCTTCCCCTTGGCTAACAATGAACCATTCTGCATATCCTATTCATCGTTTGCTTTGATCTGTCGTTTTCACACCTTACCCCTCCATATCTCTAGACACCCTCTCCTCTGGCTCTCAGTCTGAAGAAGGATCTCGACCTGAAACGTAACACATTCCTTCTCCTCAGAGATGCTGCCTGTCCCACTGTTACTCCACCATTCTGTGTCTATCTTTGGCAAATTTGAATTGTCAGGAAGTTAAAGCCCAAACTTGAGCTTCACCCTATGCCCAATTTGCTGATGATAGGAAGGCAATAACTGATCATCGGGCTCCAGGTCCAGAATAGGTGTTTCACCTCGAGGTTTGTTGCTTGATTACCAGCCACTTGCTGGATCGTGCTAATCTTAGCAAAGAAGAGCACTGTGGACCATTGTTGCGGGTGATGTGTAGGAAGGAACTGCAGATGCTGGTTTACACCGAAGATAGGCACAAAAAGCTGGAGTAACTCAGCGGGACAGGCGGAATCTCTGGTGAAAAGGAATGGGTGACGTTTTGGGGTCGGGACCCTTGTCAGTCTCAGTCTCAGCAGCAGAGTGCCACAGGAACTGCTCCAACAAGGAGTGCACACCTTGAGGAGAGGCTGACGAGGGGATAAATAATGGCACAACAATGATTGGGTTAGAGAAAAGGATGGGCGGGGAAAATGGAGAATGGGTAGCGGAAGGGAGGAAAATTAATTTTCCTCCCGATAAATATGACTTAAAAACAAAAGTGCGAGAATTGATTGTGACCAGGTTACATGAAGCGGATTCACAAAGCAGCATTAAACTACAATTGTGTCTAATTTTATAAATAGAGGTATGAAAGAAAACAGAATATTAAAATAATGGCCGGGAGAATGCTTTCAGAAATGTTCATGGTCCAGTTGCTTCCATTGTGGTTCAACTAGAATAACACTCATCCAGGTTCTCACTTCAACTTCAAAGGAATTGGCACTTCAGCATGCGGCTAATTGTTTCTCTGCGATCTGTGCATGATAACAATCAGTGAAATACGAAATGTGTCTGGCCAGCTTCCCCCCCCCCCAAAGAACAGTGACAGAATTGGCATTGCCCATGGAAAGAGAATAATATCCATTGTGAAATTATGTACTGTCTTCATTTGTATGCAGGTCTGATATTTGAAAGAGCAGTGCTATATTGCATTGCCCTAATTAGTCTCTTGAGGACATGCGTCTCAAAGTGTCTTGTTCATTAGACGGTCCACATTTCTGATGCGTTGATTGGTGGGTATTTACTGTATAGTGGCTTGGATCTCCCTCCTTCACAAGTGCAAGTAAACAAATCTTTTTTTCTGAAAGAATAAAACTCAATTCTTATCTTACAGACGTTTCAACTGCACATCCAGACAAGAAATCCATCATTATGTACATCACGTCGCTCTTCCAGGTTCTGCCACAGCAAGTAACTATTGAAGCCATCCAGGAGGTTGAAACCCTGCCACGACAGCCAAAAGTTACTCAGGAAGAACAGAGAGAGAGGCTGCAAAAACAGCATTTCTCCCAGCAGGTGATAATATGAAAACTTGTCCTAAAGTCCATGTTTAAATATGCTCACCACTACGCTTGCCCTTAACCCTTATCCCTCCGATCAGAAAAGGTTTTGGGATGTTCTAAATTGTCGGTGGTTCCCTCCATGTGCTGTCTGCAAAGCTGGTTTTTAAAAAAAGTGATTTTGGAATCCTGCAACGTTGTAAACCTACACCAAGGGAAAGCACATTTTTTGCATTCGCCGGTCTGAGTTGTGGCAGAATTTTCTTCGCTCCTCAGTAGGTTAAATTAATTATTATTGTGTCCACATGCTCTTGTCCCGATTTAGACCATGACAGTATGAAGCAAAGCATTTGCTTTCTCACAAGGTGAAAATGAACATAGGATAAATTACTTGAGGCTGCTTACATGGAAATCCTAGTGGTTGCAAAATGCTGCTGGCAGAAACCCAGGAGTGGTTTGATATCTGGCCAGGAAGTCATGCATGGTATCTGGGTTAAAGCAGAAAATTAAATAACCATTAATATTTTCACCAATGCTCTTGCATGCTCTCAAAATTGTTTTCTATTGTTTGTGATTAACTGCAGATATCTTTTAAACAAAGATTGTGTCGTTATTTCCTGGTTGCATTGGCTGCCTGTGATGTTGTCATGGTGACCGTTTCATTTACCAGATATGGTCACGTACTTCACCACAGCACTGCAGTCCTTGTATTTTTTTTCTTAACGAGGCAGATTAGGTAAACAATAACAATGCAATCCCCAAACAAAATAAACGCAGAGTTTTACAGAGCAGTAATGGATTTGGCACGGACACTTTAATTCTTAACTATTGCAGAACTCTTGCTAAATTAGCCTGTTCATGATATGATGAAAATATGTGTAATGCTTTTATCACTTTAGGAAAGCAGGCTAAAAAAAACCCCGGCAGCAACTGTGAAATGGTAATGGTACTTTCATTTCGAAATAATGATTTCCTTGGAGAAATTGTAAAGTGAAATACGTTGCATGCGAACCATAAAGTAAGTCAGTCAATCTTCATTCTGACTGCTGCTGTGATTTAGTGGAAATTTTGATTACATTGTCCATTAGGATGGAGCACTGAGTGTTTAAATCCGACTAGAATAATATGGAAACATTAAGGAAGGATAGGAAAAATAAACTCGAGTGGAATGTGTGAGAAGACTGAAATAGAGTGTGGATAGTTGTGAACTGACAGAAATGAGCTAATAAATAAGATTCTACTGGAAATAATTTGGCATTAATGATCAGAAAGGAACATCAGGATATAAATGCATCTTGGCTGCAGAACATCAGCAGCAGACTCATCCTGAGCAATAACAAATAAGCTGCATTGTTTGCAGTCGCCCTCATCTTCTCCTGGAAGTAAATGAATATTTTATTCCCAGGCATGTGTTTATGAAGCCCCTTGAGTTCTCAAAGCCTATTGGTAGAAATTCAGTCTGCATTGGAGGTGCTATTCAAATTTGATTTCAAAGGTGACATTTGCGCATGTATCAAATGCACAAAACAAGGGATGAATCTGTATCACACCCCCCACCCCTCATGCTTAGAGTCATAGAGTGATACAGCGGGGAAACAGGCCCTACGGTCGAACTTCCCCTCACTGGCCAACATATCCCAGCTGCACTAGTTCCACCTGCCTACGTTTGGTCCATATCCCTCCAAACCTGTCCCATCCATGTAATTGTCTAATTGCTTCCTAAACATTGGGATAGTCCCTGCCTCAACTACTTCCTCTGGCAGCTTGTTTCATTCACCCACCACCCGCTTGCAGAGGGTCATGTGATCTTCTTCTTCTTGCGTATGGCGTGCACAGCCTAAAGTTGTAGGACAACTTGTTCTGTTTGATCTTATTTGATTGTGCACGCTGGGTTGATTGCATTCGTCGAAACAGGGCGGACCACGTGAAGGTTGCAATCTTCCACCCCGGGTCATGTGATCAAGGAGGTCCACACAACCCTTTTTGAACATAATCCTCTTCAAACACTGACCTCTCAACTTAAAGCTCTGCCCCTTTAGCATTGGACATTTCCATTCTGGGGAGAAAGATTCTGTCTACCCATCTATTCATGATTGAATGGCGGAGTAGACTTAATGGGCCGAATTGCCTAATTCTGCTCCTGTCACTTGAACTATGCCTCTCATAATTTTATATACTTCTACCTGGTTGCCCCTCAGCCTCCTGCACTCCAGAGAAAACAATCTGCTTGTCCAACAACTCTTTTTTGCTAATACCCTCTAATCCAAGTAACAGCCTGGTGGACTTCTGCTTTCCCTTCAATCCCTCCATTCACTGAACTACTGCCCTGGTTCCCCTGTCGTGCCAGTTTAAATTCCCATGAGTAGCACTACCAAACATCCCTTGGGCTAATAGGCTGTTATTATTCCATTGATTGTAGAGGATTGGATGTATGTAAAAAAATGTTTTGTGGTAACAAGCGTAAGCACAAGAAATGAAGAGGTAACTAAGAACCCATGACATCGGATTAGCAACCTTCTATTCCATGAGGGGGATATTACTGCTAAATATTAAACTTGGATGAAGAATCCCTACTGGCCCACTGCCTGATACTGTTTTTAGGAAATCCTATCTGTGGATGAATATATTGATGGCTTAATCAGCAGAATATGTGGCAAACATAGCAAGTTTGGACACCACTTCTTCTTGTGTGCACAGCCTAAAGTTGTAGGTCAACTTGTTCTATTTGATCTTTTGTTTTCTTTTGATCTAATGATCCACATCGGGTTGATCGCATTAGTCGAAACAGGGTGGACCACGTGAAGGTTGCAATCTCCCATCCCAGTTTGGACACTGAAGAAAGGTCCTGACCTGAATTGTCACTCATCCATGTTCTCCTGAGATGCTGCCTGACCTGCTGAGTTACTCCAGTACTTTTTGGTAAAACAGCATCTGCAGTTCTTCATTTCCTCGTGTCTGTAATATCCTCAAATGTGTTGAAAGCCCCAGGGAGTTCCTAATCAAGTCAGCCACTTAAGGTAGCTCAAGTCACGACAGATGTCTATGTTTTGCATTACTTGATGTTGCAAAGAGGATTAGAGTTAAAAGGGACAGTGCACTGTGAAGTGGTGTCATGAGATAAAGTATGATGAATGAGACTCGGGTGGAAAGACGATAGCAGGTTCACCTGCTGAAGGATATTTGATGTTGCAGCCACTGTGTTGATGTGGCTGGTCCCATTTAGTTCCTGGCTAATGGTAGCCTGCAGCAACTTTATAGTAGGAAAACCTGGTGATGGTGGGAATGCTGCAAAGTTGCAGATCTTACTTTTCATATGTGGGCTGTTGACAGGCCACAATGTCCTCTGGAACTGAGAAGGCTGAGGGGTGACCTGGTTGAGGGTCACTAAATGATTGGATAGATGGTGAAATAGGTTTCCCCAAAATGGGTGTCATGAGGCTTGGATAGAGTGGATGTGGAGAGGATGTGGGACTATTACTGCAGGTAGGACATAATTTTACTTCGGAGTCACGTGAGTGACTACGTGAAGAAGGGCCGTCCGTCAGCGTACGCGTCATTATGTCTGAACGCAACGCGCACGACGGACTGGCAGAGGCACTACGTCCTCGCAGCCCGTCGGGATGGGCAGGTAAGCAAAGTTGAATTACTTACCTGCGTTCTTTCAGGCTTGAAGCTTTTTGTAGTTTCAGGGCCCAGATGTCGAGGAGAAGACGGCTGCCGAAGACCGCAGCATTTCCAGTAGCGGGCGACGGTCTTGTTCCCGACATTAGCGCCGGCAGAACCGGCAGGAGACTTCGGGAGGATGAGGAGCTCCGTTGGTGGTCCCGGGGGATGTAAACCACCCGCAAGTCTGACAAACCCGTTGACTCAGATGAGTCCGGGGAAGAGGGATACCCTCCCTCAACGGAGAGCGTCTGAGGACGACTCTCCCACATGGGGCAACTTTTGGAGAAGTTGCTCCAACAATGACCTGTGTCAGCCCGGGGCCTACAGCAGTGCCGGGAGCCTCGCACATGGGGCAGCCCAATGTCTTCCCCATTGGAGGAGGAAGTACATATGGAAGAAACCACTCTGAATCAGAGTTCAAAAGCAGGGGGGGGAAACCTTCCCAGGGACAAACAGAAGAAAGGAAGTAAGTAAGTAAGTTTTACTTATATAGCACTGTTTAAGTTAACTCGCATTGTCACCAAAGTGCTTTACATAAAATGAATAATAAGCTTCCATACAAACAAAAGAAAAGAAGTACTTCGGCAATCATCCAGGTTCCACTGGGTGCTTCCCTGGATGGAGATCTAGCAAATGTCTCCTGCTCTGAGGAGAGGAGCATTCACGGTCAGTTTCAGTCTGACCCAAAGCAAGAATCTCATTTAGGTCCGCTGGAGGGGCCATGTCAGCGCAGGTATCCTCAGGGGCCTGCGGCAGCACCTGTTTTCAGGGCTGCCTACAAATTTCACTCTCAGTGGAGGGGAGTGTGAGTGATCAGTAGGTAACTGATCTCGAATTTAAAGTATGAACATACTGAAGCACATGCATATGGCCTCAAGAGCCAGCAGTTGGCAGAATATCCGCACGCTACAAATGCCGGCAAGGGAACAGCGCTATCAGGGTGACTTTGGAGAAACCAGCCGCCGAATCCTCTCTTCAGGTAAGACCAGAAGAAGGAAGCAAAAGCTGTCGGACCAATCAAGGTATCAACGACAAGCAAAACTTCATCAGTAGGCGACAACACACCCCACACCTACATAGGGCGTAAGCGGTTCACTGAAGCCGGTGGTAGCTTGAAAGCTGGGCACGGAAATATGATCAGAGTCGTCTTTCAAGACACTCAGAATTATGACCAGAATTGTCCTACAAGGCAGGCTCAGTATGATGAGGTTTTCAGACCAAGACCCAAGCAGAGGTCAGGAGAAACATGGAATCCACACTCCCTACCAGTCCTGCTCCCAATCAAGGAGAGAAAAGGAACCCGCATCAGGGGCCTTTGGGCTTACCACAAGACCACCGGTAGCCATGGAAGTAGGTAGGTCTGGGTTTACTGAAACAAGGGATTGTGGACCAGTTACATGTTGGTAATTCCACAGAATAAGTCTGAAGAAGGGTTTCGGACCTTCGCTCCATAGATGCTGCTGCACCCGCTGAGTTTCTCCAGCTTTTTTGTGTACCTTCGATTTTCCAGCATCTGCAGTTCCTTCTTAAACACATGAATTTCAGATCTGTTTTTAAAAAACAGATAATAACATGTGATTATGTTTACTGCACAACATACATAGGTTCCAAGCAGACTTGGAACTCGGACCAGAGTTGTCTTCAAGGCAGGTCCAGTGTTATGGGCAGGATTGCCTTTCAGGACAGGTGACAGATGGAGGATGTCACTTCATCCAGGTTTAACTCATTTGTGCAGTACAGACTTTCAGAACAGCAAATTTTGTTACGGTCTAACAACTGTTTTATAGGAGCTTCCTATAAAATGGTTACATGGCATGCATCGACCTCCAAGATGCATACTATTCGGTGTCTATTCACTAAGAACAGGAGATATTTGAAGTTTAACTGGATGGCAACTGGATAGGAACGCACCCCTTTACAACAAAATTCATGAAGGGAATTTACAATTTAATACCTCCAAGGCCAAGGTTCATGGACACATGGGATGTGAGCGTGGTACTAACCCTACTTTGACAGTGGGGACCGCCTATAACTAACCCTGAAGGTGGTATACTGACAAAGAGTCCAGACACTGCAAAAGCTACGGTTAGACGACATGACCACCAATATGAACAACATAACATTCGTAATCAGGAACCTGATAAAACAGAGCAGGCCAGGAATGCCAGGGATGCCAGGGATGGAGATCCAGTTCTTGGCATATCCAGAGGACCAACGGTTGTGTGTGTGGTAACATACTAACACCACTATCTGCAAGTTACGGAGAACCTCAGAGGCTCAGAACAATCGGTCCTCATCAGCCATAAAAAACCACACCAGAAGGTGCCAACTCAAACCATCTCCAGATGGTCAAAGGAGGTAATGGTGGTAGCAGGAGTGAACATTTATATGGTTAAATCTCACTCCACCAGGGCTGCATCTACGTCGGCAGCAAGAGCTATGGACGTGCCCCTTGACGACATCCTAGTGGCTGCAGGATGGACGAATGAAATAACGGTCCACCGGTTTTATAACAAACCCATAACCGGACTGGGGGTGTTTGCACGTACTATTTTAAGTTCTGTCCCTTAGTTTCCACCCAAGGTTGGGAGGGGTAACTTTTTTTTAAAACTTTTCTTTCATTTAAAGCATCAGTGTCTTTACTTAACTACGTAATGTCTGAATGGTTTTAATGATTACACGCATCCATGGTCAATCCATTCAGTGTGTGACGCCTGGATTCGTAACCGGCGTAAAATCACAGAGCTTTGAAATCTTCACGTAGTCACTCACGTGACTCCGAAGTAAAATAGTAAGATTAAACGAGAACTTACCAGTTTGAAGTTTGATCTTGATTTTATGAGGAGTTACGATGAGCGATTACGTGCCCACCGCTCCCACCCTCATACTATCAAGGTCATATGGAAGTTCTAGTTTCTTCACAATCTTACTATTCTCAGGTCTTCTTTTTTATCTGTGATTTAACACCGCTGCTTTGAAGATTGACGCGCATGCAGACGGACGGCCCTTCTTCACGTAATCGCTCATCGTAACTCCTCATAAAATCAAGATCAAACTTCAAACTGGTAAGTTCTCGTTTAATCTTACAATTATCTTTTATTTTCACCCCATCAACATGTTCAGAGGGCGCACACTAGTGGGAGAGTTTCAGATTAGAGGTCGTAGCCTCAGAATTAAAGGACGCTCTTTTAGGAATGAGATGAGGAGGAATTTCTTTAGTCACAGGGTGGTGAATCTGTGGAATTCTTTGCCATCGAAGGCTGTGGAGGCAAAGTCAGTGTTTACTTTTAAAGCAGAGATGAATAGATTCTTCATTAGTACAGGTGTCAGAGGTTATGAGGAGAAGGCTGGTGAATGGGGTTCGGAGGAAGAGATAGATCAGCTATGATTGAATGGCGAAGTAGACTTGATGGGCCGAATGGACTCATTCTACTCCTAAACCTTATGACCTTACTTATAAAGGACAGTGGCTCAGAAGGTGAATGTTTTGGTGAACCTTTCTTTTTCCATTGCACTCAGAGGGTTAAGGGCTGATATAGATTGGTGTCAATCAGAGTCTGTATAATTAGGCTGATTGCATTTGCAAGATTGAGTTCTGCCTCCAACATTTGTTAAACAAGGAGACTTGGTCCTTGATCAACATTTTAATTATTTTCATCCATTTGACATCTGCTGAATGATGTGAGTAGATTAATATTGTTTCAATATATGCCATCCTCACTCTGGTGTGTGGCAGTAATATGTACATAAAGTGGGCTCACAGCTAAAATGAGCCACTCAGAAATTACACTGGGCCATTTTGCAGCGACATTGTGTTTTCTATGACAGCTTGAGCAATCTGCTCATCACATATTCTGGTTAAATGGCTCATTTACAACTTGAGAAGTGAACAAGGACTATTACTGCAGGTAGGACATAATTATCTTTTATTTTCACCCCATCAACATGTTCAGAGGGTGCACACTTCAACATCACACGTTGGTGTTTCTCAGCAATTCAAAAAAATAATCAGAAAGGTTTTTCCCATGGACAGTAAGTTAGTGAGCTGAAGGGAAGACTTTCAAAATAAAAATAATAATGAGACTAATATGTAAGATTTATGGTGTACAGTTTCATAGAATGTGTTTTTCAATTAACCCCATCAGTATTATCAGAGCTAGAGTGTACAATTAGTGACTAAAAGGTGAGGAGGTGATGGGCCCCTTGATGTCCAGTTCCATTGCCTAGAAGTATTCAAAAAAAGACACAAAGTGCTGGAGCAACTCAACAGGTCAGGCAGCATCCCTGGAGAACATAGATAGATGACATTTAGGGCTGGGACCTTTCTTCAGACATTGAAGAAGTGGGAGGAGAATGAAAGTTGGAAAAGAGGAGGGGCAGTACAAAGCCTGGCAGCTAATAGGTGGATACAGGTAAAGGCGGAGGGGGCGTTGATGGGCAGATGGTTGGGCAAAGGCCAGTGGTGAAAGCACAGGTGTAAGACAATAATATTGCAAAGTTGCGAATTGTGAACTGCAGACAGATTGGGGGGAGGGGGGAAGCAAGCTGGAAGAGAGGAGGAGAAGCACAGATGAAGAAGGGCCACATTGCAAAATGTCAACTATCCATGTTCTCCAGAGATGCTGCCTGACCCACTGGGTTACTCCAGCACGTTGTGCCTCTTTTTGTAAACCAGCATCTGCAGTTCCTTGTTTTTGGCCTGTACACGTAAGTGGTTGTCTGGATAGTGAGGAATGGGTTGGAGACAATCTTGACCAGCCTTCTTCATTTCTCAGTGAATGAGGACGGATGAAGAAGGGCCCCGATCCAAAATATCACCTATCCATGTTCTCCAGAGATGCTGTCTGACTCTCATTCTCTTCTTTATTACTAGATAATGAAAATTTAATGGGATAAGTCTTCATATTACCGTCATAGAGTTAATCTTTCAGGGTTCTTAATCAGTCAGGGATTACCTCGGAAGATTTAGTTTAGTTTAGAGATACAAAGTGGAAACTGGCCCTGCGGCACACTGAGTCCGTGCCGACCAGCAACCCCCTCACACAGACACTATCCTATACACACTGGGGAGAATTCACCATATATTACCAAGCCAATAAACCTACAAACCTGTCTGTCTTTGTAGTGTGGGAGGAAACCAGAGATCCCAGAAAAACCCCATGCAGGTCACGGGGAGAACATACAAACTCCATACAGACAAGCACCCCTGGTCAGGATCGAACCAGGGTCTCTGGCACTGTAAGGCAGCAACTCCACTGCTATGACACCATGATGCCCAATTGAACCAAAGTTAATAAAATGATGCAAAGCCAGTGATATCCCAGCGAACAGTGTGTCACTGACACTTGTAGAAAGGACATTGGATGGAAGGCCGCACAGAAGTGTGATGTTTTGCCTTAATCGGTGAAACGTTGGCACATACCTCTTAGGCTGTGTGGACAATTTGCACCAGTAGTGTCAATTATTTAACCTGGATTTGAGAGCGATGGAAGAATTTTCAGTCCTGTCTTTTATTACTGTTGGAGTGAAGGACAGAAACACAGTAATGGTGTTGAATTGTCAGGTTTCCTTGTGACATGACTGGAACTACCTCATCACTTCGTATGTGTGTGTGTGTATGTGTATGTGTGTCTGCGTGCATGTGTGTGTGCATTTCTCATCTGTTTCTACTTGCTGACCACTTTCCACAATGTTTGTCTGCTTTTCCCAATTTCCCTCCTCTAGGTCACGGTCTGTGTCACACAAGGCCACGTGTGCACTCCTTCACCTTCTAAGCGCTACAAAAGCTATGCCTACACGCACGCTGCTTACGTTATGTCTCCTGACCAAAAAACGGACCTCCCTCAAAAGGTCTGTTATTGCTGCATGATCTTTTGAATGTTGCTCGCTCCTTTGTCCTGACTTCACTCAACCATTATTTGTGACTTAGATTACTTGTGCTACAAAACTAGATGTAAGCATCGTTCTGCATGTGTGGCACTAATTCATACTGGAATGGATGCTATCATTGTTTTCAGGACTTTTATGGTCTTTTATTGTGATATGCTGGATTAAGATTTTAATTACTATAATGCCATTATTTTTGTAGAATGTTAAGCAGCAGGGGTACGTTCATTTCACAGCATATGTACTGCACATCCATACACTGTATACTAACTTTGTGCAAAAGAAATTAGCACCATTAATCTGCAGTGTTTAAAATGAATTAATCATAACATTATCAACACCTGCATTCATTTTAACCATGGGTGTAATATTTTATGCCCTTGTTTTCTCTTAAGAGGATGTTCCCAAAAAGCGTTTTCAGTCAATATCTGTATTACTTTGCGACATTCTTTGAACAAGAAATAAGAGCGTTCAATTGTCATATGTAGCAAAATGGCATAATGGTTTTTTTTAATTGCAGCAACACAACAGGTTGGCAAACTCGTGACTGCCCCACATTTCTTTAGTATCTTTCAAACTCTTAAAGCTTTGGTAAAAACTATATTTTTGTTCAGAACTTGATTTCATCCAACTTGCTAATTTCATTTTTACAAAGCAAAATGTGAATGCATATTATTGGATCTTAATCAAATATGAATCTGGCAGTAAACAAGGGTCACTTACAATTCTCAAGCTTATATGAGTAATTCCTTGGATCACAAAGTAAAAATATTCACTTGCTGACTGGAAAATCACAAGGTCAGGAATAGCTTTACAATATTAATGATGTTCGTGTGTTTTGGGTCACTTTAACATTTTTGTGAAAGCTCCGGCCAGATTAAGATCGTTCATTATGAGGTTTCCATTGCCAGGTTTCTTAATGAAACTGCAGGTCTGTGTCATTATCATCACAGTGTTAATGTGTTGACCTGTTACCAATCACAGTTGCTGAACCTCAGCTTGGCCGCTGCATCTTTGGCTTGAGCAATTTAATGGATGACTACAAAAATGCACTCTTGACTTCAAAAAATTATTATTGCTTAATGAGTAGTGATGGGAGAGTATGATCAGAGGGTCTGATGCACCAGGATGGATTGGTGAGGAAGATTGCCTGTGGTTGCCACAGTATTTGGTGCCACTGAGCGCTGTGGACTGATGCATCCTGACAGGTTGCCAGGCAAGTCTCAGTAAGGAGCAAAGCAATATAAGTGGATTCTCTAAATGCCTGTAGGTTGGGGAAGGTCTGTACCGACTCTGCCTCCAAATGTGCACTGAAGAAAAAGTACTGTAATATAATGTCTTTTCTCCAATAAAATAATAACAAATTGCTGGAGGAACTCAACGGGTCAACCAGCATTTGTGGCAGGAAATGGAGAATTGATGTTTCGACTTGAGACCCTTCTTCAGACTGATGGGGCAGAGGGAGATAGATGGTAGAGTTGGGATGTCGTTGGGCAAGCAACAGCGAGTGATCCAGGTGAGGAGGGTTTGATAAGCAGATGAGGGAGAAAACATTGTAGTAACCATGGCTGAGGTGATATGTGGACAAGGCAAAAGGGTGTCATCAGTCTGAAGAAGGGTTTCGGCCCGAAACGTTGCCTAATTCCTTCGCTCCATAGATGCTGCTGCACCCGCTGAGTTTCTCCAGCATTTTTGTGTACCTAGGGTGTGTATGATGTTGGTTGATGAAACTACCATGAGGGGTGGAGAGGGCAGAACAATGAACAATTTAGGACCCGGTGAGGGAGGACCCCTGGGAAGGGGGAGGGGGGTGGGGAGAACAATGGAGGACTAGGAGTGGGCGAGGGGGAGGGGAGGGGGAAGCACAAAGGAGGAGCCATGAAAATAGTCGCTACTTTGTAACTCTGTCAGCGGCATATGTGGCGACTTTTTGCATACCGTGGGTATGTAAGCAAGATTTTCACTGTGCCTTGTCACATGTGACCATAAAGTATTCCATTCCATTCCATCTCTCTTTCTTCCCTATTCCAGGTCACCCATTTATCCTCTGCCCCATCCCTGCAATCTGTTCCCTTCTACCAACTATCCCCCTCTCTGATTCTACATTTCTTTCCCCCACCTTCCTTCTTTATCATATTCCATCAATACGCATTCTCAAAGCGAGCATATTGAGCTCATCTCTGAGTGATGCGTCCTTGTCACTTAATCTTGGTTTAACCTTGTAGGAAGTGCATGTCTTGACACACTTGTCCAGCAGCCATCCACCAGTTCAGTCTGGAAGTGTCTATTTGCATTCTCAATGTCATTGAGAATATTACAAAGGTTACTAATTGATTGCTTTGGTATATTGGCTCTTTTATGCTAACTGTAAAGATTATTTTTTTCTTGTGTTATACTTAAAAAAAAATAAATCTATTCTCACTATTACTTTAGATCCTATTTGCCAAGGTTCGGCATCAAACTAATTGTGTCTGATGAGGGGTCTAAAGCTTGGATTTTATTTTGTTATTGTATTCAAGCAAGTAATAGACTGAGTGCTGCGAATCTCAATTAACATGATGTATTCTCTCTTGAATTCCACTGAGTGAAGTTATAACTTCATCCGAAAGGGTACAGATGCATTCATGTTGATGTTTTATTTAGGTGATGTTAGTAGACTGTGTGTCAAATAAGTGAGTTATGTTCTCCTTGAATCATTTTAACTTTGCAAGCCATTTGTCATTTGATGGAGGGATGGGTACTTTGAGTGGAGCAAACACCTTTAAAGCTAATCTCCCTTGGATTTACTGGGATGTAATGTGGACCAAAACATTATACTTTAAGTAACTCTCATTTTTTTAAATCCTTGCTATCTGCTGCCCATATCTTATTGTAATTTAGATGACACGGTAGAAAGATGGATTGAGGAATTACGGAAAAAAATAACATGCATTTAATTGAATCTTTTGGAAAACTAGATAGTCAAGGGTATTATATTATAAAAGCACTTTTTAGACAGGAGTACTCTGTTTATAATAATAATAATAATACATTTTATTTAATGGGCGCCTTTCAGACATCTCAAGGACACCTTACATAGATTAATAGGAATAAAAACATATAATCAGAATAAAATAAGTAATAAGGACATCACAGACACAAATTAAAAACAGAATTCAGTCCAAAAACAGAAAATCAAAAACACAATGTGAAGAGAGAGCAGCGGCAACCAAAGCGCGCCAGCGTCCACTCTCTCTTCACGGCAGCCATCTTGGACACAGACTTACAGGATTACATTAGACAAAAAAATCATCCCCCCACAATGGATACCACTGTGGGGGAAGGCACAAAGTCCAGTCTCTGTTTATGATGATAGGGTTGTTACAAAACATGATTGGAATATGTGAGACTAATAAAGAGGGGGCGTTTGGAAGACTTTTAATGGCAAGCACCAAAAATGCCATTCTAATAAAAAAGTTTATATTTCGTAACATCATAAAACCAAAGGTGCAGGAGCTCAGAAATTTCTGGAGTGATTGGCTTTGCAGAAAATGCCATGGATTGAACATTTTTAGCGAGCCCATCAGGTTGCATTGTACTCATTTCTACAGGGAAAGAGCAGCAGATGCACAGGCATTTGCCAACAGATTCTTGTATGAATGTCAGCATGTCGGGAACGCCTGCTTCTGAATGCACGCGCTTCAGGAGAATCACTGTAAATGTGTAAAAATGATAGTTAGACAACAAAAACATGACCCTTACTCCTACCAGACTGTACCATCTATCAAGCATTTACTGTATGTTAGAAGAAAAGACACAACTTGCGGGTCAGGCAGCATCTCTGCAGAACATGGATAGGTGATGTTTTGGGTCGGGGCCCTTCTTCAGATGTGATTTGGTCGGGGGAGGGCCTAGCAGAAAGCTGAAAGAGAGGAAGGGGCAGGACAAAGCCTGGCAAGTGATAAAATGGATACAGGTGAAGTTAGTTTTTGATGGGCAGATGGTTGGACAAAGGCCAGAGATGTAAAGACGAAAGGTGAGATATGGATTGATAAGCTGTGAATTGTGAAGCCAGAGAAGGAATGTAGGTGGAATGGGGGTAAAAAAAAAGGGGGGGGGGAAGCAGCCGGGGTGGGGGTTTGGTTCATTGCTTGAAATTGGATAATTCAGTGTTCATATTGTTGGGTTGTAAGCTACCTAAGCGGAATATAAGGTGCTATTCCACCAGTTTGTGTGTGGCCTCACTCTGGAAATGGAGGTGTCCCAGCACAGACAGTTCAGAATGGGAAGGGGCGTTAAAATGGTTAGCAACCAGCAGATCTAGTAGACATGGCGGACTGAACGCAAGTGTTTGGCAAAACGGTCGCCGAGTTTACATTGGTGTTGCCAAAGTAAATGGGGCCACATCGGGAACACCGGATGCCAAAGTAAATGGGGCCACATCGGGAACACCGGATGCAGTATATAAGGTTAGAGGAGGTGAGTCTCTGTCTCAACTGGAAGGACTGCTAGGATCCCTGGATGGTGGTGAGGGAGAAGGTTTCAGGAGAGTTGTTACTTCTACCGAGGTTGCATTGGAAAGTAGCTGAGGAGGGGATGGTTTGGGTGAGAAGGGATGAGTAAACCAAGCATTCTGTTGTTTGAATGTGGGCGGAAACCCATGCAGTCACAGGGAGAACATGAAAACTTCACTCGGGCAGCACCAGAGGTGGCTCCTGCTATGAGACAGCAGTTCCGACTCCTGTAAATAAGGGCCAATTGAAGTCAGCTTGGAGAGAGTCGAAGAAGGGAGACAACAACATGGATAAATGAGGAAAAAAGCAAACCAGTAAAAAGTACAAGTTTGTAACCAATCCATTCTGAATCCACTGCCTGTGGGTGTGAGACTGTCGGTGTCCTGAACCTCACCTGGGGCAGATTCCATATCGGGGCTGAAAATAACATCACTTACAGTGATGTTATTATGTCAACCCTAAATAGCTATGGCTAGATTTATTTTTATTTGGTTGGCAACGTGATTACTCCCAGATCATGGGACTAATCACAAATTGCAGGAGGTGCACGTGGGTGGCGGTTTATGCATCCATAATGTTCGGTTCCATCCACTCAGATTACTGTCTCAAAAGACGTACCTGTTGAATTCTGCTCAGATTCCAATTATTTGTAGCAACTACCAACCAATGTCAGGAAAGTGGAAGTAAAATCATTAAGGGTGAATGATGCTTTTCAAACCTAAGAATTTTGCTGGACTGATCTATTTCTTTGACTCGTACATGCTGAGAAGCAATTCAAGCAGCTGCAAAATGTTTCCAAGGTGAATTTGCCCAGGAATAAGAGCGGACTGTGCCATAGGGTAGCCTAGTGGTGCAGAGGTAGAGTTGTCTTACAGCGCCAGAGACCCAGGTTCGTTCCTGACTGCGGGTGCTGTCTGTTCGGAGTTTGCACTTTTCCCCTGTGACCGCATGAGTTTTCTCCGGGTGCTCCGGTTTCCTCCCACACTCCAAAGGCATTCAGGTTTGTAGTTTCATTGGCTTCCGTAAATTGCCCCTTGTGTGTAGGATCAGCGTGGACTTGGTGAGCCGAAGGGGCTGTTTCCGCGCTGTATCTCTAAATAAAATTCCTTGAATTGTTTTTATATTAATGATGACAGGATGCACACAATGAGGCAGACCTTGGAAGTTGCCGAGGTGGGGGGAGGAAGAGGAATAGCATTCATTTGCATTTAAGTTCACAAAAAGTTATTTAATTATATTTTAGTCAACCTGGTTGCTGGCTTGCTCGCAATAGTAGACATAAAGCAGTTCTTAAATAGGGAAATTAAATGGGAAAAACTTGGCACTGGAGTTACTGCAACCAAATGAGTAAGATTGAATCAGCCATTTATTGGTAAGTAGGTCAATACTGAAATAACAAACCTATTATAACGTTGCATAACCCGTGAAAGGGAAGCACTTATTAAATATCCATTTGGCTTATTCAAAAATTATTTGTTAATTTGCCAAAGATGTTTCCTACTCAGAGTTCCCATGAATATGCATGTTTCTCGACCCGAAACGTCTCCCATTCCTTCTCTCCAGAAATGCTGCCTGTCCCGCTGAGTTCCTCCAGCATTTTAGAAACATAGAAACATAGAAAATAGATGCAGGAGTAGGCAACACTGCCCTTCGTGCCAATGCTGCCGTTCAATATGATCACGGCTGATCATCCAAAATCAGTACACCGTTCCTGCCTTTTCCCCATATCCCTTGATTCCTTAGAGCTAAATCTAACTCTCTCTGGAAAACATCCAGTGAATTGGCCTCCACTGCCTTCTGTGGCAGAGAATTCCACAGACTCACTACTCTCTGGGTGAAAAACAATTCCTCATCTCACTCCTAAATGGCATACCCCTTATTCTTAAACTGTGACCCCTGGTTCTGGACTCCCCCAACATGGGGAACATTTTTCCTGCATCTAGCCTGTCCAATCCCTTAAGAGTATTTTAGGTTTCTATAAGATACCCTCTCACCCTTCTAAATTCCAGTGAACACAAGCCCAGCCGACCCATTCTTTGCTCATATGTCAGTCCTGGCATCCCGGGAATTAACCTGGTGAGTCTACGCTGCACTCCATCAATTGCAAGTATGTCCTTTCTCAAATTATTCCATCAATTATTCCTGATGAGAGAGGGCGCCGAACCGCACGAAATGTGTGTGCTTATGGTGGCTGATGTACGTGTCTTCCATACTTTTCAAATTAGATAGAATAATAGATCTAGTGATCAGGCATGACTCAGACTTCTGCCTCTTTGCCCATGTGAGGATGTGCCTGAGACGTATTGGTGCTTCATTAAGACATAGGAGCAGAATTAGGCCATTCGGCCCATCGAGTCTGCTTCGCCGTCGATCACAGCTGGTCTATTTTTCCCTCCCAACCCCATTGTCCTGCCTTCTCCCCTAACCTTTGACGCCCATACTAATCAAGATCTTATCAACCTCTGCTTTTAAAAAGACCAATGACTTGGCCTCCACAGTGTCTGTGGCAATGAATTCCACAGGCACTACATTTTCCATTGTAAAATTAATTTGGCTGATGCTTACATATCTGTTCACCTGCTTTTGGGGTAAGTGCTTGCTAATACAGTCAGTGTCTGTTGGTTCCCCTGAATATTAGAAACCTGGTGGGAGGTGTGTCCTGACTGCAGTGCTCAAACTCGGACATATTGTGGTATCCTCAGGGCTGTCTTCCATCAGAGCTGGATGTGGCCGGCCAGATGTTCATCTTTTAGTTTAGTTTAGAGATACAGCGTGGAAACAGGCCCTTTGCCCACCGAGTCCGCACCGACCAGCAATTACCGCACATTAACACTATCCTACACACACTAGGGACAATTTATACACGCACCAAGCCAATGAAAGTCAAGTCAGTCAATTTTATTTGTCACATACACCTGAAGGTGCAGTGAAATGAATTTGCCAGCAGCGATACACTTAAAAAGAACACACAATACACAATAAGATTTAACACAAACATCCACCACAGCATTCTTCACTGTGGTGGAAGGCAACAAAGTTCAGCCAGTCCTCCTCCCTTGTTCAGGGCCATGAACGGTCGAACACACTCTTCGGCTTGGAGTGCCCGAATCGGCACTTTCCTACCGGAGTCCGCTGCTTCAGGATGTTATAGGTCGCAGGCCAGCGGTGGGAGCTCTTCTCGCGTGAGGGATCCCAGGCTCCGCGATGGAAAGTCCACGCTGCGCCCGCGGTTAGAAGCTCCGCAGACCGCGGCTTCAGGATGTCGTAGTCCGCGGGCCAGCGATCGGAGATCTCCTCTCTGGCGTCCGCCGGCAAGGGTTCGCCTGCTCCGTGATGGAAAAAGTCCAGGCTGCGCCCGCTGCTGATGCTCCAGGCCCGACTCCAGGAAAGGCCGCACCAATCCAAGCTGTTAGGTCGTGAGAGGGGAGGCAGAGAAGCGACATGGAAAAAGTAGCCTCACCGTCAAGGGTGACTGAAGAACGGTTTGCCCCTTCCTCCCCCCCCCACCACCGCCCACACAAGACACACCGAGAAACACCCAAAACAAACACTTAGGCAAACCAAAAAAAAACAAAAAAAATTGAAATAATGGACACGCTGCTGACAGGGCAGCCGACTGGCAGCGCCCCCACCAACCTACATTCCGTATCTTTGGAGTGTGGGAGGAAGCTGAATATCTCGGAGTAAACCCATGCAGTCACGGGAAGAACGTACAAACTCCGTACAGACAGCACCCGTAGTTGGGATTGAACCCGGGTCTCCGGCGCTGCAAGCGCTGTAAGGCAGCAACTCTACCGCTGCCCCACTGTGCCGCCCTTTATGGTGTTGCTTTTGCCTGTGGCTCTGTCAATGGACCCGTCATGGAATATAATGGGGTTGCCCGATCCCCCATAAGATTCACATCCCTCTGGCTGAGAATCCTGCGCTCTGTACCAACAGGGCATTAAACCTGATGCGAGCACTGCAGTTCGCATTCAGATGAATGGAAATTTTGATTTCTAGGAGAAAGTTTAAAAACATTTTCATCACTTATTAATGTTGGTTGCAATGGTTTGAGTTCATTTTTAGTGTTTGGTTTCGTTTATTTGAAATCATCTTTAACAATATTTTTAGTTATTAACGTATCCCATAGGACAACAAGTTTTTGAAAAGGAAATAAAAGAAAGTCCAAGGAATGTTAGATGTCAAGGGATATTGGGGGCTTAATAAAGAGATAAAAATAAGTGGTGAACAGCAGGTAGAAAGAACTGAAAAAAAGGGAGGTTCTTTTCAAGTATAGGAATTATGGAGGGATATTTAAGAAAGTAAAAACAGAGAATGGCAAAGTGGTAACACTAAATGTCGAAGATAGACGCAAAATGCTGCAGTAACTCAGCGGGACAGGCAGCATCTCTGGAGAGAAGGAATGGGTGTTCTTCAAGGAATGGGAATCACCCATTCCTCCTCTCCAGAGATGCTGCCTGTCCCGCTGAGTTACTCCAGCATTTTGTGTCTATCTTCGGTGCATACCAGTATCTGCATGACCTTTCAACACATGAAGTCACTGGTTTAACAGATTAAGGGAGCAAAGCACATCAGTCATCAAGGTATTGAGAGTTTTGCTGGTAATTTTGATGAGTATCCATGTGGGTTTGATCGATGGCATGACATGGCGGGCTGAGGGTCATGTTTCTTATTCACATGAATCCGTGACTTCAGTGCTACTGAACGTTTCTGAATGTCAATGGTGTTGACAAATCTAAACAAACATTTAGTGCTCCTGAAAGTACTGGATTTGCTGTTGGTGTGTCCGTTGGTTCTATGTGTCCTATGGGCTGCACTGGGACATGCTGAAGTGTTCGGAATCAAATTCCTCCTTATCGGCTGAGCCTGAGGGTAACTGAGTGAAGCAGTGCGACACTGGGGCAGGCAGTAAGTGACCGGGGCAATTAGGTCCTAAGGAATAGGAGTAGAATTAGGCCATTCGGTCCATCAAGTCTACTCCACCAATCAATAATGGCTGATCTATCTCTCCCTCCTAACCCCATTCTCCTGCCTTCTCCCTATAACCTCTGACACCTGTACTAACCAAGAATCTATCTATCTCTGCCTTAATGGACAGTAATGGAAGAGCTGTCCCATAATTCTTCTCCATGTACTATTCTTGTGTATTATTGATAGTCATGAATAGTTGTAAAATTAGTAGGTGCTTGTTAAAGTTATTTCATTGTACCCACAAATCACAAATCTTCATGATTATATTAAGGACAAGAGTCCAAATCCCGCAATTTCAAAATTTAAATTCAATTTCCGTATACAATCATAAAGGTGATCGTTAAATGTTTGAATTGCCATAAAATCTCGGTCGCTTAAGAAAAGGAACCTGCCCTCCTTATTTGCTTCTGCTTTTTGAGGACTCAACTTCCACTTCAATGAGTTTGACTCTGAAGCTGTGTAGTAAATGATAGTTGTATGAAACTGCTCATGTGAAAAAAAACAATGCTTGCTTTGAGGAATCAATGTGTTGAGAGAATTTGATAGCTTTAATAGCTCAGAATGAAAATTTCATCCAAATCTTCTCTTCCAGAGAATTGTCTACAATTTTCCTCCTCACTAGGTTTCCATAGCTGCGTATGTCCAACTTGGGCAACAAACACAGCTTCCCGGTCTGCTGAGCTGGAAATGACTGGTATATCACCAATTCAGGGTGACATGCTATCTTCCCTGGGGAGGTAAATGACACATTTTTCATGCCATTCTCTGCACTGGAAAGAGATTAAAACTAGGACTTTTTTAAGCACGAGGGTTTCTTGAGAGTTTGGGCAAAACCCTTTGTTAGAGTTGTACAGTGTCAGCACATTCAAGGTGCTATTGCACAACTTGAGCCATATTGAAAATGTTTTACTGCTGTTTCCATGTTGCAGCTTTTTCCTTCCCCAACATTAACAATTAAATTTCTTAAAAAATACTTTAATTTAATTTGTTACTTTACAAATGCTTCATTAAGTCAATAGAAAGGAGTCTTGTTAAATCATGACAATGGAAAAACAAAAGTCTTCCCTCCCCATCCACTCGCATACCTTCCTCTGGTTTTACAATGTTCAACTTTTCAATCCCTTTGTATCACATCTTCATCTTCAACCTTGGATTAGCCACCTGTCCATCCAACACTCCCCTCACCTGTATCCGCCTACCACTCGACAGGCTCTGTTTTGCCCCTTCTCCTGCATTCTCGCCCCCCCCCCCCATCTATCCCCCGCAATCAATCTAACTGAAACACGTTCTTCAGAGGGAGTTAGATGTGGCCCTTGTGGCTAAAGGGATAAGGGGGTAGGGAGAGAAGGCAGGTGCAGGATACTGAGTTGGATGATCAGCCATGATCATATTGAATGGCGGTGCAGGCTCGAAGGGCCGAATGGCCTACTCCTGCACCTATTTTCTATGTTTCTATGTTTCAGTGATGCTGCCTGACCCGCTGAGTTCTCCAGCAGTTTGTGCCTTATTTTGTAAGCTAGCATTTGCAGTTCCTTATTATCAACATTAACTGAATCAAATTTCTTGGGGGAATTAAAAATAAATCCTTTAATTTATTACTTTATGAAGGTTTTGTTGACTTCAGAGCGGGTGGGGGACACATCTGGATACTGCTTAATAAAAGACAGGACTGGTATAAGCCAGCGATATCTAATTGTTTTTGTTTCAGTCATTAGAAAGGAGGCAGTCAAATTATGAAAATGGAAAAACTGAGCACTCTTGTGCAACTGCGTGCTTCCATCTAGTAATGGAGGCCACTCAATGAATGAGTTCTTCAAATGACCAGGGATTGTTTTTGATTTCCTGCATACTTCCAGCGAGGCGAAGACTAACTTCTCAATGCCTTTTTTTACTCTCCTAAACAATTGGTTATCGCTCTGAAAATTAAACGTTTACTGTACTGCTGCTCGACAAATTACTGCAAGTGGGAAGTTTTTTTCAGAACTTAATCCCTTTGATAACTGGGAGAATTGTATAGCACATCAAACCACATCATCCGGTAGCTGGGACATGGGCAGACACGGAGGAGAAGGAAAATGGGTTGAACTCTGTCATTGGGGCTTTAAAGATTTATGATTTGTTTCAATTTCCACTTGATTCTTCATCCACTCTTTAATTTTCCATTGCCATGTATTCCTCTGTTGACAATATCAGGCAGAGAAACATCGCAGGACGTACATAGAATATCCAGCCAATACATGTGTATTATCAGTGGATTATGGAGGAGTCGCACCAAAACAGGCTAATGCTGTCTTGTCCTTCGCTACACCAGAGTTTTTGACCTCGGATGCATTTTATTCTGTGCAGTACTTGCTTAGCATGAACACATGGGGCTCGAAATTCCTTCCGAGTTCTGCTATGTTTTTGTGTGCTTCCCAACAACATTTTAGCTGAAAAATGGCCAACAACTGTTGTATGCAGAATGTATTCTTAAAACTTGCCGTCCTGTGCTCCATCTGCCTGCAATGTGTGATTCAGAAAGTTACAGGGCATTCAGCAGTGATCTTATGGTATGTGCTACATCACTGTGGTCATACTCTAGCGCACACGCATGCTTTGTGTCTCCTATGGGAATTTGTTACAAGGATCAGGCCTCCAGCGTTAGTTGAAAGGTCCATCGCTAAATGAAGTAAATCGGGCAGTTAAATGACACAGAAAGTAATGAATAGATCAGGCAAAGCTAATTTCCCCTGATGGTGAACCTGAATGATGATGCTTCTTCCCAGTTGCACCATGTTGCATCAGTTGTTGGAGATGGATAGTGTCCATCTCATCTGATGCCCCACAGCAACCCCATCCAGAAATATAGACTTTGCTTGCATGCAGAAGCACTTGGATTCAGGAATATAATGCACATTTAATACAATAAACCCTGTGTACATATTAATGTCATAGTTGTCTCATAGCACAACGTTAATTTGAGTTTCTGGTTTTAATGCATAGATGGTTAATAATTCGGCTTGGGATGTTCTTAAGTATATGCATGGAGAAAAATAATTCTGCTTAGCTGCCCCATCCAAATGTTAAGGTAGATATTGTGGTATCCACATTTTAAATAAATGGTGGAACAAACCGATAACGATGGCGCTAACGATTGTATACTAGCAGAGGAACTAGCAGGATGAGTGGGGCAGGGACGGAGAGAGTGGGAAGGATTACTTACATTAGAGAAACCAATATTCATACCGCTGGGTTGTAAGCTGCCCAAGCAAAACATAAGGTTGTATGTAGAATGTATTCTTAAAACAGGTTGAACAATGTATTCTTAAAACAGGTTGAACAAGTTAGGGCTTTATTCTTTGGAGCGCAGAAGGTTAAGGGGGGACTTGATAGAGGTTTTTAAAATGATGAGAGGGATAGACAGAGTTGACGTGGAAAAGCTTTTCCCACTGAGAGTAGGGAAGATTCAAACAAGGGGACATGACTTGAGAATTAAGGGACTGAAGTTTAGGGGTAACATGAGGGGGAACTTCTTTACTCAGAGAGTGGTAGCTGCGTGGAATGAGCTTCCAGTGAAGGTGGTGGAGGCAGGTTCGTTTTTATCATTTAAAAATAAATTGGATAGTTATATGGATGGGAAAGGAATGGAGGGTTATGGTCTGAGCGCAGGTATATGGGACTAGGGGAGATTATGTGTTCGGCACGGACTAGAAGGGTCGAGATGGCCTGTTTCCATGCTGTAATTGTTATATGGTTATATGGTTATAAGGTGTTGTTCCTCCAATATGCATGTGGTCTCAGTCTGACAGTAGAGGACAGAAAGCTCAGTGTGGGAATGGGAAGGGGAGTTCAAATATTTGGCAACCGGGAGATCGCATGGGCCAAGACGGACTGAGAACATCAGCCCACAGATTTCCATCTTGTTTGTACACAATCTTACTTGGTAACATATTGCCGATCCTGCTTCATTGCCATGTGCAGGCCCTGGAACGTCCTCCCCAATAAAACTGAGAGAGTGCTCTTACCAAACAACTGGAGTGGTTCACAGCACTAACCCACCACCAGCTCCTCAAGGCAATACATGCTGGACTTGCCAGAGATGTGCACAAACAGAAAAATTACTAATAAACAAGGACACGAAAAAATACCTGCCAATACCCGAGGTAGACAAAAATACTGGAGAAACTCAGCGGGTGAGGCAGCATCTATGGAGTGAAGGAAATAGGCGATGTTTTGGGTCGAGACCCTTCTTCAGACTGATGTGGGGGTGGGGGGGGGGGAGGGGAGTAGAAAGGAAGAGGCGGAGACAGTGGGCTGTGGGAGAGCAGGGAAGGGAAGGGGAAAGAAGGAGAAAGTAGGGACTACCTAAAATTGGCGAAGTCAATGTTCAATTCTCCATCGCACGTAACAGACTACTGACCGACATCTACTATAAAACCATTGACTCCCATGGCTATCTGGACTACACTTCTTCCCACTCTGCTTCCTGTAAGGACTCCATTCCTTACTCCCAAGTCCTCTGTCTACACTGCATCTGCACTCAGGATGGAGTGTTCCAAACCAGGGCATCAGAGATGTCCTCATTCTTTCGGGAACTGGGGTTCCCCTCTTCTACTATAGATGAGGCTTTCACCAGGGTCTCTTCTATACCCCGTAACTCTGCTCTCAGTCCCCATCCCCCCCACTCGTAACAAGGGCAGAGTTCCCCTTGTCCTCACCTACCAGCCGTAACATACAACAAATAATCCTCCGACATTTTCGCCACATCCAACGGGATCCCACCACTAGCCACATCTTCCCATCTCGTTCCCTTTCGGCTTTCCGCAGAGACCGCTCCCTCCGTAACTCCCTGGTCAATTCATCCCTTCCCACCCAAACCACCCCTCTCCTGGCACTTTCCCTTGCAACCACAGGAAATGCTGCACTTGTCGCTTTACCTCCCCCCTTGACTCCATCCAAGGACCCAAGCAGTCTTTCAAGGTCCGGCATAGGTTCACCTGCACCTCCTCCAACCTCATCTATTGCATTCGCTGCTCTAGGTGTCAGCTGCTCTACATCGGTGAGACCAAGCGTAGGCTTAGCGATCGCTTCGCCCAACACCTCCGCTCGTTTTGCAAAACCAACCTGATCTCCCGGTGGCTCAGCACTTCAACTACCCCTCCCATTCCGAATCCGACCTTTCTGTCCTGGGCCTCCTCCATGGCCAGAGTGAGGCCCACCGTAAATTGGAGGAGCAGCACCTCATATTTTGCTTGGGTAGTTTACACCCCAGCTGTATGAACATTGACTTCTCCAATTTCAGGTAGTCCCTGCTTTCTTCTTCTTTCCCCATCCCTTCCCAGCTCTCCCACAGCCCACTGTCTCCACCTTTTCCTTTCTTCTTCCCGCCCCCCCCCCCACCCCCACCAGTCTGAAGAAGGGTCTCGACACGAAACGTTGCCTATTTCCTTCGTTCCACAGATGCTGCCTCACCCGCTGAGTTTCTCCAGCATTTTTGTCTACCTTTGATTTTCCAGCATCTACAGTTCCTTCTTAAACATATGATATGGTTGGGATGTAGTCCAATGAGAAAAAAACTTGCGTGTCACCAAGAGAAATGCAATGAAATTGATCAATACGAGGAATAGCTGCAGATGAAAAACAAGTTCCAGATTTCAATGTCAGGTTGACAAGCAATCTTGTGTTTGGAAGTATGCAGTAATGATTAGCGAAATGCAAGGTTGAATTTCCTTCCATTAGTCATGATGTTCTACTTTTTGGAATAAGCTTTTTGGAGTATCCTTGTCAGCCTTGCTGATATATTTTTGGCAGTGAGATCCAGTCCAATTCTACTGCCAAACTATCAAATTACCAAGTGGAGAATGATCAAATATGGGATGTGTTTCACAGTGGAGAAAATGTTTTATGGCAAGATAGATTCTGGTTACTTGAAAACAAAAATCCATCGATGGGAAAATTACTTAGAAACAAGGAACTACATATGCTGGTTTACAAAATATAACATGCAACGTGCTGGAATAACTCAGCAGGTCAGGCAGCATCTCTGGAGAAAATCGATAGATGGAGTTTCAGTTCAGGACCCTTCTGCAGACCCTTCTTGAGTCTGAAGAGAGGTCCCGACCTGAAACGTCACCTATCCATGTTCTCCAGAAATGCTGCCCAACCTGTCGAGTTATGCCCCTGTCCCACTTAGGAAACCTGAACGGAAACCTCTGGAGACTTTGTGCCCCATCCAAGGTTCCCGTGCGGTTCCCGGAGGTTTTTTGTCAGTCTCCCTACCTGCTTCCACTGCCTGCAACCTCTGGCAACCACCTGCAACCTCTGAGAACCGCACGGAAACCTTGGGTGGGGCGCAAAGTCTCCAGAGGTTTCCGTTCAGGATTCCTAAGTGGGACAGGGGCATTACTCCAGCATTTTGTGCCCTTTTTTTGATGATGAAAATCTGTTTGGTTGCTAAGTGAGTTCTTTGAATATCATTACTCATTTTCTTTCCCTCCTGACGTTTGATTCCACAGTGCATAGAAATGAATAATGCAAAACCCTGTTTTGATGATTTGTAATTTTTGTGCTAAGCTATAAAAGTGGAGGAGTAGGTAATTGTTCCTTTCAGTAAAATGTGAGCAAATGTATTCTTGTTTCCATCAAAGACTTGCTCACATCTGATGTTGGCCGTAACTGCTTTGTTTCATTATTTATTCAAATTCGTCTGGTGAACTGGTGCTTTATTACCAAAGCTCAGTGGCTCTGAGTCATTGTGCTAAAGAAAAGATGATATTATTGAGGAGCAGTGCTGCAGCTTCTCAAGCACGAACAGCTTGAGGCGGCAGACGGTTACTGACCCGATGTCATGCTGAATGCCGACAGGTGGGAAGAAAACTCTCTGGAAGCACATATTGCAAGACAGTTCAGGATTATCTGAACCCGTGGGAGGAGATGACAGCTCGGTATGTGCGGCTTGTCACGAAAGATGTAAATAGACGTGGGCCATATTTCTTTAATTCTTTGTGGTTCAAAAAGTTATTGTGAAAAAAACCTACATGTTGCTATATCATCAGCTACTTGCACTTAGATTCTGGAGCATCAATAAATATAACGTCAAATCCCTTTAAGATGCAAAGCAAATGTGATGGAACTAATTATGTTTTATGTGAGGAAAGAACTTTTAACTTCAAAGTCACGTAATGTAGGATTTGGCTACACTCAAAAACACAGAATGGCATAGTGGTAGAGTTGCTGCCTTACAGTGCCAGAGACCTGGATTCGATCCTGACTATGATGTACAGAGTTTGTTGGTTCTCCCTGTGACCACGTGGGCTTTCTACCGATGCTTTGGTTTCCTCCCACATTTCAAAGACGTGCAGGTTCTTTTTGTCAATAGGCTTCTGTAAATTGCTCCTAGTATGTGGGATAGAACTACTGTTCGGGTAATCAATGGTCGGCGCAGAGTGGGTGATCGGAAGGGCCTATTTGCACGTTACACATCTGAACTAAACTAAACAGTGTGACAATGCTGTAATTGCAGTATGTCTTTTTAGGGAGTGAATTACTGAGCTTTACGTTGCATCCAGCGCTGTTTATTTGGCTTTTAGAGACCACTGTCTGAAAACGGTAAAGCACTAGGAACTGTAGGCTGTGATGGAGCCATGCCAGGTTCTTGCAGATCTGGAATGAAGGCATATAATGGTGCAGGACAATTTGCCTAAGCACCCGAATCTCAGGCATCTATGTTTTTTGGGCAAGAGCTAAGTTATTTGCACAATTTCTGTCTGCTGGGAGCTCCAGAGCAGCAGATCAGCTCACTTGACTACAGTTTTCTGCAGCCACAAGGCAGTTTTTGAAGAGGTGCTGTCATTTTCTATAGTTACTTGAGTTGATGCCAAACTCTCATGATAGCAGTTGAATCAGAAATATTTTCTGCATGAAAAGTGGGGCCTGCAAGCAAGACTGGGAATGGGAATGGGAATGGGAATGGTAGCTGTCTCGGGAAAATGGGCAGCAATCAGAAGAATGCATGTGGGTGTGAGGGAAGTGATATTGATCTGGGATCTGAATCGCAAGAGAACAGGAGCGATACCCGGGGGTTAGGTAGGGGGCAGTGCTTGTGTCCCCAAAGGTGCAATTGTAAATATCGGATTTACAGGGGTCAGAATTAAACACGGTATTGTAAAAATAGAACTTTCCCAGCCTTTTTCAAAGAAGCTTTTGGAACATGTGGATATAATTTCTGCAGCATTGCCCGAAGACGAGTGTGTTACTGGGAATGTCATCATCACAAGATCTATTGATGTATAATGGGTCAGGGGAGCAAGGGTGCTCGCATTGCTCCTGGAATGATGCAGGATGACTTGCAAATAGTTGTTGCACATTTAATCTGGGAAACAAATTTTCAATAGACAATAGACATCAGGTGCAGGGGTAGACCATTGAGCCCTTCGAGCCACCACCGCCATTCACTGTGATCATGGCTGATCATCCACAATCAGTACCCCGTTCCTGCCATCTCCCCATATCCCTTGACTCTGCTATCTTTAAGAGCTCGATCTAGCTCTCTCATGAAAGCATCCAGAGAATTGGCTTCCACTACGTTCTGAGGCAGAGAATTCCACAGATTCACAACTCTCTGGGTGAACATGTTTTTCTCTTCTCCGTTCTACATGGCTTACTCCTTACTCTTAAACTGTGGCCGCACTTTCAGGACTCCCCCAACATTTGGAACATGTTTCCTGCCTCTAGCGTCTCCAATCGCTTAATAATCTTAAATGTTTCAATAAGATCCCTTCTCATCCTTCTAAATTCCAGTGTATACAAGCCCAGTCGCTCCATACTTTCAACATATGACAGTCCCGCCATCCCGGGAATTAACCTTGTGAACCTACGCTGCACTGCTCAATAGCAAGAATATCCTTCCTCAAATTTGGAGACCAAAACTGCACACAATACTCCAGGTGTGGTCCCACCAGAGCTCTGTACAATTGCAGAAGAACCTCTTTGCTCCTATACAACTCTTCCTGTTATGAACGCCAACATGCCATTAGCTTTCTTCACTGCCTTCTGTACCTGCATGCTTACTTTCAGTGACTGCCATGCATCTGCCCACTCACCCAACCTGTCCAAGTCACCCTGCATTCTCATAGCATCTTCCTCACTGTTCACACTGCCACCCAGCTTTGTGTCATCAGCAAATTTGCTAATGTTACTTTTAGTCCCTTCATCTAAATCATTAATGTATATTGTAAATAGCTGCCTTCCCAGCACCGAGCCTTACGGTATCCCACTAGTCACTGCCTGCCATTCTGAAAGGAACCTGTTAATCCCTACTCTTCATTTCCTGTCTGCCAACCAATTTTCTAGCCATGTAAGCACTCTACCCCCAATACCATGTGCCCTAATTTTGCCCACTAATCTCCTATGTGGGACCTTATCAAAGGCTTTCTGCAAGTCCAGGTACACCACATTCACTGGCTCTCCCTTGTCCATTTTCCTAGTTACATCCTCAAAATATTCCAGAAGCTTAGTCAAGCATGATTTTTATTAGTATTATTCTGAGAAAATTACAATGTGATTGACCTTCTCGCTGATTATTTATTGGGGTCATAAACATGGCATTTCATTTTACTGTTGCAATTCCATAAGGTATATTGAATTTGATTTGAAAACAGATTGAAAACTGAGTTTATCACTCTTGTAACACTAGAGGTGTGTGTTTTGTGAATTAAAATTAATTATCATATCTGGATTTGTTGCAAAGTTGGGCCAGGAACAACTTAAACATTTAATTTGTTGGTGGATCATGTGAAGCCAAAAGTTAATGTCGTACTATGCCATCATTTCTACTTTGTATGTGACCGATCCTTAATACTTTGCACCTTTAATAATGGGTCGTGATGTCCTGGCATGATTTGTACAAATGTTTTTAGGTGTACTTGTTCATTTTATAAACTGATTATGGTGACTGGTTCTGTTCATACATTTAAATTGCAATCTGCTTTTCACTGCAGTGGCAAGACCACATTTCCAATCTGAGTCCAATCTAACCAAGGCATTAATGCATCTCCTACATTTGCACTTCCTTTACCATCTGAAGGACAGAGCATCTAAGGGGGTAGAGGAACTGAAATAAATGTTCATTAGGCGAGAAATAGTAGTGGGTAGGCTAATGGGACTGAAGGATGATAAATCCCCTGGGCCTGATGGTCTGCATCCAAGGGTCCTCGGGGAGGTGGCTCTAGAAATAGTGGACACATTGGTGATCATTTTCCAATGTTCAATAGATTCAGGATCAGTTCCTGTGGATTGGAGGATAGCAAATGTTATCCCACTTTTCAAGAAAGGAGCGAGAGAGAAAACGGGGAATTACAGACCAGTTAGCCTGACTTTGGTGGTGAGAAAGATGCTGGAGTCAATTATGAAAGGAGTAATAATGGGGCATTTGGATAGCAGTAAAAGGATTAGTCCAAGTCAGCATGGATTTATGAAAGGAAAATCATGCTTGACTAATCTTCTGGAATTTTTTGAGGATGTGACAAGTAAAATAGATTAAGGGGAGCCAGTGGATGTAGTGTATCTAGACTTTCAGAAAGCCTTTGATAAGGTCCCGCATGGGAGACTGATGACTAAGATTAGAGCATATGGTATTGGGGGTAGGGTGTTGCCATGGATAGAAAATTGGTTGGCAGACAGGAAGCAAAGAGTAGGAGTGAACGGGTCCTTTTCAGAATAATAATAATAATAATAATAATAATAATGGATGGGATTTATATAGCACCTTTCTAATACTCAAGGCGCTTTACATCGCATTATTCATTCACTCCTCAGTCACACTCGGTGGTGGTAAGCTACTTCTGCAGCCACAGCTGCCCTGGGCAGACTGACGGAAGCGTGGCTGCCAATCTGCGCATACGGTCCCTCCGACCACCACCAATCACTCACACACATTCACACACATTCACACACAGGCAAAGGTGGGTGAAGTGTCTTGCCCAGGGACACAACGACAGTATGCACTCCAAGCGGGTTTCGAACCGGCGACCTTCCGGTTGCCAGTGCCACATGGCTCAGTGTTGTGGCCACAACTGTTTACAATATATATTAATGATTTGGAAGAGGGAATTAGGAGCAACACTAGCAAGTTTGCGGACGACTCAAAGCTGAGTGGCAGTGTGAACTGTGAAGAGGATATTAGGAGATTGCAGGGTGACCTGGACAGGTTGAGTGAGTGGGCAGATGCGTGGCAGATGCAATATAATATAGATAAATGTGAGATTATCCGCTTTGGTGGCAAAAACAAGGGGGCAGATTGTTATGTCAATTGGGTTAGGTGAGGTAAGGGGGAGGTGCAGCGAGACCTGGGTGTCCTTGTACATCGGTCACTGAAAGTTGGCGTGCAGGTACAGCAGGCAGTGCAGAAAGGTAATGGAATGTTGGCCTTCATAACAAGAGGATTTCAGTATAGGAGGAGAGAGGTTCTTCTGCAGTTGTATAGGGCTTTGGTAAGACCACATCTGGAGTATTGTGTACAGTTTTGGTCTCCTAATTTGAGGAAGGACATCCTTGTGATTGAGGCAGTGCAGCATAGGTTCATGAGATTGATCCCTGGGATGGCGGGACTATAATTTGAGGAAAGATTGAAAAGACTAGGCTTGTATTCACTGGAGTTTAGAAGGATGAGGGGTTATCTTATAGAAACATATAAAATTATAAATGGACTGGACAGGCTAGATGCAGGAAAAATGTTCCCAATGTTGGGCAAGTCCAGAACCAGGGGCCACAGTGTTAGAATAAAGGGGAGGCCATTTAGGACTGAGGTGAGAAAATACCTTTTCACCCAGAGAGTTGTGAATTTGTGGAATTCCCTACCACAGAGGGCAGTGGAGGCCAAGTCACTGGATGGATTTAAGAGAGAGTTAGATAGAGCTCTAGGGGCTAGTGGAATCAAGGGATATGGGGAGAAGGCAGGCACGGGTTATTGATTGGGGACGATCAGCCATGATCACAATGAATGGCGATGCTGGCTCGAAGGGCCGAATGGCCTCCTGCACCTATTTTCTATGTTTCTATCTATCTCCGAAAATCTGCATGGTTAAAAATTCTGCATCACTTGTCTCATTTTTAACAGCATTGAATTATGAAGCTTGTTGGCCATAGTCATTCATCTCAATTACCTCAACTGAATGAATAACTGCATTTTTGAGAGTGGTTGGGTTTTCGATTTTATTACTTGGGGTTTGCACCCTGGGACGACGGCTGATTAAATGCAGTTATCACAGCAAGTATAAATCTGCTGGACGACAATATACTGGTATCTAAGCTGCTCACTTAGGACAAAAATGCCGGCATGAACTCATAATGCACAAAGCCTGATGATTGTCACTCATTCGTCTGCAAACTCTGAAATAAATAAATAATAGAATTGCCGAGAATGTCAGTAAATGACAATTGTAAGTAGTTCTCTGAATTCAACAGACATCACACAAAATGTGTTATCCAGAGATCCTGTTCCAGAGAGACATCCTCACACAAATTGCTCCCAAATGTACCTTATTTAAGATTGCTTTGGGATTTATAAGATTAATTTCTGCATTCAGCCTCCATTGATGCTTTAAGATGATTTAGCATTTCATTGATGCTTTAAGATGATTTGGCATTTCATTGATCCATTATGATGATTTGGCATTTCAATGCCCTTAACAATGTGACATTGACTCATTTTTTATTCTTACATTGGTTTGTACAAAGTGTATTTAAATTAGCAAACAAGAGTATTATAGTGTGGTTAATTTAAAATTAGAGTAGTTAAGTGATTATAATGTTGAAGGCAAGGTCAGAAATCTTCTACTAACTAGCCAAACATTATTGATTTGTTCAACCAATCTGCATTAGTTCAACAGGACCTCGCCAAAAAACAAATTTGTACTTGGTGAGGAGAGCTTTAAATAATATTAAACATCTGTTAATCTCCAAATTCCTTTCAGAAATGGTGAGGTACTTATCGTGTTCAAAAGTGATGAATAGTCTGCGTGAACATAATTGCACATTTCATTCTTTTGCATCTTTGGATTATCTTTAAATGAACTTTATAACGTCTGTGATATATTCCAGCCTGTAGGCTTTTTGTTTCTTTACTTTAACTCTCAGGTTTTTACATTCTCCATGCATCAAATTGGTCTTTGCAATCAAATTTGCTGAAAAAAATTATCGTGGTGTTATGCAAAGAAATATTACCACTAAGATGCATAATTCATTCCACATTAACATTCCTTTATAGGAATGGCAACATTTAACTGCAGAAAAAATCTCCTGTTTCATTGTAGAGCATACTTTGAAAACCCAATGGTATGTATGATGGGTTTATTCATATGCTTAAGCACTATAATCTTGGCACTCGGTAAGTAGTAATTGAAAAGACTTAACGCAAAGGCTTCTTAAGTAAAATAATTCATATGTATTTTTTATATTTGTGACCAGTTCTATATGGTGCTGAAGAATCAAATATGATTTAAGTGCACTTGAGGCTAAAAACAATGGCTTGTTTAAGGCAGACATTCCACGGTCAGCAAAAACAGTTGACTTAAACGTTTCAGACTGACCCTCCTCTCTCTGAGCCTTGCCAGTGCTCAAGACTAAACAAGAGGCAAAGTTGCGAACCTCGTGCTTGATATTTAGTGCTCGAGTTTTCTGCAATTCTGATAAACTACATGATGAATGCTCTACCCAGTGAGAGAAACATGATGAAATACAAAGAATGTGGCGCATTTCCTAAATAAATCATAGTGCTGTGTAGCACAGAAAGAGGCCCTTTAACCCAAATTATTCACAACCTTCAACTTAGACAATCAAGCTATTCTCACCGGGAAACATGTTCCCGATGTTGGGGGAGTGCAGAACCAAGGGTCACAGTTTAAGAATAAGGAGTGAGCCATTTAGAACAGAGACAAGGAAACATATTTTTCTCACAGAGAGTGGTGAGTCTGTGGAATTCTCTGCTCAGAGGGCGGTGGAGGCGGGTTCTCTGGATGCTTTCAAGAGAGAGCTAGATAGGGCTCTTAAAAATAGCGGAGTCAGGGAATATGGGGAGAAGGCAGTAATGGGGTACTGATTGGGGATGATCAGCCATGATCACATTGAATGGCAGTGCTGGCTTGAAGGGCCGAATGCAGGAAACTGGTGCACCAGGACAAACTCACGTGGTTACAATGAGAACATACAAACTCCACAAACACAGCATCTGAGGCCCGGATCAAACCCGAGTCTGTGGCACTGTGAAGCAACAGCTCTTCCAGCTATGCCACTAATTTTGGACTCCCTTCCCTTGGGAAAACCTTATCAATGCTCCTTGTGATTTTACAACCCTCTATAAGTTCACCCATCACCCATCGATGGGAAGAGAAGGCCCAACCTATGTAAATCAAGCTCTCCAGATGTGGTAACATCCTTGTAATTATATCTTGCACCCTTTCCAGTTCTATAACATGCTTCCTGCAGCAGGGCAGACTAGAGCTATGTATAGTATTCAAAATGTAGCCTTGCTAATGTTTTCTACAGCTGTAACATGATGTCTCAACTCCTGTACTCAATCCTCTGACGTTTGAAGGCAAGCACACCAAATGCCTTCTTCACCATCCTGTCTATGTGTCTCATCACTTTTGTGGAAGTATATACCTACACCCTTTGGTCTCTGTTTTCAACAATAAACCCCAGGGTCCGACCAATTTACTGTACAAGTGCTGACCTTGAGATACAAGGAAATGCAGATGCTGGAATTTTTCACGAAGTGCGAAGTGCTGGAGGAACTAAGTGATTCTGGCATCATCTGTGGAGGTAATGGACAGACAATGTTTTGGATCAGGACCCTTCTACAGACTGATGGAGTAGTGGGTAGTATGAAAATCAATGCTTTGCCAGCTTTCTCTCCCCTACTCCATCAGCGTGAAGAAGGCTCCAACTCAGTATGTCATCCACAGGTGTTGCCTGACCCGCTGAGTCCTGACCTGGTTTGTCTCATCAAAATGCAACACCTCACTTTCATCTCAATTAAATTTCATCTTGCTTATTGGCAATTGATCAAGATCTCGCTGTAATGAGCTTATTCATTTTCCTCGATACCACCAATATATCTGGTGGGGCCCGTCATTTTCTTCCCCAGATTCCTACAATGCCCTTGAGTACAATTGATCAGGCACTAAGGAATTATCTACTTCCATGTATTTTAAGATGTACAGACGTCCGTAATGTAGAATCTCTTCAAGACATGAGTATTAACTTTCCACGCTTTTCATGAATGCAGATAAGACATGGTCATTCAGACCCTCACCCATCTCCTGTGGCTCCACACACAGAGGACCGCATTGTTCTTTATGGGACTCTATTCTCTCCCTAGTTACACGTTTGTCCTTAATATACATGTGGCATCTCTTTGGATTCTCTTTTCCCTTATCTGCCAAAGCTGCCTGACAACCCCTTTTCCCCCCCTTCATAACGTTAATCCCTGCAATAAGGAGTTTATTATTTGACAAACAATTGAGCAGAAGAAACCGGTGTTCTCTCAAGATTAACAAGTGAACTAATTGAAATTGATGAGGTTCTGATGGAGTTTGACGGGGTTTCCACTGCTGTGCAAGTGTAAAACTGGTCACCATCATCTAGCATGAGCAATTGGTCACTTGAGATTGAATTTGTTGGAGAGTTGTGAACTTTGGGAATTCTATGGATGATAATTTTTCATTTCTTCAAAGCTACATATTGGCAGGTGTGTGAATGAAAAGTCAATGGTATTGTGGGGAACAGGTGGCAAAGTGGAATTGGGCCAATACATAGACAAGCCCAGACCTTGCTAAGTTGTGCAGCAAGCCTGAGGTCAAATGATTTGCTCGTATATAGTTGTCACATGGTTTTCTGTTGCATAATTGTGTACTTTATACTGACATATAGTGGTGCTAATATATAGTTGAGCATAATCTTAGTGCAGTATGCTTGAGTTCTAGGGGATAGATTTAGTTTAATTTAGAGATACAGCAAGGAAACAGGCCCTTCGGCCCACAGAGTCCACACCGACCAGCGATCCCCGCACACAGTGGCGGACTGGCCAGGGTGTCAGCTTGCCCGATGGCAAGTGGGCCCCTGATGAAGTGGGCCCCCTTTGTCTCCTGGCAACCAATATTTTTAGACCCAGTCCGCCACTGCCCGCACATTCACACCATTCTACACACTCGGGCCAATTTTACATTTATAACCAAGTCAATTAACCTATAAACCTGTATGTCTTTGGAGTGTGGGAGGTAACTGAAGATCTCGGAGAAAACCCACACAGTCACGGCGAGACCGTATAAACTGTACAGACCCTTCGTCGGGATCGAACACGGGTGTCTGGCTGTGTAGGCGCTGTAAGGCAGCAACTCCACAGCTGTGCCACCGTGCCGCCTGGAGGCATTGAGAAACTACCAGGCATCATACAAGCAAAAGAGATGAGCACATGCATAACTAGTCCTCGTTCCTTGTAATTGGAAAAATGTGAAAAATGTAAGAATTTTAATTACTGGAAGAGTAAGTTTTAAAATAAGGAGCACCCGTTTAAAGGGAAATTGATATTTTTACTTTATATCATAAATGATTGAAGGCATAGAAGTTTAAAGTAGTGATACCAAATACCAGGCAACATTTGCAATTTTGTCTGCATGTTTCGTCTGCTCACTATGAGAAAGAATGACATAGGTGGAGCGAGATGCCAGCACATGAATTCATTCTTTGTTGTCTTTGGTGCGCAGAATAAAAACCTGTTAAAAATATTTTGCATCTTTTTAGTACATCTAGAAAGGATGCTACTTCACCGGTTGCTTGGAATTCTCTGGAACAACGATCAAACATGATTAAAGTGTTTTCCCAGTGTCTTGGGGCAATTCTGTCCATCATTTGGCCTGGGCAATTATAGCTGTTCTCCCTTGTCCACAGCTCTGTTTTGTTATTTTGGTGTAAACGTGGAACAGACAGATATGGTAGTGCCACACATTGGTCATGTTGGAAGTGTTAAAGGGCACTTTTCTCTCATTTATAATACATTCATTCCAGCTCCTTCAATTATTTCCAGCCTGAGGTCAACAAACCTTTTCAACACAAAGATTCAAGAGTGTTTCATTGTCATATGTCCTGGATTGGACAATGAAATTCTTACTTGCTGCAGCACAACAGAATATGTGAATATGTAAACATAGTACATAACGGGGGAAGAGAAAAAAAAAAGCAAAAGTTCAATAAATAACAAATATAGTGTCTATGGTATATAGACACACTGATCTGTTCTGTATTTATGCCTACAATATTCTGTTGTGCTGCAGCAAGCAAGAATTTCATTGTCCTATCTGGGACACATGACAATAAACTCTCTTGACTTCACTTAAGTTGACTTGCAATAATAATATAGTCTTTTGCAGTTCAGAGCTCAAAGCTTATTTGTTGTTGTGGTTAATAGCCTGATGGCTGTAGGGAAAAAGCTGTTCCTGAACCTGGACCTGGACTTTCAGGATCCTTCGATTCATAGGCTCCATTGTCTCAATCCAATCCATGTCAGAACACCAGAAAACAAACTTCACTGGCCTCAGATTCTGAACCGTCTACCAGGAACTGACTTTTAAGATTTACGCAATTGATGGTCGATAAAGCAGTCAAAAAAAAGCTAGGGATCTCTCCTAGTGTCAAGTGTTGGGGCTTCAGGCAGCACAACTGGACTGCTTTATCTCATATTGTGTATGTGTTCTGCTGGGAGCTGTGGCTTTTTAATGTCTGCATGGGTTTTAATGTTTCTTTTCATAAAGCTCAGGCACTCAGAAAATAGAAATAAAAGGCTGGGACAAGGTGAGGCCATGCAGTTTTTTGACGCACCTCTCAACAATTAACCTGCCCTTATTATCATGGTCCAAATTATTAGCTCCCATGGTGATAGAATTGGAGAGAATGAATAAATGGGGAAGATAAGCTGGAGTAACTCAGCGGGTCAGACAGCATCTCTGGAGAAAAGCAATAGATGACGTTTCGGGTCGATACCCTTCTTCAGGCATGGGGAAGGCGGATGGAGAGGGAGGGCTGGCACAGTGGGGAATGAAAAGATTTGATTGCCACTGATATCATGTTGGCTGCAGCCAGTAGCAAAAACCTGTGCAAATTTATATTTCCCTGCAATGGGTTTCAAGTTTTATTTAAGTGGAATTGAAAAACTGCTAGTTCCCAGAAGACATTAAACAGTAATGAATATCTTATGCAGCTCAAATGGTTTGATAATTAGGAATGCACATTTTAATGAGCAGTGCAAAATGCAATCACGTACATTTCTTTCTGCGGAATGGAACCAGTAGCCATTAAAATGATCACCTGTTTATAGTTGTCCCCTGAATTTTGGAATCAATCCTGCAACAAAAATGATGTTTGGTGATAACTTTTTTTCTTCACAAATCCATATTGCTGTGATTGTCTGGTTAATGAAGCAGAACATTTTGAGCTGTCTTTAATGGAAGAATATCCACTCTTGTTTCTTGTTGAGCAGCTCATGGAATCCTCTGTAGAGAAGCCAATTGGAAGCCCAGCTGTGGAAACTGAAGTGGACTTGGACAGTTACCAGACTGCGTTGGAGGTGGTACTGACCTGGCTGCTCTCTGCCGAGGATTCTCTGCAAGCACAGGGTGCAGTCTCGGATGATGTGGAGGAAGTCAAAGAACAGTTTCATTCCCATGAAGTAAATGGACTACTGTAATTGTATGCGCATGGCGTTGGGGGGGGGGGGGGGGGGGGGGGGGAAAAATTATTGGCCAGTGAGTATTAATACTGTATGCTGAGGTTCTGTATCTTTGATTATCCATACTAATGTATTTTGTTCAATAATCAATACCTCCTCAATCCATCATAATGGAATGGGCGGTGAATCTGTGGAATTCTTTGCCACAGAAGGCTGTGGAGGTCAAGACAATGGATATTTTTAAGTACGGGTGTCAAGGCAGGAGAATGGGGTTAGGAGGGAGAGATAGATCAGCCATGATTGAATGGCGGAGTAGACTTGTTGGGCCGAATGGCCTAAATCTGCTCCTATCACTTATGACCTTATGACCTTATAATAAAGCACGTTGGCAGAGTTTGGTGTGAAAAGTGTGAACGTTTTTGAAGGAACATTTGCATTTAATTTAAATGAAACATTAAGCTGGGATTTTAATTTATCATGAATGGATACTACCTTTACAGATGGTGTTTTTATGCTTGTAACGTTTGAAATGTCTACCTATTACTGACTTTAGTTATTTTTGGCAGGGCTTTATGATGGAGCTAACCTCCCATCAGGGCAGTGTGGGTAATATTCTACAGGCTGGGAATCAACTTATTGAAGAGGGAAAACTGTCTGAAGATGAAGAAAATGAAATTCGGGAGCAGATGAACTTGCTAAATTCCCGATGGGAAACACTCAGGGTGGCCAGCATGGAGAGACAAAGCAAGTAAGTAAATGGCCTTATCTACGCAAGACAGATTTCTGTGCATTTTTTGTATGCACACAATAATTTGATAACTTGGCTTCTAGCCGCGATCTAACATAATTGCAAACTAATTTGCGAAATATTGCATTGTGTTTGAATATCAAGGCACAGGTTCATTTTGAATTCTATTCTTAATCTTGGTTTATTGTAGTTTACACATGAGACAAAGAGTATATTGTACCATACTGAATGATGAAGCCAATGGAAGGCTTTTAGTTACACTTGATTAATTGAATATGCTTTTGATTGCTTTAAATCCCACACTTTGCTCTCCTGCCACTTTTCTGTTTGCTTTGCCGGCTGTTATGCCAAGGTGTTTTTATTGGCAGGCTTTAAACCTCGCTCCCTTTGCATGCAGCATTTAAATTGTGAGCTATGATCTTATAAGGTTTCCTCCCTCAAGGGATCGTTTGTAGCTGTTGCCAGTTCATTGCACTGTACTGACCTCTTCCTCCCCCGGCATCTTCAAATCTCAATCCCAGAGGGGAGAAGTGTGGCTGGATATTAACAAGCCCATTATTTTTTTTCTCCAGATTTTCACCTTTTTTTGGTAATTACAAAATTATTTTATAATACTATTTGCTGTATTTTCCTGTGGAAATACAGAAGCATTTGGCAAAACAATGAAAACACCTGTTGATTTTGCTGTTTGTAAGCTTGCGTTATTTTAGAGAGATAGTGTTTTTCTATCAGTAAATTATCCTCTATTCATCCAGTCGCTGTTGCATGGAGACTGGCCAAGCTGTTAGCAAATCTGCACTGAGGTATTCTTTTCTGAGGAAGGCAACCATCATGGTCTAGTCACATCATCCTTGACTGTTTCATTGTTCATGAATAAAGAGGGAATGAAGATATGTACAAGATTAAACCCGTGCTTTCCAATCCCATACAGCCAGTATTGCTGCATTATTTTGTAGCATACAATATTTTTCTTCTTCATTCTCTACCTCCTGTATTTACTCTCTTCTTCATATGATGTGGAAGCAACTGGATACACTTTCTTCTCCACCATGTTGATTATTCTGTATTGTTTCGTGGCAGGTGTCCAGTGTTGTCATAGATGTGGTAGGTCTGACACAAAGCATCTTGCTCATGTTTCCTGAATGTGTGATGCTTGTCAGGATCTTCAGACAGGATGCAACGACTCGCTGGCCTGCAAGTGTGCCATCAATTTGGCAAACAGTTGACAAGTTTAGCTCCGAGCTAAATTGTAGTTGTTTTATTGAAGTGGAGCTGCCACAAACTTGTAAAAGCCACAAAACCTGTACAATATGTCAAATGTAAAGAATATATATGTATGTAAATGACGCATAGATCGAAGAAAATGTGGAAAGTTCCATTGCTAGAGCTTGTGGTGTTAACGGCAGTGAGACTGGTGGTGTTATACATTGAATGCAGAAATGAGTTGTTACTGTGAATGACATGTATTCCTCCACATGGTGTGCTTGACGTTACACACGCATCTTTAGCCTCCTGCTGCACAGCTTCCTTCCATTCCTTAGTATTTTTTTCCTCACAGTGATCAATATTCTTTGTTCTCTTTGCACACTTCTTTGTCAAAATTTAGATTTCCATTAACGTTTATTGTTTGGCTGCCTGTCTCAAAGACAACAGCTCGTTCTGAAAATTCTATCGATATAATTAATTGCTATTTTTATTCAATTTTAATGCTGAAATTGGAATAAGCAAATAATTAAAATATATGAGCCAGAGTGCATCAACATGATTACACACATATGGAAATGTCCAACATTTGTTGAGAAAAGCTATTATCTGGTAATAACTGGGGAGACAAGAAAACATTTGTGTCCCATTCTATGTTTCTTTTCAATTTTTTATTCATTACAATTAGAGAGTTTTGTAACGCAGAGAAAGCCATTTAGTCCAAGGTCCCTGTTTACTGATTGAAAGGTACAGCATGGAAGCAGGCCCTTCGGCCCAACAAATCCACGACCGCCAACCATCACCCGTTCTTAGACACACAAAGCTGAAGTGACTCTGTGGGTCAGGCAGCAACTCTGTAGAATAGTGATAGGTGATGTTTCGGGTCAAGACCCTTCTTCAGACCAGACCGTACGGGTTCTTCGTTATCCCACTTCCGCATCACTCCCTATGCATACTTGGGGCAATTTACAGAGGCAAATTGATCTACAAACCTACATGTCTTTGCATGTGGATTTGTAAGTTAATTGTCTATCCAGATTATTTCTTATTGTTTCAATTTCTTTATTTCTTAAATGTTTACTGACTTATGAATTGAATGCTTTTTGGCCACTTGCCGGACACCCCATATCCTGTTGATTACTGATGTAATACCACTCCTTTTGATATTTTGGCAATCTCAAACAAATACCCTCAAAGTACTGATGCAGCAACTGATAGAATTAATTATCTCCTATAATTCTGGTGACCATCAGCAGAATTCTTCTCATCCTTTAACCTCAAATGAATAGAGTCTCTTCTCTTAGAAATAAAATCTTTTCTCACCAGAATAATTTCTATGGATTTTTTCTAAACCTTTCACAGTCTAATATTGGCAGCCAAATTATTAGAAATGGTTAGTTATTAATGAAGAAGATTACAACATGTGGTGAGCAACACCTGGTCCAACATAGTTACAGTACTCCCCACCATTGCACCTACAAGAGTCACTGCCTCAAAAAGGCAGCCAACATCATCAGAGACCCGCACCACTCAGGCCACACACTCATTGAACTCCTGTCATTGGGGGGAAGGTACAGGAGTCTGAAAACTGTAACATCCAGGATCAGGAGCAGCTTCTTCCCTACAACCATCAGGCTATTAAACACTGCAACCTCCCAAAGGCTTCAAAATGTATAGACTTGGGTGCATTATTTTTGACTTGGCAATATTATCAGCTATTTATTTCAGTTTTAAAAAATATATATATGTAGTGAACTTTTTTGTTGTAGTTGTTTTGGGGTTTACAGAGTACTAAGTTTACATATCTGTGGTGCTGCTGCCTTGTTCTGTTTTGTGACATATGATGGGACATATGACAATAAAACACTCTTGACCTGCCCTTTATATATTGCAGGTAAACATTAGTAATTCTAAGAAAACAACCATTACAATTAATGTTGGCTTTTAGAATTGGTACTGTAGAGCACATTACCAACATGTTTAAAATAGGCTCATAGAAACATTGAAAATAGGTGTAGACCATTTGGCCCTTCGAGCCAGAACTGCTCTGTATTGCGTGGTTCCAAACTGTACCCTTACTCAATTATTGAATTAAAATTGTCTCCTTCAATGTCTTCTTGAGGAACCACACTAAACCCACTCATTACACATTAACATTATTGACCATAGAACAGCACAGGAATGAAACTAGTCTGTAAAATTGAAGTCCAAAATAGCTGGCATCAGGATTGATCAACTGATTTTGGAGTATTGTGTCTATTACAGGTAGAATGTGGAGGCACACGAAACTACCTGTACATGTTCCATATCACTCTATTCTCTGCACTTCCATGTGCCTATCTAAAAGTCCCTTAAACACCACTATCGTATCTACTATGGGACGACAGATGGCGCAATATGGGACGACAGATGGCACAATGGGCTAAGTGTTCGGCTGGCAACCGGAAGGTAGCCGGTTCGAATCCCGCTTGGAGTGCATACTGTCGTTGTGTCCTTGGGCAAGACACTTCACCCACCTTTGCCTGTGTGTGAATGTGTGTGAGTGATTGGTGGTGGTCGGAGGGGCCGTAGGCGCAGATTGGCAGCCACGCTTCCGTCAGTCTGCCCCAGGGCAGCTGTGGCTACAGAAGTAGCTTACCACCACCGAGTGTGACTGAGGAGTGAATGAATAATGCGATGTAAAGCGCCTTGAGTATTAGAAAGGCGCTATATAAATCCCATCCATTATTACCTCCACCACCACCCCTGACAATACATTTCAGGCTCCACCACTCTGTGTATAAAAAAACTTGCCTTGCATATCTCCATTGAACTTTCCCCTTCTCACCTTAGAGCTATGCCCTCTTTCCCACCCTGGGAAAAATGTTCTGATTTCTACCGTCTTTACTTCTCATGATGTTATATACTTTATCTATCGGATCTCCCCTCAATCTCCGACGTTTCCGAGGGAACAATCCAAGTCTATCCAACCCCTCCCTGCAGCTGAAACCCTCTAATCCAGGCAGGATCCAGGTAAACCTCCTCTGTACCCTCTCCAAAGCCTCTACATCCTACCTGTAACTGACACAATACTCACATATATTCACATCCATCCTGATGCCCGCTATTTCCAATTTTACAGACTAATTTCTTATGCGAGACTTTATCAAAGGTTATTAGAAAATCCAAATGCACTGCACCCCTTACCCATTCTCATCATTACATCATCCAAGAAATCAATTTTCAATTTGTCAAACATGATTTTCATACATAAATCTACGTTCACTTTTTCTGTAACTTATGCACGCATCCTGTTATCCTTTATAATGGACTCTTATTATTTTCCTTTATAATGTACTCTCACAATCTCAGATCCCTGTTTTCACTCTCCCTCCTAGTTTTAAACAGTGGAGTTAAGTTAGCAGAAACCATGTATACATTCTTTGACAGCAAACACATTCTTCCCTTCTGTGGCTGCTACTTTCAGTTCTCTCAGATGCAGGTAATTGGTTTCAGTGCATTGAATTTTTCCATCATTTGTATTTCTTTACTAGAAATTAATTTCCTTCAATCCCTTCTTTTTATTAGCCTCGTCCTTGAGGGCCCTTGTGTAAATTCCAAGAGAAGAGCTGATTTGAGCATTGAGAACTCTCATTTATCAGCATCAGCTTTACTCTGGTCACATAGACAATACAATTTAAAAAGATGAAAATGCCAAGTACTTCATTTTTGGTAGCAGCAGTTGGTGCTGTAAGATTAAAATGCTGTTCTGACCAGGCTCGTTGATCATTATTTTTGACATTTTCTTGATTGATGTTTCCCATGAACTATTTTAGGAACTTGAACATATGTAGGCCTCTCAAATTTGTCAGACCACTCCTGGTGTGGGTTGGACACTAGTTTGTTTTTTTGCACAGTTGAGGTGATGTGCAGTATGTTCATCTCATGTATTAAAATATTCTTCACTTTGTGCTGAATGAATGCAGAAAGTAAAGCAATGAGCACATTTTGATGCCGCATTGGAATACATTTTCTGGTGTTTTTTGTGTCAAGTGTTTATTTGCCGTGAGGAACAACAGCATCTATGATAGAATGGACAATCATTCAATGTAGAATATCGTGTTTTTTGTTCTCGTTATATATGTACATTTAGTTGATATAATATTACTCTGACACTAATTTATTTGCCAACATGGCCATACATATGACCAAACAATTATTTTGCAATGCAGGTTTTGAGGCAGCTATGTTAGATTGTTTAAGGAGAGTTTAGAGATACCACGTGGAAACAGGCCCTTCGGCCCAACGAGTCCCCGCCGACCAACGATCTACCTACGCAAGCACTTTCCTACACAATTTACAATTTTTACCAAACACATATTCCGAAGTAAGTTGTATCAGGTCTGAACTCAAGAATGGAAACATTGCATGCTCACTTTGAAAGTCCTTTTGTTTTGTTGTCTACGTTTTAAAAGCATTTGGAGGAACCATTGATAAGCCATAACCTGCAAGACCATGAATTGGGGAGGAAGAAGAGATATTAACCTCCAGCCAGCAGAGGGGCACATGACCACAGCCGGGTTATATCATTGCCTGATTATGTTATTCTGTAATTTCCTTAGAAGACAATGTACCTGCTTAAAACTTCAGGTCAATGAAACATATTCTATTGTCTAGCAATCAATTATTCCTCATGGAACGCAAGAATTGCATAAATTATTTCCCCTGTGATCATTGAGGTCAGTTGTTCATTCAGAAACTTCATAGTAAAGTGATATGATTATGAAATATCAAGATTTTAAACTGCTGTGCAGTTTTGTTAAATTTGGGTTGGTAGCTTCATAGATCATATGAAGTCAGGGGATCATATGTTCTTTGTGATGTCAAGTCAAGTCAAGAGAGTTTTTTGTCATGTGTCCCAGATAAGACAATGAAATTCTTGCTTGCTGCAGCACAACAGAAAATTGTAGGCATAAATACAGAGCAGATCAGTGTGTCCATATACCATAGTATATATATATACACACATAAATAAACAGATAAAGTACAATAGGCGTTATAGTTCAGAGTTTGTTTAAAGTTGTGTTTAATAGTCTGATGGCTGTGGGGAAGTAGCTGTGCCTGAACCTGGATGTTGCAGATTTCAGGCTCCTGTACCTTCTACCTGATGGCAGCGAAGAGATGAGTGTGTGGCCAGGATGGTGTGGGTCCTTGATGATGTTGGCAGCCTTTTTGAGGCAGTGACTGCGATAGATCCGCTCGATGGTAGGGAGGTCAGAGCCGATGATGGACAACTTGTGGACAAATGTGTTTACAACTTTTTGTAGCCTTTTCCGCTCCTGGACGCTCAAGTTGCCGAACCAAGCCACGATGCAACCGGTCAGCATGCTCTCTACTGTGCACCTGTAGAAGTTCGAGAGAGTCCTCCTTGACATACCGACTCTCCGTAATCTTCTCAGGAAGAAGAGGCGCTGATGTGCTCTCTTTATAATTGCATCAGTGTTCTGGGACCAGAAGAGATTTTCGGAGATGCGCACGCCCAGGAATTTGAAGTTCTTGACCCTTTCCCCCATCGACCCGTTGATATAAACGGGACTGTGTGTCCCCATCCTACCCCTTCCAAAGTCCACAATCAGTTCCTTGGTTTTGCTGGTATTGAGAGCCACGTGTATGGTGCAGGGCAATTTACTGCTTTATTTTGCATGGAGCTCAATTTTCTGCAGTTGTGATAAGTGCAATAAACACACCTTTGTTTTCTGAGCTTAGTTATGGGAGCATTGTGTTTTGCTTTAACCTTCTCTGAGGTTTTGGAATAACAAAATTATGTCAAGCAACTGGTAGCATTTGACTTTGTGCAAACATTGATTGGTATCAGTGTTATCAGAAGTACTGAAGTCCCTAAACTTTTAACATATAGTTTGGATTTTAATTGGAACCAAAAAAGCTTCCAATTAAAATTACATGGAAACATAGAAAATAGGTGCAGGAGTAGGCCATTCGGCCCTTCGAGCCTGCACCGCCATTCAATATGATCATGGCTGATCATCCAAGTCTGTCCACCACTTACTGCATAGCATTCAAGTCTGAGGAAAAACCCTCAGAGATTTAGCTTACAAGATACTGCCCATACATCCTACATGTTAAAAGTTTAGGGACTGCAGTGATAAATATATTTGAAAAAGGGTCTTGACCTGAGACGTCACCCATTTCTTTGCTCCAGAGATGCTGCCTGTTCCGTGGAGTTAACAAGGATTTTGTATCTATCTGCGGTATAGACCAATATCTCCTGCTCCTTCCTACACTCTTACTCTTTATATATCTTTATAATCTGCAGAGTTGTCTCATCCGAATAAAACTGTAGATGGTGACTCTGCTAATCTTTGTTTCTAGATTACACGAAGAGCTCATGGATCTTCAGCAGCAGCAGCTGAAACACTTAGCTGATTGGTTAACAAATACAGAGGACAGAATCCACCAAATGGAAGTGCAACCTCTTGGACCAGATCTGGAAGCATTAAAACAACAAGTGGAAGAACATAAAGTGAGTACTTTTGCATGGATGCAAAATAATATGATTTTTGCAGTAGGTCAGGGCGTTTTTTCAACATGATGAAAAATATCCACGAGTGAAAAAGGTTGTGAATTAGGTCGTGAAAGTGGGACAGGCCCTTTGGTGGAAATAAGATGAACCAAAGGATGAGGAACGAGGTGTGGCAAGTGACAATGGGGCACCACTATGGGACTATTAGTTTTAAAATGTTTATCGAGGAAGGTAGGCCTGGTCAGCAAGTTAAGAGCCTGTCCGACTTACGCGACCTTTACAGGCGACTGCCGGCACCCGTGATAGGTCGCAGAAATTTTCAACTTGTTGTGAATTCAGCGGCGACCAGACAAATACTACGACCCTTTGGAGACCTCTCATGACCATAGGAGACCTCTCACAACCATACAGGCTGTCTCCAAAGAGTCGTAGCGTTTTTCTAATCGCCACTGAATTTTCAACATGTTGAAATTTTCGGCGACCTATCATGTGTGCCGACAGTCGCCTGTAAAGGTCACGTATGTGGGACAGGCCCTTGAAGATCCTAAAGACATAAGAAACTGCAGATGCTGGTATCTAGAGCAAAACACAAAGTTCTGGAGGAACTCAGCGGGACCGGCAGCATCTGTGGAGGGAATGGACAGACGACATTTCAGTTTGGGAGTCTTTTTCAGACTGACTCAGATCCTATATTGAGGCAAGGCTAATTTTAGAGGCCTTTGATCTGTCATTGTCACACCTCTCCCTTCCATATCTATAGTCTCCCTCTCCCCTGACTCTCAGTCTGAAGAAGGATCTTGATCCGAAAAGTCACCCATTCCTTCTCTCCAGAGATGCTGCCTGTCCTACTGTGTTACTGCAACTTTTTCTGTCTACCTTAGTTTGTTTTTTTAGCTCTGCTAAACCTTCCTGCCACTCTATTTTGCTCTCAGATCTTCTTTCTTATGTCTCTTTCTGTTTGATCCAGCATTTATGGCACTTTCCGATGCTTCTGTTTCTACTTTTAAAAGTGCAAACAAATTGAAATTGTTGCAGAGACGGCAGCTCTCAAATACTGGATTTGTTGACATCAGGAACATTTTGGAGAGAATTTTTAACTACAATTAACTACAATTTTTAACGTGTTAAATATCAGGCTGCTTACTTCAATTTATCAAAATATGGTGCCAAAAATGGCGGTGCCCGCATGTGTAATATATGCCAAAAGAATCTCATTGAGCAGTTGCATTTGTGATATATCAACCTCCATTGACTATTGAAATATGACTTGCCTTTTGGATTACAGGGATGAACGAATGAAGGCATGTCAATCTGAAAGAAAATCTAATTTCAGTTAGTGTTTTTGAAAAACTTAAGCTTTACTCATGAGTAGCCCATGAAAAAATGGCAGTCACCATAACGTTTCCGTCAGGAAACAGTTTAGAACAGTAGTACTTTGCATTGCCTCAGCAGTAATGCAAGTCGACATGGTTGGGAAATATCTTATGGAACCTGAGGCATTCTTTTGAGACTAACTCTACAACAGATGTCTTGCATCAACCTGGATCTAAAATAAGAATGAAAAGGAAGTCTGCTTGCACTGTGTATGATTTTTGAAAAGCAGTGATCTAGTTTATGTTTAGGTGTAACATTCAATTTGCCTTGGCAACAATATACAAATGTAGGTTTTCCCACTTCAAGTGCTACGAACATTAGTTTTGAAATGCATGCCTAAATGGATGTGTTTAGTTGAATTTAAAGTTTAGTTTAGAGATGCAACATGGAAACAAGATCTTTGACCTATAGAATCTACGCTGGCTTTCGATCACCTTAACTCTATGTAATCCCATTTTCTCATCCACTCCCTATTATCTAGGGTCAATTTACAGAGGCCAATTGACCTTCCTACCCATACGTCTTTGGGGATGTGGGAGGAAACTGGAGAGCACGGAGGAAACCACATGGTCACAGGGAGAATGTGCAAACTCCACATAGATAGTACCCGAGATCAGGATCGAACCCGGGTCTCCAGCATGAAGTAGTAAGCTTGGATAGAGTGGATGTGGAGAGAATGGTTCACTAGTGGGAGAGTCTCGGACTAGAGGTCATCGTCTCAGAATTAAAGGACTTTCCTTTAAGAAGGAGATGAGGAAGAATTTCTAGTCAGAGGGTGGTGAATCTGTGGAATTCTTTGCCACACAAGGCTGCGGAGGCTGTCAATTGATATTTCTAAGGCAGAGATAGATAGATTTGTGATTAGTGTGGGTGTCAGGGGTTCTGGGGAGACGGCTGGCGAATGGGGAGAGATAGATCAGCTATGATTGAATGGCAGAGTAGACTTGATGGGCCAAATGGCCTAATTCTGCTCCTATCACTCATGACCTTATGACCTCGACCAGCTGCGCGACTGTGTTGTCCATACACCATTATGCCGTCCTTGCGCCACTGTATTTTGAAGAAAATGCACAGAATGTACCAACATAACAGAACCGGGATAGCACTGGGACATTTGAAGATTGAAATATCAAAACTGTGCTTAGATTTTTTTTCATATCTTGATGAGTATATATCTTCATGTGAAGAGAAGAAGGGGATCTTTTCATAACTACTAGGAATTTATTCATTTGGTATATTCCATGTCTTTATCTTTTGACTAGGTGCTTCAAGAAGATCTGGAGCAAGAACAAGTGCGAGTCAACTCGTTGACACACATGGTAGTTGTAGTTGATGAGAGCAATGGAGAAAATGCCACGGCTGCTCTGGAAGAAGAGCTACAGGTGAGAATTGTAGATATCTTCCAGCAATGACATGATATTTCAGGAATTTTAGCAAGACATTGTTACAGTCTAATGTCTCATTTTAAAGTTCAGGCCCAAGACACAGCACATTGAAGATTGCAATGCTGAGAGTATGCAATTCTTCCCGCACTTTGAGGTTATGCCTTGAATGTTGCTAACGTTTTTTATGTGGAAGCTAACATATCAAAGCAAGTTCCATGGATTACAATTGAAGTCATAGCCGCCTAGCTTTCTCTCAAATTGTTTTCCCTCTGACTTCCATTCTCTTTGCTTTGGGAGACCATTCTTATGGTTCTATGTACTTTATAAATTGAAAGAGTAAATGTTCCAGGTTTACAACTGAAGCCTCCATCAGTTGCTTTTGGAGTTGCCTTCATTGAACCTGCCATTTGATGGAAAAATAAATGTATTGGGATCTCATTGATTCCTTTGGCTGCACTGAGTTATGCAGAACATACTTTATTGCATGAGCTTCATTTGTTGGAACGATTTAGTTCATAATAGGCGACATAATGGCTGCAGTATATCATGGAATACGGGGCATGTTGAAGCAGAAGGATACAATGCCACATAACTATTTTGTTAGTATATGCTGTTGTGGAGAATGTAATTACAAGCTGACTTCCTCTCCAGTTTATCAGCTCCAAGGACCTATAACAGCAATTGTTTAATGCTAATTTAGTAAATTGTAATTAATTGCTGCAATTTTTCATTTCTACGTCCTTTGAAGTTACTGCTGTTGTGTGTTTTTTTCCAACTCTGTCTCAGTTCTGAAATTCAGATATTGACTCATTTCATCACTTGGCCCATTGAATCTTTGTATTCTCTTTGAGCAATCTCATCATTTACTTCTCCGAAACCTATTCCCTTCACGTGCCCATTGACGCTCTCTTATTCTCCCCCCACGCACCTGCAGTTGGTGCCCTTTACAGTGGCCATGTAACCTACCAGCTTATCTTTAGAAAATCTTTAGTTTCGATTACAATGGAGTGGGGATACTGAGGAGCAGCTTTCTCTGCCTGCTGGCCTTCCCAAATCTCTTAAAGGGGCAGTATCAGTTCCTCCTGCTGGTCACCTGTTTCTGGGAAGCTACATTACGTTTTGCTGCCTTCTTCCCGTTCTTAAGGGGTCTGTGCATTCTTTTACTTCACTCCCCAGACAGTCTCTCGTCGATATACTGTCCTGCAGGCACAAACTCAGTAACACATTAATACAATATCTACTTTCCACCCCCCGTTCCTCCTGCACAGTAAGTTTGTTTCTTCACTCCCTAGTGCCATTTCCATTCCTTAGTTGCCATCCCTTCTCATGCCAGCTACTACGTTTCCTTGTCTTGCTTCATCCTTTCAGTGAGGGTTTCTTGAGAATTGGATTCTATGTATCTCCTCCTACTTGGAAGGGGTCGTGTTCTTTCTGATGTATAGTGCTGTTTCTCAGGCCAGGTGAGGACACCTTTAATTGTAATAGATGGTATTGCTGTTAAATGGCAGGTTAGGGCGACTGAAATGGGTTGGGTTGTCGAAATATCCTTGCCCCCTGACTTCCCTGCCAGTGTCCTCGTCCTCTACCTTCGGGGTCCCAAGAGTCTCGGTACCCTATTGGAATCCATCAGTTTCTGTAACCCCTTGGCCTCCTTCTCTGTCCCGTTCCTTCTTGATAATATTCTCTCATAGGACACGACCGACTCCAGTGTCCCAATCCCCCACAGCTGTAACACTGATCGGGCAGGATCGCTCTATAACCTCTCCAGCCAAACCGAGGAAAGGTCTGTTCCCTGAATGGGAGCTCTATCCAGGCCATGAGGTCTTCTTCCTCCTTATCCTCTTCTGTCCTTATTTATTTTACTTGAACCTTTAATTTCCGGGCTGCCTTTGAACCAGGCTGCCTCAAGGTCTGACCGTCTGTGGTCTGGGGGACATTTATACCTAATGCGGGCATCTCCCTACAAACACACTGTCTACGGGGAGTCCGCTCTAAATCCCCTCCCTCGGTGAATAACTCTGACACAATGATATTATCCATGTCCGGATCAATCCATCCATATCTACGCCAGGTAATGTAGCTTCCCAGAAACAGGTGACCCGGAGGCTGGAGCGGAGCATTATTGGTTTGATTATGTCAATAATCTTTCGATGCCTTGCGAAGATTGTTCTTGATCCTTATTACAATAAATGCTGAGGGTAGGGCACAAAGTACCAAGACATATTTATGCATCCACTTTGTTGCTTACATTAGGTCAAGATGTTTTTGCCTGCTAAATGGCAAAATTAACTTTTGATCCATATTCTTTGCAAAGCCTGTGTGTTTGGGACCAGCAAAAGATGATTAGGCAAAAGGGTTCTGACAAACTCCAGAGGAAACTCCAACGAAAATATGGACTGAACAATGAAGACCTTGCTTTTTGTATATTCAATATAATGGATTGAACGTGATCTGATTGAAATACGTGAATATGTAAAACCACACATACCCAAGAACAGTCGATATGACAACGATAAAAAGCTATTAAAAAAAATCTTGGTGAATCCTGCTGCAATAAGACTCTTGGGATTGTTCTGGAATGAAATATTGTTCTTGTGCACAAGAATATCAATGTAATAGACTAATTAACTCACAAAGAATTCCTGATTCACACTTGGCACTGGCATCACATATTCATCATTTCTAATGGCGAGGAACAAAAATGTTTACCTAAAATAGATTTTTTAAGTGGTTAAGCTTGAATTACCTATTCAAAGCTGTGGAAAATTATTGAGTGGGTTTCACTTTAGATAGTTACCTCTTTAATCAGATCTCTGGCCCCTAGTTCTACAGTAGGGACGCTACTCGATAGCAAATGTTCATCAAACCTCATTAAACATTTACCAAAAAAAGGAAAGATTGATACCTCGTTCCTTCAGTTCATACTCTTTATTATATAGTTACAATAATTGCATTAGGGTCAGAATGAATGCTGGCAGCAGTATCAGTTGGTTTACTTTGAAGTGAAAAGTTTGAATCAATTTTTAATATTAAAGTTGGGGATGAAACCAATATGCTGTCTTTAGATAGACGTTGATGCGATTTTAACCTTTATGCAGGAGAAATGTGTCTTTAGATAGGATTGAGTGGTGTGCAAACCATTCACTCATGGTGCACAGTGCTCATGGATATCTGTTCCATTGAAACTGTTCAGCACAAGCAGCCAAAGACAGATTTGCACCACTACATGTTCATTGCATTCTCTGGCACAGGGGGATGTTGAACGAACTGTCAACAAGGCACATTTAGCTAATCATTTGGACCCCTTCTATTCCCCACTTTGTCATCAAGGAACCAATCAACTGTGAAATAAGGTGAATTGAACAAGCAATGCCAAAAGTATGTGTGCAACATGAAACAAGACCCAAAAGTGAAGCAATCTTCTCAATGCCAGCCTCATGTATGTGGGCAGTTATGAACGGGATACGAATAGAACATGGGTGATATGTCCAATTAGTGTATAACTTGGAGATCGCCACCCATTATTATGGCACTGTAAGGGCTCGACTGTAATCATGTATTGTCTTTCTGCTGATAGCACGCAACAAATCTTTTCACTGTACCTCGGTACACGTGACAATAAACTGAACTGAACTGAACCATTATTAGGGTAACGTGATGATTTCATGGCATCCTACCCTCAATATAAATGTCGGAGTTAGCAAATTTCCTGCACAAAAACAACCTTAAATTCAAGTTGTCAATATTGCTTCATGTATGTGCAAGAAGGTGTTTAATAACATTTCTGAAAAAGTGAGGCTGGAAATCAGATTGTAAGGATTTAAACATAACATTGGAGCAGTGAATTAGGGTGGCTATAACACATAAGCAACACTAGCGAAGGACAAAGGGTAAATTGGAGATGTAGATTGTGCATTTGAATTATGATCGATTTATTGATAACATTTAATCTGCTCTCGTCAAATCCTTGAACTTTTTTCACGAACATTTTTAGACATTTGCAGTTGTTTCTTCATCTTTGGTGAAGATTTATTATGTAATAGAGAAAATAATAATGATCCAGAAAGGCAGACAGAGCCTTGTGTGTGATGACCCAAATGAGAGTGTGATGAACCAAATGAATGGCACGTGCTGTTCAATTTTTGTGATTCATCTGTTGCAGCTGATAATGTGAGTCCAAGGATCCAGATTTTGTGACATCAGATTCTGATTTTGTCCATATTCTGGGTCTGGCGTCCCAGAGATTTGGTGTTTAATTTAGTTTAGAGAAACAGCATGGAAACGGACCCTTTGGCTCACCGAGTCCGCACCGACCAGAGATCCCTGTACATTAACACTATTCTACACACACTAGGGACAATGTACACTTGTACCAAGCCAATTAACCTGCAAACTTGTACCTATTTGGAGGGTGGGAGGAAACTCGATGATCTCGGAGAAAACCCACGCATGGGGAGAACGTACAAACTTCGTAGAGACAGCACTCGTAGTCAGGATCGAACCTATGTCTCTGCCGCTACAAGCGCTGCAAGGCAGCAACTCTACCACTGCACAACCATGACGCCTTTTGTCCTGACTTAATTTGTGTTACCTTGTTATTGCAATTGGAATGTTGGTTGAGTTTGATAGGAGAAAGGAAATGTGTCTTTTTTTTGGTGAATTTTACTTTATTTAATCTTGGTCCAACAAAAGATGCATTCAGAATACATTTTTCTGTCATTTCTAAATCCAGCACTGATACGACTATCAGTATCATTTTGTAAAGTTTATAGATACAAACTATCCAGACATCTAGGAGAGAAAATGGTTAGACGTCTATTGTACTTACTTCCTGCTGTTTATTTTGGCTAATGACATCTGAGTTGTTGAATGTTGGGTGCAGGCATAATGAAAGGCATAATAATTCTCTGCCTGTCTTTTCACTGGGTAGACGTTGTCCAAACTGCTTGACTTTTTGTTTTCATTTCGATTGAAAATTGAGCAATAAACTTAAAAATGCCATATGAAAAGTCACCAGCAAGTAGTAGGAAACAGTTGTGTTCAAGAAGGAACTGCAGATGCTGGAAAATCGAAGGTACACAACAATGCTGGAGAAACTCAGCGAGTGCAGCAGCATCTATGGAGCGAAGGACATAGGTGACGTTTCGGGCCATAACCCTTCTTCAGACTGATAGGGAGTGGGGGGGAGAAGGAAGGAAAAAGGGAGGAGGAGGAGCCCAAGGGCGGGGGGGATGGGAGGAGACAGCTCGAGGGTTAAGGAAGGGGAGGAGACAGCAAGGGCTAATAAAATTGGGAGAATTCAATGTTCATGCCCACCGGACGCAGCCTACCCAGGCGGAATATGAGGTGCTGTTCCTCCAATTTCCGGTGTTGCTCACTCTGGCAATGGAGGAGACCCAGAACAGAGAGGTCGGATTGGGAATGGGAGGGGGAGTTGAAGTGCTGAGCCACCGGGAGTTCAGGTAGGTTCTTGCGGACTGAGCGGAGGTGTTCGGCGAAACGATCGCCCAACCTCCGCTTAGTCTCACCGATGTAAATCAGCTGACATCTAGAGCAGCGGATGCAGTAGATAAGGTTGGAGGAGATACAGGTGAACCTTTGTTGCACCTGGAACGACTGCTTGGGTCCTTGAATGGAGTCGAGGGGGGAGGTAAAGGGACAGGTGTTGCATTTCTTGCGGTTGCAACGGAAAGTGCCTGGGGAGGGGGGGGTACGGGAGGGAAGGGAAGAATTGACAAGGGAGTTGCGGAGGGAGCGGTCTTTGCGGAAGGCAGACATGGGGGGAGATGGGAAGATGTGGCGAGTGGTGGGGTCACGTTGGAGGTGGCAAAATGGCGGAGGATGATTTGTTGTATTTGCCGGCTGGTGGGGTGAAAGGTGAGGACTAGGGGGACTCTGCCCTTGTTGCGAGTGCGGGGATGGGGAGAGAGAGCAGTGTTGCGGGGTATGGAAGAGACCCTGGTGCGAGCCTCATCTATGGTGGTGGAGGGGAATCCCCGTTCCCTGAAGAGCGAGGACATTTCCAATGCCCTGGTGTGGAACGTCTCATCCTGGGAGCAGATGCGGCGTAGGCGGAGGAATTGGGAGTAGGGGATGGAGTCCTTACAGGGGGCAGGGTGGGAAGACGTGTAGTCCAGATAGCCATGTGAGTCAGTGGGTTTGTAGTGTATGTCGGTCAGAAGTCTATCCCCTGCGATGGAGATGGTGAGGTAAAGGAATGGTAGGGAAGTGTCGGAAATGGTCCAGGTGTATTTGAGTGCCGGATGGAAGTTGGTGGTGAAGTGGATGAAGTCAGTCAGTTGTGTGTGGGTGCAGGAGGTGGCCCCAAAGCAGTCGTCAATGTAACGGAGGTAGAGGTCGGGGATGGGGCCCTGGTACGTATTGAACAAGGATTGTTCGACGTACCCGACAAAGAGGCAGAGAGTGTCTGAGGTGTCTAGAACATAGGTGGGAAGGGATTTGACCAAGGGGGATAGTATGGAGTCAAGGTATATGGAGATGAGTTCGGTGGGGCACGAACAAGCAGAGACAATGGGTCTGCCGGGAGAGCCGGGTTTGTGGATTTTGGGGAGAGGGTAAAAACGGGCCATGCGGGGCTGGGGAACAATGAGGTTGGAAGCTTGGTCGGGCAGGGCGTGGGAGTTGATGAAGTCGGTGATGGTGCTAGATATGGTGGCCTGGTGCTCGTCAGTGGGGTCATGGTCCAGTGGTAAGTAGGAGGAGGTGTCCGAGAGTTGGCGCATGGCCTCAGCTTTGTAGAGATCGACGCGCTATACTACCACAGCACCTCCCTTGTCGGCTGGTTTGATAACCCAATCTGGGTTTTTGCGGAGTGATTCAATGGCAGTGCGTTCAGGGGGGGAGAGAACAGTAGAAGGGTTTCGGCCCGAAACGTCGCCTATTTCCTTCGCTCCATAGATGTTGCTGCACCCGCTGAGTTTCCCCAGCAATTTTGTGTACCTTCGATATTCCAGCATCTGCAGTTCCCTTTTGAACAGTAGGAAACAGTTAGCTCTTTGTTATTTTCCGATGGTTTATCTCAACTTTTTTTAAACAGTAGCTCTGCCTGAAATCCACCTCCATTCATAAAATCCCACATGACCGTTTTTCACTAAACCAAAAGAGCAAGTGAGGGTTAATCCATGCTTACAGCATAAGTCAACCCCGAAGTGCCACATATTTCTCATGACTGAGTGTCATTAAATCCCATCACTTGTGATTCCAATGCTTTCAAGATCACAATTCATTAACTAGCCTGATTTTCTCTAAAAGCTGGAACTCAAAAGCCTCACTGAAAGTGAGCCAAATATTTATATTGTTTTAATCTTTTAGTTTAGTTTAGCGATACACCGCGGAAACGGGCCTTTCGGCCCACCGAGTCCGTACCGACCAGCAACCCCTGCACATTAACACTACCCGACACACACTAGGGACAATTTTACATTTATACCAAGCCAATTAACCATCAAACCTGTACATCTTTGGAGTATGGGAGTAAACCGAAGATCTCAGTGAAAACCCTTTGCAGGTCACGGGGAGAACGTGCAAACTCCGTACAGACAGCCCCCGTAGTCAGGATCGAACCCTCTGGCGCTGTAAGGCAGTTGTTGAACCGCTGTGCCACAGAGTCTTCAGCAAGTTCTAAGTTATTTGCTCTTTGGTCACATGGTCACTGGGGTGTCGCCTGTATGGTCGTGAGTAGTCTCCTCAATCGCCCAAAGAATCATAGCGTTTTTCTGGTCGCCGCTGGATTTTGAAATGTTTCATACTTTTTGGTGACAGTCAGCGACAGTTGGCTTGACGCCAATGAGAGTAGCTTGACTTCTCCTGACGTAGGTGCTGTCGTAGGTTGTCGCCAGGATGACGTAGGTTGTCGCCGGTGCTGACTTCGGTGAATTCCCTTAGCGACTACCTGTGTCAACTGGGGACAGGTGTGGTCATAGGTGGACGGCTCTGACCTTCCTTCCATCGAGGGGATTTATCGCAGTCGCTGCCTCAAAAAGGCTGGCAGTATCATCAAAGACCCACACCATCTTGGCCACAAACTCATCTCCCTGCTACCTTCAGGTAGAAGGTACAGGAGCCTGAAGACTGCAACAACCAGGTTCAGGAATAGCTACTTCCCCACAGTCATCAGGCTATTAAACCTGGCTCGGACAAAACTCTGATTATTAATAACCCATTATCTGTTATCAGTTTATTTATGCATGTGTGTATATATTTATATAATGGTATATGGACACACTGATCTGTTTTGTAATAAATGCTAACTATGTTCTGAGAGCTGAGGCAAAGCAAGATTTTCATTGTCCACTCAGGGACATATGAAAATAAACTCACTTGAACTTGAACTTGAACGTCCTAATAGGTCGCCGGTTGTCGGTAGCTTGCTGTCGCTGGACTTCCAATAGGCAGTAGGTTGTTGTAGACATTGTCGTAGACATAGTCGCAGGGGGGGTCCAGTCGCCGTTTTTTCGGCGACCTGCTACGACTAAGACAGTTGCTAGCAGTCGCCGAAAAAAGCGCCTAAATGGGACAGGCCCATTAGTCTTTGCCTGTGTGGATGTCCGTGAACATATTTTGAATTTGGTTATTCTGGTTCATTTGAGTTTAGCAGAGGTAACTATTGCAAGAGATGTTTTTAAACGTTTGGAATATTATTGATGAAATATGCTACTTCTGTTCTGCTATGTGCATTCTTTCAGAGCTGTTGTCTGCATCACCTCACTGTGAACTTCATCATTTGGGCTCTTAGACTTTTGCACTTGGGAGCATGTGTATCTTTCCTGTGTGTCAAAGTCGAGCATTATTTTATCCCAAAGGCAACAGTTATACAAGTAAACATTGAGAGTATGAGTCTAATGTTGAATTACTGGCATGGATCTAAACATGGGAGCAAGTAATATCCCCCAATCAAAACTTTACAACTTATTTTATTCAATAAAAGCCTATTAATGTCTAGAAAGCTTTAGGGTATATGAGCTTCCTGCAGAATCCTATTCAGTTATCCCCATTGAGGCAGTTTCAAGGGGCTTCTCATCCCATTCACAAAATATTACTAATGTTCATAGAAACATGTGCCCTTAGTATCTTCTGCTCCACTCACCATGATTACGGCAGACCATTTATCCCAATACAACATTCTCACACTCCCCACACGCCTCTTGATGCCTTTTATTTTAGCAACACGTGTTCAGGGAATGTGCAGGAAGGAACAGCCGATGCTGGTTTACACCGAACGCCACAAAATGCTGGAGTAACTCAGCGGGCCAGTTCAGATCAGTTCAGTTTAGTTTATTCTCAAGTGTATCGACATACAGTGAAAAGCTTTTGTTGTGTGCTATCCAGTCAGCGTAAAGACGATATATGATAGGCATCATCTCTGGAGAGAATGAATGGGTGACGTTTTGGGTCGAGACACTTCTTCAAACTGAGAGTCAGGGGAAAGAGCAACATAGAGATATGGAAGGGTAAGGTGTAAAAACGAGAGTTCAATGTGGACCAAAATCAAGGCGCTGGGCTTAACTCTCACCTATGTTGCTGTCTGGGTGGAGTTTACATGTTCTTCCCCTGGCTGGCTAGCTTGTTGCTGTGTTTTCCCATTTCCCCCTGCATCCCAAAGATGTGCTGGTATTAGTTGGCTGGCGTAAATTATCATTAGTGCAAGAAGCAAGAGATTCAATGAGGAAATGATGGCCTATGAAAGAGAATAGGGCGCAGTGAGGCAGGGAGATCGGGCGAGAGGGAATGACCCTGCTGGATGCTGTAATGTATACCAGCAAGGGCTGAACACCTTCTACCTGCTTCATGGTAAGAAGCAACTAACTGTCGCCTCCTCAAATTTATGTCCCGACTTGGCCTCCACTTGCACTTTGAAGACATTTCCCCTCATCTCAGTCCTAAATAGCTCGCCCATTATCCTGAGATTATGACCCCGATAAAACTTAAATCCCAAGTCAGACAAAACCCCCTCCCTGCATCCAAGCCATGCCAGCGTTTTGTGCAATGCTTCTTATTTTTCTAGACTCTGGTGTAAACAGACCTGGTTGACCTGATCTCTCCTCATGTGACAGTCTTGCCGACCCAGGAATTGGTGGAGATAACCTTCATGACATTCCGTCCTCTACCACTGAGGACCAGCAGCAGCAGCAGCAGCAGCAGCAGCACGGTTTTTGATTGGGACTAAACGTTTAAACAACTCCATTCATCGTACTTCATCTGTTGTGGCTTATCACCCATGAATTATTACACTTTCATTAGTGCTCACAGCGTAACTTGTTACTTGTTTAGCCTCTGCACAATATCTCCCAGAAGGCTTAAGAAGAGGTCCTGAATGCCAGGATGCCTTTACATTTGAGTCTGCCGCTGAATGTGTGACAGCAAATGCCAACATGTCCCCGTATGTGTCCGCTCTTGGTGCGAATACCTGTCAGTTGGCCTGGACAAGGTCGGCATCGAGAGATGTTTTTTTCATCTTCCCACCTGCCGCTTGGTGCCAAGTGTCTGCCTGGGACAGATGTAATTATATATATTCACAGCTTCAGATGTTCATGGAGGAGAACTATGGGATATTCTGAGGTGACTTTGAAAAGTAGTTTCTTCATTTTTGTTTTTGTGTGGGAATCGCTGACGGACACATTTTACAAATTACGGTGAGTCTAGGAAGTGCTGGTGTGGCCGTGCATGTAGTGCAGGGATTGAACTGGGAGAGGTTTTCTTTTGTACAGCTTAATATTAGAAGCAGGCAATGCAGATAGTTATCTGCTGAAGCAGCACGATATCTTAATGGATTTATCACTGCTACTTGTTTGGTTTGCTTAAAGCAAAGATAATAACTGTATTTAATGCAAATGGTTTCCACTCAGAGGAACACGATCAATTACTTATCCTGTTTTGGATTCACTTGGTGAGGGGAGAGCTTATTTCTGAAATTAGGATTTAAAATTGTTTACTTCTACATCACTAGTCTTTCAGTGGCCCCTTGCTTCTGAACCATGGTTTCACGCATGCACAGTGAGTATTTCATTTGCTGCTGGAACTGAGCACCTTAGGATGATGAGCGCATGGCAGAGGAAAGCACTGATATCTATTAAATGATAGACTGAGTTCATCAAAGCTGAGCGTTAGCATGAAATACCAGTGAGTTCTCAGGGCAACGTAGACAGATTTCTGACTGTGTCTGGCAACTCAAAGCAGCAATCTGGCTTACTATATTATGTGTAGGAAGGAACTGCAGACGCTGGTTTACATCGAAGTTGGACACAAAATGCTGGCGTAACCTAGCAGGGCAGGCAACATCTTGGGAGAGAACCAATGGGTGACGTTACAGGTCTCGACCCGAAATGTCACCCACTCCTTCTCTCCAGCAATGTTGCCTGTCCCGCTGAGTTACTCCAGCATTTTGTCTATTTTTGAATGACTATATTACTTTCGCTCAATTCGCCTCAGTTGAGAGGGAGTTTTAAAATAATCTACCGCACCTGACACTTCTTCCCCCTTATTGATTTGAGATGATATAACACAGATTCAAAGTAATTGGGAATTTTTAGTCAGGTATACCTCAATGATAGGATTTACGATCATTAGGAAAGCTGGGGACCTGATTAGGGAGAGCTGGCATGGTTTTGTGCAGATGAAATCCTACCTCAACAATCCAATTGATGTTTTTGAGGATGTTACTAAAACAATTGCTGAATGTAAAGTGGTGGACGTGGACTTCAGCTAGACTCCTGACAAGATGCTGCACAGCCATCTGGTCCAGATGTTTGGGTACATGGGATCTATAATATTTTGGTAGACTGAATCCAAAATTGGCTTGGCAAGAAGAAGGGTCTTGACCCGAAACATCACCCATTCCTTCTCTCCAGAGTTGCTGCCTGTCCCACTGAGTTACTCCAGCTTTTGGTGTCTACCTTCTGCAGTTCCTTCTTACATAAGTAGAAGGCTACAGAGCAAGCTGATTGTAAGCAAACAGAAAGAAGAGGACTAAAGGCCACTGTTCATTGGCAGAAGCTGCAAAATGGGATCCCGAAAGAATCTGCTTTATTATTTATCATGCCAATTCAATTAGAATCTGAAATACAATTTATTAACTTGGAGATAGCATTAAACTAGGGTGGTGGTTCAGAGCTGGTGAATGGTAAAGTTAAGAATGTTAAATGGAATGGGGGGGGGGGGCAAAAGCATTTGGGTACAAATGCACGAAATACGAGAAGTTATGGCACAAGTTAACACGATAAATAAAAATAACTAGACACTGAGAATGAAAACAAAAAGCAAATAAATAGTAGATAAATTAAACCTAATTATGTTCAATTCCAAGCAATATGCACTGTTTTTATTACCATGGAATGAAAAAAGATTTGGAAGACCGGAGAAGGTGCAAATAAGATTTGCACGGACTGTATCAGGAATGCACATTGATGCCTTTCAGGAAGGGAGAAAAAAAATCTGAGGGTTAAATTGTGAAGATCAATTTAGAAGATGTTAATATCAGATAGTTACCAAAATTAGAATTTAGAAGGAAGTGCTGTACTGAGAAATTGTTTGTACCCTGACCAAAGAAAGTAACTTGGAGAAATCCACTCGGGAATGTGGCATAAAAGTTCAAGGAGGAAGAAAAGACTGGATTTTGCTGGATAATAAGAGTTTGATGAAGATGATGCAGAGCAACATTTGCTCGGGGCAGATTAGGTTTCTCTGTGTTGTAATCTTGGGGCAGAGTATCCACCATCTTTGATCAGTTGCTGTCAGAATTGGCAGTCCTTCAGATAGTCGGAGCAACCCTGAGGCTGAATGATATTCCCACTAGAACTAGTGTGAAGCCGAGGAGTCTCAATTTTGTACAAACAACCTGAAAGTTTTAATTTGTTTGTGTTACAGATTCTCGGAGAGAGATGGGCGGCCATTTGTAAATGGACTGAGGAACGCTGGGTACTACTGCAAGAGATTCTTTTTAAATGGGAATATTTCACGGAAGAACAGGTATCTCACCACAGCTCTAACACGTGACCTTACTTCATCTTGATATAGATGACTACTATTTGAAATGGACTCTGGTTGGCGTCATTATCCCTTGCACCTGCTACTTGCCAATAACTCTTCAGCAATTTCTTTTTGGAGCAATGTATAGATACTTTACTCCTTTGTTCTCATTTTCCGAGTGGGCCTCAGAGCATGTTAATGTAAGAGAGTTTATTTAATGAAGATGAAGCTGCTTTCAGATATTTTAGATCGGTATAGTTACAGTGTTTCTCTAACCGTAGCTTTTTAAAAATATCTTTATTCTCGTGTCCCAACAAAAATGATTGGGACATCGTGTCCCAACACTAATGATAGCCAAGTGATTATAAATTTACGGTTTTTAGAGAAAGTTTGCGGTTACTCTGGCCTGTGACATTGTTTGTTTTTCATTGTGCTTTTATAATGGACGAATAAACCATTCCATAGGTTGCCAGGTGACTATTTAGCGTATCTTCCTAATCCAAGTTTTGGAAATGAGTACTCTGATTTCCTGAGATAATGCTGCATAAAAAACCCCTGAACAAGCAGTCGTGTGATTCACCTTTGCTTGTCGCCTCTTCTGAGCAACTGGCTAACCTTGGAAGCTGGCAGGTGACAAATTACATGCTGGATCTTGAATCACCAACACTGCTTAATTACAGACAATGGTCCCATATCCACTATGACTGGATATTTAAGCGCCTTGAGTATTAGAAAGGCGCTATATAAATCCCATCCATTATTATTATTATTATGACTGCACATGACAAGTGAAATGTTAATCACAAAAAAGTACGAGAATTGTGCTCTCCAAATAATAACAGCTGTGATTAATGGTTGCTATTTCATTTGTGCTTCTTCAGTGTTTCAAACACAAACATTCCTCTTTGTCTTAGTGCTACTTTGATGCATGGTTGGCGGAGAAGGAGAAGACCGTGAGTAAAATACAGACATCTGGCTTTAGAGATCAGAATGAGATGCTCACTAATCTGAGGAAATTGGCGGTGAGTGCCATAGTTATTGAAAGATGCATCCATTCATGTGATAGATAAATAACAATTAAGTATCTGGAAGCTGTTTTATTTTATCATGTCACTTTTTTAGTTAGAACAGTCAAGAGCACGAAATGTTTTTCTTGAGATTGAGTAAATGAGTAATTTTCAATTTTTAATACCTTTTAGTTTTTTTAACTTGTTTTCTATTTATTATCGTAATGCATCAAGAGTATATCCACTGGTGTCGGCCATGAACATGTTCTTTGTGTTTTGCTCAAGGTTCCAGCATCTGTAGTTTCTTGGGTCTCCAATATGATATTGGCCCTGTCCAACTTCCTACCTCCATTAGTCGTTCCTTAGCCCACACTCACTCTCACAATGGTCAGATTACTTGGCTGATGTCCAGGTCTATCTCAATATTATGGATTCTCCAAATGAGTATCAGGAATACAGAAACTAATATCTTTAGTCCTTGCCACAAATTCCTTTCCCCGTCCTAAAGTGTCTGAGACTGGGTGACATATATGAGACTCCAGGCTGAGTTTTGGTTTACGGACCTGCATTCTCACCTTCTATTTGCACCTCTGTAACATTGCACGATTCTCCCCTTACAGTTTGCTGAGGCCATCAAGCAAACAATTGTTCCGCCGTGAATTTGTTATTCGCTAGTGCTGTCTGGCCTCTGAACATGAAGTGAGCCACAACCTTGCTGCTTGCATCATTCCATTTATAACATAGAATCATAGAAACTAGGTGCAGGAGTAGGCCATTCGGCCCTTCGAGCCTGCACTGCCATTCACTGTGATCATGGCTGATCGTCCAACTCAGTATCCTGTACCTGCCTTCTCTCCATCCCCCCTGATCCCTTTAGCCACAAGGGCCACATCTAACTCCCTCTTAAATATAGCCAATGAACTGGCCTCAACTACCTTCTGTGGCAGAGAATTCCAGAGATTCACCACTCTTTGGTGATTTGGTCATCACCTCTGCAATCTTTGGCCCACCTCAATAATCTGGTAGACACAAAATGCTGGAGTAACTCAGCGGGTGAGGCAGCATCTCCAGAGAGAAGGAATGGGCGACATTTCGGGTCGAGACCCTTCTTCAGACTGATGGCGACAATAATCTTGTACCTTTCTTCAAACGCATGTGTGTTTCCCCAATCACTTATTCTGTAATCCCAAAGACCCACGATCCCTGTGAGATTCATGTTTGTCTAACACTCGGTACATGGGCCAAATGCGGGCAAGTTGGACTAGTGTAGGTGGGACACCTTGGTCGGCAAGGGCAAGATAGGCTGAAGGGACTGTTTCGGTGCAGCATTACTCTATGACCAGTCTCCTGTATATTCCAAATGTGAGGTGAAGGAAGGAACTGCAGTTGCTGGTTTAAACCAATGAGAGACACAAAAAGCTGGAGTAACTCCGTGGGTCAGCCAGCATCTCTGGAGAAAAGGAATAAGTAACATTTTGAGTAGAGATGCTTCTTCAGACTGATTTAATGATTCTGCAGCTGCTACCAGTGCCATCAGGTTGTCATGACATACCCCCACCCTGGGGCAAAGCTGCTGTGTGTTTGGGGATGATGAAGCCCATTTTCTCTTTCAAGAAAGAAATGATGACCTCCCCATTTTTGGCTCTGAGAACAAACTTTTCTGTAGTGACCCCTTGGTTTGGCCCTGTGACGCAGCATGTCAAAGTGCAAGCTGGCAGTGCCAGCAGGTGGTTTAACAATTTAAATGAGCAAAGGAGCATCTGTTAATATCAAGGAAGCTCCTGCCAGCCTCCAGTTCTGCTGCAAATGAGAGCAGTCATCCTTTGAGTGTTCAGACACATCCAGGCTGCCACCCAGCTACAATTTGCATTCTGAATGCTCCCAATGTCCTTGATTTCCCCCACTGCACCCGACTTGTTGCAAATATTTTCTGCTTATTGAATCATCTGAATTTAGTTTTGTCTTTTAATTGTTCTGATCCTGTTATGCCGATGGATAACATTCCAGCTTTCTCATCGATCCCAATATTGTTCTGTCTATTAATTGATTTCTCCTTCACCCTGCTCATTCAGTTGCATCCTTTGTATATTGCAGCCGGCACTTCTTTGACTTTTCTTGAAATATTTCCTCTCACATTCGGAATCATTTATCTCAATCTCTGCACTACATTGGGCATTTATTTTTTTGAACTTGGTGACTGAAACAATGCACAGTTCCCTCACCAGTACATAGCAAGTCTTGTGCTTATGCTTCTCTTGTATGTTTAAGAAGGAACTGCAGATGCTGGAAAATCGAAGGTAGACAAAAATGCTGGAGAAACTCAGCTGGTGAGGCAGCATCTGTAGAGCGAAGGAAATGGGCAACGTTTCAGGTCGAGACCCTTCTTCAGTCTGATGAAGGGTCTCGATCCGAAACGTTGCCTATTTCTTTCGCTCCATAGATGCTGCCTCACCCGCTGAGTTTCTCCAGCATTTTTGTCTACCTTTCTCTTGTATAATCTGCCTTCCTTAAAAATTGAGAGTGAATAGATGAGCTTTACCTCCAATCTTTTCCCCCTGAGGTGATCTGGTCCCTTAGTTATCTTGTGTTACTGGTTCATCTCAGATTATATACATTGGTTGGCATACGATACGATAAAACTTTATTCATCCCCGGAGGGAAATTGATCTGCTGACAGTCACAACACACAAGGTACACAAAAACTAGATATTAAAAGTGAAAACAAAACGAAAAAGACACGGCTGGCTGCCTTGTGCACAGGGCCTTCACTGGAACAAATGAACAAACAGACACAGACTTATCCCCTGGACAGAGGAATCTAAACTAGAGTGCCCCCCCCTTTCACCCCCACCGGGTCCCCCTTTGTTCCTCCCACCATCCCTCACAGCGGTCCCACCCCACACCAGGTCCCCATTGTTATTCACGGCGGTCCCCCCATGCCTGGTCCCCATTGTCTTCCCCTCCCCCCTCACTCTCATTGACCGCGAGGCTCCACTGCAGCCGAGGCCCCCGCCACCGCCGAGTCTCCCACTGCCGCCACCAAGGCTGCAATCGCCCGCATCATTGAGGCTCCTTCAGCCCAGGCTGGCCTCGCCGCCTGGCTTCACTACAGTCCCCTGGGAGGCCTGTGGGGTGAGCCAGGCCTACCGGGGCATGTTCCGGTCGTTGGCCGCCGTTCTGGTCTTTGGCGATCTATGCCGGGCTCAAAGAACTGATTTTGCAAATGGCTGACACAAAATGCTGAACTCAGCAGGACAGGCAGCATCTCTGGAGAGAAGGAATGGGTGATGTTTCGAGTCGAGATCCTTCTTCAGACCCTTCTTCAGAAGGATAGGGTGCTAATGTCAGCACTGCTTCTCCTCTTATCCATACTCCTCCCCCTTTTTTACTGTCCCTAAATCTCTTTCAAATACTGTGTTGAAACCACCATTCATCCCTTCTAATTCTACTATGGATTCTGAGGTTAATGGTGGCTGAACAAATGAAAAAACATTGTCATCAATACAATTTGCATAATTGTTCTTTGGTTTCCAACACATGAGGTGATATGATTCTTGTCTTGACCTCCAACCAGTTCAACAATAACCTCAAGTCCCGTCATCGACATACATCAGCCAGGAACAGTGAGGAATATTCCTCAGTTGTCCCATTGTTCCTTGCTGAGATATGCTTCATTCTCCTGCTTTATCCAGGACACAGAAACCTAATTAGACTGGAGTGAAATATTTTAATATATTTTTTCAATGCGCTTCTTGTTCATGTAACACATTAACCATTATAATAAATGGCAGATGATTGGCTTTTTTCATTAAACTCAAATCATTGGTAAAGGTGAGTCTTGTTTAAGAACACAATTTGTAGAGTCAAATCTATTTAGCGTTGGTCCTTTGCTTTGCTTTTCAACACGCTAACATTTCACTCATTTAAATGTTAACATGTGTAACAGAAAATAAAATGTTAAGGAATGTGTCACATTATGACTTTAACACTCATGTGCCTGGAAGTGTAAAGTCAGCAAGGTCCATGACCTTTCAATGCAAATGCAGCATCTATGTGATGCTGAAGAAGGACACAAAGTGCTGTAGTAACTCAACCAGCATCCCTGAAGAACATGAATAGGTGATGTTTTGGATCGGGTTCCAACCATGACAGAATGCCATCTATCCATGTTCTCCAGGAATGCTGTCTGACCTGCTGAGTTACCCCAGCACTTTGAGTCCTTTGTAAACCAGCATCTTCAGTTCCTTATTTCAACATCTAAGTGATGCCAACAGGTTTTTATACATTCTGGTGATTCCTGCCAGTTAGTGGTTGAGAATCCTGTAGTAGTTCAGATTAGTAATTCTGTAGTAGTTCAGATTAGTTTTAACTAATAATATAATGATGTTTCTCTTCTAAAATTATGCTTGAGTCAAAAACAAAACCTGCTGCAAATAATTACCAGGTCAGGCATCATCTTTTGGAGCGGGAGGCAGGATAAATATTTCTTGCCCGCGATCTTTAAACATAACTGTGAAGTGTAAAATATATGACAAGTTTTAAAGAGATTGCAGAGACAAGGAAGATGCTCAGGGGGAAGAAACAAGGGAGGCTCTGTGGAAATGTTGTCAGCAGGACTGATAAAATGGGGGGGGAAAATTGAGTAACAATTATAAAGAAAAGGTAGCTCTGACAGCTGTGAATGCTGTGCTGATTTTGCATTCTGAAGCCAAGAAGCTGTGGTTATAATTTGAAACTTGAAGTCAAGGTTGATGTGGGGAAGAGAATTAAAATGAAGTGTGACTAGAGGTTTAAGGCTATATTGCAGATGACGTGGAGCCATTCCTCACTCAATCAACCAGTGTGCGGTTATGACAATCCTACCATGCTATGAGCAACACATTCGGCATACTGTAAGAAAATCCGAAAATCACTTTCTTTTATTAACTGTAAAGCTTAATAGAAGCACCTTCATCTCTCACAAATATTATTTCCTGCTTATTCTATTTGAGATCCTGTTAGAGAGGATGAGGGTTGAAATCCCTTCACTTTATCTGCCATCATGGGGTCTGCCCTGCCTTTAGTCCAGAATAAAAGCTAACTATGTCAAACAAAGTCAGAAAGCATCCAGCTGCACAGAGGGCATCTGTTAATAAAGAGCAAGACAGTATAACCCAATCTTCAGAAAGGCTTTAAATGTTATTTGATTGAAAAATGCTTAAACCTCAGCCGGTAAAGGCATTTCCAAATCAGGAGAATTTTTGATCAGTGGAGCTATTTTTCCTATGTAGGAAAGTACTGCAGCTGCTGGTGTAATTCGAAGGTAGACACAAAATGCTGGAGTAACTCAGCGGGACAGGCAGCATCTCTGGAGAGAAGGAATGGGTGACGTTTCGGGTCGAGACTGCCCTGAAAGCGCCCATCAGTTATTTTGGTTGTCCTTCCACCTTCTTCCCGCCCTCTCTTAATCTGCACTTTACCTTTGGCCAAACCTTGGCCAAGTGCCCATTTTACACTCCGATTTTTCTTTTCCCTGTTCTCATTATATTCCTTCAGATGTAGAATACCCCTCACACCCTTTCTGCTCCCCTCCTCTCATATTCAGGTAATTGGAGATCGTGGACTGATTGTGATCAAATGTAGAAACCTAGCCTTGTCGATGGGCCATGAATAATGGGCATTTGAGTGAAGCAAGTTTCAGCAAGGAAGGAGAGATGCCCAGTTGTGATGACACCTGAGCAGCTGCCTTTTGTATTCTCCTCTTGCATGTGGACAGACATTTGACCATGTGGGGCACGATATTCTTGCGAAAATAAATAAAATAACAAGCATATGCCCTAAAAAGTGGAAATGGCTCGGGTAAACATCTGAGAAGATGTTTAAAAGCACGCATTACTTGTCAACTGAACGTCACTTAGATTGGATAGTTCAATTAAATGTATCGATTTTATAGACTTGTTCACAAGTTGTGATAGATGAAGGGTCCCTGCAGAAATGTGGCTTTGTTCCTGAGAATGCGAGGAGTGTACTACTCCCATGGATGTACGAATAGGGCAACCCTGGCTCATTTCTTTGCTGCATGCTTCTTCTAAGTTGTACCTTTTCTTAATCATCAGGTTCTAAAAGAAGAGCTGCACCAGAAGCGACAGACAATGGATAAACTTTGTGCCCTCAGCCAGGATCTTCTTGCGGCACTCCAAAATAAGGTGGTGGCTCAGAAGGTTCGGACAAGGCTTGAGGAATTTACTCAGCGTTGGGACGATCTTGTTCAGAAGCTGGAGAGTATGTCCAAGGAGGTAGGGCATCAATATTCATTAGCTATATTGTTTACTGCCATTCAACTGGTTTTGGTCACTTGGCAAGGCTGGCATCTAACCTATTTAACGAATTGATGCAATTTAATTTACTTTAGAGATACAGCATGGGAGCAGGCCCTTTGGCCCACTGAGTCCGCGCTGACCAACTAGTTCTATCCAACACACTGGGGACAATTTTCACGGAGAACGTACAGTTTTTTTGTTGTTCAGGATATTTAAATGTCTGCTGAAGTGCTGCTTGCTTATGGATTTTTTAATTTATTTGACTGGAAGGAACTGGATGAAAATGTATTTTGTGTTCATTAAAATGTAAGGGGATTGTGAATACAGTTTTAGTTGTAGATATTCCAGGTCAGTTCTTTGTGCCATTCATACTTAGTTAGTTCTAGTCTGCTTCATCAATGGGCTGGAAACAAAAATTTATGGGGCAGTCATTTTCTGAACCAAAACCAAATTCACACACAAATGCTTTTTTTGCGGAATGGAGTTTTAAATCCACCAGGATTCCCTGTCTCTCTTGATGCAACCAGCAAAACACTCCAAATTTAGGAGATGGAAAAGAGGATTAGCAAGAAAATAAATTTGACTAGAAATTTGGAGGAGGAGGAGGAGCAGGAAAGATGGCGCCAAAATCAGCAGTTCTTACGGGAGGTCAAAGCAGAATGTCAACTACTCTCTCCACATCTGCTGCCTGACCTGCTGAATATTTTCACCATTTCACCACTGCGCATTTTCAAGGAAAATTGATGTTCAGTAACTCTAATAATGCATTTGCAGAAAATGTAAAGTGGTAAATTTGGTGTGATATGCCTCTGTCTTAACAGTATTTCAGAATTAATTATTGCATCTCTGTGGACTACAATAGGGGGAACAATATTAAATCTCCAAGGGGAAATTATGACGTGTGAATCATTCATGTGGTTTACTGTAACCTATCGAGGGTTAGAGGTAGGAAGATGGAAATTAATTTTTTTTTTGTCAGCAAATACTTCACCAGAGAAAGGATGAGAAGCTGAGTATAAGGAAATACGGTGTATTGTAAAACTCAGAGGTAGAGCTGGGCTGATTGAGGTGATGTTTGATAATAAGCAGCTTCACATAAATAGGATCTTGACCACAAGAAGGGAGATGATTGAATGCCTTTGCTGATGGTACACTGTCAGGAAAAAAAACGTTCATTAATTTGACTTGCTTGAAGAAAGGTGAAAAATTGTCATGATCAGTTGTGTGACAGGGAGAGAAAAAAAGATGCATTTGGAGAGATATTTCGGAGCGCTTTAACCACAGGAGAACAAGCTCAAAGGAGCCAAGGATGCTCGGAATATAGTTTGTAGAGTTTAAACCTGCGGACGCTGGTTTAAATCGAAGGTAGACAGAAAATGCTGGAGTAACTTCGCAGGACAGGCAGCATCTCTGGAGAGAAGGAATGGGTGATGTTTCGGGTTGAGACCCTTCTTCAGACTGCAGTCTGAAGAAGGATTTTGACCCAAAATGTCACCAATTCCTTCTCTCTAGAGATGCTGCCTGTCCCACTCAGTTACTCCAGCATTTTCTGTCTACCTAGGAATAGTTATTGAACTTGGTTTGGATCAAAAATTAAAGCAACAAATATGAATTGGAAATGTGGGAAATAGGAATGGTGAATGTTGTGATGAGAAAAATACAAACGTGAGATAATCCATGAGTGAGAAATGGGAAAAAAAAAGGGATTACAGAGAACACTGTGGGTTCACATAATGTGGGTTAAACAAGAGGAAGAGGCAACAAATGGGGTAGCTACAATTTTGGATGACATGGAGATTATTTGAATGTACGAATCTTCCACATAGAGCAGAAGTAAGAGTGAGAGCAATAAGAAAAATATTGCAGTGACTTAGAAATGAATCTGTAGGTTGCATACATACATGTCCACCTATGACTTAGAGAGGGATCATTCTGGCTATTGAGTATATACCAGCAACATAGAACAGCCCAATTCCCTAACTCATGAGAGTGATGTCTGTTGGTGGGTTCAGTCCCATTGACCCTGTAATACGTTTTGCTGGATCTTGCTGGCAGCTCCGTGCTACACTGCTGACATTTTTTAGCCAAGCACGGGTGGGGTTCAGATTTCCTACATGGACGTGGGAAGTCAATAGACAGTAGGTGCAGGAGTAGGCCATTCGGCCCATCAAGCCAGTGTCTAGCTGACCCCAGCAAATTTGAAATCCACCAGTTTAGTGTCTTCAAGTCCTTTCATTGTCCAGCCAAGAAGTAAGGGCAAAATGGAGTAAAGTGTTTCCAGTTATTTGTGTGACTATTTAGATTTTGTGAGTGCATTTATTTGTTTTTGAGTCCATGTATTTAACGTTCAAAAATCTTAAATATAAGCATAATTATTATTTTTATAATCATTTTAAAATATTTCTGACCCATGGGGATGTTCTGACAGCTTAACCAGCTGGGGTGAACTCAGTGTATTTGGTAGAAAAAAATTGTTGTTTTGGTCTGACCTGGTTTGGAATCTAAGATAGACAAAAAAAACGCTAGAGTAACTCACCCGGTCAGTCAGCATCTCTGAGAAGGCATGAAAAGGCACTTGTTCCTTATCTCCTGACCTGCTGAGTTACTCCAGCATTCTGTGTCTAGTTTTGGTGTAAACCAGCATCTGCTGTTCCTTCCTACACTATTTTGGCATCTTCTGCTCCACCAAGATTGGCCTTGTGGATTCTCCAAGTGACCTCAGCAAAACTACGGAATGTAAACTATGTCTGTTACTTTTCCAGAGGTTTCAATTACTGGAAGATAGCTTCTTAAAAAGTCACCAGTGGTTTTTAACCTCAAACAATCAGGTCATTCTCCAGTTAGCTCCACCATCAGCAGTGGTGGGGCAGAGGGAAAAGAGGAGGAACGGAAAATATTCCCACACACAGGGACTATCGCAATGTTTATGAAACAATTAGACAGGTACATGGATAGGACAGGCTTAGAGAGTTATGCGCCAAACGCAGGTAGGCGGGACGAGTGTAGATGGGACATGTTGGTTAGTGTGGGCAAGTTGGGTTGAAGGGCCTGTTTGCACACTGTAGAACACTATAATTTTCTATGTTTGCAACTAAAATTCAACAAAACAGGACCGCAAACAGGCGAACGATTCACCTGATTTGGTGGAATGAGGAGGTGATGTGTGTGGAATACCAGAGGTATAGGAACGTGGTGCTTGATGGAAGACATGATGGTCCAAAAACAGGCAGGTGGGAGCCATGTGGCTGGACCATGTTGGCCGGTGTGGGCAAGTTGGGCTGAAGGGTCTGTTTCCATGCTATGTGACTCTATAACTCTATCTGCGAAAGTTTAGTTTAAAACATCGAGTTATTGTGAATTTTTGCAGTGGGCGCAAATTTGTTGGAAATACTCAGAAGAGAAATAAAGTGATGACAGTTGGGCATGTAACAATAGAGCAGAGCTCAGTGGAGTTTGTGAGTCACTGAAGCAGCATTATTCCCCCTGAGTCAGGAAAATCTCGCCTCTTTTATTTGTGGAAAGAGAAATTTTGCCTGGCCATTTTTGACAGGTTGTTCAATCAAATGGTTGAAGGCAGTTAAGTGGAGTCTCGTACCTGGAACGTCAACTGACATGTTTTTTCTCCGTGGGATGCTTGTTTTCCTGCCGAGCGTCTCCGGTGTTTTCTGACCCGAGGCAATTTGCTATTACGAGGCAGCGGAGAACATGGTTGGGTGATTTAGCGCATTGAATATGGAGAATTACAACTTCTTCCAAAGCCATCAAGTGGAACGCAGCAGAAAATGTACACACACAAGGGAAAGACGCCATGGTGTAGAAGTCACAAATAATCATCACAAAACTCTGAGCTGGGGCCCTGAGGCAGTCATGTGACGGCTCCTGAAGTCTGAGCTTCACTTGTAACACTCACAGAGTTCACAGTTTGCCAGTTAGGAGCAAGAATCTCATTAATAGTGAAACCAATGCAGATCACAAATCTAATACCACTATTGCAGTGCTTCCTTGGGGAATGTTTAATGGCACCAAATATATTCACAAACTATGAATGAAACATTTTTGTCAAATAAGCAAAGGGCTCGTGTGTAGGCTAGAAGAAACATCTGCTTTATAATTAGGATTTGTTGCATGGGTGGAATAATTAAAAAATAATTTCTATGTATTGTGGGAATACTTATTCTCTGAAAGAGGAATTATTGTGAACCTAGATTATTTGTACTATTTGCCACACATTCATCATTATTCATCGAGAAAGCCAAAATGCGTATTGTGGTAATAATATATGTAGAAGTTGAAAAGGTCTTTTTTTGAGGCTAATCTTTATCAAGGCATTTCCGTATTTTAGTTTCCCACGATGATACTGAATTTTTCTGTCCAAGTTGCCTTGGAACGGATTGCTGATTCTGCCGACCCTACGCTTGTTGGAGAATGCTTCAGTAGTTACCCAGAGGTATAAGTGAAGATGAAAACTCAATATTTGAGGACAAGAAGCCCAGATCACTGACTGCCTGGATTTAGTATTGAGGCTCAATGTGCTGCTGTCTGCAACAATTGCACCCAAAGAGGCCACAGTCATCTGAGATCATATTAATTAAAAATTGAGGATGCTATTTTCATCAAGATATTTTACAGCTTGATATAAATATCAACATTTGCTATAATTCTGTTTCAATGTGCAGTGTGAGAGCATTTTAAGAGCTAAGTGTACCATCTGGTATAACTTTAATACTCTGTTGGACCAACCACTGCTATTTAATTGTTGGCTGTCAAGGCAGTCAGAATGGTAAATGCATCTGAATGTCCTTGATGTTTAATAGAATCCGGTAGATAGTTGATAAATTATAAATTAGCAGAAATTAAAACAAAATGAACACATTGGAACAAAATAAAGGAAATACAGTTAAAACCTAGCTGACTGCTTTTTATTGTGCTTTATTGTGGCCAAATAAGCAATTAAAAGTATTTATGCATGTCCATGCTGCTTTTGTGAAGTAATCTTATCAATGCCGTTTCACCTGGCCCTGCAAATTATTTTCCCTCTTGCACCTATTTTCCCTCGAGAAAGCCCTGATTGACACAGTCCTTCCAGCCTTGCAAACAGTGACTTTCATAATCACACTCTGTATTTAACTTTAGAACAAATATTCTCTCAGAGCAGTAGGAGCTGCTGAAACATGAGTTACTGTAAGTGATGGGAATTGTTTCTGAGGCTCTGTTTCATGCTGGATCTTGTTCAATGCAACACTGTCAACATTGGCTGCACATTTCGTGCTCAAACTATGAATACTTTACATGTGCCCTCTCTTAAATCTCAATATCTGTTTGCACAGATCTCTAAATTTCATATTGATTTTTCATATCCTCTAACCAAAACCTGATGCTGTGTCCATTCAAATGACTATGCAGGAGAATTAAAATAATTTATGCCAGAGTATTTTTCCTTTGAGCTGTGTGCTCACCAAGAGATTTACAATAAATTAAAAGACTTCAAAAATACTATATCTTAGAGCTATGTCTGTTAACTAAGTGGGGACTGAGGTTGTTTAATGTGGTCTGATGCAGCAGCGTTAAATGGGCGATTTCTTCAAGGTATCAATAATCTGTGGTTAGGACAGGATCTTACTTTATAGACCCCTGTATTTTGAGGACAAAATATGCCATGAAACCAATGACATGAAGCCAGGACAGTTCAAGGTTCAATTTCTGAGCTGTCGGGACTTCAGGGACAATTGGAGGTTGAGAGGACCCATCAGCTTCCCAATAACAACTGCACCCAGTGAACAGAAACATGGCCTCATTCACAATATGTTGGCAAAGGTGTTATATGCAAATATACTGCATGAAGGTTTCTCTAGAGTAGTTTGTCGTGCATAATTTGATGATTTATTTTGTTTAATTAAGGCTGGTTTCATCCATCCAAGATACCTTTCATGTCTCAGGTATAATGTGTAGGCTTTTGTAGTCTGCAAATCTAATTCACACAGTCCCATTGTGATAGATTGGTTTGATTTTAAATGGACAATGTTTAGTTGAGTTTAGTTTAGAGATACAGCGAGGAAACAGGCCCTTCGGCCCATCAGGTCCACACCGACCAGCGATCCCCGCACGTTAACACTATCCTACCCCGCTAGGGATCAATTTTACATTTACCAAGCCAATTAACCTACAAACCTGTACGTCTTTTTAATGAAGCTTTATAAAATGCAATTGAGACTGGATGTGAAATCTACAACTGAGATTTGAATTTACTTGAGTTTTTCATTTGTTTTGTTTTATTGCATATGCAGATATTTTTGTTGCTGGATTACTCTACTGTATAAAATCATTAATTAAGTGTGGGTATGTCTTAGCATGCATAACACATTTTACATTTAATCTCTCCTAAGTACCGTCTATATCTCTTGTTCCCCTTTTCCCTGATTCTCAGTCTAAGGAAGGGTCTCAACCCAAAACATCACCTATTCCTTTTCTCCAGAGATGCTGCCTGACCCGCTGAGTTACTCCAGCTTTTTGTGTCTGTCTTTGGTTTAAGCCAGCATCTGCAGTTCCTCCTCACACATTTAATCAATTATACCTTGGCTCTGACGATTTTTAATGATGCTGGCTTTAAAGCTGCACAGATTGTCATCCCAAACTCGGTTTCTGATCATAATGTTCACTCTGACAACTCTCTCATGATTCATAAAGGTGTCTGGTTGAAAACATTATTTTTTGAAAATCATTTGCAGCTTATTTGATCTAATTCGCTGTAATACAGGCTGATCGATTAGTATGCTGGTGCTATAATTTTAATTAAGTTTTAAGTTTGACATTGTTCCTGTTTAGGAAGCTGAATCGGTCATGTTGGCACATTAGTGTCCGGCTCTGTGCAATCATTTACAGTTCCACTGCTTTAAATGGCCATGCTTGTCCCACCCTTTTGTACCCAGGCAAAATTAAAATGAACCCAAGCAAGTGGCATTCTTAACGTGCCATTCATCACCTTTATAAACGCGATAATCTCAAGTCATCTATAAATGCAGCCATTGTTATGGCTGCTGCTTTCTGTCATCCAGCTGGTTTTATACTATAAAACACACCTGAAGTACATGAAGCCAGCAACCCTTAACATGCCAGCCTTTGCTGTGCTGGTTGACTTTGGTTCCCAGGTGCTCTGCAATCTTGTGGTGCTAAAAGCTGTTTGATTAAATAACACTTGAAAAATCAATGAGACTCGAGGTTGGCAGGGCACGGGAAATGAAACTCTGGATAATCACAGAAGATATTACTTTTTTTTATTGCTTCATGGCCAGTGTTTAATTTTGTATTAGAGATCTCTGATTAAGCCAGTGGATACAGGCACCGAGGCATCTGCAATGTCCATATTGGCCTTGCTCAGATGAGTGAAGTTGAAATGTGGTACATTAGTGGCAAGGAATGCACCTCGCTGTAGAGTGTGCAAGGATGAATTAATGACCAGATTTGTACTTGGTACAATCCGTGTCACGAGTAGCTGGGGCTTTTGAAGTGCATTGAAGTGAATAAATCCCCAGAACCTGATGGAATCTATCCCAGGTTATAGAGAGAGGCCAGAGAGAAGATTGTGGGAACCTTGGCGAAGAACCTTGCATCTTCTCCAGCCACAGGCAAGGTCCCGGAGGACTGGAGAGTAGCTGATGTTGTCCCTTTATTTAAGAGGAGTAAATCCAGGGAATTATAGGCCGGTGAGCTTCACGTCAATGGTGGGGAAGCAATTGGAGAGGATTCTTCGGAATAGGATTTACTCCCATTTGGAAGAGAATGGTTCAGTAAGACAGTCCGCATGGCTTTGTACACAGGAGGTCGTGTCTCAGTAACTTGAACTAAACTTCAACTTAAACTAAACAATTTAATTGAGTTTTTTTGGGGAGATGACAAAGGTGATCGATGAGGATGGGGGGGTGGGGGGAGGGGTGGATGGTGTCTACATGGATTTTCGTACGGCATTTGTTATAGATCCCCAATGTTGGCTGATCCAGAAAATTAAGATGCATGTGATTAACAGTGATTTGGTCATATGGATTCAGAACTGGTTTACTGACAGAAGACAGAGGGTTATGGTGGAAAGACAATATTTAGGCTGGAGGTCTGTGACCAGTGCAGTGCTGGAGAGATCTGTGCTGGGAGCAATAAGATTGCTGGGGTCATGGACTGTGAGGAAGGCTGTCAAAGTATACAGTGGGATGTTGATCTGCAACAGAAATGGGCGGAGAAATTGTAGGCCGAGTTAATCTGAGCAAGTGTGAGATCTCGCACTTTGGGAGGTCAAATGTAAGGGGAAAATGTACAATTAATGGCATGACACTGAACCACATTCTTCTTCTTATCGAGTCCACACACAAGATTAGAAGTTGTTCAGCCAGAGCTGAACATACTTCTCGGCATCTGCACAATGGTGTCTGTCTTGCGCTTCTTGTGCGTCTTGTGCGTGGTGGTGGAAAGATTGGTTTAAACAGGACCGCGACGTGAACGCTCTTTCCTTGACCCCACTGAACCACATTGATGCGCAGAGAAACCTTGGTGACCAAGCACATAACTCCCTGAAAGTGGGCAAGACAATTCGATAGAGTGGCAAAGAAGGTATATGGAAAAATCAAACAGTAGAGTAGAGCTTTTAGCTGAGGGGGTCAATGTTTATAAAGGAAATGTGCAGGGCAAATGTTTTACACAGAGTGTGGTACGTATCTGGATCACGTTGCTGGGGGTTGTGGTTGAGACAGTTCATTAGTGGCATTTAAGAGACTTTTGGATGTACATATGGATGTGTAAGGAATGAGGGAAACCGAATATGTGCAGGCAGATAAGTGATGGTCTTGGCAACATTTTTGGAACAGACGTTGTGGTTCGAAGGGTCTGTTCTTGTGCTGTACTGTTCGATGTAACTTCCAATGCAAGCCCTGTGGCCATTCTGAACCTTTGCGACTGTGGGACCTCAAAGGACCTTGCAACTGTCCTGTGGTACAATAGTACGACTAGGCCCTTGGTTCATGACCCCTCTCATATATGCCTCTGATGATCAGCTGCATTTTAAAAACATTTGAAGAAAATCTAAAATTATTAAAAAAAACATTTTTTTCCCTAATGTTAGTTAAAAAGCATGAGTATATTAAGCTTCCTTCCTTTTCGTGTCCATCTTGTTACAAATGTTGACCTCGCTGTCATCGTCCGTCCTGAAAAGGACGCAAGCTTCCGGCGACAAGTCATCACTTGTCGCAATAGACGATGGTGGTAGCAGAATTAGCTCAGGAAACTTCCAGTTTCCAGCCCCGCGACGTGGACGCTTCTGCTATGGGGCCAGTATGTTAAGCGAAGGACAAATGATCCAGATTTCCATCATGCCTTCCATCAAGCACCACATTCCTATACCTCTGGTATTCCACATACATCGCCTCCTCATTCCACCAAATCAGGTGAATCGTTCAGCTTTTTGCGGTCCTGTTTTGTTGAATTTTAGTTGCTAACGTAGAAAATTATAGTGATTCTACAGTGTGGAAACAGGACCTTCAACCCAACTTGCCCACACCGCCCAACATGTCCCATCTACACTCGTCCCGCCTACCTGCGTTTGGCGCATATCCCTCTAAACCTGTCCTATCCATGTACCTGTCCAAATGTTTCTTAAATGTTGCGATAGTATCTGCCTCAACTACCACCTCTGGCAGCTCGTTCCTTTGCGTGTAAAAGTTACCCCTCAGATTCTTATTAATTCTTTCCTCCCTCACCTTAAACCAACATCTGGTTCTCGATTCCTCTACTCTGAGCAAGAGACTCTGTGCATCTACTCGATTTATTCCTCTCATAATTTTACACACTTCTGTAAGATGACTGCTCAACCTCCTGTGCTCCAAGGAAGAGTCCCAACTTACTCAACCTCTCCCAGTAACGAAGGCCCACGAGTCCTGGCAGCTTAATCGTAAATCTTCTCTGCACCCTTTCCAGCTTGACAACATCTTTCCTATAACATGGTGCCCAAAATATTCTAAATGCCACATCACCAACGTCTTATACAACTGGAACGTGACCTCCCAACTTCTCTACATCTGTCACATCCATGAAGAACTCTTCTGTAACAAACATCTTAGGCATTCTCCCCAAGCTTTTTCTTCTTGGCTGATTGTCACAACGTTCTTAGATTTGCCTGTGAAGTGCCTTTTAAATATTAAAATATGTCATATAAATTGAAGTTGTTGTGAAAAGTTGAAGTTCTTTAGCATGTCATAAAGCACAAAACTAATTATGAGCAGAGATGATTTAAAAGTAACACACTTATTTTGTCTGATGAAGAGATCCGACCTGAATGGTCACCTGTTCCTTTTCTCTGGAGATGCTGCCTGACCCGCTGTGTTACTCCAGCATTTTCTGTCTATCTTCAGTATAAACCAACATCTGCAGCCTCTTCCTACAAACGTATTTTCTGCTGTGAGTTCTGGGGGATAATCCATCATTGGGTACAGAGATTGTGCATTGAATGCTTTGATAAAATGCTGTATGAGTTGTCTTTTCAGGAGAATGTAAAGGAACATAAAATTGACATAAGGGTGACAGGACCTGATCATATTGCAAATTGACTTTATAAAATTGGAGTTAGAAAGGAAATGAAAGATTTGGCAGGCTGGCCTGTACCATTGCCCCTTAAGTGTGTTGATGAATATTTTTTCAGAGGGCCATTGAATTGATGTATTTACTCACAATTCATTTTATGTGTGTACTCCTAAATCCTTTTTCATTCTAATCAGTTTTTAGCTACAGGATGAATGAGATTAAATATTCTTGTTTGCAAGCATCATTCATTGTTGTACTGTGAAGGTCAGGTCATGATCTGACTGGAGGAATTGCAATCATTATTTTCTTTGCAGACTTCAAACAATTGTCAATGAAATCATTCCAGCAGTCTGTGTCTTCTTGTCTTCATTCTTCCCGCAGATTTCGCAGTCTGCCACTGTATCTCAGACATCGTTAAGGCAGACCACCGTAATGGAAACTGTAACCATGGTTACGACCAAAGAACAGATTTTGGTGAAATCTAAAGAAGAACTTCCTCCAGCCCCTCCTCCCAAGAAGAGGCAGATACTTGTGGACTCTGAGCTCAGGAAGAGGTGGGTTTAAAAAGTAACACGAAAGTATTGTGTTACCATTATTGGAGTAAATGATGAAAAATGTGTGCTTCACATACTAACGAATATTATTGTTGATTACAATTCATGAATTTACTTAGAATTCTGACTTCTGTTCATGTAAATGATGACAGTCAGTACAAACACAGCTACTTATGAATTTCTTCTGATTTATTTAATATAAAAGTATAGATTTTGCAATGGTATCTCAAAGCTTGCCTATTCCTGCTTCCATGGAATGAAACGTAGATGCCTGCCGTGCACTTCACTTGAGAGGAGCCAGATCTCCACCTACTGTTTCAAACTATTATTACTCAGATTACATTTTCTAAACATAGGAGTGGAAATCATTTACCAAAAGAGCATTGTGCATGCCTCAGAGTGGTGCATTACTCTTTGGACTGCAATCATATCTCAATAGTTATTCACAAGGTAGACACAAAGTGCTGGAGTAACTCTCAATTGTTATTGTTTGGTGGCTACCTCAGATGCAGAGTGCATTAGGAAATCAATCAGAATGCAGCACAGAGAGAATTGACAGTGGCTAGAAAAAATGCAAAGGGAATCTGAATAATTTAGTTTAGTTTAAGTTCAAGTTTAGTTCAAGTTTGTAAGACAAGTCCTGCCATGTACAAAACCATGCTAACTTTCTTACTTGAACCATTCTCTTCCAAATGGGAGTCATAGAGTGATACAGTGGAAAAGGCCCTTCGGCCCAACTTGCCCACACCAGCCAACATTGTCCTAGCTACACTTGTCCCACGTGCCTGCGCTTGGTCCATCTGCCTTCAAACCTGTCCTATCCAAGTAGTTCAAGAAGTAAATCTTATTCCTAAAAATCCTCTCCACCGAAGATTAATATGAAACAAAAACACACACCTTTAATAAGCATCTTGAGTGAATGGTGGAGCCACGTCCTGTACAGTGAGGAGGAGGGGCAAGGGGTGCAATTTTGTATTGAATAAGTATTTGGCGTCTTTTCTCACCATGGAGGATGAAGTTAATAGTTCTGTGGGAGAGTCTGGAGATGAACCAGTTCATGTGACTTTATGTAACAAATATATATATATATATTTAAAAAGAGCAAGGAGCTGGTAAATAGATTTCCATTACAATTGCCCATTTCCATCCAAGGTTTTTTTATTAATTGATTTGAAAGTTACAGAGTGTAAGCAGGCCCTTCAGTCCAACGAGTCCATTGATCACTCGTACCTACTAGTTCCATGTGATCCCACCACCGACACACTCAGGGCAATTTACAGAGGCCAATTTAGCCTATAAACCTGCATGTCTTTCGGATATGATAGGAAACCGAAGCACCTGGAGGAACTCCAAGTGGTCACAGGGAGAACGTGCAAACTCCAAACAGACAGCACCCGAGATCAGGATTGAACCTGGGTTACTGGTGCTGTAAGGCAGGAGCTCTACCAGCTGCACCACAGTGCATTCTGTTTTTAGAGAAAAGCGGGGATAAAAGTAATACATTCTAACCTCAGTCTTTCAATCTTAGTTGTTAGAGTGCTGACAGAAGACAGGAAAAATATTCAGAAGCCTTGTTCTGGAAAAATTAAGAAGAAGTATCGACTTGGCAATTATAGTCTAACCAATCAATCTTCAGTCTGAAGGAGATTGCCAAAAAAGGACATATTTAAAGACGAAGGGGTTAATGGAAAGCATTAAATTAAAGAGGGCAAATCATAACTGATTAACCTAATGGCACCTTTGATCAGATGGTGGAAACAGGGGACAGGTTTGGCAACCTTCACTTGAATCAGGTTTCAGAATTCAGGCACTGTCCACTTGATACAAAATGTGCCGTACATTAAATGCAACCATTCTGGATTGCCAATAAGCATTCACTCATCTATTCCTTTACTTCAAACTCAACGTATTTAGCGCTTTAATATTCAGTACTTTCATTGCTGCATAGACCTTTGTAAACATTAACTGATCATTAACGAACACTCAAATATTGGGACATCAATAGCAAGCAGTGACTAGCAAAGAGCTTCTTAATTGACATTTGCCCAAGTTGTCTTTTCCTGCAGCAGCTTCCACTGTTTGTCAGTCAATTTTTGTGCCTTCTGACTGGAAGGTCTGTTTGATTTGCTAAAGCCACAATTCGCTGTCCTGAGACTTGATCAAGCCAACCATGTGGATCATTTCCCAGGCAGAGTCCTGATAAGCAAGTGACCTGCATAATCCAGGCAAAACATCCCAACCTGTGATTGGAAGTCACAGTGTGGTCTTCAGCACCTTTGTACTAATCTGTGGGCCTCAAAACGCCCATTGCTGTTAAAAATTAGTTCAATTAGTTTTGTTAGCTTTAGGTTGGTAAAGGGGATTGATAATGGGAGTATGGTAGATCTACTCTTTATTCATTTTCAAAATGCATTTATCAAAGAGCCTCATCATCACCATTTGGAAAATTGAACCATATGATGTTAAAAGGAACAATTGGAACTAATGTAATTACTAAGGGATAGGAGTGACGGAATATTTTTCTGACTGGAGCAATGCACATGATATGTTTATTCTGGGCCAGTGTTGCCTTGTCTATGCCATTGCATTTAAGCTCAGGAAGTATAGCTTTGAAGTTAGTGGATTATGCAAACATTGGCAAACTTATTAAGCAGAGTTTAGGTCATTTTCAAGTCAGTTGTAAGACGGTTATTTGCAATATTCCGCTTCTAACAGTCTCTCATCTTTTGGCAATTTAAAGTGAACCACACTTGGTTGAGAATACAGAAATTGCTTCTTTGTTTCTGGGTTTGGTGCAAAAATTGGGCCAAGATTATTAGCTTCAACATAATAGAATTACAATTGTCAAATACTAACATTACACACACTGAGAGGTTAGTATTCTTGACATTTTTCCAATATGTTAAGTCCCTTCACTGAGAATTAACTCCCTGAATCTGTCATTGGATCTATGGGATATGCAAATATAATATTGACAGCAATTGCTGGTTACAAAATCTGAATATGGATTGGTTACGTGGAGCATTTCAAATACATGATCATGTCTTCACTAACAAATTGTCATAGCTCTATGGTATATGTACAATGGACAGGTTCAGTGGTTGCAATAAGGAATTAACTTCACCAATTCCATATAACAGGCATCTTCATGTTGATCCTATGCAGCCGTAGTTAATTGTGGCATTGAATGGCAGAGAGGGCACACAATTAGCCTTTCTACATGGGCTCTTCTTACAAGCGAGCCTGCACTCTCCACAGGGGAAGGTGGCATTGGACAACTCTAGTTGCAGCCATCATTCAGAATACATTGATGCTGTTGCAAATAAGAATTTTATTGTTCCGAAGACAGTACATATGACAATTAAACCCTCTTGACTCGATTATACTTCAACAGTTATTACTATTTGTAGATAGACACAAAATGCTGGAGTAATTCAGCGGGTCAGGCAGCATCTGTGGAGAAAAGGAAAAGGTGATGTTTCGGGTCGAGACCCTTCTTCAGTTTGAAGAAGGGTCTCAATCCAAAACATCACCTATTCCTTTGTGTCTATCTTTGGTATAAATCAGCATCTACAGACCTTTATTTCTCTATGGTTTGGTGAAAGTATGGTTGTAGCTGTTGTATATGTAGACTTCATTAAAGCATTTGACAAGGCCACCAAGGTACCTGGCCCATAAGGTTTAAGGCACATGGGATTGAAGATGAGCTGACATCAATGACGGATATGATGATGTCTCCTCTCAGGCCATTTTCAGTGCAATTCAAGGCAGATGTTTGTGGGTGACAAGAGTGACATTTCAGCTTAAACAAAGGATGCTGGCATCTCTAAATACAGATAACATTAGTTATAATGGATCATGGGGCAGGGTAGGGGGAATGGTGTCCATTATTGCCAGTAGTCCGCTATAACCAGTGGTACAGTGGCACAGCAGTAGAGTTGCTGCCGTACAGCGCCGGAGACCCGGACTTGATCCTGACCACGGGTGCTTTCAATGCAAAATTTGTACAAAAATTCTCCGGGTGCTCTGGTTTCCTCCCATATTCCAAAGAAGTATATGTTTGTAGGTTAATTGGTTTTGTAAAATTGTAAAATTGTTCCTTGTGTGTAGGATAGTGCTAGTGTACAGGGTGATCGCTGGCCGACGTGGACTCAGTGGGCCGAAGGGCCTGTTTCTCTAAACTTAACCGAGTGAGGGATTCACTTCAACCACCTCTCATTATTTCAGTGAAATAATGAGCTGCTTTCAAATATAAAGACTTTTTAACAGCTAAAAATGTGTTACATAGATACATAGAAAATAGGTGCAGGAGTAGGCCATTCGGCCCTTCGAGCCTGCACCGCCATTCAATATGATCATGGCTGATCATCCAACTCAGTATCCCGTACCTGCCTTCTCTCCATACCCCCTGATCCCTTTAGCCACAAGGGCCACATCTAACTCCCTCTTAAATATAGCTGTTAGTGTTATCGTTACAGCTAAAAATACTGTAAATTGGGAGAAAATATTCTTAAATGTGAGCTTTGATCTGCCTCTCCCACTCTGAGTAACCTGCCTATATTGATGAACTAGGCTAGCATGTGAAATGTGATATTGCCGAGTACATCATATGTGTATGGACAATCAATCACTTTCAGCAGAGAGTGGATTAGTGGACGTAAAAAAATAAAATATTGAACGTAAAAAAATAACTTGTGTTGAATGGAGTTTGTGACTCCAATTTGATGCATTGTGAATCTGATGGAAGTTGCAAGGTTTCCCAAAAAACCCATTTAAGGACCCTATTTTTCTTCCATAGCTCTGGAGGAAAGATCTCATAGTACCAGGTTTTCCACATCTTTGTGGAACACAGGAACCTCAAAAGTTTGTTCCACCATTAATTTGGACCATGGCTTCCCAGCATGTTATTAATTCTGTTTATCTATCTTGGAGTTGTTTGGAGAGTCTATTTGAAAGGATGGGTGCAGATTGTTTCTAAGCTCACTTAGGCCTGAGAGAATAAAAGGAAGCAAAAATAGAAAATAATGAACATTAAAAACAAAATGAAAAATTGTCATCTATGGACCTTATGATAGGAGGTTGAAGGTGGTTGACACAAAGGTTGAAGGCGTCCTCTTTGTTACGATGGTATAATTTCTGATGTAAAGGCTCCAAATGATTCCATGTTTGTATCTTTGTATCATTATTTGCATTGCTGAGCTGAGTACCTGGAATCAATGATTCCAACATTCGAAAGCATCGCAGAAAATTAGCATTGTAAAACAACTGAACACATTCAAGCGAGCAGAGGATGAATTAGTTTGTAGGTCTGAGATAGCAGCCTGTTGAGAAACAACAATAAGAATATCTTGCTCAAAGCAAATTGATCTTCCAAATGTTGTTTGCTTGTCCACTGGAGATGGAACTCTACAAGAACTGCTGTCGCAGTTAGGTCACCGAGCTTAATGGTGCAGAAGACTGTGAGTACAATGGATTATTTGTTGGGCTTTTCTGCAGCTTTGTTTGTTTAAAATGCAGTCCCAGTGAATCCTGTTGAAATTGCTGTTCACTCTGGCCTTGATGATTTACTTATTCCACTCCGCGAAGAATCTAAATTAGCATTATCCACCGGCATCATTAACTCCAAGGTGCTGGAGTTCAGCTGCGTATCATATATTTCCTCTACACTTTGTTTAATCCAAATAACCGTCAAAGTTATGATGTCATTTACACTTAATATTTAAAGAAAAATTGAATATATGTGTTTAATTGTCAAATTTCCAACCAATTTGTTCCAATTATGTTGGAGGGTTTCCTTAATTACTACTCTATCCAGTCGAACAGCACTTACTCTAATTGAGATCACAAGGTGAGGCTTTGATCTCTTTAATGCAGAGCATCATTGAAACTGAGAAGAGAAAATGGAAACTATTTTTGAAGCTATAATTAGATGAGACAAAAACTGTGTTTTAAAATCCCTGAAGACAGTTGGAAGGGCCAATGGCTGAGCATTCATATTTTGGATTGAAAGAGAGAGTGGCACAGTGGTAGAGTTGCTGCCTGACAGCTCTTACAGTGCCAGAGACCTGGGTTCGATCCTGGCTACATGTGCTTGTCTGTACGGAGTTTGTACATTCTCCCCGTGACCTGCGTGGGTTTTCTCTGAGAACTTTGGTTTCCTCCCACATTCCAAAGACATAAAGGTTTGTAGGTTAATTGTCTTGGTATGAATATAAAACTTGTCCCTGGCATGGTATGAATATAAAAAATGTGCGGGGATCGCTGGTCGTTGCAGACTCGGTGGGCCTAAGGGCCTGTTCCTGCGCTGTATCTCAAAAACTAAAATAACTAAAGATTGTTCAATTTCTGCTCTGATCCTGAAGACATCTGGCGGATTTCCAGACATACTCTGATGATGCCCAGCTCTCGGTCAGCACCACCGCAATTGTGACCTCCTCTTGGTCGCCAATGAGTTGGACTGCTACTTTGTTGACTGGTTAGAGATTTCCTCCTGCTAAATTGGGAAATTGAAAACCTCCATCATCTACTCCAAACACAAGCTTTGATCCCAGTTACTGATTGCATTTCTCCATCTGACAGTCAATTACTTGAACCAGACCATTGGGGCAGTTTTATCATGGTGTTCGATTGCAAGTGAACTTCAGGTCACATATCCCCAGCATCACTGAGATTGCCTGACCCCACATTATGCAACACTGTCTGATCTCACCTGCCTGTTCATCTATTGAAAGATTCATCCATTCCTTTGCTGCAACTGGCCAATGGTTCCAATCTTCCAATATATGGTGTTAGGAGGTAGAGATAGATCAGCCATGATCGAATGGCGGAGTAGACTTGATGGGCCGAATGGCCTTATTTTGCTCCTATCTCTTATGATCCTCCTCCTTTCCATCAACCTCCATCAGCTTGAGCTCATCCTGCTTTCCTTATCTTAACTCATATTCACCGCCACAGTCTCTCTGATTGGAATTACCAGTCTGATTGTGGTTCGGTTTTTAAGTTCTCACTCTTTTTTACCACCATGTCTCTTCCTACCTCACCTTCTCCTCTGTACCTCATTAGGGCCGTTTGAGATTCCGAGATCCTCCGTTATTTCTGTCCTCTTGCACAACACCATTTACTAATTTGCTCCTACCCTTGTAAATGTGTCTTCTATTGTCTAGCCCTGAGCTAGTTAGATTCCTGATGATTGAGGGATGGTAGCCCAGCAGTTAGTGTTGCAGCCGGACAGCTCCATGATTTGGGTTCAATCCCGACCTCCACTGCATTCTCCCTGTGCTTGCTATAATTATTTCAAGCCGTTCTGGCTTCATACCAGGGTCCAAAAGCATACAGGTTGTTAGATTAACTGGCCACTGTGAATTGCCGCTATATGCAAGTAAGTAAATTTTGGGGTCGTTCATGGGAATATGGAGAAAGTTAAATGGGATTTTGTATAAATGTGTGCTTGGTGCTTGATGTGGACTCAGTTGGCCAAATGGCCTGGTTCTGTGTGCTCTTCGGCTCTAAGGCTCGACCTTAGAGGGAACAAGTTGGAATATGGAGTTGAGGTTGTAACTGGATCTGCCCTGATCTTACTGAGCACCAGAGGAGACTTGAGGGGCCAATTGTTCTACTCATGCTCTAAGTTTATGCTATTTCTCTAGCTCTGGAATTCTCGCCCTGACCTGTTCTCTCCCCTGCTCCTCCTTCAATATGTTACTTACAACCTCTTTGGCCATGTTAATTTTTGGTTATTAAATGTAGGTTTCCATGTCAAATTATGCTTGAATTGCTTTGCGGCAATTGTTGTTGATGTTTGGAAGAAATGTCGGACAGTATGTTGGCATTGGTGGAATATAATTTGGTTCCACATGGGATTGACCGTTTATATTGAAGACCTACAGAGAACAGCATGTTAGATATTGTGGTTCTAGCATTAGCAAACTGATAAAATCGTCTGATCTGAGGTGATAAGGTTTTTTTTATGCATTCCTGGTCTTTCTCTAAAGATTCACCTTTTCATACAATGGCCTAGTTTAAAGGCAGATTGCAGATCCAATTTAGTTGAATTCTCGTTGAGTTGGTTGGTTGCAGAGTCAAATTCCATTCAAAGACGATAAAGACAAAGACTATTCCTTACTGATTGAGTGAAGTGATTCTTCCTGTTTTTAATCCTCATCATTAAAGTGAGTGCCTCTCCTCGCATTTTGATGAATTGTAAATATCTATAGAATGGAAGAACAAGGGATGAAGTTATCTCTTGACTCTTACAACTGAAAGAAAAGATAAACTATTTATTCATATTGATGCTTTTGGACTTTATTGCGACTTGGCCTGCTGCCATATTTGTACACATTGGGACAGTGATTACACTAAAGTGTTATGAATTGTTTTAGGACATCCTGAATGCATGGAAGGAGTAAATAAAAGCAGGTTGATCCATCGTTTTGGAAAAATGAATAAATTCATGTTCATAAGTGATAGGAGCAGAATTAGGCTAGTCATCCCATCAAGTCCACTCCGCCATTTCAATCATGGCTGATCTATATTTCCCTCTCAACTGCATTTTCCTGCCTTCTCCCCATAACCCCTGACAAATCAATAATCTGTTTATCTCTGCCTTATAAAATCTCCATTGACTTGGCCTCCACAGCTTTCTGGGGCAATGAATTCCACAGATTCACCTCCCTCTGACAGAAATTCCTCCTTATCTCCTTCCTAAAGGAACGTCCTTTTATTCTGAGGCTATGACCTTTAGCCCTAGACTCTCCCACTAGTGGAATCGTCCCATCCACATCCAAATGAATAGATGAAGAACCATATTTTAAGATGAAGATGCATTGTCTTCTAAATGGCTGCACTTGCCGAGTAGAAAGGTTACTCAGATTATGTTCAAGTTTAATGTACTGGCAGAAAATTGGCGCAAGCATTTTGAACTGGAGGTTGCTTTTATCTTCCAAGAAAATCCTTTAAAACCAGTGCACTTTGGTCAGCAAATTAACTAGTGATGCATAATGGAGTGAGTTAATCATCCTGCTTTATCTGTCACCTGAAATTAAATAGGATTGTTCTTAAAATAACGCGAATAGCATGTTTGGCGAATTCGTCACCCAATTCCTGGACATCAACCAACAACACCGTATTTGTTAACCAATCTCAGAATTATATTGAAATCATGAAAAGTTTACAATCCCTTTTATGTTTTCTGAAAATCCCTTAAAATTCCCTTGTGACTTTCGCCTGGAAATATGTTTCTGCTCACAGTCTGTTCTCACCTGCACCTGTCCAAATATCCTGAATGCTACAAGCTCCCTGAAGCTAGTCAGATTCTGACAAAAAGTCTTTGACCGAAAACATCAACTGTGTTTCTCTTTTCAAAGGCACCTCCTGGCCAACTAAGTGTTTCCAACATTTTCAATGTTTATTTCAGACTTCCAGCACCCGTAGTTTATTGTTTTCAATTTGTCAGCTACCTGAAGTTGTCTCTGTCTACTGAAGCTTTGTAACCTTAAATGTGGAACCTTAAATTGAAGATACCCACGTATCATCTAACTTGCCTGTATTTCTGAACTGTACAGAATTTAGTGTCCCAAAATAAACGAATAGGCAGCAAAGCATGATTTGACTTGTACAAATTAATAATGCATGAGTTGTGGTTTGTGATTTCATGTGACTTGTTACAGGAAATCCAGATCCCAATCAAAGCAAGGTTTCCAATAAGTGCCATGGTTTTATGGACTGCTCTTGCTAAATAGAAGAAAAAAAATGCCTGAGTTACCCTGGTAACTTGTGCAGATTACTCAGTTACTCTGTGACTGTGTAGAGGACAAGACCTCGGGAGTCAAAATCTTGGTGAACAGGCGCATAAAGCACAAGAAAGATCACATCCTCTTCTCCCACATTTGTGAAGAGGACTATGCAAGGAGGTCTGAGACGCAGTGTAAATATATCCAGATTGGAGATAGATCTGATTGTGGTAGCGATAGAGGCTTGTCTCTGCTATTTGCCACAGTGAATGGCATTACCAGGTCCTCCTGAATTGTCTCTTGTAGATGACCAAAGAGCTGCTACTCCAAATGCCGTGTGAATTCCATCCATTTAGAAACACATTGATCGTGATCACTACATGACAGCTCCATAGGAAAGGCAGGAACCAGGCATGGATTGTTATTAGCTTGCAACAATCTTCCATCAGTAATCAAGCTCTTGTCATAGCCCAACAAGTCCAAACTCCATCTTGGTTGGAAATGAAAACAGAGGTCAGAGGATGTGAAAAGAGGATGTTTTCTGGGCCTCCTTACAAAAAGACCAGACACCCCAGCATCGACTCCATCTACACTAAACACTCCCTTCGGGCAGAAGACACAAAAAGTTGAAAGCACATCCCACCAGAATCAGGAGCTGTTTCTACCCCTCCGTTATTGGACAAATGGCCACTACAGTGGTCAACTGTCCTGTCATAAGTTAGGGGATAGTTCCGATCTTCCAACCTACCTTCGTTGTGGACATTGGACTTTTCTCTGCAACTCTAACGCTACAATGCTGTAAAAGTATATTCTGCACTTTCTTTTCTCGTTGCACTACTTGTTGTTCTTTATGACTTGCTTGGGCACATGTACAGTGTGATCAGATTTAACTGGATATCACACAAACAAAAGCCTTTGTTCGTACCTCGGTACGCATGACGCAACAAAACCAATACCAAAATGGAACATTCTCTATGGCTAACTGGCATCCCTCGCTGGTGATGGTTCAAAATGGAGGATGAGATCTGGGATGGGACTGAGAGCTTGAGTCTCTTCATCGTGCACACCGAAGATGGGGTACACCGTCGCCCGCTAGGTTAACCCAACCAGCCCATCAGGTTCCTCCTTCTCTACCTGTGGCAGAGTCTGCAGATATCATGTTAGCCTCATGAGCCACTTGAAGACCCATGAAACTGGAGTGAAGTATGTCCCCCCTTGCAACCGTGGGGGACAGGCTAGAAAAGTTGTGTCACAGATGAGCAACGTTGACAGATAGCCTGTCTATAGATTTGCTACGTCAATGAGGCAGCTTTTCTGCACCATTGCACTGTTTGTAATTGTAACTTGCATGAAGACCATTCTTAGTTGTAAAATTAATCAATCTTGTTTTATTTCCTGTGAAGAAATTCCATCTTCCTACCATATTTCACATCATTGGCTCTCCAACTGCTCCATTTTATATCAGTAGTATATTTAATAAAGTGATATTCACTGGAGGCAATTCATCCATAAAAATTGGAGTTGAACTGACTTGTATTAATTGAGGTGCAATTTCGATTAAGTTTCTCTGCACCGAGAGCAGAAAATTAAATGTGGTGCTGACAGACTTGTATTAATAATCGGCTGTTATTTTTGAAGGTTTGATGTTGATACAACAGAGCTGCATAGCTGGATGACACGATCAGAAGTTATCCTTCAAAGCCCAGAGTTTGCAATTTATCGGAAAGAAGGAAGTATCTCAGATCTTCAGGAAAAAGTTAATGTAAGTAAAGTATTTACTGGGTATAAGACGCTGCCTGGTACTTCAGTTACATATATTTGCAGTAAATTCCTTGCCTTGTTTCATAAGTGTTTTGATTCTAAATTACATTCAATTGCAGTCAAAGGAATGGATTTATGAGGCAGAGTACTTGTGTACATGCAGCGTATTTGGCACTGCTGAACAGCGATTAATTGCGAGAGAAGTTGAAATAGCCTTTTGTCACTGATGCTGATCTGGAGTAGTGCATTCACCATTTTACACACTCACCTTGAGAAAACCTTGAGGAAATCTTTATTAAAAGGAGATTGACTTAGTTTTCTGTATATATGTTTTGTGAACATGTTGGAACCAAATATAGAAATTTAAATGCCAGGTTTGAATTTGTCTTTTTAGCTCAAATTTAACTTTGCTCAGGCACTGATGACGATAAACTGCAATTGGTTAGACTAAGAGTAAAATATTAATTGAACCAGCTTTATATTGAGGAGGACTGAAACGCTGAACATAATAGTTCACTTGAATGCTGTTATACCTTTTTGAGCTCTTTATTCAGACTGGAGTATTAGGCTCCTGAGATTTCCCAAAACATGGTTCTCTCCCAATTATTAACAGCATTTAATAATTGCTGCACACTGTTTCAAAATCTCTGATACCTTGATATTTGTCAGCAGTTGTTAGAGATATTTGCAATAAATGAATCAAACACATGAATATCATGTCTGGGAAATTCATCTTATTTACTCAAAAATTGCTTGAAGCGCTTCAAAGAATGGATTGGCTGTGCTTATATTCGCTGGAATTTTGAAGGATAAGAGGAGATCGTATAGAAACATATAACACCTTAAGGGATTGGACAGGCCAAATGTTCCCGATGTTGGGGGAGTCCAGAACCAGGGATCACAGTTTAAGAATAAGGGAGATGCCACTTATTTTTGAGATGAGGAGAAACTTTTTCATCCTTGGAGTTGTGAATCTGTGGAATACCTTGCCACAGAAAGCAAGATAGGCCAATTCACTAGATGTATTCAAGAGAGAGTTTGATATGTCTCTTAGGACTAATGGAATCAAGGGATATGGGGATAAAGCAGGAACGGGGTACTGATTTTGGATGATCAGCCATTATCATATTGTATGGCGGTGCTGGCTCGAATGGCCTACTCCTGCACCTATTTTCTCTGTTCCTATGAATCTCTGCTTGTTCAATAAATGGTTAAAGTTTCTGTCTTGAGAAAACAAATTAACTTGGCCAAAAGATAACCAACTGTATCTTTCGTAGCAGAATACTGATTTTCTTTGAACCTCCCTCAAGACGTGATACAAGGAAACAAGCTCATTTTTGTTGTTATGTTGTAGGCTATTGAAAAAGAGAAACCTGAAAAATCCAGAAAATTGCAAGATGCCAGCAGATCGGCTCAGGCCCTGGTGGAACAGATGGTGAATGGTAATTACATGCAAGTTGATTCAGATAATCTTCTTGGGGATTTGTGCAATGCATAAATTCACATTTATCACACGTGATATTAGCAAACAGCATCCTAAAAGCAAACACCAACTTTGTTGCATACATTTAATGTGTTCATCAACTGAGATTCATGCATTAAGTAACCAAATTGAATGGGTACTGGCACATACGTAGAAACATTTATTTACTCGATAAATTGTCATTTAAAAAAACAGATAGTTTTAAAGTCATGCCCTACTTGCAGTGATTCTGCTCTGCATTAACTGTCATTGCTGGCAGTGAACATATTATCATATGAGAGTAGCCATCGTGCCGCACATGGGCGGCACGATGGCGCAGAGGTAGAGTTGCTGCCTTACAGCGTTTGCAGCGCCGGAGACCTGAGTTTGATCCCGACTACGGATGCTGTCTATATGGAGTTTGTACGTTCTCCCCATGACCTGTGTGGGTTTTCTTCGAGATCTTCGGTTTCCTCCCACACTCCGAAGACGTACAGGCTTGTATATTAATTGGCTTGGTATACAGTAAGTGTAAATTGTCCCTAGTGTGTAGGATGGCGTTAATGTGCGGGGATCACTGGTCAGTGCAGACTCGGTGGGCTGTGGGGCCTGCTTCCACACAGTATGACTCTATGAAACAAATCCTGGCAGCACATCTGCCCATATATTGGAGCCTGTCCCAGCACAGCACACCCCCACGACTGAGGGGTGGGAGCGTCAACATGGATTCTGTGCTTGTAGCTTTACACTGCGATGTGAACCCCTGGAAAAGAAAATAGTGTTGTCACTCAACCACATTAGACTCCACAATCAATTTTATACCAGTCGAAAGAAAAATGACTGTGAACCAAGCTGACCTCCGATCTGTCAATGTCTTTTGGTACAATTTACTTTCTGACTCCAACACACTTGAATGAACCATTCGTGAATTCGGGCCCACATCTCTTATTTCTGCTGCCTTTTCTCATAAGCGGTCATCACTTGCTATTAAAACTGCTTCAGCCGTCCAGAGCTAAAATCCAGAGGTTTGTGTAGCCATTGGGGGGAAAAATAAAGTTTAAAGTAAAACCAGGGAAGGGCAGCCAAGAAAGAAGTGGTGTTGTTGGTCTCAAAGCAATTGGGAGATTTACGACGGGAAGCAACATAGAAGGACTGCCACTGATTTATTGGCTTTGAGCGTGGGCTGCTGTTATAGGAAGAGGAAAGAATCATTCTCAAGGCGGGCAGAGAGATGGTGGAGGAATGGCACATCAGGCTCATATGGGTGGATAATAGAGTATTTTGGAGGGACTATAACCAATGTTCTTTTCAGGTGCAGACTTGGGGAAGGGAAATAAACCTACTGTAACCTTTGGATGAAAGTGTGCCTGGAGAAAATAATAAATCACACAACTATGTGAGGCACAAGGAGCTATGCCAATTTATTTCCACTTGTGCAGTTCAAATGGCCAGAGGGAGAAGGTATTAGTTGGGGAGTATGATGTGAGCGTGCATCATTCCATGACTAAATCCTCTCTTTCAGTACCCACAAGGTTTTGTATTTCACTGAGTGTGACCTGCGGCAGTGGATGGAGCAAAATAAATTCAAGTCTTGATCTTGCCTTTCTTTCTTTTAATAAGAGACCTGCTTTTTTTGATGCCATCCACAATCATTTATCGGTTGCCCAAGTGAAAACTTTTGCAAACTATAATAGATTAAAAAATATATATACATTTGAAGATACACATACTTCAAAATTCAAATTATTGACTTATTTTAATTTTACTCCCATCAAAACTCAAGTCAATGTGGAAATATGACCGAGCAGTTTCAGTGGCAAATTGGCCTTGTGGATGTTACAGAACCTCATCCGATATGCACCACATGACATTGTTTCGTTGCTTCCTACATCACTGAGGGAACTTGAGCCACGTTGTGCTCAGGAGTGCCCATTATTTGCATTAAATGTGTAGGAAGGAAATGCAGATGCTGCTTTACACCGAAGATAGACACAAAATGCTGGAGTAACTCAGCGGGACAGGCAGCAGTTCAGGGGAGAGAGAAGGAATGGGTGACGTTTCAAGCTGAGACCCCTCTTCAGGCTGAGAGTCAAGGTAGAGGGAAACAAGAGATATGGAAGGGTACGAAGAGAATGTAAGGTGTGAAAAGAACAGATGCTAATCAAGGAAATGTACAAATGGTTCATTGGTGGCTGAGCGGAAGGTGACAATGAGGCATAAAAGAGATAAAAATTAATCAGCACAGTGAAACTAGTCAGAGAACTAGGTTGGGGGAGGGACGGAGAGAGAGAGGGAATGCACGGGTTACTTGAAGTTAGAGTTATCATTACTCATCTTGTAGGGTGTAAGCTGCCCAAGCGAAATATGAGGTGCTGTTCCTCCAATTTGCGTTTGGCCTCACTCTGACAGTGGAGGAGGCCCAGAACAGAATGGTCAGTGTGGGAATGGGAGGGGGAGACCAAGTGTTTAGCTACCGGAAGATTGCGTAGGCCCAGGCGATCTGAACAAATTAAATCCTATAATTTAACTCCAGACCTTCATTGCCATCCATTGATTTCAATCACCAGATGATCCATGCAATTAATGCTTCTCTAGTGGGTATTAATTGTCAGAGGGAATATAAAATAAGTAGAATTTGTTTTAGCTTTGTGTCCATGGCCTTAGATTGGGGTGTATAGTGGCTGTGCCACAATGTTGTGGCACTAGAACAGTCTTATCTTATCTTGCCTGGGGAAACTGCTCTTTCCAAGCCCATCCGTTTTGTTGGATTGTGAATTGTTCATTCTGTATCCCAAATTTATAATTATCAGGAAAAGTCTTAACTCTACAGTTGACAGAATAATGTTTCCTGTTCTATTTGTTGCTCCCAGTAGATGAACATTTATTTTCCATATATCATGCATTTTTTCTCTTGATGAGACATTAAAGGTGGTGATCAAATTGTCTTAAAGTCATAAGATCATAAGTGATAGGAGTAGAATTAGGCCAATCAAGTCTACTCCCCCATCCAATCATGACTGATCTATCGCTCCCTCCTAACTCCTAACTTACCATAAATATGCTGTTTGCTGTTTAAAAACATGGAAAAAATATTAAATATAATTCCAACATCAAATTACAATATCACAGTGTCTCATTTCCTATGGAATTCTCTCCTACCAATTCTACACTCAATGCACACAATATAATATGTTTGAATCAGGCAGCAGTAACATTTGCCAGTTGTCATTGATTACACATGTGGACTTGTTTAGTTAATCTAACAGACCATAAATTCTGCGTTACTCGATTACCTCTTCGTGCCCTGTTCATCATTATTAATATCTTCACATTTGGAGCTTTAATAGAAATAATGAGCTTACATTCCTACTTTTGGAATCAAAAGTAGCCTCATTTAATGTATGTTTGCAATCTATTACATGCTATTGGCAAAAAGGTCATCTCATTAATATGTTTTTAAACTGCAGAGGGGATTTCATCCGCTGATGATATTAAGCAGGCTTCAGAACAGCTCCAAAAACGCTGGGACGAATTCTGCCAACTACTGCTAGAGCGGATGGACTGGCTCCAGTATCAGGATAAGATCATCCACATCTCTTCACAGCTTCAGCAGCTTAAGCAGGCCGTGACCGCTTCGGAGAACTGGCTAAAAGCACAGCATTCACCAGCCAGCGAGTCCGACACAGCAAAAATCCAGCTGGAGAAATGCAAGGTCAGAACATACAACCCTGAGAAGATGTGTGTAGGAAGGAACTACGAATGCTGATTTACACCAAAGATAGACACAAAATGCTGGAGTAACTCAGCGGGACAGCATGTACCTCTGGATAAAAGGAAAGAGTGACGTTTCAAGTCTTGACCCAAAACGTCACCCATTCCTTCTCTCCAGTGATGCTGTCTGTCCCGCTGAGTTACTCCAGCATTTTCTGTCTATCAATCCTGAGAGTAACTTGGGTTTGTTTGCATAGTACCTAAAGAAAAACGTACTGTTTTTACTAAAGGAAAACAACAACATCTGTCGAAATAAATAGTCGACATTTTGAGTCAATGACCTTCCATTAGGACCGGAAGTGTCCAACTTCCTTTGCACTGGGTGCCTGATCTCACTTGTGAAGATTGTAGAATGAAAACCATTTGTTGACAGAGGTCATTCAGTCCATTGTGTCCATGTTAGCCAAACAAGATTTTCTTTGGGTTAATCCTATTTCTAAAGCCATAGGTTTGGGGTTTTCCAGTGCATTCTACATATTTAGTAAATATGATGAAGATTTCTCCTTCCACTTCCCTCTCATGCAGTGAAGTCTAGAACTTCATTTGGTTCAACAAGCCTTCTAGCCACTCCCTTCCAGTCCTATCAATTAATTTAAATCTACTTTACCATACTACTAATCCCTTGCAGAGGGAAAGAGTTCCTTCACATTCACCCTGTTTGGATTTTTCATAATTTAAAGCACTTTAATTAAATCGCCCTTGTTTCAATCTGAGCATTTTTCTGCCCAGGCTATCACTCCAATTTATAGGATTCTCCAGCAGGAAGTTGCTAAAGTTGGAGCAAATCTAAATTATACCATTGGAATCATTTTTGTTGTATCTTCCATCCATTACTGTGATATGATATCCCATATTCTGGAGAGGCAGGCATCGCCCAGCGTCACTGGGCCTGTACTCGCTGGAGTTCAGAAGATTGATGGGGGACCTCATTGAAACGTACAAAATAGTGAAAGTCACGGATAGAGTGGATGTGAAGAGGATGTTTCCACTAGTAAGAGAGTCTAGGATGAGAGGTCGTAGCCTCAGAATTAGAGGATGTTCTTTTAGGGAGGAGATGAGGAGGAATTTCTTTAGAGCAGGGGTGGGGAACCTTTTCATGTTGGAATGCTGTATTAAGTTAGCTGTAATCTAATAAGGCCGCATCCAAGAAACATCAATTAGATATACTTCAAAATGTACATTATTTTGCAAAAATCCTTCCTACTATGTACTAACTTAAAGAAAATGAAAAAAAAAATTGTTAATTCTATAGTTAACTAACCTTTTAATGACTTTGTTGTGACTGCTTTTTGTAGGAAAGCATTTGAATATTAAGTTGCAATATGGGGGTACACAGTTTCAGCTGATCTTCTAGATGGGTATCCGTCACTTGTGACCTTAAGGGGGTCTTGATTTGGGTTAGGTAGGAGAATGTAGATTCACAGCAATAAGTGGTTGAAAAGCAAGGAAGCATTTTTCGTGCATGTTGCCGAAGACGTGGGTATTCTATTGCATTTCCCATATTTCAATCGGATCTTTCTTCGCGTCAAATGAGGACTTTAAAATGTCATCTTCTGAGAGCTCAATCAATTCCATCTGTAGTTCTTTAGAAGCCTTGAAGATATCAACTAGGTGAGGTTGAAATGCTAATTTGAGTGTGATGTCATGATTCTCAGAGTCAGTGAACCTTTCATTGTATTCTTTAATTAATAAGTCTATAACAGCTGCATATTCTTCAAATGATTCGCATGAATCCTCCTGCTCATCAATGACCTTCGCTAACTGGGGAAAATGTTCATCCAAAATTTCATTTTGAAGAAGAGTTTTGAAAAAAGATAGCTTTTTTCGAAATGCTTGGATATTTTGCCACATATATATAGACTTAGTTTTACCTTGCAAAGAAAGGTTATTTTGTTGAATCTACTTTTACTCTTTGGTATTTTAAATACATTCATTTTAAGACTAAAATTAAAATAGTAAAAGACAAACAAAAACATATTAATAAAATTAAAAGGATTTGTTCCACAAAATTTGGATTCATTCAAAAGGCCGCACTTAATGGCCTAGAAGGCCGCAGGTTCCCCACCACTGCTTTAGAGGAAGGTGAATTTTTGCCACAGAAGGATGTGGAGGCTGTCAATGGATATTTTTAAGGCAGAGATGAATAGATTCTTGATTAGTACGGGTGTCAGAGGTTAATGGGGGGGAAGGTAGGAAAATTGGGTTAGGGGGGAGAGATAGATCAGCCATGATTGAATGGCAGAGTAGACAATGGGCCAAATGGCCTAATTCTGTTCCTGTCACATGACCTTATGAAGTAGAAAGTAAATATGAGTGCTTCTTAGTTATGGCATGCAATTTACTTGGCCAGAACAATTGAAAAAAAAATATGATGACGCTTCTTGAATTGTTATTAAAGTTAGTTGTATGCTCACAGTGTCGGAAAAGCACATGGTGCGTCATAACATTAACACAGCTGAAGAAATAGTTGATTCATTGTTGTTGGTGACAGAGCTGGCACATTTATTAGGGAAAATTATTGAACGAGTCTGTTTTAAAAATCCTTTCAAACACTCTAATTCTGAACTTGGCCAGGCTTCCCACTGTGGCGAATAGGGCATCTGTGTCATTCATCTGATTTATATTTATTCATCAAATGATATATTAACTCAGTATTATTGAGAACTTAACAGGGTTATATCAAATTTTACACAGCTTCCAATTTTCAGATACAATAGTTGAATCAATTCCAACCTCCATGTTAAAACAACATTGCATCCATTGCATCGTGGTGTATTTATTTGTTGGGAGAGGAAGATGATGACATGTAAAATAATTATAAAATATTTTGATGCAGTTTTGCTTTTGTTTATATTCAATAATTCAGTGTGTTAAGTGCAAGGATGATCTCGAGTCATTCCAGCTTGTTAAATGTGCCGTTCAGTGGAAGCTCAGTGTTTCTGTGACCCATTCTGATCTCCTCCAATGTCACCCAACTATTTTCTGATGCGAGCAATTGTCACTTCATCAAAGAACTTTGCATTGCAAATTGAAACGACTGATTAGCCAGGATTAAATCTTGTACAACCAGTTGTTCGAAGCTCAAAATTGTTGTTTTTGAATGCTCCTAATAAACTAATAGGTCTGTATGTGTTTAAAATTAAACTTGGTGTTTTACAGAACTATTCAGGACCTAAAACTGAATGTACTGATTCTCTTTTGTGTAAACCTTTCAGGGGGAAATCTCACGCCTAACAGCACTGCAGCCGTTGGTTCAGAAGCTGAGCGAACGAGGGGAGGAGTTAAATCAGAAGGACGAGGTGCCCAAGTCTGTAGGGGCTGACATTGCTGCCTCAACCAGTTACTATGCACAGGTTCTTGCAGCACTGCAGAATCAAGAAAAGTTACTGCAGTCTCGTAAGTGTTTCCAAAAGCTTGTGCTAATTTGGTTTAGTTTAGAGATGCAGCGCGGAAATTCGGCCCACTGAATCTGCACCAACCAGCGGATTCAGCACATTAACACTATCCTGCACATACGAGGGACAATTTACATTTATACCAAACCAATTAGCCTAGACACCTGTACGTCTTTGGACTGTGGGAGGAAACCGAAGATCTCAGAGAAAACCCACGCAGTTACGGGGAGAACGTACAAACTCCGTACAGACAGCTCCCGTAGTCGGGATCGAACCTGGGTCTCTGGAGCAGCAAGCGCCATAAGGCAGCAACTCTGTGCTACCGTGCCACCCTCAGTAGTTACCCTCCATGACAGCAAAACCCAGTCTATCAGTCAGTTTCAACACACTGACATTTTATTGCCTTTGTCTAACCAAAACGTTACAAAACCATTGAGGCAATTTATCTTTTCAGAGCTGCAGTTGCCTGTTTTTCACAATAAATAAGTATCATTGCAGGCTTCTCCAGGGAAGGAAATAGCAATAGTTCCCTCCAGCATCTCATCCACTGATCTATTATGAACGCATGCGTTTTCAAAATGGGACAAGTTCAAACAAGGAGCACAAACCTGTTGTCACAGACAATGGATATCTTTTTGCACAAATCAAAGTAATTGGGGAAAAAATTCAGGCTACAGTGCTTTGAATCACTACTTAATAAACAATCAACACAAACATAACAATATCTGTTTTAAAATCATCAGAAAGATTATTTTGCTCCTTTGCATTTTTTGCACAGTGAAGTTTATTTCAACCGCATTGATTTTGCAAATTAGCGAATTAAAACTCCAATTAAAGTCAGCTCTCCATGCCCCTCTTTCCTGCATTCTCCATTCTTGTAAATTTAACCTTGGTGTTCTGGTGCAATGTTAATTCATAATTTTCTATGCAGAAGCCCCGTTTCTCTGCTGGCCAAAAGCTTATGTTTCCTTTCGTCTCCCTTCATTTTATATTATGGACATTGATTTATTTTCTTCTGATTTATTCATGCAAACTGCTTTAGTTTTTGCTGTTTCGTTGTCTTCCCAATGCTTCATCGTTTCATGCTGCGCTCATCGTTTTTTTTTCTCTCCCTTTAGTCTCCAGCCTCTTTTATACTTTGCTTTTACTTAAGATAGGGGAAGTATTTCAACTGGTTTTGGGATCCAAACGAGAGACCTGTGAGGGCAATAAACAAAGGTAGTAAGACACCAATCCCCAGTGTATTCTCAAACGCTGGCACTTGGTTTTGAGGACAGAGAATACTTGCGAGAATTGCGATTTGGATGCCAAAACAAGATGAATTAGTCACTGAGAGTGCTTAATTGAGTCTCTGTCTTCAACTCTGAAACATAAAATACAGGCAAAACAGCTTTGGATTTTGGAGGCACTTTATTAGTGTTAAAAAAATGTTTGGCTCTTACACATGCGAAGCATATTTTCCCTGGTGGAAACTGGCAACAACAGTACTGTCAATGATATTGATAGAACATTTACTAACATTGAACGTGGTCTTTTCACTTGTCTGTTGACTGCCAGGAAACTTTGTAGGCTGTTATGTTTGCTGGCAGATAACAGCTGAACTTATTGGTCTCATTGCTTAGCAAAAATAAAGCCTTTTATGGCATCTTCGTTACATTTGAGAAGGAATTGGAGTTTTAACTCTTGACATTGGTTAGAGGAGAGGAACAAATCACAGAATCTGGCAATATCTCTTTCCCACATGCAAGAGGAAAGCTCTTTCTTGATGGTGTAGGAGGGAACAGCAGATACTGGTTTAAACCAAAGAGAGACAAAATGCTGTAGTAACTCAGCGGGACAGGCAGCATCTCTGGAGAGAAGGAATGGGTGACGTTTCAGGTCGAGATCCTTCTTCAGTCTATCCCGCTGAGTTACTCCAGTAATTTGTGTCTATCTTTCTTGATGGTGTTGTTTTGGCTGATTTTATCCTCAGAGATATTTAACCATCTCAGATGTGATGCCTGTCGGAAGTGTTTTTTGTAATTATTCCTTTATGGGAGCCGGGTGTTCCTGGTTGTGCCAGCATTTGGCTCCCACCCCTGAGGAGGTGATGAGCTGTGGCCGTGAGCCATTATGGTGGTGAATCTGTGGAATTGTTTGCTACTGAAGTCTGTGGAGGCAGTCAATGGATATTTTTAAGGCAGAGATAGTTCGAATTTTGATTAGTACGAGTGTCAGAGGTTATGGGGAGAAGTCAGGAGAATGGGGTTAGGAGGGAGAGATAGATCAGCCATGATTGAACGGCGGAGTAGACGATGGGCCAAATGGCCTAATTCTACTCCTATCACTTATGACATAGAAACATAAAAACATACAAAATAGGTGCAGGAGGAGGCCATTCGGCCCTTTGAGCCAGCACCGCCATTCATTGTGATCATGGCTGATCGTCCCCAATCAATAACCCATGCCTGCCTTCTCCCCATATCCCTCGATTCCACTAGCCCCGAGAGCTCTATCTAACTCAATCTTAAATCCATCCAGTGATTTGGCCTCCACTGCCCTCTGTGGCAGGGAATTCCACAATTTCACAACTCTCTGGGTGAAAAAGTTTTTTCTCACCTCAGTCTTAAATGGCCTCCCCTTTACTCTAAGACTGTAGCCCCTGGTTCTGGACTCGCCCAACATTGGGAACATTTTTCCTCCATCTAGCTTGTCCAGTCCTTTTATAATTTTATATGTTTCTATAAGATCTCCCCTCATCCTTCTAAACTCCAGTGAAAACAAGCCTAGTCTTTTCAATCTTTCCTCATATGACATATGACCTTTCGACCTTCAATGCAGTGTGTGCATGTGTTCACGCATGCACACACTACAGCCAGCAGTACAATCAAGGATGAGTCGCACCCTGGCCAATTCCTCTTCTCCCCTCTCCCTTCAGGCAAAGGGTATAGAAGTGCAAAAATGCACATCTCCAGATTCAGGGACAGTTTCTTCCCAGCTGTTATCAGGCAACTAAACCATCCTATTGCAACCAGAGAGTAGTCCTGAACTACTATTGAACTATCTCTGATCGGACTTTACTGGCTTTACTTTGCACTAAACATTATTCCCTTATCATGTATCTGCACACTGTGAATGGCACGATTATAATCATGTATTTCCGCTGGCTGGCTGGCACACAACAAAAGCTTTTCACTGTACCTCGGTACATGTGACAATAAACTAAACTGAAACTAGACTGAAACTGAACTGAAATAGCACCTTGCCACAAATGCTGTTGGGACAGGTATGTGTTTGTGATCTTTGCTCAGTGAGCCGACCACTTCTCCCCTTCAATTGGACAAAGATTATGAACAGAAGACTTCAAATTAGGTTGTTAATTTGAGACTTGCATCTTTGCCTAAATGGGTTCAGGATACATTGTAAAACAACTGGAAACAAGTTGCTGAAACATGGAAAATTATGGTGGTCCCACTTTTAGAATTATGATGAAGTCACATGGCACAGAAACAAGAACATCCATCTGCATTGATCATCAAACACCTATTGACAGTAACAGCATTTTTCTTTATTGTGCATCAGCTGATGTGTAACAATCCCCCCCCCCTTACTTTCACTCCTGATTCCCCATCCATCCATTTACAGAAATTTACAGAAGCCAATCACCCTACTGGCCGGCAAATCTTTGAGATGTGGGGAAAAAGCAGGTGTACCTGGGGGAACCCTGTATTGTCACAGGGGGAATATGCAAGTTGTACACATCTGGGATCAAACCCGAGCCTCTGGACCTGTGATGTAGTGGTGCTAGGCGCTATGCCACTCTGCACTGCCAGGTTTCATCAGGATTGCAAGGATTATTTGCCTGTAGGTCATGAATATTGAAACGATTTGTCAAGCTGTTTTCGTCTTCAGTCACTGTGGCAGGCAGCCCACTGCTACTCTGTCATCGTGCTCTACTCTCCCTCACCCAGTGCAGCCTGCATGGGGTAGCTGAGAGTCTGCTGGGAACCCTTTAGAAACGTAATTGATCAGACTCCAAAGATTTGCCACGGACATTAGCAAGAAAGGTGTGAGACTGCAAAGAGAATTGTATTGCTTTTAGCCACTGTTATTAATTTCATCTGGGGCTCTGCCTTGCACAGTAGTGTATCACATATTAACAGTTGCATGACAAACTAGAAAGACCAGAGCTTTATTTAGCCTGTTCCCAAATTCTAGCAGTTCTCGGTGTCTCTTGCTTCAAACGTTTTTCCAGTTTTCCCTGTATGTTTCCTGCTTTTCTAATTTGGATTCATTCCTCCCATGAGACCAGTACGTTCAAAAACGGCCAGGACTTCAACATTCATAACAAAGCATGGACTTTGCCCACTATTAAAGAACAGGGATTAAATGACATAGATGCAAGACCAACGAGTCTTTTGAAGATTTTTAAAAGTTTTTTACAGATTGTAGTACACTGTGGAAGTGTAGAAAAGATAAGCAGCCTCCCTCACAAACTGATATTCTGATATTGTTTATTATGTATTGATTGTAAATCTATTGGCTGTTATTTGCTCTTATACTTTCCTTTAATGGGATCGCTGCTATGAATGCACGATAGAATTATGAGAACGGATTGCATAAACGTGACTTGTATTCCTGAGATCACAGGTGTTAAAAATATTTGACGGGTTTGATAATCTGAGTGCAATGGAATGCCTTCTTCCTGGGGAGTTAAGAACAAGGAGATGTGATGTGAAATTGAGACCAAGGACTGTATTGGACCTAGATGTACAACGCTTGCTCTGGAAGACTGTGAGATGTAGGGACACTTGGATCTCCCAGTCCACTGATGTTGTTGTTTCCAATGTGGTGAGAAGCAAAGGAGGCGATAAACAGATAGAACTTCAGACTGGAAAAATTCCAAAAATATAGATGCTGGAAATCGACAACCAATTCAGAAAATGCTGAAAATATTCGGCAGATCTTATCACATCTGTGGGAAGAGAAACAACATCAACGTTTCAGGACAGAAACCTATTGTCAGACTGTTCTCACCCCACTGATGAGACCAGACCTGCAGAGTGTTTTCAGTATTTTGTGCTTTTGGTTTTGAGATGAGTAATGATATATTTAAGTGATGAGGTGGATATGAGGCTTGAATGGCCTTGTCACTTCCCAATGTCAGTACACTGAGACCTGATGGTTTCATAATTAAATGGTGTAAGAACAGTGTCCAATTCTTGATAATCGTCTTGATAAGGGAAAATAACAACCTGGTTGAAATGTGTTGGTTATTCTATCCCTTCCTTTTCCCAGTTCTGGAAAGTCTGCCTACTCTCCGTTACAAGGAAACAATGAACACCCTGGTTCTATGGATCCAGCAATCAGAAGCCAAGTTAACCCTCCCACGTGTGGCAGTGACAGAGTATGAAATTATGGAGCAGCGACTCAAGGATCTGAAAGTATGTATCCGCAATCATTTCTGCTGGAATGTGAATTTAATTGCCCTAATAATATTACTTCAACGAGGATGCCAATTATTACAACGATACGATGCAATACCTTTGTGCCATGACATGATGGAGTAACCTGTTAGTCACAAACAGAAATGCACATTCTTTGTAGAGAAGTCTCTTTCAATTATATATTTTGCAAATCCTACCACTTGTTGAATAATAATAATAATAATAAATTTTATTTAATGGGCGCCTTTCATACATCTCAAGGACACCTTACATAGTAATCGGAATAAAAACATATAATCGGAATAAAACAAGTAATTAAAGACATCACAGTGACACAAATTAAAAACAGAATTCAATCCAAAAACAGAAAATCAAAAACAGTGTGAAAAGAGAGCAGCGGCAGCCAAAGCGCGCCAGCGTCCACTCTCTCTTCACGGCAGCCATCTTGGACACAGACCTACAGGACTACAATTTGACAAAAAATCATCCCCCCACAGTGGATAGCACTGTGGAGGAAGGCACAATGTCCAGTCCCCACCTCATGTTCACCCCAAAGTTGAATGGTTAACCCGAGTCCGAATGAGAACCAGCAACTGACTCATTGCAAGGAAGATAGCAGATGGAGTTAGCGCAGGAGTAGGTGGATTCCACATTCACCAACGAGGAGTCCCAACCATTATTTATGTTGAGATGTGTTGGTTAGTGTTTCCCACAGTTGCCTCCTTCAGATGTTGCCAGATCTTTTCACTTGGAACGTTAACTTTCTATGTTTAGTTGTATTGTAATGGCTGGTCTTACTATCAGGACATAACAACGCTAAATACAAAACTCTCCATGATATTAGAATGCAGGCAGCTATTCCTACAATTTAGGCTTGTTAGCGGGCATCCTTGGCTAACATGATTCTCCTCACTCTCTGTGGAAGTGCTGGATGTAAAGGAGCTGGCAAGATATGGCAGATTATCACTTTTGTGATTAGTTCTGTGAGTTTCTCACCTTCCACTTGTTTTATTTTAACGCATTATGCCCCTGTCCCACTTAGGCGTTTTTTTTAGGCGATTAGGCTGTCGCCACATGGTCGCCGGGGTGTCACCTGTATGGTCGTGAGTAGTCTCCTCAGTCGCCCAAAGAATCATAATGTTTTTCTGGTCGCCGCTGGATTTTGAAATGTTCAAAACTTTTCTGCGACAGTCGACGACAGATGGCTTGACGCCAATGAGCGTAGCTTGACTTCGCCTGACGTAGGTGCTGTCGTAGGTTGTCGCCAGGATGACGTAGGTTGTCGCCGGGTGCTGACTTCAGTGAATTCCATTGGGAACTACCTATGTCAACCTGCGTCAACCGGCGACTTACCTCCGGTTTTTCGACGACCTGCTACGACTATGACAGTTGCTGGCTGTCGCCGAAACAAATCGCATAAGTGGGACAGGCCCGTAACTTATGAATGCCGTTCTATTTCCTCTTTGCCCAAGTTTGACCAGAGTTTGCATGTATTAAAGGTATTTGAGTACATTTCTGCTTCAACACCACCTAATAACCTGGGGTCATTGGAAGATATTTGAAAATATAGGAACCAAGTTTCCTGAGGTGATGGGAGTTCCCTCACCCCACCTCCACCCACCCCATTCATCCACATTTCTATTTCCTCCTCTTGAGATTTTTGCCATTACAGATGGACGCAAAATGCTGGAGCAACTCAGAAGGACAGGCAGAGAAGGAATGGTGACGTTTCGGGTCGAGACCTTTCTTGGCATCATGATGGATTTGCAAAATCAAACATTCCCCCAATGATTTATGAATCCAAGATAGAGGAAAAGCATTGTCAGACAGCTTGTTTGGCTGGCATTGGATATGATTAAGACTCGCTCCTTCATTAAAGCACAGGGTTGCCAGTAATGCATGTCCATGTTGTGTTTGTGTTTGTGTGTGTGTCACTTTGAGAGTGTGAAGCATCTTTCATTTCTCTCTCATGGATTTTGTTAGGTAATTGAAAATCTCAAAAGGGAAATTAAAGTTACAAATTATACTCTCGTCCCATCATGCATTTTAATAATTTGTTGTGGCGTCAGTTTAAGTACCTAGCTTTGAGACTCACTAGGATGCTAAAATAAGTGGAATGTAAATGCGTTCTAACAGGGCTGACATGCAATCGAGCTAGTGGTAAACAAATGGATACATTTCCTCTGATCTACTCATTTATAATGGTCTTAATTGATTTTTTTTCACTGTTAGTATTTACTTTTGTAAATTGTTTGCAGTGTTGGGCTTAGGTGCCTGCTCAATGTTGTGATGAAGTGAGAAGTCATGCTCATAATGGATGGGAAATAAAACAATTTCATCACCGACCGTTTCAATATTAATTGAAAACAGAACATTGCTGGAAATACTCAGCATGCTGCAAACTTGGGGGAGGGAAACAAATACGTGATCTTGCCAGCTGCGAATTCCCAGCACTTTGTGTTTTTATTTCAGATTTTCGGCATCTGCAGTACTTTCCTTGTGCACGATTGCTTCAGGTTGCACTTTGAGGAAACTCACTGGCTTCAGCTTCTATCACGTGGCATCTTTGGTAGATTTTGCAGTCAGGTGAATTGGCTCCATGATTTCCCTTCACTGAATGGAAGGCATTTGGCCGACGTGGATACCTGTCATTTCATGCAGTTGCTTTCCAAATTGTTTGGAATTGTGAAACTGCCGAGAAATCGGGTTCATGCCACAATTTCTAAAACTCTAGTTGATGCAAACCTAAGCCACATTTTAAATTGCATATTGGCGAGTGAAAGTTTGCAGCACGGGATAAAGAAGCAGGTGAAGTTTATGTTGGAGAATATGACCTGATACATTTTGGTGCAAGGAATCAGATGGGCCAATATTTTTTATAATGTACTTTATAATGTACTTTAGTTACCTAAAGTGGAGGGTGCAGGAGTGGAGGGATCTTGTGATTCCTCTCTGAAGAAGGGTCTCGACCTGAAATTTCACCTATTCTTTTTCTCCAGAGATACTGTCTGGCTCGCTGAGTTACTCCAGCTTTTTGTGTCTGCCTTCGGAGGGATCTTGGATATGTGGTAGAACATGAAAGTAGTTAACTAGTCATATGACATTCTTGGCTTTATTATTAGAGGCATTGACTATAAATGCAGCATAGTTATGCTGGATTTCTATGAAGACTGGTCTAGCCATGGTGGTTTGCCATGTTATACTCCATGTGTGACAGTATCAATGATGATCAAGGAAAGGTTATGAGAATGACACAAAATGATGGAGTAACTCGGCGGGTCGGCCAACATCTCCGGAGAAAAGGAATAGGTGACATTTCGGGTCGAGACCCCTCTTCAGGCTGAGAGTCAGGGGAAAAGGAATGAGAGGTATTGACGGTGATATAGAGAGATATAGAACAAGTGAATGAAAGATATGCAAAAAAGTAACGGTAATAAAGGCAACAGGCCATTGTTAGCTTTTGGTTCTCGGTGAGAATGAGTTACAGACAATGAGACTTAACAAAATTACTTTGAAACTACTCCTACGACTTGGGTGAGGGAGGGATGGAGAGAGAGGGGATGCAAGGATTACTTGAAGTTAGAGAAGTCAATATTCATACAACAGGGGTGTAAGCTGCCCAAGCAAAATATGAGGTGCTAATATGAGATTCTTCCAATTTGCATTTGGCCTCACTCTGACAATGTAGGAGGCCCAGGTTATGAGACTTGTTCTTTGGATGACGGATTCAATTTACAGTGTTAGATTAGTAAGCCGAGAGCTGTTTTCTTCGAAGAAGAAGGGGAGATTTGATGCTGTTTAAAATGACGTGGGATCTGGACAGAACACAAAACAGGAGCCTGGAGAAGGGTTTCGGCCCGAAACGTTGCCTATCTCCTTCGCTCCATAGATGCTGCTGCGCCCGCTGAGTTTCTCCAGCATTTTTGTGTACCTTCGATTTTCCAGCATCTGCAGTTCCTTCTTAAACACAAAACAGGAGCCTCTTCCCTTCAATGGAGGGGTCATAGATATCAGAAAATATGGAATTGGAATTATAGTCATACAGCAGTGAACAGGCTCTCCACTCCACTGTGTCCATGCTGGCCATCAGGTGCATTACATAGAAACATAGAAAGTAGGTGCGAGAGTAGACCACCAGGTCCGTCGAGCCCGCACCGCCATTCGCTCATGGCTGAACACTAAACAGACACACTTACCCACAAACAGTAGACACAAGACACAGAACACAAGACACTACCCTCCCCTTTATACCGCTATCACCCCTCTCCACCCCAAGAACCTCGTGATCTCCTGGGGGAGGCAAAAAACCGGATAAAAACCCAGGTCCAATTCGGGAAAAAAATCCGGGAAATTCCTCTCCGACCCCAATCCAGGCGATCGACACTTGTCCAGGAGATCACTCAGGTCTTACTATACTAACCATACCTAGGTCCATATCCCTGCCCTCTCCCCGTAGCCCCTTATCCCCTTGGCAGCTAAAAAACCATCTATTTTAGTCTTAAATATATTTAAAGTTTCTGCTTCCACTGCTCCCTGGGGCAGTGAATTCCATAAATTAACCACCCTCTGGGTGAAGAAGTTCTTCCTCATCTCGTTATCTGTACTTAACCCATTTTCCAGTGAAGTGAGAAGATGAGAAGCATTTATGTGCAGCATGTAGTTGGAATCTGGAATGCACTGCCTGCAGATATGATGGAGGCAGGTGCCACTGTGGTCATAAAGAGTGAGCTGGATAAATATATTATGGATAAAAATTAGCAAGGCTGAATGAAGCTGGAGAGATGCTCTTGTATCGTGCTGGTATGGACACACAGGGTTGAATGGTCTCTTTCAGTGCTCAAACCATATGATTTCCTGTTTAGTCATCATTGAAACTTATCTTTGGAGTGAAACGTAAATCTCATTAAATTTTAAGAATACATTGTCTGTAAAGGAAAATATTGAGTAGTAAGTACATCTACAGTACTTGACAACTCAAAAGCCTTCAACACCATTAATCCGATCTTTAAAAGTTTGTCAATGTTCAATGTGTAATAGTGTTTGGGAACATTGATTGTTACTTCAAGGTTATTATCCCTTGAACGATTACGTCATATGATTAATTGCAAAAGTATTCATCGAAAGTTCCAGACAGGCGATCTGTGAAGAGCCATTGAGTAAAGTGCACTTTATGTTTGACTTCCTTGTGCCTCGTCTATAAGTTTGGGCATCCTCCAAAGTCCCTTGAGAGCACGTGTTTAAATTCACCTTTCTCCACCTGCTTGAGGCGATATACATGCCAGGAATTTCATCAGCCTCTGGCACATTTCACACTGGACTTACTAGTTGCATCAAAACCCAGCCACCAACTGAGAGAATGTGCTGTTGCTTCAAACTTTGTTTCAATTATGAGCATTAATTGGTCACAGTAGTACAGTATATTATCTTTGTTTTGAATTCCAAAGGTTTTACAAGGTTCATTTCAGGAGCAGCAAAGTGGTCTGAATTACCTCACCACGGCTGCAGAGGAGGTGTCGAAGAAAGCCCCAGTGGAGATCAGCCAGAAATACCGAACGGAGCTTGAAGCGATTGTTGCCCGCTGGAAGAAACTGACCATTCATTTGATGGACCAGAGCCAGAAACTTGAGGAACTGATAACAAAGGTTCAACAGTTCCAGGTTGGTGCAAGTTATGCATTCTGTGCCACAGCCTCCCATCTATTGTATGTATTTGTATGTCGATTGGAATCTGAGTATGTTGGTAATGACACCAACATTATGTGCAGGAAGATACACAAACAACTGTGGTTTATAATCTCAACAGTACTCTAAGGTGTTCTTCAACTCTGGGTCATTTTAATAAATTATTTCTGCACCTTCTCCTTCACATCCTCACAAAGTGTATTGCCACCACCTGGGAACAGCATAAGGTCATAAGTGATAGGGGCAGAATTAGACCATTTGGCCCCTCAAGTCTACACCGCCATTCAATCATGGCTGATCTTTCTCTCTCTCTCTCTCTCCTCACCCCATTCTCCTACCTTCTCCCCATAACCTGACACCCACACTAATCAAGAATCTATCTATTTCTGCCTTAAAAATATCCATTGTTATTGTGTTGTTTGCTTCAATCATTGTCCACAGGCTGCAGAGTTCTGGAGCAGGGATTATAGTTTTGTTTGTTGTCATACACACCGGGTGCATTGAAATTCATGCTCACATGAATCTCCCAGAGAAATCATTACTTTCAGTGAAGATAAATACAACAATCAATGCAAGGATGAGTGCAAATCAGCTATATGGTGCAAGATTACCATGCAGAAACAAAGCAGTGCAAAAGAATATTGAAGTACAATAATGGAACAACTATTGAGGTTGTTTGAAAGAGGCGATCGGTTCAAGGGTCAAATAGCAGTGGGGACAAAGCTGTTTTTACGTCGGAACTTTTAAACTCCTGTATCTTCTCCCAGAAGGGAGAGGAGAGAAAAGTGAATGGCCAGGGTGGCAGGCATCGTCGACAATACTTCCAGCCTCCCTGATGCAACTTTCCATGAAGATGGACTGGATGAAAGGAAGTGGCGAGCCTGTAATGAACTGGACTGTGTTCACCACTCTCTGTAGGTTCAGACAATCAAGAGCATAGCTGTTGCCACAACATGCTGAATTGCATCCCATCAGAATACTTGCTTTATGGCCTATGTAGAAGGTTGAGAGAATCCTCACGGAAATGCAGAATCTTCTCAGATGCACAAGTAAATACACAGATGGCTTTTCTTGATCACCACATCAATGTGAAAAGATCAGGTTAGGTTGCTAGTAATATGGATGCCTTGGACCTTAAAGCTGTCTGTCGACTATCTCTACAGCTGTTTAGTTGATCAGGGCAGGTGTGTTCACCCCCTTGCTTCCTTGGGTCAACAACTAAAGAGTCTGTCCCACTTGGGCATCATTTGTACATCCCAAAGTCCTGGGGCACCGCGCGCGACTGCGCGTCACTGCCTACGTCACCAAGCACCATGCGCATGTAATGCACACCATGCGCCTGTAATTCGCCCATGCGTGCATCACGTGCGTCGTGACGCATAAATGATGTTACGTAAATGAAGCCCAAGTGGGACAGGCCCTTCAGTCACTTGAATAAACCATTTTTCCTGTTCAAACTGGCCGTAAAAGGCATTAAGCTCATCTGGTAGATATACATCGTTGCCAGAGATCCCCCATGATATCGGCTTGGAGCCCTTAATGATATTCTGGCCCTGCCCTGTCACTTGGCATCTGCGTGATTGAATTGAGTCTCAAGCTTGTTTTGAAGGTTGAGTTTCAGTGACTGAATTCACAACTATAATTTGGTACCATTGTCATATTCAACGAATACTCTCGACTTCAAAGAATGCATATCACATATGGTCCCGAGTTCTTAGAATGCACACTGCTAACACAGCTAAGGTTAGAGGAGGCACAAATTATTTAGCCTTGGTAGTGCTGCTGTTACTTCTACCAGTATTTGATGAAGCACATGTAAAATGTTTGTTTGCCATGATCATGTACAGCTAAAAGCAGGATCAATGCGATACCTAATCAGGGAGAAAGTTGCAAATGAGATTAGCAGCGAAGCGATGATGCTTATCCCTGCCCACACTGCTTACAACTCTCTGTTGCCTGAATTTTCCCCATTCACTGACATGGGCAGCTGCCAGGCTTTAGTTCACTGGAAGCCCTGGTGTCCGGCGATGGTGGTGTCACCATTCTGGCTGGGCATCCATTCACATTGGGGACATTCTAACTGACTGCAAAGTAGAATTGCGATTGTTAGTATTTTTCAGGCCAAAGATTGGGAAAAATGCATGTTGGATGATAGTGGGGCAGTTAGTGGAACTGCTGCCTCACAGTGCCAGAAATCTGGGTTTGATCCTGACCTTGGATGCTGTCTGTGTGGAGGTTCACCCTTCAGGAAAGGTTGGCTTTTAGTGGGTTCAAGCCAAATCCTGGTTACAGCAAACTCAAGTCCATTGGGGTGCTCATAATGAGGGCATCATTTAAATGCAATGGAGATTTTAAGGATGGAAATGTAAAGGAGATTTATTATTACATCAAAGAATAATGTAATTTTCTATATCTAAGCTCATTGATAATACATCAATGAGCTTAGATATATAGTCTAATTCTCTGATTTCCACTGTTTAAATTATGTAAAAGTACATCTTTCCTCTTTGAAGTTGCCAACTACGTTACATGTTTATATCGTGTCAGGATATAAACATGACATTTAGAATATGAAAATGATGATTCATTCTTGACCAGTAAAGAGCAGAAGACTTTAGACTTCACAGATACAGTGCGGAAACAGGCCCTTCGGCCCACCGAGTCCACGACGACTAACAATCACCTCGTATACTGGTTCAATCTTACACCCGAGGGACAATTTACCATTTTACCAAAGCCCATTAACCTACTAACCTGTATGTCTATGGAGAGTGGCGGGAACCCAGGGCACCCAGAGAATACCTACACGGTTACAGGGAGAACGTACAAACTCCATACAGACAGCACCCGAGGTCAGGATCGAATCCGGGCCTCCGGCGCTGTACAGGCAGCAATTGTACCGCTGCACCACTATGCTGGCCAAGCAGAAGTAATGCTGATGTATCTTTCACAAGGTTTGTCATCATTAAGTTTTTTTCTGAGCCAGAGTATGTCTCTCAAATGTACAGCCTTTTTGGTCTTGATATTGTAACACTCAGATATGGAATAGATATCACTTGGACACACCTACTTCTCTCCAAAAGAACATATCAGTGATGAGGTAGTATTTCATGAGAAAAAATATAGTGTGATTTTTCTACTGTTGTGGTGTACAGAAAATAAAACAAGATCACAAATGAGATGATTACAATTTTATACAGTAAGATTTTAACATCGTTCCCATATAAGCTAAATTTGCAATGCCTCATTAAATATGAAATGTAACTGCATTCGTGGAAACATTGAACCTCCTGACAAACTATACAAAATGGCAATAATATTCAATTTGTTGACAAACAAAATATTGTTCAAAAGCCTTTCAATTAATTTGGAAGTATGTCAAATAAAGAATTTCTCATTCATTTGCAATTTTATATTTCTGAATGACAGAATGACACACAAACCTTGAGGAAATGGATGGCTGAGGTGGACATTTTCTTGAAAGAAGAATGGCCTGCACTAGGGGATTCAGAAGCACTTGAGAAGCAACTTGAGCAATGTACTGTAAGTAAATGGATTCAAAATTAGTTTCGTCTAGAGATATAGCGTGGAAACAGGCCCTTTGGCCCACAAGTCAGCGCCGACCAGCAATCCCCTCACACGAGCAGTATCCAACACATATTAGGGACAATTTATAATTTTTACCAAACCCAATTATTAGACAATAGAGACAATAGGTGCAGGAGTAGGCTATTTGGCCCTTCGAGCCAGCACCACCATTCAATGTGATCATGGCTGATCATCCCCAATCAGTACCCCATTCCTGCCTTCTCCCCATATCCCTTGACTCCGCTATTTTTAAGAGCCCTATCTAGCTCTCTCTTGAAAGCATCCAGAGAACCTGCCTCCACCGCCCTCTGAGGCAGAGAATTCCACAGACTCACCACTCACTGTGAGAAAAAGTGTTTCCTCGTCTCCGTTCTAAATGGCGTTACTCCTTATTCTTAAACTGTGGCCCCTGGTTCTGAACTCCCCAACAGCGGAATTAACCTACAAACCTGTGCGTATTTGGAATGTGGGAGGAAACTGGAGAAAGCCCATGTGGTCACGGGGAGAACATACAAACTCCATACAGGCGGCACCCGTAGTCGGAATCGAACGCAGATCTCTGGTGCTGTAAGGCAGAAACTCTACCTCTCCACCACCTGCCGTCACTCTCATCTAAATGGAAAATATTATTTGAATGTAAAAAATGTTGCAAGAGCACTTCTATATTCATTAGATGAGCAGGTACGAGAAGCTGCACCAGAAATAAAACAATTAATTTTCATTATACTATTAAAGTTTAGTTCTTGTAGTTCTCCGACTAGTTTCACTCTCCGCCTGATTAAATTTTACTGTTTGTATGTCTAGTAGTCATCTTCCCCTCAGCTGACAATGATCCATTCCACATTTTCCTTGACATTCGTCCCCTTTGATCACATTTTCACTCCTTACCCTTCCATATCTCTACAGTATGTCTCCATCTCCTCTGACAGACTCGACCCAAAACGTCACCCATTCCATCTATCCAGAGATGCTGCCTGTCCTGCTGAGTTGTCCCAGTATTTTGTGTCGTACTTTTAATGGCCCACTGTATTATAAGGGCAAGAGTATTATATCTCAGATATATTTTGGTGACTAAGTAGTTTCTATTCTTAATAAGATGTTTGCATAAAACATCGCTGGATTTATTTGGGAACTGCTCCACCAGGAATTATATATGTCCTGAGGTTGTGCCCTAAGTGGTTAAAAGCAGGGAATTTGAAGCAATAGAAGTTTCATCAGAGGTGGTTCCTGAACTGAATAAGAATTACGAGAGAAGTACGGTCTGTCTGGTGAACAAACAGAAATTGCAAGGATAAAAGGAGACTGCATTTGCTATTCAATGAGCAGAATTTAGTTTTTGTTTTGAACAAAGTGATAAAATTTCCATTTGGGCTAATTGAGTCAGTGTAGATGTTCGCAGTGTATTCATTTTTATCTCTTTCAATAGTTATCTATTTTGTACCTATTGCTGTTCAGAACTAAATACTTTGAGCCATTGGTCTATGGCTTAATGTTTGCCATTTCAAGGGTAGATGAGCCTGCAGTAAATGCACTGAGCATGTCACTGCAGCTAGGGTCATTGTTAGCTCATTGGATATACACATCAGCAAGAAAGAAGATAGAAAGGATGCAGTCCCTGAAATGTGGTCATGAAGTCTGACTTCCAGAAACTGGTCTTGGGTTATTGCTAAAGGTAAAAGTTATTCCAAGTTTGAGTGCTGCAGAAGGCAGTGAAGACAGGACCCTGGAAGAAGAAATTCTTCATGGAGAAAGTTATAAAGTTACAGTTGTAAGTTGATTGTGTGTATAGTGCTGTGAAACTATCTTGCAGAATTGAAGTCAACTTTTTTTTTTACTGGCTTATTGAAAAGCACAAAGGAAAACAAGATGTGTTGTCTCTTAAAAGAAGTTAAAGTTTAAATAAGTGATGAACCTGACTCACTGCATTGTGGGATACTGTCAGATCTTTACTGTCTGAGACCTGAGCCATTTTTTATTTTCGATCAGTGTCTTTGTCTTTCGATCAGACCTTATCCCAACATCTCACACTCAATGTAGCGACATTCAACAAAAGACAACAATGTTAACGTTCATCACTGATGAAAGTACCATTTGCTTTACTTAAGATTGTCTTTTGCTGGACCTTGCCAAGTAAAGGCCCTGTCTCACTTTCCCGAGTTACTCACGCACTCTCCCGAATTTTCCCCTTGATTCGAACTCGGAGAATTACGGTGATAGGCGTTCGTAGGTACTCGGGGCTATTTTTATAAACCCGTGGACCTTTGTTGAAAAAACGTCCCGACTTACCTGATGCCCCGAGTTCCTAGGGCTGGCATTACGAGCCGCTATGAAACACCTGCGGACTCCTACGGGCTCCTATGAGCTCGCTACCGACATTACCCGACATTCCCCGAGTTCAAATCAAGGGGAAAACTCGGGAGAGTTTGTGAGTAACTCGGTAAAGTGGGACAGGGGCTTAAGGGTGTCGGGGGTTATGGGGAGAAGGCAGGAGAATGGGGTTGAGAGCAAGAGATAGATCAGCTGTGATTTAATGGTAGAGTAGACTTGATAGATGTAATGGCCGATTCCTATCACTTATGAAACAGGACCCATAACTGGTATTGTTACTTTAAAATCCTTTGACTTGGTAAATATTTCTCCTGGTGCTCTTGAAATCAAAATTAATTGATTCAACATGTTTGTGGGACATGCTAATTGTTGGCTGACAGATATGAGAAATAAACATATCCCCTCCAACCAGGGCATTATTAATTGAGTAGATCATTCAGGAATTGATGTTTGGATGAATGATTAAAATTATCAAATACCTGAAGGAAGATCAGACAGCCATCAGAATTTTTGGAGGAAGTCACACTACCTGCCAATGAAAATGTTAGTGTCTTATTTTAAGGGTATGAAAACTCCCAGTGGGTTAAAGTAATTCAGCCTTGTCTTTTTGACATTGCTAACCTGCTTCTTGTTCTCTCTCTCTCAATGATACGTGAACTATTACTTTGAATATGCTTTCAGCTTATTGACATCAAGTATGATTGTCATTGTAATACCACGGGATTGCCTCCCCATGTGCTGATGGCTGTGCCAACAATCTTTTCTGGTTTGTACTGGTGGGGGAAATCAAAACCCGACCAGTTATTGACATGGACATGAGCATCATTGCTAAACCATTCAGAAGAAACGTCTACAAACTGCATTGAATACTTCCAACAAACTTGAGTGCAACTGGAAATGTTTTTTTGGTAATCAATCTCTAGGTGGTGTTCAGTTTGAGATGTACTGAGTTTCCCCAAAATAGTTTGAATCATCAACAAGTATTTACACGAGATGTAGATGGGCTTTCCAACTGAACTATGGATTTTGTGACAATGCAGAGTTTTGCTCCATGTTTTAACCACAAGATTACAGGTATTTTCACGTTTTGTCTTTTGATTTCAGGCTTTAGTGAATGACATCCAAACTATCCAGCCCAGCTTAAATGGTATTAATGAACTTGGGGAAACCTTGAAAAGCCAAGCTGAGCCTGAATATGTGAGCAAATTACAGACTGAACTCGCTGATCTGAATGCGTGTTGGGATGACATTTGTAAACAGGTGAGTATACCAGACGTGGAAAAGGACGAGTATTGCAAATAGAGTAAGATAACAGTTTCACAGTGAGCGGCAGGGCCTTAGGGAGTGTTGTAGAACAGAGGGACCTTGAAGTACATAGTTCCTTGAAAATTGTGTCACAGGTAGGCAGGCTGGTGAAGTAAGGTTTTGGTATGCTTGCCTTCATGATTTCAGGCATTGAGTATACTAGTTGAGATTATGTTGTAGTTGTACAAGTCATTGGTGAGGCAGCTCTTGGAATTTGTGTTCATTTTATTGTCGCCCAGCTATAGGAATCATGTCTTTAATCCTACAAGAATGCAAAATAGATTTATGAGAATATTACCAGGACCTGAGTGACTGGGTTATGATGTGAGATTAGACAGGCTGGGACTTTATTTTTTGGAGTGTTGGAGATTGAGGTATGATTTTATAGAGAAGCATAAAATCATGAGAGGCATAAAGAGGTGAATGCACAGTGTTTTTCCCAGGGTTGTGGAATCAACAATTAAAGGGCATAGGTTTAGCATGCCAGGGGGAAGATTTGATAGGAATTGAAGGGACACAGAGGGCGGGTGGGTATGTGGAATAAGTTTCAGAGGAATTGGTTGAGGCAGGTACAATAACATCTATTAAAAGGGATTTGGACAGCTTCACGGAGAGGAAAGATTGAGAGGACTATGCGTCAAATGTGAGCAAATAGGACTAGATCAGATGGACATCTCGGCCGTTTCTGTGCTTTATGACTCCAGAACAAAGTTCTTGGACATTTTATCTTTGGCATAGTGAAGAATATTGAGAAATGTTGAACAGCCAGTGTGACATAGATAATAGACAATAGACAATAGGTGCAGGAGTAGGCCATCCGGCCCTTCGAGCCAGCACCGCCATTCAATGTGATCATGGCTGATCATCCCCAATCAGTACCCCGTTCCTGCCTTCTCCCCATACCCCCTGGCTCTGCTATTTTTAAGAGCCCTATCTAGCTCTCTCTTGAAAGCATCCAGAGAACCTGCCCTCACTGCCCTCTGAGGCAGAGAATTCTACAGACTCACCACTCTCTGTGAGAAAAAGTGTTTCCTCGTCTCCGTTCTAAATGGCTAACTCCTTATTCTTAAACTGTGGCCCCTGGTTCTGGACTCCCCCAACATCGGGAACATGTCTCCTGCCTCTAGCGTGTCCAAACCCTTAACAATCTTATATGTTTCATGTATTGAATCTCTGCATGTATTGAAGCATGATAGAGACTTTGTTATGCTGTACTGGGGAAAAAAGGAGATCTATCAATTCTACCAGAATAAATGCAAGGGGGATAGTGGAAATATTCATGATTGCATCTCCTGCGGTTGCAGGGGATAATACCTGGGGTGGGGGTGGTTTGGAGTAGGAACACTTGCACTCAGTCTGCCAAGGGGTTGAGTGACCCAAGGAGTTGGGGAGAGAACAGTGTCTGTGGAAGACGGAAAGGGATGGAGACGAGAAGATGCAACTGGTGGTGAGATCACGTTGGAGGTGATGGAAATGTCAGACAATGATATGTTGGATGTAGAATGAAAGCCGGAGGACCAGGGGAACTCTATCCTTGTTCTGTCTGGGTGGAGATGGAGCAAGAGCAAAACTACGGGACACAGAGGTGACGTAGGTGAGGATCCATCATCATCGCAGGGGGAAACCACATGTAACCCCTGCTGTCATACTTCTTCTGTGGTTGATTGCAAAGAAAATGTCAATGGAAGAACACACTAGGATCAACATGAACAAAATCTGCCCCTCTTCGAGTGTTAATGGATAATTTCGTAAATTTATTTCAATTTGAATTATCTCAAAAAAGGGGAAGGGATAATGTTGAGTTCTTGACATTTGCTTCATTCAGTGGGAGCATTCCATGAACAGTGGTTATATTCAGTAGATATTGTCCCGTTTTGCCTCATTTTTTGCAACCATTTGCAGGAGACCAGCCTAGCTGTCCAACATTTGCAATCATACAGGAGACCTAAGTAATTATCATGTTTGGAATTAATGCATCTTGCCAAGGTCAGACGATATTAGGCAATCATGAAGGGCTGTTTGCTGTACAATTTGCTGTGCTGGATTTAAGGATTGAAAACAAAAATTGCCCTCCATCTTCAATAAAGTAATATGCTGTGAAGATGGGTCTCGACCTGAAACATCACCCATTCCTTCTCTCCAGAGATGCTGCCTGTCCTGCTGAGTTACTCCAGCATTTTGTGTCTATCTTCGATTTAAACCAGTGCCTGCAGTTCCTTCCTACACATGGTGTTCATTTACTGGGTCGGTAATCCAAACTCTGCTCGCAAGGTCTGGAGAGATTATGTTAAATTCCACAGTGTCAACCATGAAAGATAAATTTAGTTAAATAAATCTCGGTATAAAACTGTTGACAGTAACCCACGCAATGAAAGTACCAAAGATAGACAAAAAAAGCTGGAATAACTCAGCTGGACATGCAGCATCTCTGGAGAGAAGGAATGGGTGACGTTTCAGGTCGAGACCCTTCTTCAGAAGTTGCTCCAGCTCTTTGTGTCTATCTTCGGTTTAAACCAGCATCTGCAGTTCCTTCCTACACGATGAAAGTACCAGATTGTTTTGAAAATGCACGAGGTTCAGTGATGCCCCCAGGGAAGAAAGTGCCCTGTTGTGGCCCATGCCCATTCCTGGCCGACAGATGGGTCACAGAACAGCAACTGCACTTTGGGGAGGTGATGGGATGAAATAAATCAACAAACCAAAAAATCATATCCTCCTGGTGGCAAAATGAAATTGTCACTTGGCAAGTCAATACTGGTTTGATTTGATGTCCATGCTTTAAAATGTCAAGCGCAGTTTCCTTAAAGGCATGACATTCAATATATAGTTTCTTATCAAGGAGATAGATTCAGATTGTTTTTACAAAGTTTTGCTAATGGTCAAAAAGTGATAAATTGTAGTGCTCTTTCCAATTGGTTTATTTAATCAAGTAAACCTGCGAGTGAGGAATTATGTATTCCAAGTAATAACATTTATATGAGTGCATTTTGCCAACAGTTTGGTTTATTGCACAGGCACAGCTCGAATACATCAAAAGGCAATCATTGTTTCACAGCCTTGCAGACAAAATACATCATGGTGCTTCTGTGCGCAGATTCCAAATAAAACCTCAAGATTTTTCAGAAATTAGAATAAAATGTCGAAAAGGAAGATATAAATATGAACATGAAAAACAATTTCGAATATTTCTCAGCCTGCATCTGATCCAGAAGGCTGAATAATATAATCATGTATTCGAACATGGTAAAAAGCAAATGTGAAACATTTTTCATTTAGGGGATAGATAATTTATTACTGTATTTCGGATTTTTAAGCACAAATTTGGTCAGTCAGGTGTTTGATACACATCCTAATGCGCTTTTTATAAGCAGTCACAGGAGAGAAGCCATGGTCTAATGTATCCACTGCTTTATGTTACCAACAGTAATTTCCGCTTCTGACATGGTTTCTATAAAGATTGATTTCATGTTTCTTTTTCCTTTTCCCACAAATAGAAATATATGACTACCCCTGCAGTCTGATGAAGAACTTTGTTTCACTCTCCTTTTCGTCCTTATAGCCTTAAAAACACAAGTCTGCCAAGATGATCAGTATCATTGACTTGTGATGGGATGGAAAGAGGCGATTCAGCCCATGAGCCTCTGTTAGATCTCTTCAAGGACAATCCAATCAGTTTCCTGCACTTTCCGCACATCATTCTACATTTTTCCTCCTCGCCTGTCGGTCCAATTCCTGTTGATTGTATCTACTTCCAACATCCTTTCAGGCAATAAGTTCTACATCAGCCAGCCAATTGCACTAAGGATGAAGCAAGGAACGGTGTCTACAGGTGTCAGAGGTTATGGGGAGAAGGCAGGGGAATGGGGTTAGAAGGAAGAGATAGATCAGCCTTGATTGAATGGTGAAGTAGACTTGTTCGGCCGAATGGCCTAATTTTACTCCTATTCCTTCTGACCTCATAACTGCAGATGCCGGTTTAGCCAAAAGGACACAAAGTGCTGGAGTAACTCAGCGGATCAGGCAGCATTGGTGAACATGAATAGGTGACAGTTCGGTTTGGTGTCTGAAGAAGGGTCCCGACTCTACACATGTTCTCCAGAGATGCTGCCTGACACGGCGAGTTACTCCAGCACTTTGTGCCTTTTGCACCAAGGAAGATTTTTACCTCGGGTCACTTTCCCCCATCCCCCATCCACCCTGGATATCTAGTGAACCATGTCAGGTATATATCCTCTGAAGTATCAACACAAACCAATGGGAGCAGTTTTTTTACTCATCCCTCTAGATGGATGCTCCTTGTTTTTAATGCAGGCATCAAATTACCTTTCAACCTTCTCTACTGTCAGGAGAACAATTCCTGCTTCCCCAGACTATCTAAGTGGGAGCCAAAAATGCTGGAGAAACTCAGCGGGTGAGGCAGCATCAATGGAGCAAAGGAATAGGTGACTTTTCGGGTCGAGACCCTTCTTCAGATTGAGGCAGCATCTACGGAGCGAAGGAATAGGTGACGCTTCGGGTCAAGACCCTTCTTCAGACTAAAGAAGGGTCACGACCCGAAACGTCACCTATTCCTTCACACCATAGATGCTGCCTCACCCGCTGAGTTTCTCCAGCATTTTTGCCTACCTTCGATTTTTCCAGCATCTGCAGTTCTTTCTTGAACATCTAAGTGGGAGAAGTGCCTCATATCTGGGACCCTTCTAAATCTTGCAAAGGCTGCAGCCATCATTCCAAGAGCGCTTAGAAATTATTTATTGGAGAGACGAATTGTACCAGATGATGTGCTTAACAATGCCATAAATCTAAGTGTGCAACTGAAAGACACAGCAATACTAAATCATGTTGGAGAGAAAGAATGGCTGAGTTTGCTACTTTACATGCTCATAATTATCCAATTCCTACCTGATTATGCAAAACATCAAAACCTGGTTGTGAATAAAATGTATGCAAGCCATTGCTGGTGGAAGTTTTTTGACAATCAGCCTTCCCCTTTATCACTAACCCTGTGAGTTGTTCCATCTGCTTAAACAGTGATGTCAATTATAAGTTTTTCATTATCTTTTAAATTTTATTTTGCTGTTTGGAGATGCCATAAATACTATGATAATAAGCAAAGTGCAGCAAAGGATTTTTGGAGGGAATATTTGGCAAAGCCTATTATATTTTATTGGCTGATTTGCATCAGTTGCATCTGTCCTCAAAGAGCTAGGAAAAACACTGATGCAAATATACCTGCAAAAATGTATTCAAAAGTGGAAAGGCATTCAAATGGAAGCTTCCTCATTCTCACAGAAGCAGAACAGGTACCCATTCCATAATCTGCTGAAGCTCATTTGTCCAACCAGGGCAGCATGGAGCGTTCTTCACTTACCTCCTGCAGAATAGATGCACCATCAAAGAAGAAGGTGTTGCAATTTATTTGGCATTGCGTTATATTTGCTTCAGTGTTGAAGGTGACTCCCCTCCACTCCCTTCCCCCTCGCAAACCTGGGCCATATCTAATAACTTAATTCAGCCACAAGCTGCATAAATCCTAAGTTTCGCTCATCTCCGGAAAATGAAACCCTGATTATTTTTCTACTTCCCTTTGGCCTGCTTATACAAGTGTAGAAAATGTTGTCACTATTCAAGACTTCTAAGGATGCAGAGTGCTGTGGATGCGTCAATCAGTAGCTCCAGGAAAGCTTCATTCATTTCTCAGATGAAAATATGCAAACTTGAAAACCCAGGATGTTGATTTTTTTGCAATGTTGACATGTGCTATGTTAGACATTATGTGAGGAAAACATAGTAAAAACTTGTTTTTTGTTTTAACCATAAAATAGGCTTATGCCAAAAAGAATGCATTAAAGGGTGGCCTTGATAAGACCATGAGTCTCAGGAAGGACTTGTCAGAGATGCAGGAATGGATAGCACAAGCTGAGGAGGAGTATTTGGAAAGAGACTTTGAATACAAAACCCCCGAGGAGCTCAAAAAAGCTGTAGAAGAACTCAAGGTGAGCTCACAACTCCATGTTTGCATCTGACATGTTCCGTTTAAGTAGTTTGTGGTATCGCAGCCTTTTCAACTTTGTACATTTTCTTCTTCCTATTTATTAGATTTGCCCACAAAATTAATGCCAGGTTTAAACATCTACTGCCACAATATTATCTTTACGTGTTCTTGATTAGATTAATTTGCTTTATGCGAGGGAGTTTATTTTGGTAAACCTGCCAACAGCAATAATCTTTGTGCATTTGCGATAAATAGCTTTTATATCTTTGAGCCTTACCTGAACTTGCAACTATCAACCTTGCCAGTTGAGCTACAAACCAAATTGGGAAGATGCCCAGATAAAACAATATCAATATTTTTTGTGGTCTGCAGTTGTTTTTAATGTTTACAATCCCTTTGGGGATTCTAATCTGCACCTGTGACAGAACCCATTTTTTTCCCCCAATCCATTTGTCATGTAGATATTTGAAAAGTAAATTAATTTATGACATCACTTTGCTCCAATGAATTTTCAGTTGACTCATTTGAGAACCTTGGTATTTCGTAAGAGTTTTAGGTAATTTAAAGGGAACATATCCATTCAAACACATTTTACGTTTTCTTGATGGCCCTAAACATAAAACATAAGAGATTTTTCAAAATTAGATAAAACAAGCTGCTCTTCTGTAATCTTTACTTTACATCCTTCTCCATGATTGTCATTTTATGACCTGATTGTTTTTTCCATTCCACAATTCATTATTTTAATATTTTATTGTATTTGAACTACGCTGTTGTGATTTGGAGGGTTGCAAATTGGCAGCTTAATTTAGAATGTCATTATCTTTTTAATTAGGTTTTTCTTGAGCAAAGCGTTGAGACGCATGGTTTATCTGAAGCACCAAGTGTGTGCTCTTTTATGCTCGTATACTTAACCGTGATTCTTTGTTTATTATACGACTGGGTATACTGGGGATATAGCAACATCTGACAAGTAGGGGTGCTGGGAGGAGAATTACCATAGTAAGTGTTCAGGACCACCATGCACTTGTAAGAATGAAAGGCAAACAACAGCAAGATGAATCTTGGATGACAAATTATATTAAAGGTTTACTCAGATTTAAAAAAAAGAAAGATAAAGCAGGTGTAGGCGACTGGATTTGAGGAAGTCTCTAGAGGAACACAGAGTAAAGGAGAGAACTTTAAAAAATAAATTAGGAGCGCATAAAGTAGCAATGTTACAAAATTTTGAGATTAAAACAATCAAGTCTGTAATTTATCCCATCAGATAAAGCATAAAAAGAAGTTTAATTTGACACCTAATTCACTTTCATATCTCAAGTATTTAAAAAGTTATGGCCATTTTCATACTCGGAAATTAGCATCTTGTTCCCTATTGATTTTCTATGGACATAACAAAAAAGCTAGATCTAAACATCTATCCATTTCTTAATAAATGATTAACATTTTTAAATAGCCTAAGTGTCCAAATAATATTCATAAATAATTCACAATAAAACATGATTTTAAAATCTCATTTACATTAATTTATAGGCCAAATGGAAGGAATTTAGTGTTCAATTGCTGCAAATTAAAGTCCATTTTAAATCAGCTTTCTAGTGGGTTCCTGTGAACGCGCTGGTTTAGAACGTTCACATTGCGGTAGATTTGTGCCCTCAAATGCCCAGAAAAATACAGCGGGATATAATGGGCCCAAAATTAGCTACTCGCAATATTAAACTTTGTATAAAGGGATCTTAAGAAGCCCTTTTTAATGTAAAAATAAGCAGCCTACCTTCAATTGTTTGCTCTATGAGACCCTGACAGCTGCCGGTGGTCGCGGGTTTAGAGATTGATTTTTAAACTATTATAACTATTATACAAGGCCTTTAAAACTAATAATAGCTTTTGCGACGGGGTCTTCCAGCGATTTTTCGTTAATAATTATCTAGGCTGAACATCTTCGATTGGAACAGCCTAGAGAAAATCGCGTTTTAAACCCACCCCCCTCTAAACGGCGCCAAAATCGCGCACACCCGCAGCGACAGATTTTCAGCGACGCTTCAGGTAGGCTTTGCAACATACCTACATAAAGATGCCATGAAATATCCTTGGGAAATAAGATCAAGGAAAATCTGCATCTATGGCCATCAGGAGGGAGAAGTTAGCTGGGGATAGAGTGGGTTGTGTTAGGGAACAAAGGTGTGACTTTTGTGAGGAGCTAGCTTTTGTGGGTGAGGTCCTAAATGAATATATCACCAATAAGAAGGACATGGATGATAGTGAGTTCAGGGAAGGGTTCATGGTTAATCTGGACCCGTTCAATATTAAGAAGGAGGACATGTTAGTTGTCATGGGATGTATAAGAATTGACAGATCCATAGGTCTTGATAAAATCCATCCCAGGTGTCTGTGGGAAGCAAGGATGAAGATAGCTGCGACCGCTCCTTGTGTCAATTTTTGTATCCTTGTTAGCCACGGGTGAGGTGCCAGAAGAGCAAAGTATAATTTATCTTGTTCCATTAAATTAGAAGTGTACCTGGGATATGCCGGATAACTGCACACAGGTGAGCCTTTATCAGTGACAGAGACATTATTGGAGAACATTCTAAGGTATTAAGATTTAAGGTACACCTGGAAAGGTTCAGGGAAAGTCAGCAGGGAACTCTTGCCACACTAACGCGAGAATCTTTCTTGAGGAGAAGGTTGATGAAGGCAGGCTGGTAGAGTTAAGTAAGGAAGATTATTGGCCAAGTATTCACATACAAGGAATTTATATGTGCTCCGCCCACAAGTAACAACATGACATACAGTGACAGTTATGAATGACTCAGAAAACACTAAACATTAATAATAATAAAGCATTAATGATGGTTATAGAGTTCATGTAGACCTCAATGAGATCATATAGACTTCAATAAAGTGTATGACATGATCCCACATGGTAGTCTAATCCAGAAGATTAAAGCACATAAAATACATGGCAAACTAGTTAAACGGGTGCAAGATTGGCTTGGTGATAGTACGTAGAAGGACGTGGTGGAAGGATGGTTTTCTGCTGCAAATCTTCGACCATTGGTGTTGTGCAGTGATCATTGCGTGGCACTTATTGTCTGTGCTATAACGACTTGGATGTGAATGTAAGAGGTATCGTTCGTAAAGGTTGCAGATGACGGGAAAGTTGGTAGCATTGTGGAAGATGATAAAGGTTGTCTACAACTAAAGCAGAATATTGATCAGATGGGAAGTTGGGCAAATGTGGGGAGATGGAAATTTATTCTGATGCGTGCGAGGTGATGCATTTGGGAAGTCAAATAGGAGTTGAATACATGCAGTAAATAGTTGGGCAGTCAGCAAGGTTGATAAATTGATGTTCAAGTCCGTTGCTACCTGGGCGGCACTGTGGCGTAGCAGTAGCGTTGCAGCGCCAGAGACCCGGCTTTGATCCCGACTTATGGGTGCTGTCTGTACGGAGTTTGTACGTTCTCCCCATGACCCGCTTGGGGTGTTCTCCGAGATCTTCGGTTTCTTCCCACACTCCAAAGACGTACAGGTTTGTAGGTTTCCGGAGAGACTAACAGGTTTGTAGGTTGATTGGCATGGTATATGTAAATTATCCCTAGTCTGTGTAGGATAATGTAAATGTGCTGGGATTGCTGGCCGTTGCGGACTTGGTGGGCCGAAGGGCCTGTATCCACGCTGCATCTCTTAATTAAACTAGACTAAACTACCTGAAAATGGCAGTAAAGGTAGATTGGAATGTGAAGAATGAATATGGCACGCTTGCCTTATGAAGCCAGGGAATAGAATATAAACATTGGGATGACTTTGAATATTGTGTGCTCTTCTGATCACCACACTATAGGAATGATGTAGTTGATTTGGAGGGAATCCAGAGGTGATTGATGACAATATTGCCTGGGTTGGAGGAGTTCATTAATGGGGAGGGATTGGACAAGCTGGGATGTGGTCCCCTGCAGCAAAGGAGGCTAAGGATGGCCTGATAGAGATAATAATAGAATAGATAGATGTCGATTTGCAGAATCTTTCCCCCATGGCATGCGCATCAAAAGAGTTTTAAAGGGGAGTTGAGAACGTGTTTATTTACACAGAGAATGATTGATGTACGGTTCTTGTTGCCAGGTAAGGTGGTGGAATCAAATGTAATCACTTTATGTAAGAGACAATTTTACAGGAACTTGATGGGCACGGTATTGAAAGAAATGATGGCAAATAGGATTGGTATGGATGCACAATAAAGTCAGCATGGTCATGGTGGGATGACGGGCCCATTTCTGGATTGTGTGGCTTTTTTATTCTACCAGCACCATTGCAGCCAATGACTTCCAAATGTTTGAATGTTGACAAAACATTGTGTTAAAGACTGAAAATGCACCACCACCACTGACTTTAAAGAGATAGGAATGTGTTGGACATAATTCTATGCAATGTTCAGAACTAACATGAGTGCTGCCATTGTAAGAACTCAACGGTATGTATAATTTGGAGAGTAATGACCAATTGCTGCTTGTCATTGCTCAGTTTAAGCTAATGGTGATTGAGATAGTGTTATCTGGGCAACCGTGGGATCTCCTTATGAAATGACTTCTTCATTCTGAACAAACTATTGGATTCTTTTTATAAAATTCAGCAGTGACCAAAAACAAATATCGCTTTGATTACCAAAGAGAAGCAACACGTTGCTTAGTAACAGGATGATGAACAGCCAGAAGTCCATTATGTTTCCATGGCACTGTGGATTCTGTTACTGATCTACAAACGTTGTATTGTACACTATGCCTTAAATATATACTATGCCAGTGAGATGCATGTGATTTGTACAGATCTGTTCTGTAAAGATAGTTGGTAAATTTATAAGTGATTTTATGATTGATTTGTGGAGCACTTGATATTTGTTGAGTGCTTGCTTTGATTTCAGTCTCCTATTATCTCCAAATGTTTTTTGACATGTAGTTTCATTCCTGAGAAGTTTTCTTTAGTCAAAGGAAGATGTCATCACTTTACCTTGTGTCCTTTGGGAATATCAGGTGAACAATTGCTGCGAGCATTTGCAAAACTCCCTATTTGACTGGTGAGGCGATTTAAAACATGAAATCATTCATTTTAACTGGGTTAAAGTCTGTTTTAAAATAATACCTCCTGAGAAATTTCACATCGACATCAGATCAAATGGTTTCCCTAAATTTAGTTTGAGTTTAATTTAGAGATACTGCGTGGAAACAGGGCCTTCGGCCTAACGAGTCCGCACTGACCAACGATTCGCGCACATTAACTCTATCCTCCGCACACTAGGGATAATTTACATTTATACCAAGCCAATTAACTTACAAACCCGTACATCTTTAGAGTATGGGAGGAAACCAAAGATCTCGGAGAAAACCCACGCAGTCACGGGGAGAGCGTACAAACTCCGCACAGACAGCTCCCGTAGTCGGGATCGAACCCGGGTCTCTGCCGTTCGTAAGCGCTGTAAGGCAGCAACTCTACCGCTGTGCCACATTGTCACCCATTATTTCACATGATGCTTAGATTCCTCCCATGAAAACACAGAATGCTTGATACACTTATTAGCAGTTCAGGCTGATGAGGAACAATTAACATTTCATGTCTGAGACCCTTCGTCAGATCTTTCTCTGGCCAGAAATGATAACTGCTTCTCTCTCCACAGTTGCCGCCTGACCTGCTTTGTGCTCCGAGTATTATTTCGGATTCCCAGCACCTGCATTTTTTTTTTTGATTTGTACACCCATCTCAGGGTCTTTGATAGAATATGGTCTTAGTCAATAGAGTTGGGTGTGTTCGGGTGTAAATGTCCAGTCTTCCTTGGCTAGCTTAATGAAAATGGATATCCCCCCCATATTTAAAGACAGCATGACATGAACATTTATATTGAACTTCGATTCAATGTTGTCCAGTTACAAAAGATCACTCCCAACATGTAAGTTGTAACCCTTTTATAATAACTAAACATAGCTGCTGTATAAGACTACTATTCTTAATGATACTGAAGTGGTAGAAATTGTGTGTGAAAGCAGTTTCTAATTCTTTCCCAAACTGATACTTCAGGAAACTACATTTATTCAGATCTGGACGTGGCTTGCTTGTGGGGCAAAAGTAATGATAAAGTGGGGGAGATTAAACTGGATGTAGCTCTTCCCTATTTTTATTCAAACAGCTGCTTTAGGGACTCTGGTACTATTCCACAAAGTATCAGGCAGTTCCCATTAAATGCAGTATTAGTATCTTTTCATTACATATCCCTGGTGAGCAAAGTGAGTCCTAATCAAGCAACTGAAATAATGAATGTGGAGGTTTTTAGAAGTAATGGATCGATTGTCCAAAAATTACTCTGTTTCAATGCAACATTTTTGACAATTTCAGTTTTGAGTATTTTTTGGACAATCAACTTGATATTCTATGTAGCCTCTAATAATAGTTGTTGGACTTTATAGAGGCCTACAACCAACTGTTTTCCAGTAAATCCAGAACAAGCTTCTGAACACACAGTTGATCTGGAGTACAGTTTCTCCTGCAATATTGTGACGGAGGACGGGTTTTGAGAACAGAGGTACTCTGGCATGAACTTAACTGCAGTTTGTATAGGAAGCTCTCATTCATGTCATTTTCTTCTCTACCATTTCACAGCGAGCCAAGGAAGAAGTTACACAAAAGGAGATGAAGGTGAAGCTCCTGAGTGATGCCGTTAACAATTTCATAACAAAGGCCCCTCCTGCAGCCCATGAAGCTTTGAAGTCTGAGCTGGACATGCTGACGGGCAATTACCAACGGCTCTGTAGCAGGCTGAATAGAAAGTGCAAGACTCTTGAGGTTTGTCCATTAGATTACAATGGGATTTTATGTTTGAGTGGAGAGATACAGCATGGAAACAGGCCCTACGGCCCATCGAATCCACACCGGCCAGTGATCACCCACTCACACTTGTTCTATATTACCCTACTTTTTCATCCAAATTTACAGCCGCCAATTAACCTACAAACCTGCTTGTTTTTTTGGGGATGTGGGTTGAAATTGGAGCACCCGGAGGAAGTCCACAAGGTCACAGGGAGAGCATGCAAACTCCACAGGCAGCACCCGAGGTCAGGATTGAACCTGGATCCCTGGCGCTGTGAGGCAGCAGCTCAACCAGCTGCATCACTGAGCATGCCAGTAAAATATTGTGAACTAATTCTGCATGAAATAACGTGAAAGAAAGCACCGGTGGCACAACTTAGAGGAAACTCCACATGTTTTCAAAGGACTTACCTGCCTAATTTGTGGCATGTATGTATCTATTTCAAAGTTGACGAGAATGGTAGTCAGTGTATTATTGCTTGTATGAAATAGTCACAATGATGTTTATCAGATATTACAATGTGATCTATACCTTGTTGGATTTTTATTCTCATTACGATGCAAGTTGGGGAAAGGGAGGAGACTGGAAGCATGGGACAGTTGTGATACATTAATACATTAATCAAACCTTCCAGTCTGCAGTTTTAGATTTGGCGTGCTAAAAGCTTGGTGTATATGTCCCATAATATACAATCCCCTGTATTATCATAATGATGGCAAGTCTATGTATCTTTTAGTGCACCGAAGAGCGGAGACTTGACTTACTTGGAAGGTTCAAAGTGCAGATGTTTTTATCAACATAATATATTGCTTCTCTATGAACTGGTACTTCCGTTATAAAGAATATTCACATACACTTGGAACACACTCCACAATTCAATGACAGCATCCAAACATCTTGTTGATCGTCGTGCATAATAATGTTTAATTTTCTCTTCACTTCCAATCTTGAATCTCCTCCATTGATTCTCAGGAGGTGTGGTCATGTTGGTGTGAATTACTGTCTTATCTGGAGGCAGAAAATCTATGGCTTGATGAACTGGAGCTGAAACTCAAAGAAACAGAAAACCTACAGGGAGGTGCTGAAGAGATCTCTGAGGCACTTGATGTAAGTAATTGAACCTGCAGACTTGCATGAATCCTCCTTGTAGCATTCATTGAAAAATAATATGCAAAAGGTAAGCAGTTTCAAATGTCACATATATATTCAGGTTAGTGTTAAAATTTACCATGGTTTGCAACTCATTCCGATTTTAAGTAATATTGATTGATCCTTCAATTTATGTGGTAAAATATAAAAAATCTGACACTTTTTTCCAACCAATTGTGAGGAATTGTTTTGTTTCAATGCAGGCATTTCGTTTTTTTTTTTACAAAATTCACTCAATCTCGTCAATATGAACCTCATAAATCAGAGAAACATTTAATTTAATATTTAAATAATTCAGGTCCCATTATGCTTTAAAAAAACTGCAAGAAAAAAAAGAATGAATATATTTTTAAAGTCCAGATGCTGGAAATTTCTGACGCTCCCTCGCCCTCTCTCTCACTCTCACTCTCTCTCTCTCTCACACCCTCACCCTCACTCTCACCCTCTCTCACTCCCTCGCCTTCTCTTTCACTCTCTCGCCCTCTCTCACTCCCTCCGCTTCTCCAACTCCCTCAGTCTCTCTCTCACTCACCCTCCCTCTCCCTCTCGCCCTCTCTCACACTCCCTCTCACTCACTCTCCTTCTCACTCCCTTGCCCTCTCTCACTCCCTTACCCTCTCTCTCACTCTCACTCTCTCGCCCTCTCTCTCTCTCTCATTCCCTTGCTCTCTCTTACTCCCTTGCCCCTCTCTCCTCTTACACACTCACATGCTCGCACTATCTTGCATGCGCTCTTCCACTCTTTTTCTCACAGTCTCACACACATGGACCATCCTTCACCCAGTAATCCCTCTCTTACATTAATATAGGTTAATTATATTACATTAATTATATTACATTGGTATATAACTGCACTCATTCCCTTGAGTACAATAAAAGCAGAACATGCTGCAGATTCTGGGCAAGTCAGGCCACATCTGTGGGAACTGAAGGGTTACCACTTTCACTGACACCCCTTGACTTCTATCTGAACCTGAGACCACCCTCACAAAACAACTAAACTACACTGATCTCAGCTTACATGAGAGTTATAAACTCTACAAAAGCTGGTTGTGTATTAAATAGCATGAAGCTGTTGATTTGTCATGAAAGGACACATGATTGCAATGGGATCAATGTCTTGGTTGTGGAAATATCTTGGGAGCTGTTGGAAAGGAACTGCAGATGCTGTAATCGAGAAAAACACAGAGTGCTGGAGGTACTCAAGGGATCAGGCAGCATCTGTGGGGGAAATCTGGCATGACCCAGTGAGTTCCTCCAGCACTTTGTGTTTTAGGAGCTTTTGAGTTAAATTGAGATGTTAGACAAGTAGCCCAGTGGCCCTCTCACCGATATGAAGCAGTGTAACCTCCCTTGCATCTTCCACAATGCAATTCAATCTCCCACAAAACCCCTCTGAAAAGTAGTTCTAGTTCATTTGGCCAACTGTTACAAATGGCAGATGCATGGGTGGAAAATGAAATTGAAAGTTATCTTCTGAATCATCTACACAATTGTTTCCTGTTTATAAAGTCTGTGCCCTTGAGGGAATAATTTGGAACATTTGTACCTTTACTGTTCTTGCAAATATTGCTCACAACAGTATCTCTTTAATGTCAAAAGCAAGGTGTTGACAAGCACGCTATGTTGCTACGCTGCGCATCATTTACACCTTTGAAAATAGTTATGGCAAGCAACAGTACATATTGTGATTTTGAATATAGATGCGCTGTTTCATTAATTATTCATAGCCTAAGGTGACCTGTAATCAGCAGGTAAAACTGTAGTGATTACTAAAACATTTATGTATAAAAAAATGAACCAAAAATGCATAATTTCTTGCCAACCGAAGATAACATTGTGCAATTACTTGTCAAAGCCCAGAGCTACACATTTTTATACACAGGCAGATAGATATGACAAGTTAACTGAATTTGCTCTGACACACTCAGGTACATGAGGTCTACACATTGATGGGAGTAGGGTTATTTTCCAAATTGCAAAAATGTGCTTTGTTTATGTGGATAGACACATGCAAGGTATTCTATTTCCTTTTATCTTGCTGTGAAGAAAGATTGGATATTAATAGAACTTGAGTCGTATGGTGCAGTGACACTTTATTATGCACCTTTTCCATTTGAAATGTTTTGCCAGTCGGATTATTTATAACTTGATGTCAGTGCTTATAAAATATTGGAAGTTGATAATGTGGCCTGATGCCATTTGTGGTGGCCTTGCACCAGATTGTAATGTAAATATAAACATGAGGCACCTGATTAATGCCAGACTTCAAAATAATTTCCTTCCATTGCTTTGGATTTGTTTCAGTCCCTGGAAAGCGTTATGCGTCACCCTGATGATAATCAAAATCAAATCCGTGAGCTGGCTCAGACACTGACTGATGGGGAGATTCTGGATGAGCTGATCAACGAAAAGTTGGAAACATTCAACACTCGATGGGAGGAACTGTTGCAACAGGTGAGACAGATATACAGTGCTCAGTCGGACAATTTTGTAATCGTTGTGTCGGGAGGAACTGCGGATGCTGATTTGCACTGAAGACATTTTCTATATTTCCTTATCGTCTGCTTAGATCTGTCATTTTCACACCTTACCCCTCCATATCTCTAGACTCCCTCTCCACCGGCTCTCAGTCTGCCAAAGGGTCTCGTCCCGAAAGGTCATCCATTCCTTCTCTCCAGAGCGCTGCCTTATTCCTGCTGAGTTACTCCAGCATTTTGTGTCTAATTTTGTACCTTTGATTGCCTGATGAAATCTAATGTTCATGTTTTTGTAAAGATTTAGTGGCAGTGGGTCAGAATCAAGCAAAACCTGCTATGTCCGATTTTATTTCCTGAATTATTTCTGCACTTCCCTGGGATAACAGTACGGTGTGGATTGTGAACATATGGAAGATCGCTCCTAACAACTTCAGGCCAGGGAATGTCTTTAGGATTCTGAATTGCAGTTTCCTTTACTACATTTCTAATCTATGCTAGGTGCAAGTGTTATTGTCATCTGTACATTAGATGGAGAATAAAAAATTGGTTGTATTCAGAATTGTTCACTTGCTTAAAAGATTAAGTTGAGTTGAAAGGGCTTATTGTCCTAAGGCATTGAGAGCTGGCCTTGTGAAGTTGCCTTTGCATGGAGGTAATTAGTTCCTGTGTGGTTTTGTGCCTCGTCTATTACGTGTGCATCAGAGTTCTTCTGCTACCATATTCTCTTAATTAGTTTGCAAACCTTTCATGAGTCTATTTAATGGATAAATCAATTCTCTTGATTAGTGCTTTAAATAGACACAAGGTTAAAGTGGAATTCTGGATGTCTTCTCTCCTATTTGATGTTGCAATTCTATTGTAAAGTCACCCCCCCCCCCCCAGAGTGCATGACCCCAATGCTGAGTTGAACAACTTTTATGATTAACTTTCTTGGCGTAATATGGAACACAACCAAACGAATGGAAGTGCAGTCATGGTATTACAGTCGGCACATCTTTGTTTTTTACAGTGGGTCTACATTTCATAACTTTCCAATTTGGCAGAGGCGAGACAGTTTTGTTCTGTATTCCTTGAAGTTTGGTAGAATGAGGGGTGACGTTATTAAAATGTGTACATTTTTAAGGGGTCTTGACAGAATAGCTGTTGAGATGTTTTCACTCGTGGGAGAGCCATGAGCAAGGAGCTATATTGACAACATAACATGCCGGTCATTTAAAACTGAGTGCACAAAGGTTTCTTCTCTCAGACAAAGTTTCTTCTCTTCCTCTGTCCCTGAGGGAGGCTGATTGGCTATATTTAAGATGGAGATGGATAAATATGTGGAAGATCGGTGAATTGAGATTTATGTGGCTCTGGAACAGAGGAGGAATTGAGGGCAGTGGAGATTAATCGGGATCCAGTTGAATGGCCAAGCAAACTTTCACTCTGATTGTATTGTGTTCTTGTGTTTGCCGTTGTCAGTCTCTCCATTTTGTTGAGTCACTCTCAAAACAATTAAAAATAATGCCCCATATTATTGATAGCTTTTGCAATAGTGGATCTCAGAATATATTTTGCTGATGCAGCTTGAACATTTTTGTGACATAGCAATGCATTGCACAGAAAGAGTTTACCTTCAGCACCAATCATTGTGAATAAGATGCCTTCATCTCATTGATTTGAGCTAAATTTAAAACCAGCTTTCATGCACAAAGCCCTTGTTCTTAGATTTGTAATCTTTCATATTCTATTTTGTTGTAGACGAGTTGCAGTATTTTGAGCTAAATTAAAGGAGGCCTGTTTGCTCCCAGTAGACAGTTTATTATCAAGTTTGCAAAAGTTATCCTTTACTTCATGTCAATTGCTTGACAATGTTTGACTTGATCCTCATGGCCACGTGAATTAATGATGCATACAGAGCAGTGGGGTGCTGATTCTGTAGAATGATCTGCCAACCTATTGACAGCAGTGTGTGCAAATGAACACGAACTCGCAGTAACTTTAATTCAGAGATACAGCACGGAAACGAGCCCTTAGGCTCACCGAGTTCGCACCAACCAATGATCACCCCATACACTAGCACTATCCTACACACTCGGGACAATTTTACAAATCTACCGAAGTCAATTAACCTACAAGCCTCTACATCTTTGGAGTGTGTGAGGAAACTGGTGTACCATGAGAAAGCCCACACGGTCACAGGGAGAACGTACAAACTCCATACAGACAGCACCTGTAGTCAGGATCAAACCTGGGTCTCAGACACTTTAAGGCAGCTACTCTACCGCTGCGCCACCATTGCCGCCGCTGTTGTCAAATTTAGAGCAAGTTTAAAACTTGTAGTCTTCTGACTTAGCGTGGTTTATGTTTGTGGCAGGTTAAATTCTGGCAATTTTTTTAGACTATTTTCTCCGTGGTGAACTGCACCTTTCCTTTGAACATGTACATTTTGTTGCATTGGTTTTTTTTTGACATTTAAATTTTGAATGGCAAGATATTTGACAAGAATATGCACTATTATTGTTTATTTATTTGTTTTGTTTTTCATATACTGACCATTTTTTTGGTTATTTATTGTGGGTTTTACAGAGTATCATGTTTACATATCTGTTGTGCTACTGCGTGTAACAATTTCATTGTTCCGTCGGGACATGTGACAATAAGACACTCTTGACTATTTGCTTTGTATCCCCTCCGAAAATGCACATATTATTAAACTAACTCTAACTTAGTTTAAGTGACTTGTGTGAGACATTTTCCATTTTTACCATTTACAATCAGCAGAGTGATCTCCCAGACTAACTGTGGTTTTCCTCTTTACTGAAGCATGGAGGATAATTTTTAATTTTCACAGGTGGTAGTTTTTTAGGAAAAGTAATGGGATGGTGGATTGACCACCTGTTATCTTTCCACCTCTCAAAATCATTGGAAAGAAAAATTCAAGGAGGGGATATATAAATGGAGTTCTGTTACCAGTCAAGGTGTTTCTTGTAACTGAAGTTTATTTACCTGTAGGTGGCATGGTTAGCAAGTTTACGGATGCCACCAAAATTACTGGTGTAGTGGACAGTGAAGATCGGTATTTTAGATTGCAACAGGGTCTGGAACAACAGAGAAAGTTGGTCAAGGAATGGTGGAAGGAATTTAATTTGGACAAGTGCATTTTGTTCAGTTAAACCAGGGCAGGCCTCGCACAGTTAAAGACAGTTAAAGAATGGTGTGGGACAGAGAGACCTTGTGGTATAAGTATATAGTTTCCTGAAAGTGGTGACACATGTAGACAGGGTGGTCTCCTTCTTCTTCTTGCGTATGGCGTGCACAGCCTAAAGTTGTAGGACAACTTGTTCCATTTGGCCTTATTTGATTGTGCACGCCGGGTTGATTGCATTCGTCAAAACAGGGCGGACCACGTGAAGGTTGTGATCTTCCACCCCAAGACAGGGTAGTGATGAAGACATTTGGCTTTCTTGCCTTCATTGGTTAGGTCACTGGGTGCAAGAATTCTAATGTAATGTTGCAGCTATATAAGATGAGACCACACTTGGAGCATTGTGTACAGTTCTGGTCGACAAGCTGAAGGAAGGATGGCATTAATTTGGGAAAGGTGCAGGAAAGATTCACAACATTGTTACCAGGACTGAAGAGCTTGAGATGTAAGGATTGGATAGCCTAGGCCTGAAGAGTAGGGAAATAAAGGGTGACCTTAAAGAGGTTTATAAAATCATGAGAGGCATAGATAAGGTGAATGGTCACAATATTTTCTTGCAGAATAGGAGAGTCTAAAACTATTGAGTACAGACTTAGGGCAAGTTTAAAGAAGGCTTGAAGGTAACTTTTTCACACTTTTGCCAGGGTTGACATATAGAGACGTCTTTCAATTATCTTTCCTTTCATCACTCTTTGTATTTGACTGTAGATTGCCTGAAGCAGTATAGAATCTCACTCTGTAACAGTTTGAAGGTCCTAACATCACGATGGAGGGTCCTTCTCATGCTGTTTTGGAACAAGGCATTGAGTTGTACAGGTTGAAGTGTGCACAAAGGGTCCCCCACCGATGACTTCAACTCCGAGGCATTACAATACTTAGTGAAATCAGAGGCCAGTTAGGTGTTAGTATGTAAATATGTGTCGGAAGGAATTGCAGATGCTGGTTTAAACCGAAGGTAGACACAAAAAGCTGGAGTGACTCAGTGGGTCAGACAGCATCTCTGGAGAAAAGGTATCGGTGATGTTTTGGGTTGAGATTCCAAGTCTGAAGAAGGGTCTCAAACTGAAACGTCATCTATTCCTTTTCTCCAGAGATGCTGCCTGAACCGTTGAGTTATTCCAGCTTTTTGTGTCTATCTTAAGTACATAAATATCTCTCTTGGTAATGTTTTATCAGGCTCTAGAATACAATTTTGCAATAAAGACCTTATTTAAGCTTTATAATGAGTGTAGTTAAACAAATACAGCATGGAAACAGGCCCTTCAGCCCAGTGGCTGCACTAGATGTTCACACTAGTTCAATGTTATCCCTCTTTCCCATTCCCCACACACTAGGAGCAATTTACAGAGGCCAATTAACCTACAGACCCTCATCTTTGGGGTGGAGGAGCAAACATATGCATCACGGGAAGGTCATGCAAACTCCTCACAGAAAGCACCTGAGATTAGGATTGAACCTGGGTCTCTTGAGTAGTGAGGCAGCAGCTCTACCAGCTGCACCACTGTGACACCATTCTTTGTAGAAGAATTGTTGAGTTCATTTTCTTTCTCTAAAGCTGTTTATTTTTTATCAGTGTATAAGGAAGTAACATAGCAAAAGGTTCAGGGGAAAACATGTACCTGTATTTCAAAAATAATTACTGCCAATTAAAATGATTGCACTGTTTGCTAATCATCTCCTGTGTTTGGTGCTCATCTGAATAAAGATATGTTGTTTCATTTATTCATTAAGTGTTGTTACCCTTGTGAGTTAAGAGGCTGTCCCACTTGGGTGACCTAATTGGCGAGTTTAGAAGAGTGAAAAAATGACATGTTGAAGACCTCCTTCGACTATGTCGAAGACCTCCTTTGACCTCTTTCGACTATGTTGAAGACCAGCTTCGACTAGCTATGACTAACTTCGGGAAAATTGGACACCGAATAGTGGAGAGTGAAGACGACCTCCTTCGACCTCCCTTCGACTATGATGAAGACTATCTACGACTACCTTCGACTACCCTCGCTTACCTACGACTAACATGCTGACCTAATACAACCAATTACGACCTACGACGACTAAATCTACGAGTAAAATAAGTATTGATTTTTTCCATGGCGACCTTTTTTTACTCGCGGGCTTTTAGTTAACATATTTTTAAAAACGCCGTGACCTAGCTGAGGCCTCGAATACACGGGGACCACTCTCGAGCATGAAGGAGAGTTACAAATACCTCCTAAGACCTTGTGTCGACCATGCTGCGAGTATGAGTCGAGGGCAAACTCGCCAGAACTCGCGGATTAGGTCGTCCAAGAAGGACAGCCCCTTTAGGCCATCATTTATTGCCTATCCGTAACTGCTATTCAGATGTTGAGAAAGCTGTTGTTTCAGCTCAGCTCATTTTATAAAGGGTGAAACAATCCACTCTGCTGCTGGATTATCACGCGGTCATTGAGGTGAATCTCTGTCCCGTTAACTTTATGCTGCTAACTACACGTGAACTCAAATGTCAACAAATATTGGGCCTTTTCTATTCTTGCAAGGTATTCGACATTATACAAGATAACTGAACGTCTGACTCGTGTCATGATGCTTCGTGGCTAGAATCACCGTGGAACGAGAGGGCTGAGTACAGCAAAATGAAATGCGGAACTAAATCATCTAATTCAATAGTCAGTCCTGTTCAAATTCGAAGGCCTCGGAATTAATATGTGAGAAATTGCTTAGTGCACAGAAGTTGGTAATCCTGCAGCACATAAAATCAATTTTGCTTGCATATACTGAGAAATGTCATCCCTTAAGTGCTTTTGATGGAATATTGGATTAACAAAATCAGAATTCCCAATTCTTTTTCCCAGTAAAAGAAAATCAAGCAAGCACCACAACAAAATCTGTTTAACTTATTTTGTGCCTGGCAAAGAAATAGAAACTTCATTATTTATGATGAAGTTTGTTTTGTCAGTCTTTGTAGGATCTAAGATGGTTTGCTGGGTGAATTCTTGATTTGTGAGCAATTGTGAACTTCATCTGGTCAACTTAATCAGACGGATGTTCCTCAGGCATTGTTTTCTGGATTTTGAAGGAAAACATGCTTGAAGTGCAGATGTGAAAAACATCAGTGCCACATTTCTGCGTTCCTTGCATACTTGTGTTTGTGGCATTAGTATTTAAGAAAGAAAGTAGGGACACTGGTTCCCTCTTTGTTTGTGCACAGTGTGTATCTCCTTTGCTACAACGAGCAGACATTCTGGCTAAAAGCTGTGTGAGGTTGTTATTCCAAGATGTCCCAGCAGAACTGAGACCAGGTGTCTGAGAGCAGGCGATTGGCAAGCAAATGTCTTTGTGGAATTGTTGAAGTCTCCTTGCATCATTTTGCTGATGATTGGAAGGAGCCTGACAGTCCAAAGTTTATCAGTGTTAAATTTATCCTGGCGACAGTAATCAACGGCAATGGTGGTGGTATTCCTGCAGACATTCCACTTCCCTCGTCAAAATGTTTCCATAAAGATTTGACGTGAACATTCACCAAGCAATCTAAAGATTACCAACAAATATCGTCTATTCACTGCTGTTCACCTTGGACTCAATTGGAATTATTCAGTTCCAGACTGAACAACAACTTTGTAGGAAGGAACTGCGGATGCTGGTTTAAACCGAAGATAGACACAAAATGCTGGAGTAGCTCAGCGGGACAGGCAGCATCTCTGGAGAGAGGAATGGGTGACAGCCCGAAACGTCACCCATTCTTTCTCTCCAGAGATGCTGCCTGTCCCGCTGAGTTACTCCAACATTTTGAATCTATCTTGAACAACAGCTCGAGTGCAGATAAAGATGCGTGTTGAACACCAAAGAAGACGTGGTAGCAGTTCTAACGCCAAGGTTATTAATGATCAAATCTGGCATCAGAATTGCCTGCAAAATGGAACCAAAGGGAAACTTGATTTATCCTTGTCTCCACACGCTTTTGTTGCTATTTGTCCACCTCACACAAAGGATTGGTGAGCATTCTTGTTGCAGTTCCTCAAAGAATCACCTGCAGAATCACCCTCATTTTTGGAGTAATTGTTTTCATGTGCTTATCCCCATTATGTGGAGTTGAAATGTTAACTACCAGTTACTAACTGGTTCATTCCATTCACTCATCTGATAATACAAGTGGCAATTGCTTCATGTAAGTCCTACCTAATTCATTATCCTGAACAAATGAAAGCCAACTCGTATCTTCCTCATCAGCAATAAAAAAAGAACACAAATTCTACAACCATTAACATGTTGAAGAATCAGCTGGTACACAAAAATGCTGGAGAAACTCAGCGGGTGCAGCAGCATCTATGGAGCGAAGGAAATAGGCAACGTTTCGGGCCGAAACCCTTCTTCAGACTCAGCGAAGAAAATAGGCAATGTTTCGGGCCGAAACCCTTCTTCAGAATCAGCTTCCTGATGGAGCATCCCAGCCAGCATTCAGGTTCCAAGAGTAGAGAATACTGCTTTAAGTGTCTCAACACATGGATAGGACGGCTTTGGAGGGATATGGACCAGGTGGGGCTCGTGTAGCTGGACATGTCGGTCGGTGTGGCCAAGTTGGGCCGAAGGGCCTGTTTCCATGCTGTATCACTCTTATCACCTGTCTGCTCAGTTTCAAATAAGGCATGTGATAGAATCCTCAAAATGTGTGGCTTTCAAATTCTTTGATGACACACTGACTGAACTCTGCTCTGTCTGTTATCACCAACACCTCGTGGATCCACTGCAGACACATTAATATTCCTCTCCCTTCTGTTCAGGAGCAATGACATTTCGCAAGAGTATCAAAATCATTTTGGGGTTATTTGGAATGTTAACCTGGGCATGCATTACCAGACGAAAGGTTATCCACCGAGAGTAATGACCAAAAGGACTGCAGCAGATTAAGGATAAAAGCACCCGCCATCTCTGGTTACTGAAGAATGATTCATAAATGTTGTAAAAATGTCTTGAGATGTAATGCGAGAGCATTTTGGCGTGTATCACTGATAACTGCTATAATTGATATGAGGTGCCTTTTGAAAATGGTGTCCCTTCACCCACCCCCTTCCCATTGTGACATACTCTTAAATTTTCATCCATATATCAGAATTTTTCTCCTTGCAATTGTGCTGTTTACATTTCTCCCGTATCTGTGATTAATGAAGCTAATGAGCTGAGCTAAGAATATTTGATTGATGTAAACATATGACTAATCAAGTGGGTTTACAACCATCCTTCAGTATTTTTCTCCATTTAGAAAATCATCCTTAATATTCCACTTAATATATTACTTTCCTTTTTATTGAAACTGAACATTGTGACATGGAAACTATTGCAAAACTCTTTAAATGAGCTATTTGCTTATTGTTATTGACAGAGGATCTGGGAGTTCTGCTGATGTGAGAGGAGGCAGAGAGTGTTAATGACTTGTTTTTCTCCCTGACCCTTGCAGGCTGTAAGAAGACAGAAAGTCCTTGAGCAGAGCATTCAATCAGCGCAGGAGACGGACAAAACTCTTCGTTTAATCCAAGAATCTCTTGCATTGATTGACAAACAGCTGACGTCATGCATTACCGACAGAATTGATGCAGCTCAGGTTCCTCAGGAAGCACAGGTACGTCAGAATCCTTCACTTAGTTACTTTGTTAAAATAACAAACATTATCTACATTTTATGTGAACTGAGTAATTGTTGAAATCAATTATAAGGACAGGGGTATTTTACCTGGCCTATTGTACAAAGGATCTGCTAAATTAGAGTATTGAAAGTCGACACATTTTTTCCCCATTAGATCAGCCTACTCATGCATTGGACATGACAATAAAACAAAAGCGTGCTGTTACGAAAGCTGACCAGTCACATGGCTTCTCCTGGTTATGCTGCACAAAAATAACATTATTCATACATTTGCATTTATTTAATTGTGTTTCTTTTATTATTGCCACCAGTTATTCTGGCCATCTACACTCATATATTCACCTCCCATCCAATTTCCCTTTTATCCCCTCATTTCCCTTTTCTGTTTTGACCACCCCCTTCCTCCCCGCCACACCGTTTCAGCTGAACCCTTTCACCTATGTCCCTCTCTCTGCCTTTACATTTCATTCCTGTTACCTTCTTTATCTGTTATCTGTTTTCTGTTATCTGACACCCTTTTGTCTCTTGTCCACCACTAGCTTTTTATCATTTACTTTGCCCATTTGCCAATCAAACCACCCTCACCTCCATCCTCTCATCACTTAGAACATTGTATAGGTATGGGCTCTTTGGCCCACAATGTTTGTGCCAAACATGATGCCAAGTTAAAGTGATCTCATCTGCCTGTCCATGATCCATAACCCTCTATTTCTTGCACTTCCATGTGCCTGTCTGTTGAAGGGGGCTTTATCTGGTTGGCTGCCAGTGACTAGTGGAGTTCTGCAGGGGTGGATGCTGGGGCCGCTACTCTTCACGCTGTATATTAATGATTTGAAGGCTCTGTGGCCAAGTTTGTGGATGATACAAAAATAGGTGGAGGGGCAGGTAGTGTAGAGACAGAAGGGACTCTGCAGGAGGACTTGGGTGGGTTGGGAGAGTGGGCAGGGAAGTGGCAGATGGAATATCATGTAGCAAAGTGTGGGGCCATGCATTTTGGTAGTAGGAATAAAGGCATAGACTATTTTCTAAATGGGGAGAGAATTCAGAAATCAGAGGTGCAAAGGGACTTGGGAGTACTGGTGCAGGATTCCCAAAGAGCGAATCTGCATTCGAATCGGCAGTAAAGAAAGCAAGCTCAGAAGGGCTTGTATACAAAAGCAGGGATGTAATGCCGAGGCTCGAAAAGGCACTGATAAGGCTGCATTTGGAATATTGTGAGCACTTTTGGGAAAGCATGTGCTGGAGAGGGTCCAGAGGAGGTATACAAGAATGATTCCAGGAATTAGTTGGTTAACTTATGATGAGCATTTGTCGACACTGGGCCTATACTTGCTGGAGTTTCGAAGAATGAGGAGGGACCTCATTGAAACATACAGAATAGTGAAAAGCTTGGATAGAGTGGATGTGGAGAGGATGTTTCCACTAGTGGGAGAGTCTAGGAATAGAGGTCATAGCCTCAGAATTAAAGGACGTTAAGGTGATGAGGAGAAATGTATTTAGTCAGAGGGTGGTGAATCTGTGGAATTCTTTGTTACAGAAGGCTGTCGTGGCCAAGTCAGTGGTTATTTTTAAGGCAGATATGGATAGATACTTGATTGGTACAAGTGTCAGAGGTTATGGGGAGAAGGCAGGATAATGGGGTTAGAAGGGAGAGATAGATGAGCCATGATTGAATGGTGGAGTAGTAGATGGGCCGAATGGCCTAATTCTACTCCTATCACTTATGACCTTATCACCTTATGAAATGCTACTATCATATCTGCCTCCTCCACCACCCCTGGGAATGCATTCCAGGTTTCCACCACTTTGTGTGAAACAACTTTCTCCGCACATCTCCGTTAACCTTTCCTCCTCTCACCTTATAGCTATGCCCTCCAATGTTGGACATTTCCACCCTGGGAGAAAGGTTCTGACTGTTTACCCTATCTATGCTTCTCATAATTTTATGTACTTCTATCACATCTCCCCTCAACCCCCTACGTTCCAGAGAAAACAATCCAAGTGTATCAAACTGTTCCCTGTTGCTGAAACCCTCTAATCCAGCAACACTCTGGTAAACTTATCTGCACCCGCTCCAACTCCTCCACATCTTTCCTGTAATGGGTGACCAGAACTGCACTCAATACCCCAAATGCAGAAAGGGTCCTGACCTGAAACATTGCCTACCCATTCCCTCCACAGCTGTTGGCTGACCTGCTGAGTTACTCCAGGATTTTGTGTTTTGCTCACAATTCCAATACATTATCTGCAGTTAGACAAAAATGCTGGAGAAATTCAGTGGGTGAGGCAGCATCTATGGAGCGAAGGAAATAGGCAAAGTTTCGGGCTGAAACCCTTCTTCAGACTGACATGATTGGCAGTTCTTTGTTTCTCTATTTCTGGAAATCTAGCTTCCTTTCAAATCACGCTACTGTGCTTCATTTCATGCTTCATCTTTTCTTGCCAGTTATTGAGTATGAAGCATGATCTGGTCATTCTCCAGTATTTTTGTTCTCCATTTCAAGGAGCCAAGCCAGCCACCCTTACCCAGGTGATTCACCTTTGTGTTGCATATCCAAGGGCATACCTTGTTTTTACTCCTCATGCTAAAGTATTCTCAGTAACTCTTGTGGAAATGTATACAATCTCCCTTTAGCAGCTTTGTCACTTCAAGGTTAGGTTTCTGATCCCTGACTTTCTACAATGACGTTTAAGGGTAGAGTTGCTGCCTTAGAGCGAATGCAGCTCCGGAGACCCGGGTTCGATCCCGACTGTGGGTGCTGTCTTTACGGAGTTTGTACGTTGTCCCCGTGACCTGCGTGGGTTTTATCTGAGATCTGCGGTTTCGTCCCACACTCCAAAGACGTACAGGTTTGTTGGTTAATTGACTTGGTATGAATGTAAATTGTCCCTAGTGAGTGTAAGATAGTGTTGATCCATGATAGCGGGGATTGCTGGTCGGCGCTTACCTGGTGGGCCGAAGGGCCTGTTTCCACGCTGTATCTCTAAAACTAAAAACTAAAACTAAAACTAAAACTCTGACATGATTGACAAAACCCTCCTTATCCAGCTTGTGTCTCACTTTATCCAGCCCAGGAGGACTATCTTCATTTTGTTCCATTTTTATGTGTCTTCTCCTGGGCAGGAAACCTCTGGTAATAGCTTTTCTTCCCAGCATACATTGCCACAACTGGAATTGGCCAAGGGTGCATCCTTGGACTGTTCCTCCTCTTTGTTTAAACTTCATTCTTTGCTGCAGTCAACTGCAACAAGGTTATCCGTGTGCACCAATGACAGAGAATGCAGGCTCACTAGCTTCTCCCAACATCTCCGCTGCATCTTGGATGCCAGTCTACTTGTCTAACACCACTTGTGGATCCTTGAATTTTTTTCCATTTAAACTTTAGGAAGACACTACAAACTCAGTTCTTTCACCTGTGATTCCATCTCCTTCCCTAGTTACTGCCTCTTGTTGCGCCTTATATCTCAGAAACTCACCATCTCGTTCATGTCATGCTGAGGCTCTGATTCCATGTCCTTCCTCAACACAATGACCATCTGCTCCGTACATCAAAGTAGTGTCTTGATTCCCAATTTCACCCATTGAATTCCCCATTTATGGACGTCTCTTCCCGACTTTCCTCTCTTTCTTCCTACCTTCCATAAATCCATTCATAATGCACTGAATTGCCAGTAATCTGCTCTACAATAACATCAACCATCTGGTGCTCTCTCACTGAATGTGTTGGTGTTCTTGAGGTCAAAAGGAAAGGACTGAGTCTTTTGCTTAGAAACCCCCAACACCTTTTTCTTTTCCCTTTCTCTGTCACCTTTGCTATTCACTTGAACACATGTGCAGCCGGTCCCCACATCTCACCTCTCACATTCTTGCCTTCAGTCACCTATGTCCATTTCTGCAAAATGGCCTCCCTGAACCTCAACGAGTATTTTCATATTTCATCAGGTTTTCGTGCTCGGTTGAGCTTAACCATTCAGTTCTCGGCTGACAGGCATTAATTCCCCATTGCTTTGAGAAATGGTTTTAGGAAGTCTTGCACGTTATTTTGAAGGGGAGTAACACAATTATCCCAGGTATCGTGGCAAATATTCTCTTTGTAAGTGTACTAAAATAGATTATCAGGCCATTGCAACTCATGGGCTTTTGTTGCACCCAAATTAGGTGATACATTTTATCAACATTGTTTAGTTGACTGAAATATTCAGAGGTATCCCGAAATGAATATGAAAAACGTATTTTGATGCAAACGTTCCTTTTAATTACAAATGCGTGGTGCGCTTCCTCAGGTGTAAAGGAAATAATTGAATATAGGTTTTTGACATTTGATTTATTTTGTGCAGGAGAGTGAGAAAGTTGTTGAAAATTGTGGCTTCTGAAGTTGTTATAATTGCCTACTCTGGGCAGTGTGGACAGAAGTTGACCAGTGAATCATGCAACCTATCTATGGTCACTTCTGTGAATTAGTTTGTTTCCATGAATAACGAGGCGTTAGCGATGCGCAGGTGCCGACAATGCTGACTTACAATTTGAGGCATCTGCACAGGTGCCATAAAACTACTGGGGACCTTCATATTTGCAGCCGTTTCCCATGGAGAAAATAACCAGCTCAATGAACTAAGCAATCAAGTTGTCTGCGAGCTGTATAATGTGACTGTGCACTTCATCAGCTTTTTTTGCTGAATCCTAGGAGTATTATAAGCAAGATAACGGTGCCTCTGATTGTCATTACCACACCAGTCAGATTCCTAGTTGTATGACATAGAAGGCTCTTGTCCCTGCCTTTCTGAAAAGTAATACACTCTGCTTCCATTTTTTGTGAGACAAATCCAACTATTTTCACTTTGGATTCAGTAAAATAACAATTTCAAGACTGGATGGCCTGTATCTCTCCTGCATAATTAATTCAAAATTCACAAGTAGACAAATGTAGTGGTTGAAAATAGGCATATGTTTGTGCGTTTGTGTGGGAGACGAACATATGTAGAAGAAGGAAACATGATTTTGTCCATCTTAGGTGAAGTTTTCTTTTGGTAGCAGTAAAGAAGGGTTGACGTAAGGTACAAAGTCAACAGTGTTTATTGGCTTTAATTAGAAACATTCTGCTTTGAAAGAGGAATTAACAGAGTAAATGGTGAAACATTTTTTTCACCTTAATCCTCATTGAAGAGCAGACTAATTTAAATTAGAAAGAGTTTGATTTAACAATGTTAAAATCTATCATGCATGTTATGGTCATTATTTTCCTCCAAAACACTGGATTTCTTCATTGATCATGTTATCCCAAAACGGATTAGATACAAATCCATTAAATGAAACCAAGGAATCCCCAGGTGCCTATCTTGTTGTGGCACGATTAACACAAAGGATAAATTTGACAATGGTGAAAAGTAATCCCTTTCAAATTACATTAGCAAACGTTCAGTTTGAAATTCACATAAAAGAAAATGAGTGCTAATATAAACCGTTAGTTTGAACAAGGACTGTGATCTGAGAGAAAATAAAGCAACCCTGAAATCATCGGCGTGGAGCGGGCGTGCTTTGTTACTTTGTCAGCCCCGCAGGTGGTTTCTATTTGTATGCATTGGGTATGCAAGCAAAGAATTTCATTGTGCCTAGTCACAAGTGACAATAAAGTATTCTCTGAAGAAGGGTTTCGGCCCGAAACGTTACCTATTTCCTTCGCTCCATAGATGCTGCTGCACCCGCTGAGTTTCTCCAGCATTTATGTGTACCATAAAGTATTCCCATTCTGTTTCCTATCCTTTACTCTTGGTAATCTTATCCGAAGCATTTCAAGATGTATAATGTGCTTTGCACACCACCCTGTGGCTGTTCAAAGCGAATGCTGGAAAGCAGCTGAAGAATCGTGACTGATACTGTCATTTCACAATTTATCTTAACCTTCCCTCTTCTTAATCTCAGCTCTTTTCGTGACGTAGCCACTCATTTTGCAAAGTGTTACAGAGTCACTCAAGCCCAATTATCCCAGCACCCAGTTTTGCTCCATCTCTGGTCTGCTCTGAACATTTAACTCTGCTTTATCTTCCATTCGATCATTCATACTGTAGCTTTCTTCCTTATCATTGCCACCCAAGGAGATTACTACTTCCCACAAAAGCACCCTGAGAGGAATCATCATCAATAATAATTTCATAGGGCTATCAATGCAATGTGATTAAAGATGATGGGATCCATTCAGTGGCTTCTTTTATCTATCTTGATGTGCATCCTGCTGTTATAATGCATTTTCTTAAGTAATCCCAGGATAATTTATTTGTAAATCTCCAGGAACAGGGAGGGACTGCCGAGGTCCAATTTATTCTCCAGCACAGATGTCGAGGCTTCGTAGAACTACCAATATGTCCTCTTGCTTCTCTTTAGTGGTGCCTTAAGTTTCACCATATCTCTCCAAACATCAATGAGAATCATTTGACTACTATATGAACAGAGTGCGTTTCAAGAACCAGTCTGTAAATTATTTTGAAAATATCACTGGTATGGCGTGTGAATATTAATCAGGTGCTACGTCTAAGGATATGTGCAGTGTTATTTCAATATTTGATTGGGTTACATATATCAAAACAAACCAAACTCTTCTGCGCAGGCAACATTCTGAATTTATAACAACTGAAGAAATTAAGTTGTGAAAATTCATGGAGTGATTATTTTGATTTATTAATATTAAATATTATTTTTATCGTGCATTTTGTGGGACCTGTGAAATTACCTGATTTTGATATATTAAATTCTGTTTTGGATATCTATAGATTGTCGAGGAAATTGGGGGGTTTTTTTGCACAAAGGAAATCTCAGAAAGTATAGCCATCCAGGGTGGATTAATTAAAATGTAAAAACTAAACGGAACATAGACAAGGTGATGAACTGGATCCCTGCTCAAATAATTTAATGAGTCCTGAATCAATAATTCACTTTCCCTCAATTTTATAACTAATTTAAACTTTGCTAATCTTAAATTTGTTTGTTGATGCTGAAATAGTATCTGCATGGTCCTGTAACCCTCTTACAGGAGTATCATATATTATAGTCATAGCCATACAGTGTGGAAACGGGCCCTTCAGTCTAACTTGCCCACACCGACCAAAATGTTTCCATGTTCACTCGGCCTGTCCTGCCTGTGCTTGGCCTTTATCCCTATAAACCTGTCCTGTCTAAATGTTTCTTAAAAGTTGCAATAGTACCTGCCTCAACAACCTCCTCCAGCACCTTGTTCCACGTACCCACCAGACTTTGTTCAAATCTCACATGAAAAACTTACCCCTCAGGTTCCTATTAAATCTTTCCCCCTTCAAATTGAACCTATGTCCTCTGGTTCTTGATTCCCCTTCACTGGGCAAGAGACTCTGTGTGTCTAGCCGATCTATTCCTCCCATATTGATGTGGAATGGCTATACATTGTCTCAACTGAATAGACTGTCTATGGACTGAAAAGCACTGGCACTAATCATTTATTTGTAATCTGCAGTTATCTTGAACTGCTCTCCATGTTGTATGCACATAAGATTATTTCCAAGAGCAGCTTCAGATTCAATCCAGATTGATGGAGGCACATGACCTGTCTGTGGTCTCTGAGAGAGCCTTTTCTGAAACCAGTTAGTGGACTTGTAATGAGTTCTGAGTGAATGTGGCTCTGGAGCAAGGTTGACAAGAGATCAGAACAAATTGGCAATCCATATCAGTTACAGTCACTCAGCCATGCTGCAATGTGTGAAGGGAAATGTACAAATTGCATCAGGATGAGTTTGCTGTTGCAGCAAAGTAGACAGAGCTTTCCTATATATCATGGCCATGACAGAAATGCTCAAGTGTACCAGCAGAATGATCCATTTCCTTTTCTGCTTTTTTCTTTCTTTTCATGAACAATCAAATACCAAGGATCGTTAATACAAAGAGTACCAAGCACAATTATGAGCATTAGAAGTTAGAGTTTGATTGACCTTAAAGTAGACTGCAATGTTCTGTTCTTTGCAAACATTGCACTTTATATCAGACACAATTGCCCAGTGATTATGTATTCCTGAACCTCGATCAAATAAACTAGATAATGGGACTTCGAACACCACCATGGGGGTGGTAGAAACGGAATTCTGTTTTGATCATGGGAGTAAGGAGACAAAACCCAATGAGTTTAATAATGTCCATGGGGAGGGGCAACCTATTGTTCTTTGACATTCTGACTCGCTGTTCGCTGAAGTCCATGGTGACTTAACGAGCTGTTTAAGAGCATCAACGGTACAAGATCCACTCTTACCTTCTCAGAAGAACTATTGCTGGATAAATATGGGGAGGAATCTTCTTTTTGGCCAGCGGATTTGCAGAAGGTTTACTTCCAGCGTGCCCCAGTGAACAATCTTAGTTTAGTTTACAGATACAGCACGGAAACAGGGCCTTCGACCCCGTCGAGTCTGCACCGACCAGCAATCCCTACACATGAACTCTACCGTACTTGCACGAGGGACAATTTTACATTTACCAAGCCAATTAACCTACAAAACCTGCACGCCTTTGGAGTGTGGGAGGAAACTGAAGATCTCGGAGAAAACCCAAGCAGGTCCCGGGGAGAATGTACAAACTCTGTACGGACAAGCATTCGTAGCCATGATCGAACCCAGGTCTCTGGCGCTGTAAGGCAGTAGCTCTACCACTGCGCCACCGTGCCAGCCACAGCCTTCTGCTGTGATGCTGCCTCGCAAACGATTGTAGACAACCATCACAACACAGGCACAGCAAGTGTGTCAGGTTCCATCAGTACTGGTATATCCATGCAATTCTCTCTCAGGATCATTGCTTGACCACAGTTACAAGGCTGGACCTCAACCATTGTTCTGGAGTTCAGTGCATCTACTCAGTTACTTGTGTGGAAGCTGATCGATGCAAGTGTATTTGCTGGACATTAATAGGAAGATTGGAAGAATGCGAGGAATGGATCGGGTAAATGCAGTCTTTTGTCCAGAGTAGGAATTGTGAACCAGAGGACATATGCTTAAAGTGAAGGGGGGAGAGATTTAATGGGAGCCAGAGGGGTTACTATTTCACGCAAAGTATGGTGGATGTATGGAACAAGCTGCCGGAGGAGGTAGTTGAGACGGATATAATTGCAACCTTTAATAAACATTTAGAAAGGTACATGGATAGTCTGAGGAAGAGCCTCGACTTGAAAAGTCGCATATTCCTCTTGTTCAGAGATGCTGTCTGACCCTCTGAGTTACTCCAGGTTTTTGTTTCTATCTTCAGTACATTGATAGGGTAGGTTTAATGGGATGCAGCTGGGTGGTGTGGTCAAGTTGGGCCAAAGGGTCTATTTCCACACAGTATGACTCTGTGACTCTCTAATTAAATTCAAACTCAAGGCAAGAAATAAATAAAATGTCTGAATATGTAGTTTGACGATAGCATTCACTGGCACATGGCTTCCCAATCATCCAGGATGGTACTAGCATGTGTGAGCAACAGTGCGGACATTTTATTGACTATCAATTACCCCTGTTCCCTGTTATTTATCTTCTCACTCTCATTAATTTTAGGTTTTCCTTTGTTTCAGTGGAAAGTAGCATCATAATTTTCTGTTTCTTGACCGATGGCCTGTGATATGTTGGCCTTGTGAAAGAACACTGGTTATTCACTGCCACGGCAATGGCCCCTTTTCATCCAATGTTTCAGCAGTTTAATGTGATGGATTGTACCAGCCCTTGCCAAACTGTCACATAAACCATAATGCTGAGTAGAATCCTTATCTCGGTAGATAGTGAATAATGCAGCACATATGAAGGAGCTGAAAAGAAGATATGTTTACCCTCTCGAGAAGAGCACATATGAATCCATTAGTGGTGAAAAAAAGTTATCCACACTCTGATCCAGTTGACAGCAATTCTAGTGGAACATTTGTTCATTCCACTGTTCAAAAAACGTCCTCTAATTTCAACAGAAAAGGGGTAATCTGGTTTTGGACTAGTTCAAGCATTGTCTTTACCACCAACTCAGCTTAATATTTCCAGTCAATCTTTTTCTATTCTGCTGTTTGTACTCATCGATGTATTTATTGTTGTTTAGGTTTACGTTTATTATTGTCTCATGTATTGAGGTGCAGTGAAAATATAGAACATAGAACAGTACAGCACAAGAACAGGCCCTAAGACTCACAATGTCTGTGTCGAACCATCTGATGCCAAGACCATCTCCTATCTGCCTGCACATATTCCACATCTCTCTATTCCATGCATATCTACTGTACATTAAATGCCACTACTGTATCTGCCTCAACTACCACCTCAGACAGCACGTTCCAGGCACTCCACACCTTCTGTGTAAATAAAAGTTGCCCTGCACATCTCCTTCAAATTTTGTCTCTCTCACCTTGAAGTTGTGCCCTCTAGTATTTGATTTTTCTATCCTGGTAAAAAGGTTTTGACTGTCTTCCTTATCTATGCCTCTCATCATGTTATATACTTCTATCAGAACTCCCCTCAACCTTTGACGTTCCACAGTTATTCTCAAACTGAGATCCTTGGACCAAGATTCCAGTGTCTTGAGAAACATCCCTCTGTATAGAGCCTGTCAAACCATTTTACAGTTTTGCACGTTTTGACAAGATCTTCCTTCATTCTTCTAAACCCGAGAAAATCCCATGTAACCGAACCCAACCTCATATGTCAAATCTGTCATCACTGGGTCCAGCGTGGGGAATCTTTGCATCAAGCTCTCTGACAAGTGCATCATGGGCTGCCACAGTGATTGAGTTGCTGCCTTACAATGCCAGAGACCCGGGTTCGATCCTGACTATGGGTGCTGTCTGTATGGAGTTTGTACGTTCCCCTGTGTCTGCATGGGTTTTCTCTGGGTGCTGCAGTTTCCTCCCACATTTCAAGGAAGTACAAGTTTATAGATTAATTAGCTTTTGTAAATTATCCCGAGTGCGTAGAATAGAACTAATGTACAGGTGATCATTGGTCAACGTGGACTCGGTGGGCCGAAGAGCCTGTATCTCCAAACTAAACAAAATACTTCTGAGTTAGAGGCCAAAGCAATTTATAACTATCTATGTCGTCTTTATTGTTAGAAATTCTCATTATTTACATTTCTTAATCCCACTGCTGTGTCAGGTAGGCTGTGATGTGAATCACTAGTAGAGACAGAACTGTTTCTCCAGCGTGTATGCGGAGTCATTGCAATGATGAAGGAGGATAAGGTCAGTGTGGCAGCGAGATAATGAATTAGTCATTGGTGGCATCACAGGCTGGTTTACTGCAAGGCTGTCAACTAATGTGTGTTTATTGGCTCGAATGCTGCAGAGAACACTGTGCATTGTGAGTGTAGACATAGAACACCAGACTGAAACATGTACAAGGAGCCTGCTGGGAAAGGGTGTTTGGGACCTAGCGAAGGGAGCAATTGAAGGACAACTGTTGCAACTCCCCTGTTTTCATGGGAACGAGAATTGGATCAGGATTAGTAATTAATGGTGATGTGGAAGTGAACCACAGTATCCAGAAGGCAACATCCCTCTAAAATATAAGAGGGGTGCGGAAAGGAGAATGTTTTCAAATAATATCATTTTTGAGATGCAGGGAATGGCATTTCTTATGGTTTTATCAGCCACGGCCGGAAGCTAAGTTCAGAGCTGTCACAGCCTTTGTGCATTAACATTTGAGTTACTGCGCCTTGTTATTGCCTTCACCATGAAGCTTTCACTATATTGGACGTACACGTTGAAGTTGAGCATGAAAAACAGAGGCTGAGGCATCAAGCTTCACCCACGAAGCAGTCAACAATAATAGCTTTCATTTGTCTCCTGGGTCTGAAGTAACAATAAGTCCCAGGTCATGGCATCGTATTTCAACAGGAGATGGGGCAAGACAGCTTCAGAGGAGGAGGAGGAAATAAGGGGAAACTTGCATCTAGTTTCCGCAGAACCATCCATTATGTTTATCAGCTTCCCTATGAATAAACCAGGCTGCAGAATAGAGAACGTGGGGCAGATTCCTGAATAATGAATCCAGCCTTTGTGCTTTACTAGTACCTGGTCCATTAATGAATACAAACCTTTTCTCTTCACAAATGCTCCATAGTTGATGCAAAGTGCCTCACACTCGCATAAATTCCATCAACACACTCTGGAATCCTTCCAAGCAATGATAGATATGTACCATCCAGTCTATTAGAAAATTAATAGGTAGGGTGTTGCCAGTTGGAAAGCTACTGTTTGCTAGTCATTTGATATGTTCACAAGTCCCAGGCATGTTGATATCATCCATGGTTGGTTAGAAGTGGTAACTTCTTGTATAGAACATTACCTACAGATTGCTTTTTAAGCCCAAATCCCAAGCAAGAGCATATACAGTAGAGAGTTGGAGGCAATAACTAAAGTTATCCCTTCACACGAAGCTGCTCCAGCAGTCTGTAGATGTGGATCCTGGTAGCAGTTTAGGTACCATTGTACTTCCATTCCATTGGATTTGGTGAATTTTTATTGTAGAAGCCATTGTATCATTAAAAATACTTGCAAATAGTCAACTTTGCAATTTTAAAATGCAGCAACAACCAAAAATGAGGACAGGAATCTGCAGCAGGGGAATGAAAGTGAACCATCTGAAGTAACATTCAGCAATGTTCAGCATGAAAAATAATTTTAATAAACTCTCTGTAATAAATAAGCTTCATAAACAACTCCCTCCACTTTGTGAGGCAACTCTGATGGATGTGTGTGTGGCGAATGCACGTTGGATGACACCACCTTTCAGTCTGTAATATATGTGGAGTTATCACTCTTCAATGGGTTTACACATGGCAATCGCCTCTCTTTTCCCTGCACTTAGACCTTGTAATATTGAATGTACCAGATATCATGAGAATAATAATAATAATAATAATAAATTTTATTTATGGGCGCCTTTCAAGAATCTCAAGGACACCTTACAAAAATTGAGCATGTAGAGGAAAAACATGTAAGGGGAATGAAATAAATAGTAGAGACATGACTAGTACACAAAGTAAAGACAGAATTCAATACAAAATACAGTATGAGGCAATTAATGCACAGATGAAAAGGGACGGGGACGTGGGGCTAAGGATAGGCAGAGGTGAAGAGATGGGTCTTGAGGCGGGACTGGAAGATGGTGAGGGACACGGAATTGCGGATCAGTTGGGGGAGGGAGTTCCAGAGCCTGGGAGCTGCCCTGGAGAAGGCTCTGTCCCCAAAACTGCGGAGGTTGGACTTGTGGATGGAGAGGAGACCGGCTGATGTCGATCTGAGGGACCGTGAGGGTTGGTAGGGGGAGAGGAGGTCAGTGAGATATGGGGGGGCCAGATGGTGGAGGGCTTTGTAGGTGAGGACCAGGATTTTGTAGGTGATCCGGTGGGAGATGGGAAGCCAGTGAAGTTTTTTGAGGACTGGAGTGATGTGATGCCAGGATTTGGTGTGGGTGATGAGTCGGGCGGCTGCGTTCTGGACCAGTTGGAGTCGGTTGATGTAGGTGGAGCTGATGCCAAGGAGAAGTGAGTTGCAATAGTCCAGTCGGGAGGAGATGAAGGCATGGATGAGTCTTTCAGCAGCAGGCGGTGTGAGAGGGTCTGAGTTTGGCGATGTTGCGGAGATGAAAGATGGAGGTTTTAATGACATGGCGGATGTGAGGCTCAAGGGAGAGGGTGGAATCAAAGATTACGCCAAGGTTGCGGGCCTGGGGAGATGGGGAGACAGTGGTGCCGTCGATGGTGAGAGTGGGGTTATTGATTTTGCTGAGTGTGGCTTTGGAGCCTATGAGGAGGAATTCTGTCTTATCGCTGTTGAGTTTGAGGAGATTATGTTAATGGAGGCCAAGGCAATTAAGAATGGGGAATTGAGGAATTTCCTCAATTAAGAATTGAGGAAATTAAGAATGGAGGCCAAGGCAATTTTCCGCTGGAGTTGCTTCGACTAACCACTGATTGAACCTAACAAAAATCAGATCTTACCACATTGCATTTACAAATTAAGCAAAATGTATGTTAATAATATCTGATGAACAGCATCGTAAGTTCATTGTACCCAATTATGCAGGCTAACTAGATTGAGCTCCCATCTCAGCAACGTCTTGCACCAATGGCTGGATTACTGAGATGAACAGCTCAAATTTAAAGGCATTTGCACACTTGCAGACTTATTTGCATTTTTGGTGGATCCATCTTCACAATGGGTGTTCTGTATTTATCAGGGTTTGTTTACATGAACAGTGGGAGGGTAAGGACATTTGGGGAAGGGACTAGTATTAGAATATGATTTGATTATTAATGGTGTCATGGATTATGGGGCAAAGGCAGGAGAATGGGGTTGAGAGGCAAAGATAGATTAGCCAAGGTTGAACGGCGGAGTAGACGTGATGGTCAAATGGCCTTATTCTGCTCCTAGAAATTATGAATTTATGACTATAATTCCTGGACAGAGATGAGGTGAAAGTGAAGTTTTAATATGAATTATGTGGTACCCAAGCATCATTGGATGCATGTGACAGAGTGTGACCCAAGCCTGTTGTGTGATGGAGTAAGCAACCTGAAATTCCACAGAGGCAAAACTGTGGGCTTTGGACGTTGGCATGTTTTCTATGCAACACCAAATGTATTCAATGTTTCAAAGGCTTTTCAAAATGGAGCATTGGGACTTAAGGGAGATTTGTTTGAAGTGTGACAGCAAACAGATGTAATTGCCTGCCTAAATTAATGTAGAATGAGAAAATAAAAATCAAGTGAAGAGTGTTTTATTGTCATATGTCCCAGATAGGACAATGAAATTCTTGCTTGCTGCAGCACAACAGAATATGTCAAAATAGTACATAACGGGAGAAAAAAAGTTCAGTGTGTATATATACACATGCACACATACTCAATAAATATACACATATAGTGCAATAATAATAATAATAATAGTCTGTTGTAGTTCAGAGCTTATTTGTTGTGTTTAATAGCCTGATGGCTGTAGGGAAAGAAGCTGTCCCTGAACCTGGACATAACAGGTTTCAGGCTCCTGTACCATCTTCCTGATGGCAGTGGTGAAATGAGTGGCCAGGATGGTGTGGGTCTTTGATGATGTTGGCTGTCTTTTTGAGGTAGCCACTTCGATAGATCCCTTCGATGGTGGGGAGGTCAGAGCCGATGATGGACTAGGCAATGTTCACAACTTGCCGAACCAGCCCACGATGCAACCAGTCAGTATGCATCCATTTATATTAGGGGATGTAATTTCTAAGCTTTGAACATTAGTGCAATTATAACGTTCCATCTTGCCAGCACCCACACAGAAAAATACTCAGCAATTATCCCTTAGGTGAAGCAACGAGTTGACAACATTTTGATCAATAAATTATAGCCTTGTAGCAGTGAATATATGAAGTCGGGTAGAAACTATAGTGGCATTTTTTTTTGCAATTCATTTGTAAGATAAGTTTTCACCTGGATGTAGAATGTGATCTATTTGCCCACGTGAAATAGTTAACAGTGCATTTGCAGCAGTAACCTGGAATGATCATTACTTTTTCTATTGACACACAAACTCTTGCAGAGAAGCAGCTCTATCCTCTGACCTTCCTGAGATGATTCATCAAGCTCGATGCTTACCCAATTTTAGATAGCGGAGACTGATATTAATGCCTCCATTATGTGGGTATAGTTACAGAGCAGTGCATTAAGGCTAAATATTTCCAGCAATTATTTTTTTCTTCAGAGACTTGCCGTGCTGATATACTAATGTGTGAATGGGAAGATACCGAGTTATTAGTTTGCAATTTCAGGAAAAAAATGTATATTACTGCAAAAGTCTTTTGGAGAATGGCAATAGACTGACTTTTACAGAAGGTAGTGATTACGGTGTAATGGTCTGTCGATAACAGGATTAACAATTTGAATAATTAAACTATGTATGTGTATCAGTGACATTTGTCGGGTTGTTAAACTCTAGAAAAATTACCATGCAATTGACTGTAGATAAATGTCCAAGTCCTCCTTTCCGCCCTCTCTTCCCTTCCCTTGATAAGCCAGTTGCTCCTATCTGTGCAACTGTGTGTGAAATGTCTGATTGCTGCTTAGCTTAAGCTAACTATTAATTAACTGTTATAATATCTGGGGACATTGCAGTAGTGTTAATTTGCTGTTATAATGTAAAATTGGCACATTGCCATGCTTGCGCAAAGATTTTTAATTTGAATCCCAGTCCACATCAATAGTTGCAAGCTTACCACGGGATGCAAAAGCCGCTGTACACAATATGTGCAGCATATAAAATTCTTGATTACATTGAAGCAGAAAATTTGTACTGGGTGTCACTTGACATTGAAAGCATTTGTCAAATAGACCACGTTAAATTGAAAGGGTATTATCTTTGCTTGTGATTAGAGAATTAATAGAGCTGAGGACATAGATCAGTAATGTGCTTGAATCTGCCAAGATAGAATTTCTTACAGCTTCGCTTTATTCACTTATTATTGCTGTATGAGTTCCGTCAAGTTCACACGAATACTGCACATTATGATTCAGTGCATGTCAATGGTGTACTTTGCCTTTTGTTACAATTTAGTTTTTTTTAGTTTTAAAGATTTTCATTATATCATCTTCCTAAATAAAATAATGCAGGTTGGACCTTATCTGATGATACACATTTTAAATCAGTTCAGTTTTCTGGAGAAATTGCAAGGTTTTTCAGTAAATAATACTTTGATATGAAATGTAATAAATCAGCAAAATGTTGAAAGTACCATACCTATAACTGATAAAAATTGAAATTCATGAGCTGCGCTTATTCAAAGTGGATTCATTGATAATCATTAAATGCATTTGGTATTCTATTCTTTCACAACATTCTTTTATCCACAATGAATAGTCACTGTATTTCTATGAATTCCACCTACTGTAAAGATTCCATTCCAGCTGAAATGTGTACATTCCTAATCAGCATGTTCTCCACCAAAGGCTTTGCACAATTTAGAACAGAATGTAGCAAGCAAATGCATGAGTAGGCCATTTAGCCTCTTATTCAATGACTGAGACTCAGACAGAGCCAATTTGTGGACCCTGCCTGATCCCTAGGACTGCAGTGTGACCACAAACCCCATCCAGATCAGCACCGCATAATCTTATTGATTTAGTATCCATGTAAGGAAGACAAATCCGAAGAGTAATAATTGTCCAAGATGAGAGGTTTCTGTTCATCTTTCTTTTGAATGGGCAATCCCTTTTACTTATACTCTGTCCTTGGTTTCAGACTCTCTCGCAAAGTCTCTCAGATATGCATTGACGAGCCCTCTCAGAATCATCCGTGTTTTACTCAGATCTTCTCTCATTTTCCACAGTATAGGCCCACTGCAAAACAATCTTTCTTCGAGATAAGACCTTATCAACAATACAAGTCTATGTTGCACTGCTTTTCTAATGCAAGAAGAGGCTTCCAGAAATATTGAGCAAAACTGTTGACAGAACTTCAGGTATATTTTGTCCAAATTCCCGTACATTTGGAGGAATGCTCCATAGCTTTTCTATTCCATCACTCTCGCTAGAAAAACCATCAACATATCTGCACATTTTATCTATTTTGTCGTCTCCACGCAGCTTACCCTCCGGCCTGTCTTTGAACCATTGAACAGGGGCCATTTAGAGCATTACGTTTGGTTCAGTTTTCCAAGTCACTGATGTAGACTGTGAATAGCTGAAGCACCCTGAGGCATCCCATAGGTTACATTTTGCTCACTGGAGAATGACTTGTGTACCTTTCCCATTTGTCTTCTGTCTTTTAATCAACACTCCACTGATAATAATAATAATAATAATAATAATAATATGCTACTGTTTGTTCATAAGCCCATGTTGTGTTTTGGACTTTCTCAAACTTGGCAATCCAAATGCCATCCTGCAAGATATATTCGCAAAGCAAGGCAGTAAATTGGTTCAAGCACTGTTTGCCTTCAATTTACTGAATCCTGCAACTGTTTGTCAAAAGGTTGTTATCTAATGGATTTCAACATTTCCCTGTCAACTATGATAGTCAACAGGCTAATTGACTTGTTTTTTCCTTCAATTGGCCTTTTTTAGTCCTTTTTACATGAAATGTATATTCAAGTTCAATGCAAGAGCAGTCTAGCTCATTCGGCTAGCCTATTTTCTCGCCTTGCCTTGTAAAGGATTTCCCTTCAAGCACATCATAATCCTGCTGCCTTTCGAACACCATTCTTGAAACTGCTTCGAACGCACCCCCTGGCAGTGCATTTCCATAACTGAACTACATGCTGCAGAAAATAAACTCTCTTCTCCGTAAATTCTTCTCAAATCACCAACATTCTTGACTCTTCAACCACTGGGACTGCTTCCTCCATTCTCATTCTTTGCGATGAACTCACATGCATTCCTGATTAATTCATGTATATTGTGATCAGCTCGAGATGGTGATCAAGACAAAGCGACTGCCCAAACACTGCTAATTGCCTGCTTCTTTCCATTTGATAGAGATCACACATCTATTTTACGCACAACTCATTGTATTTTCCATATATAAACAAGGGGATGGTCGGGCCATTCAGGAATGAAGGAGGGAATGTATACTGTAGTCAGTGGATACAAGGGAGGCACTAAACAAGTACTTTGAATCTTTATGCAAGGGCAGTTTGAGATCAAGAAGGTGGGGGTGTTGGGGCTCTTGATGAGCACGCGGGTGGATAAATCCCAGGTAACTGTGCTGGGTCTTCGATTGTTTGTGATATATATAACCTAGACAATAATATAGTAAATTTGCAGACAACATCAACATTTGTGGAGTTCGGCAGACCAAAAACATCAACTGTCCATTTCCCTGCACACTGAACTCTTGACTCACTGAACTCTTCGAGCAGTTTGCAGTTAGTTCTAGCAGTCTAGTGGTTTACTCTTTTGGGTTGACCCACTGGGGAAAGACATCTGGAGATTACCAAGGTCATTCTTGCTTCTCTGTGGTACTTTAATGGCACAGAGGTCTAAATTTTAATGTAAAACCGGTCAGAACTGACGATAACAACATTGAAAAGACATTGGGATGAGAACCACATTTAAAAACATTTGGGCAATAACAGCACTTAAAATACATCTGGACAGGTACGGACAAGAGAGGACAGGTTTCGAGGAATATAACACAAATGTGGGCAGGTGGGACTAGTGCAGCTGGAGCATTTGGTTGGCACAGGCAAGTTGGGTCGAAGGGCCTGTTTCCATGCTCTAAGACTCTATGCCCAGCAACAGCTGTATTGTAACTTCTCCTTTGAGCTTAAACTTAGTGTAGCAATGTTACAACATTTTGAGATTTTAAAAATCAAGTCTGCAATTTATCCCATCAGATAAAGCATAAAAATAAGTTTAATTTGACACCTAATTCACTTTCATATCTTCAGTATTAAAAAAAGTTATGGCCATTTTCATACTCTGAAATTAGCATCTTGTTCCCTATTGCTTTTCTATTGACTTAACTCAAAAGCTGTGATCAAGGACAGTCAAAAGCCCATAACTTTCTTAAAAATTAAGAGAACTGAATGAAATGTTCAGTTAGAAACATAGAAAATAGGTGCAGGAGTAGGCCATTCGGCCCTTCGAGCCTGCACCGCCATTCAGTATGATCATGGCTGATCATCCAACTCAGTATCCTGTACCTGCCTTCTCTCCATGCCCCCTGATCCCCTAAGCCACAAGGGCCACATCTAACTCTCTCTTAAATATAGCCAATGAACTGGCCTCAACTACCTTCTGTGGCAGAGAATTCCAGAGATTCATCACTCTCTGTGTGAAAAATGTTTTCCTCATCTCGGTCCTAAAAGATTTCCCCCTTATCCTTAAACTGTGACCCCTTGTTCTGAATTATTATAGATTGAAGCATTCTAAAACAAATATGAAACAATCTTACTTGGATGACCTGAAATTAAAGCATATAATTAGTTAGTTACCTAATTGTAGCTAATTACAAAATTCAATTACTAGATTTTTTTTTGAATTGAATTGAATACCTTTATTGTCATTCAGACCTTACGGTCTGAACGAAATTTCGTGCCTGCAGTCATACATGCAATCATACAATAATAAACAACACTAAACACAAATTAACACCACCACAGTGTATCCTCCAAACACCTCCTCACTGTGGTGGAGGCAAAAGTCTTAGGACTGCAGTCTCTTCCCACCTCTTCTCCCTCTGCGCTGAGGCGATACCCCACTGGGCGATAGCACAGACAGTCCCGCGGCTCACCGAACCCCGCAAACGGGCCGGTTCAAACACCGCGGCCCGGGGTGGTCGATGCTGCCGCCCTCCAGTCCAGCGGACGCAGCCGCTGGCCCGCGGTTGAACCCCGGACTCAGGTCATAGCCGCCAGAACGCCGTCCCAGCCACCGGAGCACCGTTCCAGCCCCGGAGTCTCGAGGTCGCCAGCTCCGCCATTAGGCCTCAGCGCAGACGGAGGCAGAGAAGGGGGATACGACAAAAAAGTCGTATTCCCCCGAAGGGAGAGACAGCAACCCCCTTTTAAACCCCCCACCCCCCCCCCCCCCCCACATAAACACAACCTAAAAACCAAAAACGGACTGCAGGCGAGCCGCAGCCGTTCCCAGCGCCGCCACTTCCGGAGATCTAAACATCTATCCATTTCTTAAGAAAAGGTTAACATTTTTAAATAGCCTGTGTCCAAATAACATTCACACAAGAAGTCACAATATAACATGCTTTTTAAATCTCATTGTCATTAATTTATAGGCTAAATGGAAGGAATTTAGTGTTTAATTCCCATAAATTAATGGCCATTTTAATCATCTTGCGAGTGGGTTTTTGTGGAACGCGATCGATTGGAACCTTGTGGTTTGCGGTGAATTTAAACCCCATATCAGCAGGAAAAACACTGCCGGTTCAGATGGGGCCCAAATCACATTTTCGCAACGTGAAATTCTTATTAAAGTAATCCTAAGAAGCAAGTTTATATGTAAAATTAATGACTTACCTTATGTTTTGTCGTAAGATTCGTTCTGTTGCCTGCGTTGACGGTGTTAGAAGTCACTTTTTATTTTACTCCAGCCATTAAATTGTCACGCGGTTTAAAAAAAAAATTCAGAGAATGGCAGTCGGAATGAATTTTCAGCATCAGGTAGAAGCCCGAGAAAATATATCTCGGACAGGCAGGAGAAAACGGCATTTTAATCCCGCCCCCCTCTCAAAGGCGCCAAAGTCGCGCACACGGCAGTGACAGAACTGCAACGCTGTTGAAGATAAATTTTGTAACATACCTACTTAATGCTGACGAGTAAGCAAGGCTCAGCTTACTTCCCCCTTTCCTGCCTGGTATCTGTGATTGTTGTTTGAAACAGTTTATGATATGTTACAGAATTATAATTCTGAATTAAAATCCAGTTGACCAAACACTATTCGGGAACTACTACATGATACACATTTTATTTCAGTGGTGTTTCTGGAGGGAAGAAAAAAATATCTTGACCTTTCTGGTGGGAACGCACAAGCCTCTACATGTGACCCTTTACTGAAGTTAGCTAAGCGCACATTAACAAGAAATACCGTGTCCACACAACCAAGTCCTTCAACCACACAGCAGGGCTTTGCACCTCTTTATTTGGATTACTGGAGAACTAATTTCTCTTTCAGCAATAGCTCCTGCCAGTGCCAGTATATTAAAGGTCTCTGAGGACATTCATTCAGAGCTTAATTTTGTATATATATTGTGGATAATGTTGCTTAATGGACAGTTGCAAAAGGTCAGAGAGAAAAATAAAATATTTGTTGTTGGCAATACGGGGAGAAAAGATGAGGTATGAAGGTAAGCTAGCCAAGAATATAAAGGAGCCAAGAATGTAAAAGCTTCTTTAGGTATGTGAAGAGAAAAAAAATTAGTTAAGACCAAAGTTGGACCCTTGAAGACTGCAAAAGGTGAATTTATTATGGGAAACAAGGAAATGGCAGGAGTTGAACAGGTACATTGGATCCGTCTTCACTAAGGAGGACACAAACAATCTTCCTGATATACTAGTGGCCAGAGGATCTGGGGTGACGGAGGAACTGCAGGAAATGGTGTGGGGTAGACTGATGGGACTGAAGGCTGATAAATCCCCAGGGCCTGATGGTCTGCATCCCAGGGTACTTAAAGAAGTGGCTCTAGAAATTGTGGATGCATTGGTGATAATTTCCAAAGATCTATAGATTCAGGATCAGTTCCTGTGGATTGGAGGGTAGCTAATGTTATCACACTTTTTAAGAAAGGTGGGAGAGAGAAAACAGGAAATTATAAACCAGTTAGCCTGACATCGGTGGTGAGGAAGAAGCTGGAGTCAATTATAAAAGATGAAATAGCAGCACATTTGGATAGCAGTAACAGGATTGGTCTGAGTCAGCATGGATTTACGAAGGGGAAATCATGCTTGACTAATCTTCTAGACGTTTTTGAGGATGTAACCAGGAAAATGGACAAGGGAAAGCCAGTGGATGTATTGTACCTGGACTTTGAGAAAGCATTTGATACAGGCCCACATAGGAGGTTAGTGGGCAAAATTAGGGCACATGGTAATGGGGGTAGAGTGCTGACATGGTTAGAAAATTGGTTGGCAGACAGGAAACAACGAGTAGGGATTAACGGGTCCCTTTCAGAATGGCAGGCAGTGACTAGTGGGGTACTGCAAGGCTCGGTGCTGGGACTGCAGCTATTTACAATATACATCAATGATTTAGATGAAGGGATTCAAAGTAATGTTAGAAAATTTGCAGATGACACAAAGCTGGGTGGCAGTGTGAACTGTGAGGAGGATGCTGGGAGAATGCAGGGTGACTTGGACAGGTTGGGTGAGTGGGCAGATGCATGGCAAATGCAGTTTAATGTGGATAAATGTGAGGTTATCCACTTTGGTAGCAAAAACAGGAAGGCAGATTACTATCTAAATGGTGTCAAGTTGGGAAAAGGAGAAGTACAACAAGATCTGGGTGTACTTGTTCATCAGTCTATGAAAGTAAGCACGCAGGTACAGCAGGCAGTGGAGAAAGCGAATGGCATGTTGGCCTTTGTAACAAGTTGAGTTGAGTATAGGAGCAAAGAGGTCCTTCTGCAGTTGTACAGGGCCCTGTAACCTTGGAATTTGTAACTTTGCATAAGCTCTTTATGGGCAACTATTTAATTCAATTCAATTTACAAGTAGATAACATGTTTGGGAATACATATGGGATACTGGGAATTTGTTAGGGCATGGGGGCATGCCCAAGTTAGGGGATGGAGGCCCAAGTAGATAAGTTATACCCCAACTTTATAATACCTTGGTCAGACCGCAGCTGGAGTCCCACATGTGGTTCTGGTCACTATGCGACAGGTAGGATGTGTGACATTGCTGGACAGAGTGCAGAGGAGATTCACCAGGATGCTTGCCTGGCATGGAGCAGTTCGATTTTGAGGAGAGTCTGGAGAAGCTAGATCTGTTCTCCCTGGAGGAGAGAAGGTTAAGAGGGGATAGAAGCCGAGGCCATATGAAATTGAGGGGTTTAGATAGGGTGGACTGCAATAAATTAAACTAAATGACCTAGGTAGGAGGAAGCGATTTATCAGGCATGTGATGGAGATCTAACACACCCACAACACTCGGGTATCTGAAACACACTGCCTGAGGGAGCAGTTGAGGCTGGGTCGCTGACAGTATTTAAGAATTGTCAATGTGTGTACTTGGATCACTTTGATTCAAAATTACATATAAAATTCTTAGAGGATTGGACAGGGTAGATGCAGGAAAAATGTTCCCCATGTTGGGGGAATCCAGATCCAGGCGTCACAGTTTAAGAATAAGTGAAATTCTGCAACAAATCTGTGGAATTCTCTGCCACAGAAGGCAGTGAAGGCTAATTCACTGGATGTTTTCAAGAGACAGTTAGATTTAGCTCTTTGGGCTAAGGGAATCAAGTGATATGGGGAAAAAGCCGGACCAGGGTACTGATTTTGGATGATCAGCCATGATCATATTGATTGGTGGTGCTGGCTCGAAGGGCCAAATGACCTACTCCTGCACCTATTTTCTATGTTTTCCATGTTTCTATGTTTGACATGAAAATTTGTGGACCAAATGCTGGGTGATGGGATGAATATGGAAGGGTGCCACTGATCGGTGTGGATGAGTTGGGTGGAATGGCTTGTTTCCATGCTGCACGATTCCACTTCACTGACATACGCACGTCTCCCTCTGCCCACTCATTTCTCTCAACTTGCACATGGCAGAGCCAGTTGTTCTCTCTCGCTGCGCTCGGATATGACACATCAGGTCAGTTTTGTGATCCACAAACTCTCTCTACTCTACTTTGACTGGATCATGGTAAATATTTAGTTAAGTTTAGAGATACAGTGTGGAAATAGGCCCCTTGGCCCACCGAGTCTGCACTGGCAGCGATCCCCGCATATTAGCACTCTCCTACAAACACTTGGGACAATTTACATTTATACCAAGCCAATTAGTATATAAGATGGCGGCGCCTCGCAGCAGCGGCCTCTGCAGACCATCTGTCTTTAAAATGTTTTTTGTCCTGTCGAGTGTATAGTTTGGTTGTAGTTTATATATTGTTTTTAGCTGTGTATATGTGGGCGGCGGGGGGGAAACATTTAAATCTCTTCCCTGTACGTGGGACCCGGCCTTTTCCCTGTCGAGTCTCCGTTGTCGTTGGGGCCTAGCACCGTGGAGGGTCCTCCAACCGTAACGACCTGGGGGCTCACCATTGTAGAGCTGGCCGGCTTCGGAGCATGGAGAGCTGTGGTGGCGCGCGGCTGCGACCCGACCGGAGCTTCGGAGGCTCCAGCCGCAGGCCTGATGGCCGGTGACATCGGGAGCTCGCGGGTGCCATGTGGGAGACCACTTTTCGGAGCTCCCGCATGGCAATTTATCCCTCCCGAGTTGCGGGGTTGAATGCGACCCGGAGCGGGACCTTACATCGCCTGGCGCAGCTTTAACGGCCGCGGGACTTGCCATCACCCGCCGGGGGCTCCAACATCAAGACCCAGAGCAGGGCCTTGCATCGCGCGACGCGGCCTTAACGGCCACGGGACTTGACATCGCCCGCCGGGGGCTTTATCATCGGGAGCAGAATGGAAAACAGGGGAGAGACAATGACTTTGCCTTCCATCAGTGAGGAGGAGAATCACTGTGATGGATGTTTGTGTTTATTGTGTTAATTGTGTGTCTTGGTTTTTTTTTTCTTGTTGTATGACTGCAGAAACCAAATTTTGTTTGAATGGTTCAAATGACAATAAAATGGTATTGTATTGTATTATATTGTATTAACCTACAAACCTTTGGAGTGTGGGAGGAAATCCAAGATCTCAGACAAAGCCCATGCATGTCCTGGGCAGAAAGTACAGACAAGCACCCGTGTTCAGGATGGAACCCGAGTCTCTGGCGCTGTGAGGTAGTCGCTGTGCCACCTTGCCACCACAATATTGGCACAGTTAGCCACTTTGCTGCTTCTATGACTGTAACTTGTCACATACCACTTCAGGCCTGGGCATTGTCCACATCTTTGCAGACACTGACAGCTTCATTATCTGAACAATTGTAAATGTGCTCTATAGTCATCAAGAAGTACTTTTTGTTTCTGAAGTAATTGCAGAAAAGCTATAGATGAAGCGAGTAACACAAGCTATGGTAATTCTTGCAGCAATGATTGAGACTAATAAAATTGGCCTGCAGCAGCCACAGTTATTTTCTATGTTTCCACTAGATTTAATTTTACACATAGTGTCAAATCGTTCTTCTGATTTCCACTGATTGGTTTCTGGATGCCTGTCATTTGCCTGGATGCCTGGATGCCTGCTTGGCGGCGCTACTCACCCGTTGCAGCGGCCTCTACAGCCTGTCTGTCTTTTTTTTTTTTTTGTCTAGTTAAATGTAGTGTTGGTGTTTTTTAATACTGGTTTTAAATGTGTATATGTGGGGGGCGGGGGGGGGGGGGGGGGGGAGGGGGAAACTGTTTAAAATCTCTTCCCTGTCCGGGAGACCCGACCTTTTCCCTGTCGGGTCTCCGTTGTCGTTGGGGCCTAGCACCGTGGAGCGGCCTCCAACCTGAACGACCCGGGGGCTCGGGAGACTGCGGAGCTGCGGACTACTCACCATCGTGGGGCTGGCCGGCCTCGGAGCGTGGTGAGCGGTGGTGACTCGCTGCTGCGACTCGACTCCTGGGGCTCGGAGGCTCCAGCAACGCAGCCGCAGGTCCGGTGGACTGGGACATCGGGAGCTCGCGGGTCCGGGTGGAGAGACTGCTTCCCGGAGCTCCCGCAACGCGACTTCTCCAGCCCGTGTCGCGGGGTTGGAACGACCCGGAGCGGGGACGTACATCGCCCGGCACGGCTTCATGGCCGTGGGACATTCCAGCGCCCGCCGGCGGTTTGGACATCGGGAGAGAAATGGAGAACAGGGGAGAGAAAAGACTTTGCCTTCCATCACAGTGGGCTCACTGTGATGGATGTTTGTGTGAATTAAATTGTGTGTATGTCTGTAGGAAATTGTCTTTGTTTGTATGGCTGTGGAAACGGAATTTCGTTTGAGCCTCATTGAGGCTCAAATGACAATAAATGGTATTGTATTGTATTCAAAAGTTAGCTTGATGTCAAACGATGATCCATGAATGGTGGCATTGTCAGTGAATCCACAATCTATTCACAGATTAAAAATAACCTCTTGCCTTAATCCAAAAAACAATCCTTTATCCATGTGTTGATCCTGCCTGTATTGTGGTAGAACTCTAATGGAAAATCAGAGAGCAGTTTATTTCTGACTACATTCCATCTGCAATTAGTGACACTGGTATTGTGCATCATTCAGCTATTGAGTTTTAGATAAGATTCCCAATGGCTGGAATGATTATGTCCTCTTTGTGAGCTGTATACACCTGTGCGGAGATCCACTTTCAAGTTTGCCTCAAAGTTGTAGCTATACAGGAACCACTTAGCTAGTGACATGATTGGTCATGGAGGACTATAGGATGGTCTCGAGTCCAGAGGCTTTCCTCTAATCTGCTATTGTTTAGTGATGGCGGGACTGGCATATGTTGATAGAATGGAGCGGCTGGGCTTGTATACTCTGGAATTTAGAAGGTTGAGAGGATATATTATTGTAAAACATATAAGATTATTAAGGGTTTGGACATGCTAGAGGCAGGAAACATGTTCCCGATGTTGGGTGAGTCCAGAACCGGGGGCCACAGTTTAAGAATAAGGGATAAGCTATTTAGAACTGAGATGAGGAAAACACTTTTTCTCACAGAGAGTGGTGAATCTGTGGAATTATCTGCCTCAGAGGGCGGTGGAGGCTGGTTCTCTGGATGCTTTCAAGAGAGAGCTAGACGGAGCTCTTAAAGATAGCGGAGTCAAGGGAGTCAGGGGGAGAAGGCAGGAACGGGGTGCTGATTGTGGATGATCAGCTATGATCACATTGAATGGTGGTGCTGGCTCGAGGGGCCGAATGGCCTACTCCTGTCTATTGTCTATATCTGACAAGAATCAGTTGCCGAAGTCTGAAATATTTGATGCTGAGGGCTGAGATGAATCACCTTGGCATTTCATACTGAGGGTGCTAACAAACAGATTGTTTTGCTCTTGAATGCTGACCACCATTGTTATTTAAGAAGGGGATATTTGTGGAGCTGATTATTCTCTGAAGGGCATGTTTGGCCTACTGCAATCATGACAGGACATGGAAAGACTGTTGGGATTTATTTAATCGGATTCGGCACGAACATTGTGGACCGATCGTCCCGTTCCTGTGCGGTACTTCTCTATAATTTTGTAACTGCATTTTTAATTTTTAACTTGAGATACAAGTAGCTCTATTTAACATGCATGTTTCCTACAGAATAGACTTACAAGGATGGAACTCGTTTTCTGGTGCACTATGTGCACTGGTGTGCATTCATTGAGTTAGATTTGGTTCTTGCCTTGATAGTAGTATGCCGAGCCATGAATTTGCAGATTTTCGGGTGGACTACAATACTGCTGCATCTGATGCCCCACCGTCGCTCAGAGGCACCAAAGACAAGGTGCCCGGTCTGCTTAAAACTTTTAATGTTTTTTCACATTTTGTTGATGAGAAATTTACTAAAGGAAATTTGAGACCAGAATACTCCAGTGAACTTGTTGCATTTTGAAGGGCCATTGCAGTGGCCGAGGATAGTTTTAATGTGCAGGATCACCTCAGTGTGATTCTCAAGAGTTGGCTTTTGCATTGGGTGGATCTTGAAAGGGCAGTGAAGGAAAGTTTGACGAAGCCAAGCCAGGAGGTAAAAAAAAAGGGGTTTTGATTTCAATTGGAATAAATAAGGTTGAAAGCAGACAGTGTTGTTTCGGCACTCTTATTGATTTGTGGGATGCTTAAGATGATATTATTTCAGGAAAAAGCAATGATGAGCTCACTGAGAACCGCCCGGGGGATCAGCAGTAGAGAGATGATGGGAATGATATTCACTGAAAACAACTGATTTTTTTTTTTGGTGCTTTTGAATAAAATTATGGCTTATCCACAATTTATATCAGACAGTTGCTTGGCCAGTACAGGCATTGGCCTTAAGGTTCTTTGATACGCATTTGAAAGCCGATGCCATGGTGATGGTATCAGAAGAGGGACATTTTTCAGCAGGAGTAGGTCTGAAGTATAACTTTCAGAAACAGTTTAAAATATAGAGGGCATGGTGACAGATGGAGGAGGATCATCCATAGAATTAAGTTCTGAATGGGTTAATGTGGAGAAAGTTGGTGTGGTCAGATATTTGACCCATGCAGTCTTTGTCATGCCAGCAGTAGTTTAGAAATACAGCATAGAAACAAGCACTTTGGTCCACTGAGTCCATGCCGACCAACAATCATCCGTACACTAGTTCTAACCTACACATTAGGGACAATTTACAGAAGCAATTAACCAACAAACATGCACGTCGTTGGAAGGTGGGAGGAAACGGGAGCACCAGAAGAAAACCTATGTGGTCACGGGAAGAACATACAAACTCCCTACAGACAGCAGTTTGATCCTGTAGTTAGGATCAAACTCAGGCCTCTGGCGCTATAAGGCAGCAACTCCACCACTGCGCTACAATGTGCCGCTGTGCTGCCCCTATATAATAATACTGGCCACAGGTTTCATTGAAGTCATTGAGAGAAGCTGTGGCTCTTTAAGAAAAACCCATCAAATGGATCTGAACAGATTATGATCTGGCTGCTTTAACAAGAAGAATTGTTCCAATGACGGATCTTTGACCTGAAACATAAACCGTTTTGGGCCTGTCCCACTTACGCAACTTTTTCGGCGACTGCCGGCACCCGTCATAGGTCGTTGCAGGTCGGCGAAAATTTTCAACAGGTTGAAAATTCAGCGGCGACCAGAAAGACGCTACGACTCTGAGGAGACTACTCATGACCATACAGGCAACACCCTGGCGACATGTCGCGGGGTGAATCCTGTATGGTCGTGAGTAGTCGCCCAAAGAGTCGTACCTTGTTCTGGTCGCCACTGGATTTTCAACATGTTCAACATTTTCGGCGACCTGTAATGACTTATAGCGGGTGCCGGCAGTCGCCGAAAAAAACGGGTAAGTGGGACAGGCCCATTTCTCTTTCCACGGATGCTGCCTGATCTACTGAGTGTTTCCAGTATTTCTGTTTTTTATTTCAGATTCTCAGCACCTGCAGTATATTTATTTTCTGGAGAACAGTGTATGCTTTATCCCGAGGCATTAAAGGATACTTAGCAAAAAAAACTTTGATACTCAGTTGTGCAAGAAGAGGTTGGTCAATGTGGTGGGTTTTAAGGAGCAAAGTAAAATAGAAGTAAAAAGAAGGATAGATATTTTGGGGAAATTTCAGAACTTAAGGGCAAAGCAATTGAATGCACAGCTGCCAAAAGTGGAGAACCTCAAAATGAGGATATGCAAGAGGCAAGAAGTGGAGGAGCTCACAAACCTCGGAGGGTTCTGGAGTTGGAGGAGGTTACCGTGGGAGAACTTGAAGACATGAATAAACATTTTGAAATTGAAAAGGTTAGGATACAAGCAGCAGTGTTTTGGATTAGGTCACATTTTATCAGGTTGGAAAATGTAAGACGAGCTAGGAGAGCAACGATGGAGGGAACAAAAAAAATAGACTAGTCTTTTCTTTGGGAGTTTAGAGAAAGGATTTTTGGAAATATAATCATTGTGACTTATTGCACTTACCTATTACCTCAGGTTCCTGGTCAACTCGTGCATCAAACTTGAAATTCATGTTCAAATCTGCGTATTTTCCCCTCTTTTTCTATTTGTGTAACCTCCCTTGTCCTGAGACCCTATGAAAACTCTGCTGTCTAACTCTAAATTCCTGTGACCAAATCCCTTTTCTCTCCAACCTATCATCAATATTTAGCCTTGTCTGAAATGTTATTACTTGTGAGTCCATCTCCAACATTGTGAAATACCTGTTAAAACCTAGATATTTAGTACATTTTTAGTCAATTCTGTTATGAAACACTATCATCTTTGTTGTTTTTATTTATCTGTTACGATTCTGCAAAGTGTTTTGAAATATTTCTTTGCATTAGAAGTGTGAAATAAATGTCTGCATCTTTGCACTGTGACTGATGAAACCGTACAACTGCGCTCCAGGAGGAGTGTTAAAGATGGTTTGCATTACTTTGAAGAAAATCAGAGGAATTCTTTTCTGTATTCTCTGCCTTAGAAGGCAGTGGAGGCCAATTCTCTGGAAGCTTTCAAGAGAGAGTTAGATAGATCTCTTAAAGATAGAGGAGTAAAGGGATATGGGGAGAAGGTAGGAACAGTGAATGGCGGTGCTGGCTCGACGGGCCGAATGACCTACTCCTGCACCTATTGTCTATTGTCTATGTATTCTGGTCAGTTTTATCCCTAATCAAATGGCATCTCGTAGTTTTGCTTTGCCTACATTCCGACAGTGGCTTTACATTTCAAAACCTTATTGGTTGGAAAAAGCCCAAGGCTGAGAAAGATCTTATAGATGCAGGCCCATTTTTTAAGAACTGGTGCAAGGCTCAACTGTTTTTGAAATTGAGATAAATTTTTGATGCTGCTCTGATTCAACAAATAATTCAGTTAAATTGCCAGAGGCCTTCAATGCTGTGGGACTCCCTCCATTTATCTTGTAGGTTGGGTTCAGATGCACTGCCAGCATGGAATGTCGTTTTAATGCAACTAAAACCTTTTACAATGAAGCAGAATACAAAAAGTGGTGGACACTGCCTGGACCATCACGGGTACTGACCTCCCCACAATCAAAGGTTCTGCCTCAGAGGCAAACAACATCATCAAGGATCCACACCATCCCTGCATGCTTTTATTTCACTCCAGTCATTGGGAAGAAGGTATTGGAGTCTGAGAACCATGACCTCCAGGTTCAGAAACAGCTTGTTCTCAACAACCATCAGGCTATTGAACACTACAAATACCAACAAAACTCCAAATTAGGAACTGCCTTGGTTGCACTTGGCACTTCGGGCCTTTGTTTTGTTTTGAACTAACATTGGATTTTAAAAAAATGATTAAACTTCTTTTTGTTTGTTTTATTATGTTATCCTTTGGGTATTGATTACAGACCTGCTATGTTGCTGCAAGTACGAATCTCATTGTTCCATTTGGTACAAATGACAATTAAAGCACTTGACTTTCTTGACCTTCTCCAGTGAGGCATAAGTTGGCGTTATCCTGTTCCCTGAGGTTGGTGGACAGTATCTGGTGGACCATTGGCATTTGCAGATCCACCATTGTATGTCCTATCTGTCTTGGAGCTTCTTCGAGCCATAGTGTAGCTACTGGAGTTATGAAGAGAGTATTGAAAGCTTCTGGCAATATAATTAAATTATTTATTGAATCAGAGCTGCATCATAAATTTCTTGCAATGCAACTGTCTTTTTTTTCTTGTCTTAAAAGAACCCAAAATTCACTCCAGGATAGATATTACATTCTGTAAGCCTGCCTTATCCTGTATTGGTATTTGCGCTATTGACTAAATAGCATCCACATTCTTCGTATCTTGTCTAACTTTCTTGATTTACTTTGCTACGGTCCACTGCCCATCTAGAAATAAACTTGCCACTTATTGATGTCCATTTGATTTTTACGCAGAAAATCCAGTCTGATTTGACTAGTCACGAGATCAGTCTGGAGGAAATGAAGAGAAGGATCCAAGGTCCAGATGCTGTTGGTCAGAGCAAGTCTGCTGGGAGAGTCCTGTCCCAAATTGACATAGCACAGGTGATTTTCAGTATACACCAGCGCTCTAATGTTTCAATGGTGCATTATTTGTCACATGTACAACTGCACAGTGATTTTTTTTTTGCATATTTACACATGCGGGTGCCGCCATGTTTTGCCACCATGTCCAAAACCCAAAGTCCGGTCCGTCCACATGCTCGGTTTACAGGTGCAGTTCCCGATGCTGGTACGCCCCAGGCTCATGTAGGTCCTCCTCTGTCTCCCTCGACCTGCTCGGGCGGTCTCCGCCGTCCAACGAGCCTTCGGCCGCCTAGCCTTTGGCCACGGCACCTTGGGAAGACCTCTAACGCGCGTCACTTCGAAATATCGCTACGGGCTTTTCAATAGCAGTAGCATGAAGTAACACTTTTTAATATCCAATTCACTAAAATAGCATGTTGAAAACAGTGATGGTATTAACCTCTCTTGTAAACAGGAGATTGACCAGGACATCTCCTCATTATGTTAATGAGGGTCAACCTGTGTTATTGGAAACTCACTAAAAAAAAGTGTACAATGCTTTGGTGCCCCAGATGCTGTTCATTTTCAACATTTTTATTTTCCCTCTCATTTAGATAAATGCTCGTGCCTGTAAAATCCACCGTGTCTATTGGTTAAGTAGGATATTTTATTCTTATCTGTTGACTCAGGACTTACAAACTCACCCACCGTGTCACTCACCGTGCCTTGCACATCCATAAACACGGAACACAACCAAAAGGCTACTGATGGTATCATTTTTTTTTAAACAACCAAAAATAATTAATCAATTATTTACAATAATAGTTCAATAGTCCATTATTGTCACCTGTCCCCTGAGGTACAGTGAAATATATACAATACTAAAAGATTCAAAACAAAACCCACCACCATAGTATAAGTAAAACAAATATTCTTAATTGACTATTTCCCCATCCTTGTTAAGGACGCATGCCACACCCCGCGTTGCCCAGCTGTCCCGGAAATCCCCCAGGGCGCCCGTGGACAGCACCTAGTCCCTCTCTAAAACTACCCAGGCAGGCAGCCAGTATGGGCAGCGCCCTCTTCTGCCTGGCGCCGGGACTCACGGATGGCCAGCTTGGCCAGGCCCAGGAGCAACCCAACTTCAGCCCTACCCTCTCCCCTATGCGCAGGGTGTCCAAAGATGAATATTGTAGGTGTGAAGTGCAGCCAGAGGGCAAGGAGCAGCCCCTTTAGGTATTAGAAAAGGGGCTGCAACCTCACACACTCCATGTATACGTGGACCACAGACCTTTCCAGCTCGCAAAAGTGGCGGGCGGCTGGCGAGTCTATGAATCAAGAGAGAAACGGGTTGCAGGGGAATCCTCGGTGCAGTACCCACCACCCCAGGTCTAGAGGGGGGAGGGGGGGGGGGGGGTATCCATGCATAGACACCTGAATCTCGCGGCAAAAAGGCAACACCGACTGCCATTTTGTGTCCAGATGGTGGACCAGGGCGAGGGAATTGCAGGGTGTGGAGGAGGATCCCGTACAGGAGACGCCCACCTGCGTCTCGGAGGGAGATGAAGGGTGTCGAGGAAAGGCAGCTCTGGATGTGTGGGACTGGCTCCGACGAAGGATTACGATGCCTGGGTCTGACGAGTACTTCCGGCTGAGCAGGGGATTTGAGCCTTCCCGACACCCAATGGGGCGGGACAAGGGCCGGCCGCTCTCAAGACCGGGCCGGCGCCCTGCGCCAGCAGAGGGGGACCCCGGTCGACAGCACCCAAGTTCCAGACTCTCAGCAGGTCCCGGTAGAATCTGGGCATCCTCTGCAGGACAACATGGCTCAAGCCCACCACCGGTATCCGCGTACCTCCTTCAAGGCAGGTACGTGCCACCAGGGAAGACCTGATGATATCATGACTCGCAATAAGTTCCACTCGTTCATCTCATCTCTCCTTTCTGACATGAGAATACCAGAAGGATCTGGAATAAGCCAGTCAGCCCCTCAGATCTCCCAGAAAAGTCAACTCCTCCTCTATTCAATTCCTAATTTGCCCTCGTTTCCATGATCTTTCAAAAAATGTAACCATTATTTCTTCAAACACCTGCAGTAACCTCACCTCACAAGCCAACAGGGTAGAGAATTCCAGAGATTCTTCACCCTCAGTGAGAAGAGATTGTTTGTTGCCTTGGTTTTAAATAACTACCCACTTTCTAACTCTGAACAATGATATTTATTATCATTTGTGACATGCCACAGTATGCAAAGAGCCGACACATAAAGGGCATCGACAAAGTTACAATTTAGTCCCCAATGATCCCCCTTTGTTCTCTGCAGCCCCCCCCCACTCAGGGTCTCCCTTTGTTCGTGGTGGCGGGTCAGACCTCTAGCACTCACGTGGCCCGTCTGATCTCCGTCCCCTTGCTTGAAATTCTCCCATTTGTGAATCCATCTCGATATTCACCCTGCCACACTCCCTTAAAATCAGTATGATTTAATCATCATTCCTCATACTTCGCAACAAAGAATACATATTTAACTTTTCTATCCATTTGTGAAATGATAACCTCACATTCCACAAATAAGCTGCGTAAATCTCCACTGGCCATCTCTCTTGACAACATATCGTTTCTTAAATAACGTGACCAAAACGGTGCACAATGCTCCAGTACCATGTCCGAACAACGCTTCCCTATTTCTAAACTCCCACCCTCTTGCAATAAAGATGGAAATGTAATTTTCCTTCCTAATGCCCCTATCCCACTGAGGAAACCTGAACTGAAACCTCTAGAGACTTTGCGCCCACCCAAGGTTTCCGTGCGGTTACCGGAGGTTTTTGTCAGTCTCCCTACCTGCTTCCACTACTTGCAACCTCCGGCAACCACCTGCAACCTCCGGGAACCGCACGGAAACCTTGGGTAGGGCGCAAAGTCTCCAGAGGTTTCCATCAGGTTTCCTAAGTGGGACAGGGGCATTACTACTACCTCTATTTGCATGTTTACTTTTTGTAGTTTATGCATGAGGACACCTGGAAACTCATTTGTAATGATCTATCTTTTGATTCCTCCTCACACTTTCCAGTGTTATGGGCCTGTACCACTTAAGCGATTTTTCAGGCGACTGCCGGCGACTGTCAAGTTGCCGGCAGCCGCCTGAAAAACAGGCAACTGGAACTGCGACTGTCAGAGTGGAACACACACACACACACACACAAAAACACATTGCAAAGAGGGGGGGGCAGTGCAAGCGGGGGGAGCACTGTCTGAAATTCACACGGTGCAAAGCCAAGGTGATACAGACACACACCGCGATGAACAGGAAGGTTGGCGCTTTAATTAAGATGGCTAGCACAGTGTACGGTAAGTCCTTAAAAGAGGGAGGGGGGGGGAGAAGGAGGGAGAAGGAGTGGAGACAACTTTTAATAAGCCAGACAACTTTTAAGTAGTCAGAGATACACGGCAGTGAAGCTCGGCAGACATTAACATTATCGTTCGGTTATCCTTGGTTCTGAAAACTACTGCTTACGTTTTTTTTCCCCAATGAGCCAATGAAATTCACCGGTCAGCACCGGCCACAACCTACAAGGACCTAAGATAACCTTCTACCTCCTGGTAACCCATTAGGACCTCCTGGCGACCCACCTACGGCATGAGAATTCTCGCTACTCTCCATGGCGGCTTCATTGTAGTCGCCGCTAATTTTTCAACGTTGAAAAATTCACGGCGACCATAATGAGGCTGCGACTAGTTCCCAGAATGCGGGAACTCCTTACGACCATGAAGGCGACTCCCCGGCAACCACCCGTGAACATGTGGCGACCATGTGGTGACTGCTTGATCTCCTGCAGTCGTCTAAAAAGTCGCCTAAGTGGGACAGGCCCATAAATCTCCCATTTGTTAATTTTTTACCAACTCATAATTCACCTACCAATATCTTTTTGTAGGGTCTAAGTGTGTTCATTGCAGCATATACTCCCATATATATTTTTGTCATCAACCAACTAGGATACCTTAAACTCTGGCCCTCCTGCAAGTTATGAATTCAGATAGGAAATTACAGAACAGATCTTATGGCACTCCATTGGTTATATCCTGCCAGGTTGATAATGACTCGTGTATTCGGACTCATCCACTACTTTGTGATAATCTACCTTCATTCCGGTAAAGACACTTCCCTGAGTGAAATCCGGTCAGCTCACAGCTGCATTTAAAAATATTTATCCTGGTATTCACCTGATTTAATATCCAAACTGTTTTGCTAACCATTAGCTGCAATGTGTTTGTCTATGCTTCTCCCAATTGTGGTCTTCTGACTGTCACCGATTTCCATCTTCCAGATATTGGTTGCTCGATCTTCAGTTGTTTTGGCCCAAAGGTGTAAAATTCTCTCTCATTCACATTCTCAGGCACTTTGCTCTCTATCCTGTGATTACCCGTCTAATATTTCATCCTATCCTTGGGTGTTGAATTTGATCAAACCAAGCTCCGTGAGGCGTCTGTGACCATCTTTCTTTTGGGCACAATATAAATGCGAGTCATTGTTTATTACAGCATATTTGACAAATTACAGTCTATATACAGTAAGGGCAGCACGGTGGCACAGCGGTAGAGTTGCTGCCTTACAGCGCTTGCAGCGTCAGAGACCCGGGTTCGATCCCGACTACGGATGCTATCTGTACGGAGTTTGTACGTTATCCCCGTGACCGTGTGGGTTTTCTCCGAGTTCTTTTGTTTCTTCCCACACTCCAAAGATGGAAAGGTTTGTGGATTAATTGGCTTGGTGTGTGTGTAAATTTTCCCTAGTGTGTGTAGGATAGTGTTAATGTGCGGGGATCATAAGTCAGTGCGGACGCGGTGGGCCGTAGGGCCTGTTTCAGTGCTGTATCTCTAAACTAAACTAAAAAACTAAATTAAAATATTTGTCTGAGAATACAAGGAAGATTATTTGTAAATGTTGAAAGTAATGTATGAAAAATTAGAAACTTTCTGCTTCATTTAAAATGTCCTGTGATTACTTGGTGGGGAAAATAGGAAGTCATAGGTTTTTTGTCATGATCATTATCTTATCTCTTCAAATCAAAAATCAGTCACAGTCTGACGTAAGTGAGACACCTATTTCTCTGTGGAGTTCTCTAGTGATTTCCTGGTTTGCAGATCAGTAATGTCTCAGTGGCAGACATGAAATTGAAAGCTGTAGTGCTAAATTTTCGTATTCACCAGTTGCCTTCCTCTGCTTGTCATTTCAATAATGCTGAGTGGATAATTTTGTATGCTAAAATGTTTTTGTAAATTGGCCACAAAAGGCTTCTGATTGATACCTTGGGCAGCAAACTAATGGTTCTCACACAATGCTGAACACCATTAAAATTTATAAACTGCTTCTAAATAAACATAAGTAAAATTAATTATGAAGTGTATTATGAATATTTGGAATTGACCGGTTATATTTCAACAATTGAGCTACTATCTCTGAGAGCTATGAAATGCTAAGGTGGGGCATTAGCCTTTTGTCAGATCCAAAAAGTAGGTGTAAAGGAGTGATTGCTGACACACTGTAACCTTTACTGGTAGTTTAATATAGCACATGGCACACACGTCCCAGCACTGACTGCATCCAGCCTTCAGGCGTACTGGGACCTAGTGGGAGGAACAAAGGGAGGATACTACAGTTATACTAATATGATGGGGCGTGGTTAGTGGTGATGAGGTAACTACATTATAGGTTGCATGCATAACCCATCTACATCCTTCCCCTTACAATTTAAACAAGTTACAACAATGGCAGGTTTGTTATACAGAACCTGCAAAGCTAAGCATACTCTCCGTAGCGAGCCGGAGGTTTTACAATCCGACCCGAGCGAGTGCGCACAGCACCCTCACCCTCCCCACCCGAAAGAATAGGAGGAGGGACAGGAACAGAAACAGGAGGGGGAGAGAAGGTGGGTGGAGAACCCAGCTTGGAGGGGGAACGGAGAGGCACAGGTGAGCCAGGTGAAACAGAAGGGGTAGAATGAGCAGAAGTGGTAGAAAGAGAAGACCTTGCAGGGGACAACAGAGCCTGGGGAGCAAAACCGGGAGGAGCAGGGGGGGGTACCCGAGGCAAAAGGACCGACCGTGGCATGCAGGGAGCAGAGGGAACGTTAGTGGAGGAAGGCTCGACACGCGATGGAGGGGTATACGGAACCGCAGGAGGTGGTTTTGGCTCGTTAACCACCAACAGGTGCTGGCGGCTGCGTCGGTATACAGTCCCTTCAAAATCCACGAGGTAGGACCGTGGCGCGCTGTCAAACCCGACGACGGTGGCAAGTCGGGAAGTAGCCGGTGGACGTCTGCAAACGGACGACCTGTCCAGGCATCAGTGGCGAAAGAGGGCGGCAGGATTTGTCATGCGAGCGGCGCTGGATCTCGTGCTTCTGGGCAATACTGTTGATGAACATCAGCAGGCTGCAGGACTTTGGGCATCAGGGACTGCTGGGCAATAGGCATCGGAGGGCGGACAACACGGGACATGAGTCGCTGGGCAGGGGATCCCATGGTACTGTCTCTGGAAATGTTCCGAAGGTTCAGGAGACCCTGATAGAAATCCCCATTCGAGAGGCGGGTTTGTTCAAGCAGGTGCTTAGCGCTGCGGACCGCCCGTTCAGCTAGACCATTGCTCTGCGGGTACTCCGGGCTGCTGGTGAAATGATTAAAGTTCCACTTTGCAGCAAACGCTCGAAATTCGGCGCTGGTGAACTGGCATCCGTTGTCTGTCTGCAGCCGGACAGGGGACCCAAACGTGGCAAAGTGACGGCGAAGTTTGCTGATCACCATCTCGGAGGTGATGGCAGGGAGGAGGTCCACCTCGAACCAATTTGAGTAAGAGTCTACTAGCACAAGGTATTGCTTCCCACGCCAGTCGAAAATATCGGCAGCCAGAGAAGACCAGGGCATGTCAGGGGCAGGCTGCTGCAAAAGCGGCTGTCTTTGCTGATGTGGGGCAAAAGAGTTACAGTCCGGACAGGAATCCACCCTGGCCTGGATGTACTTAGCCATGGCCGGCCAGTAGTACTGTTCCTGGGCATGCGAGATAGTGGCATCTGCCCCGTGATGCCCCATGTGGGCGGCGTCAAATTACAAGCCATGCAGCGAGGCAGGGACGACCACTTTGTGTCCTTTGATAATAATGCCGTCCCGGAGGACCAACTCATCGCGGACCAAAAAATAGGGGTGGACGCTGGCAGGCAACGAATTCCGTTTGGTGGGCCACCCGCGCTTGATGACAGCAGCAAGCTGCTGCAGGTCGGGGTCGTTTGCGGTATGTGCAACCAAGCACTGTAGTTGCTGAGAAGGGACGAAGTTAACGTTCAGTACCTGTAAGTCCGACTGCTCGAAGGGGTGCTGGTCGCAGGAGGCCCGGGGGGCCCGGGACAGCGCATCAGCAACATGCATCTCGGTGCCCCTCTTATATATGATTTTAAAGTCAAAGCGCTGTAGCTGCAGCATCATCTGCTGTAGCCTGGCAGGAGCGCAGTGTATAGGCTTGTTCAGTATCGTTACCAGTGGCTGGTGATCCGTCTCGACAGTGAACCTGGTGCCAAATAGGAAGTCCTTAAACTTCAAACACGCGAAAACCACCGCCAGCAGCTCCTTCTCTATCTGTGCATAACGCTGCTCTGTGTCCGTCATGGTCCTGGAGGCATAGGAGATGGGCAGCAGCGAGTCACCAGCGTGGGGTTGCAGGCAGGCAGCACCCAGTCCAAATCGAGAGGCGTCGCAAGTGACCACGATCGGACGCAGTAGATCAAAGAACTTCAGGGTAGGTGTGCTGACCAGCCTCGTCTTTAGCAGATCAAACGCCTGCTGGTGGTGTGGAAACCATGCCCAGGCAATGTCCTTTTTTGTGAGTTGTCTCAGGGGTGCGCTCAACTCGCTGAGGTCGGGGATAAACTTTCCCAGGTAGTTCACCATACCCAGGAAACGCTGTAGACTGACAACGTCTGTCGGGGCGGGCAGCTCTGAGATGGCGCTGGTCTTTTGCGGGTCCGGCTTCAACCCCTGGGCCGTGAAAATGTGGCCAACATATGTGACCTCAGCCACTTGCACTTTGACCGATTAAGCTTCAAATTTATCTGCCGAGCACGGTCCAAAATCCGTCGGAGGTTGCGGTCATGTTCGGCCACATCCCTCCCATAGACCAGAATGTCGTCTACAATGATCGCGCAGGGCAGACCTGCAAACAATTGTTCCATTGAATGCTGAAATACCTCGCTGACGGAGTTGATGCCGAACGGCATCCGCAAAAACTTAAACCTGCCGAAGGGCGTGCTGAACGTGGTCAGGTCCGTGGAGCGTTTGTCCAGGGGTATCTGCCAAAACGAACTTCTTGCATCGAGGACGGAGAACACTGTGGCTTGTCCCACCTGGGTGGCAACATCTTCGACAGTCCTCATGGGGTAGTGGGGCCGTTTAATCGCCATATTTAAGTCCTTGGGGTTGATGCATACCCGTATCTCATTTTTTCCTTTCTTCAACGTGGCGACCATGCTGGAGACCCATTCGGTTGGATCGCTGACAGCCTCCAGCACTCCCATGTTGACCATGTCTTTCAGCATGCTCTCCACCTTGCCCTTCATGGCGAACGACACTCTATGGGGTGGACGGATCACAGGCACCACGGATGGGTCAGTCACGATCTTGTACACCAACGGCAGCTTCCCCAACTTGTCGTCAAACAGGTCCGGGTACTCGGATAGTGGATCCATCACAGCTTGCACCTCGTGGACCGTACGGTCAAAAGACACCAGACCAAGATCCTGGCAGGCCTGGTTGCTCAGCAACGTCACACAGTCACAGTCCAGAATAAAGAAAGACAGGTCCTGGGAAGATTTCTGCAGCACGCAGTGGAAGGTCGCCCTCCCCACAGGTGTTAGTTCCTCTCCCCCATAGGCACGCAAAACAGAGCGATCTGCAATCAGCAGCTCATTATTCCTTATCAGGTGGAACAGCTTTGTTGACATTATGTTCACTTTCGCCCCCGTGTCCAGCTTAGCAGAGAAGGACTTATTGTTTACAGTTATGTTCACAGAAGGATCGGGGAGGCGAGATCGGCTGTGGAGGAGAGTGTAAACACTTTCATCTCCCGTGGAATAGCTGTTCTCGGAGCCGGGGGCAGCGTCAACGGAGGACTGAGAATCCATCTCGCTATCAACTTGCAGAAGGTTGTTTAGGAGTTGTCTGGGAGCTGAGGGCACTTTCCCACGGGACCGGCAGGCAGCTGCAAAATGGTTCATTCTCCCGCAGAAATTGCAGGTCTTCCCGAAGGCTGGGCACTGTGACTCCGTCGAGTGCACGTAATTGCAGTTTGGACACTTTTGAGATCGCGGGACCCGGGATGTACGAACGGGCCGCGGTGGAGGGCGAAAGTTGTCCTTCATACGACGTTGTCCAGCAACACCAGTTAGATTTATGGCTCGGCTGTCAGACCCCCGCTGCCCATGCGGAGGGGTGACCACTTCGGCAATGCGGCACGCATGCATTGCCTGAGTCAGGGTTAGGTCAGGCCATTGCAGCAGGTCGGCACGTAGCTTCTGATCAATCATGCCAGTGACGAGAATGTCCCTGGTGAGCTGGTCGCGCATGGTTTTAAATCGGCACCGCTGGGCAAGGTGCCGCAGGTCAGCGATGAAGCACTCAACAGGTTCATCCGGCTGTTGCTTGCGTGAGAAGAACCTGGCCCGCTCCAGTATACGGTTGGAGGGCAGGTCACATATCTCCGCGAACTTGCGCAAAAGACATACCGGGTCGTCGGCCGATTCAGCTGGCTCGACCGGCTGCTCGTTGTCATCCAGGACTGCTGGTTCGTAGACAAATGCTTGAGCTCTCTTCATTGCGTCGGGACCGGCCAGGTTGTGCAGGAGTGATGCTTTGACCGCGGCTGGGTCGTTCCGGTGCGCAATATTGACGTAGTGAGTGTAGTCCATCACAAAAGTCGACCATCGCTCCGCAATGTCAGCGTCGAAGACAAGGGGAGATGGCTTTCGGCATGAGGATGCCATGTCAAGGGAAACCCAACACTGGGCACTAACGGGGACAAAATAAATAAAAACCGATAAACGGGAAACGCAAGTTTTAAACTTCTGACACCATGTAAAGGTTTGATTGCTGACACACTGTAACCTTTACTGGTAGTTTAATATAGCACGTGGCACACACGTCCCAGCACTGACTGCATCCAGCCTTCAGGCGTACTGGGACCTAGTGGGAGGAACAAAGGGAGGATATTACAGTTATACTAATATGATGGGGCGTGGTTAGTGGTGATGAGGTAACTACATTATAGGTTGCATGCATAACCCATCTACAGTAGGAATCTGATGTGTTTTTTTATTTGTGTGTAAAGAAAATCTATGTTTCTGCAAATTGCAATGTTAATTCTTAATATTGAACTTGCAAGTAAACATCACAATTAATGCTTGTTCTACTGGGCCGCATTTGGAATGGAATTAAAGCTGAAGGTCTCCTCATTGTAAAGAAGTTATGAAAAAGTGAATTCAAATTTCACTTTGTGTTCAAGAAGGCACTGCAAATGCTGGAAGATCGAAGGTACACAAAAATGCTGGAGAAACTCAGTGGGTGCAGCAGCATCTATGGAGCGAAGGAAATAGGCGACGTTTCGGGCCGAAACCCTTCTTCAGACTGATGGGGGGTGGGGGGGAGAAGGAAGGAAAAAGGGAGGAGGAGGAGCCCGAGGGCGGGGGGATGGGAGGAGACAGCTCGAGGGTTAAGGAAGGGGAGGAGACAGCAAGGGCTTGCAAAATTGGGAGAATTCAATGTTCATGCCATTCAGACGCAAGCAACCCAGACGGAATATGAGGTGCTGTTCCTCCAATTTCCGGTGTTGCTCACTCTGGCAATGGAGGAGACCCAGGACAGAGAGGTCGGATTGGGAATGGGAGGGGGAGTTGAAGTGCTGAGCCACCGGGAGTTCAGTTAGGTTATTTTTTTTAAATTTTTTTTTTTTTTAATATTTTATTTTATTAGAAGTAAGTACAGTCATATGGCACCAAAGTGCCTAATATATATTTTCATAATACATTTTATGTACAACTTCTTTTTTTTTTTTTTGTTACACTGAAAAAAGATTAGAATAAGAAAAAGAAGTTAGATAGTAAAGGATAGAAAGATGTGAAATATATAGTGTGTGAAAAAAGAAAACGAGTAAATGAAAAAAGTTGAGAGAGAGAATAGAGAGAAGAAAAGAAAAAAAGAGGAGATCATTATTTATAGTCTTGACCAACCCTCGTCCAGTCCTGAAACAGTTATTTTTTACAATTGTGTTGCACCATATGATTCCAAAAAAACGACGAATCAGTTAGGTTATTGCGGACTGAGCGGAGGTGTTCGGCGAAACGATCGCCCAACCTCCGCTTAGTCTCACCGATGTAAATCAGCTGACATCTAGAGCAGCGGATGCAGTAGATGAGGTTGGAGGAGATACAGGTGAACCTTTGTCGCACCTGGAACGACTGCTTGGGTCCTTGAATGAAGTCGAGGGGGGAGGTGAAGGGACAGGTGTTCATTTCTACTGCATCCGCTGCTCTAGATGTCAGCTGATTTACATCGGTGAGACTAAGCGGAGGTTGGGCGATCGTTTCGCCGAACACCTCCGCTCAGATAAGTCCCTTCTTCGCACTGAATCAGGTGAGAGGGAGACACAGAGATAAGGAAATGTAAGGTGTGAAAATGAGACAGTGGGGATGGGGATCAAGGAAAATGTAGAATAGACCATTGTTAACTGGGAGAAAGTAACAACAAAGCAAACAGCATGTCAACTCATGCCCTATCCTGGTTCTGTGGTGCTTTATTGCTCTGATGCGGAACTTGCGATACGGTCTTTGTATGGAGCACCGTTTACTTGTCCCCATAGATGAATGGAGGCAATTTCATGAGTTTATTTTGCAGTAAAATGGCTCTGACAATTGGGCATCTTAAGTGCTTCTTTACTGCTTCAAAAGCTGATTGCCACCCGGAAGAAATAATATTGAACAGGAAAATGGATAACCTCCTTGTTACAGCCATCACCACCATGATATTGCTTAGTTAAAAAGCAGCATGCAGTGCTGTTTAAATATCCCATTCCAGTAAATATACATGTTATGATTATGAATGCAAAGGTTAGTAATAAAGGAATAAATATTAAGGATTTTTTCTTTTGTCTTTTGTGGAAACTTGGGCATTTTGTGGAAACTTGTCCAAAATGGCAGCCGCGAGGCGCGCCCCAGTACAAGTTGTGCTCCTGTCTATTGTACTCGTGTCTGTCTTATACGTTCGCAATGTGTCATGTTTAATCCAATACACCCGATGGGAACTTCTACATTTCAAACTTAACATCCACGGAGTCCTGAGGCCATCTCTACCGAAGGAAATAACGCTTGTTTCCCCGGGTCTCTCTACATTCTGGCCGCAGACCGGCAAACGAAGCCGACCGCAGACCGCGGACGAAGCAGACGCTCCGGTATCCTCTCGAGGTTCAAGAGGCGCCCATTCCGACCTCCTCTCCCAGCCCTCCTGCTGGCAAATGTTAGATCTCTCCGGTACAAGATGGACGAACTCCAGCTTCTGATTCAGACCAACAGGAACTACAGCAACTGCTTTGCCATCTGCCTGACTGAATCCTGGCTGGATCAGTCAGTGCCCGACCAAGCAGTAACGCTGCTGGGATATACACTTCACCGAGCCGACAGGTCAGCTGAACTATCTTTCAAGTCAAAAGGTGGTGGAATATGCATTATGATAAACCAACGCTGGTGCACAAACTCCACCTCACTCAGCCATGTATGTTCCCCACTCTTGGAGCACCTTACTATCACATGCAGACCCACCTACCTCCCCAGAGAATTTGCATCGGTCATTGTAATCGGTGTTTATATTCCACCTGAGGCTAATGCTAACGCCGCCATGAGCGAACTAGCCTGTCATATATCCAACACAGAAAATTCATACCCAGATGCAGCAATAATTGTGTTAGGCGACTTCAACCATACCAACCTGTCCACTGAGCTTCCAAACTACCACCAGCACGTGACCTGCCCCAGCAGAGGGTGCAACACGCTCGACCACTGCTATACTCCGTTTAAGGAGGCTTACCGTGCCTTTGTAGGAGCTCCGTTGGGCAAGTCAGACCACGCGATGCTGCTGCTTATCCCAAAGTATAGGCAAAAAATAAAATCCTCAAAAACTTCGCCCAAATCTGTTAGGTCGTGGTCTACAGACGCCATCGAAAAGCTGCAAGGCTGCTTCGCATGCACTGATTGGGAAGTTTTCCGCGCAGCTGGAGACCTCCACGACTACACGGACACAGTAACGTCATATGTCCAATTCTGCGAGCAACTCTGTATCCCTTCAAAAACTGTTAAACAATATAACAATAAGCCCTGGTTCACAAAAGAAATTCAACAATTAAGAACTGATAAAAATGCTGCATATAAATCTGGAAACAAGCAGGACTACATGGCTGCAAAATATAAACTAAGGTCCACAATAAGGAAAGCCAAACACAATTATGCCACCAAATTAGAACAAGAAATATCAACAAACAACACTAGAACTGTCTGGAAAAAACTCCAGGAAATGACCAACTACAAAAAGACATCCACCCCCATCCCAGATAATGATCACCAACTCCAAGACAGATTGAACACTTTCTATGGCAGGTTTGAACAGTCTCCAGTCCCTCCACCACTGTCCCCCTCTCCTCTTCCTCCACCTCCATTCCACATCCAGGAGGCCGAGGTGAGGACTACCTTCAGGAGACAGAAGAAAAATAAATCTGCAGGCCCAGACAACATCAGCCCAGCAGTGCTTCATCACTGTGCAGCAGAACTGGCCCCTGTATTCACCGGCATCTTCAAGTCATCCCTCTGCCAATGTACAGTGCCCCAGTGCTTCAAACAATCCACCATCATCCCTGTGCCCAAGTCCAACACATCATCCTGCCTCAATGACTATAGACCGATTGCCCTTACATCTGTGGCCATGAAGTCATTCGAGCGCATTATTCTTGCTCACCTCAAAACCAGCACTTCTTCCAATTTGGACCCTCACCAATTCGCATACAGAGCCAATAGGTCAGTGGAAGACACAGTCAATCTGGCCATTCATCACACTCTGCAACACCTGGAAACCGCCAACACGTACGCCCGCATCCTTTTCATGGACTTCAGTTCGGCATTTAACTCCATCAACCCGGTTAAACTCTTCCATAAATTAACGGACATGAACATCGACCCCTGCATCTGTCACTGGATCTACAGCTTCCTTTGGAACAGACAACAGAGGGTGAAGATACATAACACAATATCTCACCCCCTGCACCTCAGCTCAGGAGCCCCTCAGGGCTGCGTCTTGTCCCCCTGGTTATTCTCACTCTACACAAACCAATTCACATCCCAGCATAGTTCAGTTAAAATTTATAAATATGCAGATGACACAACCATCATAGGTCTCATCTCAAACAATAATGAAACAGAATACCGCACTCAAACACACAAAGCAGTCACTTGGTGCACAGATAATAACCTCTCACTTAACACATCAAAAACACACAAACTCATCATTGATTTCAGACGTAAGGCACAACCCAAGACCCCCCTACTCATCTCAGGCGAACCCATATCCACCACTGACTCATACAAATTTCTAGGCACCCACATAAGCAATAACCTCAAATGGAAAATCAATTCAAATCATATCTACAAAAAAGCCAACCAGAGACTCTTCTTCCTCCGCCAGCTCAAGAAGTTTAGAGTAAAGAAACACCTCCTAATCAAATTCTACACAGCCATCATCCAAAGCATGCTCACTTCATCAATTACAGTCTGGTTCAGCAGTTTAGACACTCACTCCCGTAATAAATTACAACGCATAGTTAATAAAGCATCCAAAATCATCAGCACTCCCCTTCCATCAATAGAATCACTCCATCACAAACGGTCTGTGTCAAGGGTGAAGAAAATCATCTCTGATCCCTCCCACCCAGCACACCACATCTTCCACCTGCTGCCATCAGGAAGGCGCTACAGCTCACAGTCCGCCAAGACATCTCGATTTAAAAACAGTTTTTACCCACACGCAATCCGAATTCTGAACTCACTATGATAACAGCACATATCCTCCCCATGCATGAACTGTATATTGTAAGATGTTGTGTTTTATGTTATGTTTGACGGGAATCAGCCTACCTTGTCCAAATACCTTGTCCAGTAACATCCTGTACTGAACCTGAATTCCACCAGCTTGACTGTGTGGTCATTAAATAATCTAATCTAATCTAATTTGATAAAACTTATGAGTGGGTTTGCTGCTGGGGTTTTTAACAAAATTCGAATTTAAAACCAGGCATAGTATTCTTTTTCATCTTTGAAGTGACCGCATTCCTCCACGACTGTTCTGTGTAGCTTTGTGTTACCTACGAGCAGTGGGTTGTTTTTTTAAACTCAACCTGACTTGCACCGCGATTTGACTGCCTGCAGTCTTTCTGCAACATTATATCTTTCCCTGAGCAGACTCGGCAGAGTCCCTAATTCATATAAAATAAATTGCACTTTCCTTGGATTCTTTGATCTCGCTGCAGTTTCATCTGAAGAGACTGACATGGTAGAAAATGTAAATTTTCTATTTTGATCTTTAATTGTTCTTTCAATTGATACGTAAAACTCTGTGTTGTTGATCTGTTCCCCCCCGCCCACCCCAGCCCTGAACAGAAGCAAATATAGGTTGTTCAAATAGTTTTCAGAATCATGGCAGACACCCCATTTTTTCATTTGATGCTCTGTATTTATAATGAATAAAAAGGTAGCTTGTGTTATATTTGTCATATAAACCGTCATTTGTCCATTGTTTAGGTCTTTGATGTGGTTCATTGTGGCCAATACCAGTAGATTAAAATGGAACATAATCTATGGACTCAAAAATAAGAACTAGTTCTGACATAGTTTTTACCTGCAACTTATTGGGTTTACATTCAGTCCTTTCATTACACCTCTCTACCGTTGCTGTGTTCCACTTTTTTGGTTCCATGTAGTCCTAGCCTCTCTGTTTTTTGGCGTTGATGCATTTTCCCATTTCTGATCTACTCTCTCCCACCCTCATGTCCACCCTCACCCCCACGCCCTCACCTGCTCTGACGCCCTTCTGCTATACACTGTCCATAACCCCCTCTATCTGACCCTCTCTCTGTGTCATGTTGACCCCCATCCTTGCGCTCACACTCTCCCATGCCCTCTCTCTCTCACACAGTCCATAACCCCCTCTGTCTGACCCTCTCTCTCTGTCCATGACCCACCTCTCTATGAATCTCACTTCCTCTGTGACTCTCACTCACTCTCCTTATGACTCTCTCTTTCCCTCTTTCCTTTACTCTCCGTCTGTTTAGTTTTGGAACTTTTTTCACGTTTCCCTATATAAATTCTAAACTTGACAACTATTCTCTTAATTTCTTTGAAAAGTGTGATGTCGTGGGTGACAGATATCCACAGGGTGCTCTCGTACCAACTTTTTAAAATATCTTTTTTTCCAGTGGATGTTTTGCTCAAGCAGATGGAGAGGAGTTATTTCAGCTGCTGAGTCTCAGTTGGAAATTTGTTCAACTCTTATGTTATTGTTTGTGCTGCCCTTCTGAATCTCTGTGGTGTTTTGATCCCCAGAAAAAGCTGCAGGATGTTTCCACCAAGTTCAGATTGTTCCAGAAGCCTGCAAATTTTGAGCAGCACCTGTTGGAGTGCAAAAGACTCCTGGATGAGGTGAAATCTGAACTACACCTCTTGGAGACGAGCAGTGTGGAGCCAGAATATGTTCAGAATCAGCTGGATCATTGCATGGTAGGGATTCATGTTTATATTTATTTCCCAAGACAGTGAAGTCCATTGAATGCCAACCAAGTTGTATTTGACACAAAGTGCTGAGATAACGGGTCAAATAGCATCACTGGAGAACATCGATAAGCAATGTTTTGGGATGCGAACCCTTCTTCAAAACTGGGTTTAGATGGCAGCTACAGGTGGAGCATAAAATGGGATCAGTGTAGCAGACGGACTGGTGATTAGTGCAGATGGACACAAAGTGCACGAGTAACTCAGCAGGTCAGGCAGTGTCTCAGGAGAAAAAGGATGGATGATGTTTCGGATCGGAGATCCTTCTTTAGTCTCAAAATGTCACCACCCTTCTTCTCCTGAGATGCTGCCTGACCCACTGAGTTACTCCAGCACTTTGTGTCTATCTTTGGTATAAACCCGCATCTGCAGTTCTTTGTTACTACATTACCGCAGATGTATCCTGTGTTTTATCCCGTGGCTGTATTTTATTTGACAATAGATTTGTACCTGCTGATCATTAAAAAGCTGATTTAATCACAGTCGGCATTATGTTAATCAGTTCCGAGATGATTAAATAAGTAACAAGTGCTGAAATTATTTTTGGAGGTGAAAGAAACTGAATAATTGATAATTGACTATAATAAAGAAAGTTAATTGACAAACAGCAAACTTAGTATGCAATGGAAGAACCTTTTGGATTTGTCAGAGGCAATTATATTTACCGTATCAGCCCCCGTTGTAATATTTCAAAATCTCAACTTCCTGGCTAATCATATTCAATAATTCCCTGGATATGTATATCATTATTACTAAGGACTATTAATACAAATTGCTTCAATGGCTTTCCCAAGCAGCTTCACAAAACTATTAACCTGTTTATAAAAGGTCGAGAATGATTTCCTTTATTACACTAGCTTCTAAATTAGAGTTCTTTAAATTTATGAATATTATAACAGTGGAAATTTCACCCACATCAGAGCAAACCTATTTTTTGTAAATCAACCTGGTACTGTGAACTTTGATAACTGAAAAGTGACTGGGATTTCATCATCAAGTTCACTGAAACAAGCAGATTTAAATTGTCACAAGACACGGAAATTTGTCTGACAACATCTATTTAGGTAGTGGTGGAAACACACAATCAATCAATCAACCTTTATTGCCATCTTGCAAGCAACAGTTGTACAGTGCAAAATGAAAAGACGTTTCCCAGGGAATAGCGGAGCATCGCACATGAAATTTAAAACATTTCACACATAATAACACTAAAAACAATCCAGTCCCTGATGGAACAGTATAAATAGTTAAAAGCAGGTAAAAACACAACGTTAAAATGCAATAAAACCAATCATAAAAATGTCCGGGGCAGCTGATTTGAGTGGCCAGTGCCAGTTATTAAAGTGGCCAGTGCCAGTTATTAAAGTGTTCGTGCCAAGCCGCAGAATCAAGTGACTGTGAGTACAGAGTGACTGTTTAGCAGCCTCACAGCCTGTGGTAGGAAGCTGTTTAGCAGTCTTGTAGTCCGGGCTTTGATGCTTCGATATCTCTTGCCTGATGGCAGGAGATCCAGGTGTATGTGGAGGGGGTGCAGTTAGTGCTGAGGTAACTCAGTGGGTCAGACAGCATTCCTGCAGAACAAGGAAAGGTGACGTTTTGGGATTGGGACCTTTCTTTGAATGTACTTAAAGAGAAAATAATTCCCAGTGGATTAGTATATTAAGGAAAGGGAAGGAGAGATTGTTGGAGTTGGAGAGTGAAGGACCTGTCCCACTGTACGAGGTAATTCAAGAGATCTCCTGAGTTTAAAAAAAAAATCAAACTCGTGGTAAGCACGTAGAATGTAAGTACGTAGAATGTAAGTAGCGGGTACGTCGGAGCTCGGGACGTCTCTTAGCGGCTTGAAACGCTAACGGCAGGTACTCGGGAAACGCGGTAAGCTCTTGAAGACTCGCGAAGATTTTTCAACATGTTGAAAAATGTCCACGAGAGCCCCGAGTACCTACGAGCGGCCATTACCGTAATTCTCCGAGTTCGAATCAGGGGAAACTCAGGAGAACTCTTGAATTAGCTCGTACAGTGGGACAGGCCCTTGAAGTTGAAGAAGGTTCTGGACCCTAAATGTGACCCATTCCTTCTCTCCAGAGATGCTGCCTGTCACGCTGAGTTACTCCAGCATTTTGTGTCTATCTTTGAAGTATTTCTATACATTGTCAACCTCAGTACTTAAATGAACGAAAATCTGGTCAACTTACAGTTAATTCTTATAAAAAGTGGCTTAATCTTCCAAACACCCAGAATTTGAATGAACCTAATAATAAAAATGAGTTGATTTTGCAATAACTGCTTAATATCACATCATGCAATTTACCAGAATGTTATTAATGTAACACCCACTGAGAGTCTGACGATGCCTGAATATATTATTTTCAATTTACAGAAATTATATAAGAGTCTGAGCGAAGTGAAATCTGATGTGGAAACGGTGATTAAAACTGGACGTCAAGTTGTACAGAAACAGCAAACAGAGAATCCGAAGGAACTGGATGAGAGAGTAACTGCCCTGAAAATGCAGTACAACGACCTTGGATCTCAGGTCAGCAATTCTATGCATTATCCTGCTCAGTAATTGATGGCGTGAATGTGAATGTTCTGCAACCCGACATCTTCAGGGTCTTTACTCTGTCTATGTTCTTGGGTGGTACAGTGGTAGAATTGCTGCCTCAGCGCGCCTAGGGACCCAAGTACTATCATGACCTTAGGTTGTCTGTGCGGAGGTTGTACATTCTCCCCGTGACCGCGAGGTTGTTCAGGTTTCCTCCCACATTCCAAAGACCTACAGGTTAGTAGGTTAATTGGCTTCTGTAAATTGCCCCCAGTGTGCATAAGTTCATAACATATATAGGGGCAGAATTAGGCCATTCGGTCTATCAAATCTACTCTGCCATTCAATTATGGCTGATCTATTTTTTCCTCTCAACCCCATTCACCCACCTTTGCCCCATAACCTCTGCAAAAGAGGGATAACATAGCACAAGTAAACGGGTGATCGATGGTCAGCATGGACTCAGTGGGCCAAAAGGCCTGTTTCCATGCTGTATCTGTAAACTAAACTAAAGAAGTAAGTGAAGTTGTTTTGCACTTTCAGATTTTCACATTGAACTATTTAATTTCTTTGGTCTGATTTTTGATGAGATGAGATGGGGCTGATTTCACATTTATTTCTCGGCTGCTACTCATCTATTCATAACTAAAACTCTGATCTTGTTACCTTCCGGTTTGGCGGTCTTTCTATTTGTGCAAAAACGGTTTGCGATAGCACTACGATTTTTCACCAGTTCACTCACCGTTCTCCTGTGCTGCGAGTGCGCCAAGTTTGGTTCCGATCGGTTGAATATCGTAAAAGTTAGCGAGGTTTAAAAATCTTAAAAACCACGCGTGCGCAGATCGATCTCTTCTCCTGCCAGTCGGTGCCACACAGATTAGTCTCTTTCCCTGTCACTCTTCGGGACGGTCCACCCCATTCCTGTGCCATCGCGGCAGTGGTTTCCAACTGGACTTTCGGAGGGACCCAAAGCAGCCCAGCCCCTCCCCGCCCCAAGCAACCCGCCCCGCCCTGCCCCTCCCTGCCCCAAGCAGCCCCGCCCCACCCTGCCCCTCCCCGCCCCACCTGCTCCAAACAGCCCGCCCTTCCCCAGGCAACCGCCCCGCCCCAAGCAGCCCCTCCCTGCCCCGCCCCACCCTGCCCCACCCCGCCCCAAACAGCCCCGCCCTGCCCCGCCCCACCCTGCCCCACCCCGCCCCAAGCAGCCCCGCCCTGCCCCGCCCCACCCTGCCCCACCCCGCCACAAGCAGCCCCGCCCCACCCCAAGCAGCCCCGCCCCGCCCCAAGCAGCCCCGCCCTCATGGTGAAGAAGTGGCACTGCTGCCCGAGGAGCTGTACCTGGTGCGGAGGGTGGTTCTGCGGGCCGAGCCCGGGGACTGGGCTGGAACCAAGGACAAGCCTGCGTCCGGGGTCAGGGACGAGCCTGGAGATGAAGTCAGGGCCTGAACTGGAGCCCAGGCGGCGGCTGAGCTGAGGGCTGGAGTCAGGCCCAAGCCACGGGGCCTGGGTCAACGTGTCCCAGCGCCTCTGGGGGCCGCCGCCATTCTGCAGCACAGCCTCCACTTCCTGCTCTGCGGGCAGTCTGGCTCGGCTGCCCGCCACCCTCACCCCGCCCCCGGCACAGCGAGCCCGGCTCCGTCGAGGCCCACGTCCACGAGTGCTTCGGCCGCCTACAGCTAGAGCCGGGCCGAGTACGAGAACCAGGCCCTGGCGCTGCTCTACGACCTGAGTAGGTGCTGGGGAAGGGAATGGGAGTGAGGGGAGGAGGAGGTGGGAAATGGGGAGGAGGGAGATGGGGTAGAAGAGGGAGATGGGGCGGGGGCTGCGCCGAGCCCCGCTATCTATCCGCTGGCGAGGGGCACCACGGGTCCCGTGCTCCTGCAGCTCCTGCCTGGGGGCGTGGACACTGGGAGCGGCCCGAACACACCGCAGCGTTACACGGAGAGAGGGAGCGCCGCAGCCCAGCCCACTGCACGGGGGGGGGGGGGGGGGGGGGGAGAGGAGAAGGGGGAGAGGAGATGGAGGGGAGAGGAGATGAGGAGGGATGAGGGAGGGAGTTGGGGAGAGAGGGGTGAGGGGGAGGGATGGAGAGAGATGAGGGGTGGAGAGACAGAGAGGAGGGAGGGGGAAGAGAGGGAGGGAGTGGGGTAAAGGGGTGGTGGAGTGCAGGATGGTAGGGAGGGGGTGGAAGGGGCCTGGGGTGATGGGCAAGGTGGGATAGAGGGGGTAGTAGAAGGCGAGAGGGACAGGGAGGGGTGGATTTGATGGAAGGGGGATAGGCGTGAGTGGAGGAACGGGTTGCGTTGGGGGAACAGGTGAGTGGTGGAATATTGCGTTGGGTAACGTTCTCCCCGTGACCTGCGTGGGTTTTCTCCGAGGTCATCGGTTTCCTCCCACACTCCAAAGACGCACAGGGTGGTAGGTTAATTGGCTTGACATAAAATGTAAATTGTCCCTAGTGTAGGATAGTGTTAATGTGCGGGCGATTGCTGGTCCCAGTGGGCCGAAGGCCCTGTTTCCACGCCCTTCCTCTAAAACTAACAAAACAAAACTTTACAAGGAGAATGGAAAAGTGTCTGTACCTTTAAGGCATCTTTGAGGCAGTTTTTGTTTAAATGGTACCTTTAAGGTTGATTTGCAGCATTCGTGGTAATTTGCATCAACAAGAAGATTATTGTCTTTACAGTGATCTATGAAGAGATTTAAATTACAGGCACCTTGCATTTTATGTGGTGGTTACGTTCTTGAAGAGCAGCACGTAATTCAATAACGCATAAATTAAACACATATATTTAAGCAGGCATAAATTTAAGGGCGTTTTTAAAAAAAAATAACGCAGAAATTATGTTTTGGTATTAATTCAACAAGCACGTTATTTAAAAAATGCATAGAACGATCATGTGTAAAACATGAGGTCCCTGTATCAGCTTAAGCCAGTGAAATGACAAATGGACTGAATAAATTAAAGAATTTATGCTCAGTATGCAAAGACCACATGAAGAGTAATGTTTCAACGATGAGTTGAATTGAAGAATATTTTGAGTTTGGTGTCACTGATGACGTCCTTTCAGGATGAAAGCAACTCATGATTGCGATATAAAATGGAAATCTAATGTCAGGCATTCACAGCACAAATATAGAGCTTTCCCCTCTACTGCTGCCACCTCCAGCGAGCATTCCCTTCTGCACCGCTGACATTTATTCATTTCACTCTTCAATCCCGGAAAGTTCAGCAGCATTCTGGTGGTTTCATGCTGTGGGTCCATGGGCATCAGCAGCAAGACTGAAGCGACACAAACACTTTCCGTTTTAGACCTCTGGAGTCAGAGGACAAAGAAAGCTTGTGTGTTGAGATGTCGAGTTATAATAAACTCAAGGTCCTAGAGGTGAAAAACCTTTGAAAGATCCAGCCCTTACCAGTCATACAAACTGAAGATTGAGAATCAAAAAAAGACATAATCAAGTAACCCAGCAGAAGTGTTTTATATGGAGCTCAGTAAGTATAAGTTAAAGGTAGATAGATACAAAATGCTGGAGTAACTCAGCGGGACAGGCAGCATCTCCGGAGAGAAGGATGGGTGATGTTTCGGGTCGAGACCCTTCTTCAGACCTAAGAGTAGAAGGACTGGAGGGGGGGATGAGGGTAAAATGATTTATTCAAAGGGTGGTAGGGCTGTGAATTGCACTGCCTGGAAGGGTAATAGAGGCAGAAATGTGTTTTGAAAATAAATACTTGGATGTGTGCTTGTTGCTGAGAGCAGCTGGAGTCTGGACAGAGTGCTGGAAGGTGGCTTGTTCTTTTTGAAAATGCACAATTAATGCGGATCGCATGTCTTCGGTGTGAATTGTCTGTGATTTTTAACAACGTAACCAAGTCAAAACTTAAAACTCTATTTGAATATACTTGAGTCTGAAGAAGGGTCTCAACCCGAAACGTCACCTATTCCTTCCCTCCAGAGATGCTTGCCTCACCCGCTGAGTTTCCCCAGCATTTTTATCTACCTTTGAACTATTTGAAATTATGTTTATGTTTGCATACTCAAATATCCTTGCAATCATTCCCCTCCATTGAAATCAATGGAGAAGCAGCCCCTGTGCCAAACTTGAGCTGGGACAGGATGTGTAGGAAGGAACTGCGGGTGATGGTTTAAACCGAAGATAGACACGAAAACCTGGAGTAACTCAGCGGGACAGGCAGCACCTCTGGAGAGAAGGAATGGGTGACATTTTGGGTCGAGACCCTTCTTCAGAAGAAGTTGGAGACCCTTCCGACCGAAACTGACCGTAACCCATTCCTCTCCAGAGATGCTGCCTGGAACAGGATGTTCTTTTCAGAGTGCCCTCGATACCAGAAGAAGCAATGTTACGTCAAATTACTTTCTCCAGCATAAGATCATGTTTGGAAAAATATCAGCATATCTCTGACTGTAACTTTAGGGTTTTTGCAGTTGCGTGGATGTCAGGAATTTCTATATAGTTCTCCAGAGCACCTTCATCAGTTGCACTATGTATCTCTGTGCAATTTGGCCCATTGAGAGAGCATGTTTTTGGTTTGCATGTCATGTTTATTCACAGGCTAAATTAGCACAAAACATTCACAGGACCGGACATTCATTTGTAGCAGGCCTGGCCACAAATTATATTGTCAGTAAGTGCATTGTACAATGGAAGGTTTGCTTCCTCCGCCATGAAGATGGCCACTGTAAATTTCAGTTTGTGTTCTGCGGCATGTAAACTATCTGGAACAATGAAAATAGCTGTTGTTCAGCAATTCAGACGTATCTCTGAGAATTATCTGTGTGATTATCTTAACCTGCTGCTGTGTTGCCGATTGTGGGATAGATATAGATCAGGAGTCAATGGTGGACTTTAGGAGCAGAGGAAATCCTCTGTCTCCATCAATGGTGTGGATGTGCAGTTTACCAGGGAGTACAAATACCTTGGAGTGTACCTGGACCACAAACTGAACTGGTCCAGGAACGCTGAGGCCCTTTACAAAAAGGGACAGAGCCGGCTGTACTTTTTGAGAAGGCTCCGCACCTTCAACGTCTACAATGAGATGCTGCAGATGTTCCACCAATCGGTGGTAGCCGGTGCCATCTTCTTCGCTTCCGTGTGCTGGGGCGGCAGGGCGAAGGCTGCGGACGTCAATAGGTTAACACTCATCAGGAAGGCTGGTTCCGTCCTGGGGGCGGAGTTGGATTCATGGGAGGTTGGTCTTGGAGGGGCGGATGCTCCTCAAACTACAGAGCATCGTGGACAATGCAGCTCACCCCCTCCATGACACACTGGTCGACCTAAGGAGTTCCTTCAGCAACAGACTAATTCCACAAAGATGCAGTACAGAACGCTACATAGACACATAGAAACATAGACAATAGATGCAGGAGTAGACCATTCAGTCCTTGGAGCCAGCACCGCCATTCTATGTGATCATGGCTGATCATCCCCAATCAGTTCCCCGTTCCTGCCTTTTACCCATATCCCTTGATTCTGAAAGCCCTAAGAGCTCTATCTTATGCCCCTGTCCCACTTAGGAAATCTGAATGGAAACCTCTGGAGACTTTGCGCCCCGCGCAAGGTTTCCGTGCGGTTCCCGGAGGTTTTTGTCAGTCTCCCTACCTGCTTCCACTACCTACAACCTCCGGCAACCACCTGCAACCTCTAGGAACCGTACGGAAACCTTGGGTGAGGCGCAAAGTCTCCAGAGGTTTCCATTCAGGTTTCCTAAGTGGGACAGGGGCATAACTCTCTTTTGAATGCATCTGGTGAATTGGCCTCAACTGTCTTCTCTGGCAGAGAATTCCACAAATTCACAACTCACTGCTTGAAAAAGTTTTTTCTCATCTCAGTTCTAAATGGCCTACTCCTTATTCTTAAACTGTGGCCCCTGTTTCTGGACTCCCGTAACATCGGGAAATTGTTTCAAGCATCTAGCGTTCCAATTCCTTAATAATTTTATATGTTTCTATAAGATGCCCTCTCATCCTTCTAAATTCCAGTAATACAATCACAGTCACTCCATTCTATCAACATATGACAGTCCTGCCATCCCAGGAATTAACCTCATGAACCAACGCTGCACTCCCTCAATAGCAAGAATGTCCTTCCTCAAATTAGGAGACCAAAACTGCACACAATACTCCAGGTGTGGTCTCACGAGGGCCCTGTACAACTGCAGAAGGACCTCTTTGCTCCAATACTCAACTCCTCTCGTTATGAAGGCAATTATGCCATTAGCTTTCTTCACTGCCTGCACTACCTGCATTCTTATTTTCAGTGACTGATGTACAAGGACCCCCAGGTCTCATTGTACTTCCCCTTTTCCTAACCTGACACCATTCAAATAACCACCTGCCTTCCCGTTCTTGCCACCAAAGTGGATAACCTCACATCTATCGACATTATACTGCAAGTTCCATGCATCCGCCCACTCACCCAACCTGTCCGTCACCCTGCATCCTCACAGCATTCTTTTCACAGTTCACACTGCCACCCAGCTTTGTGTCATCTGCAAATTTGCTTATGTTACTTTTAATTCCTTCATCTAAATCATTAATATATATTGTAAAAAGCTGCAGTCCCAGCACCGAGCCTTGTGGTACCCCACTAGTCACTGCCTGCAATTCTGAAAGGAACCCGTTAATCCCTACTCTTTGTTTCCTGTCTAACAACCAATTTTCTATCCATGTCAATACCCTACCCCAAATAACAGGTGCTCTAATTTTGCCCACTAATCTCCTGTGTGAGACCTCATCAAAGGCTTTCTGAAAGCCCAGGTACACTACATCCACTGGCTCTCCCTTGTCCATTTTACTTGTTACATCCTCAAAAAATTCTAGAAGATTTGTCAAGCATGATTTCCCCTTCGTAAATCAAGACTGATTTGGCTAATGTTGGTTTCACTACTGCAGATATCAGTCAGGTAGTACAGCTGGGAAAAGTAGACACAAGGAACTGCAGATGCTGGAATCTTGAAGAAAAGCTACAAAGTGCTGGAGCAACTCCATGGGTCACGCAGCATCTCTGGAGAACTTGGATAGGTGACGTTTTGTTCCAGGATTCTTCTTCGCCAATTCTGATCAATCTTCATCCATTATTGTCCATGTTTGTGCCAGAAATCTTTATTTGAGAATATGACGAAGATAAAGCAGCAATTACATTATTCAATAGTAGGGAACCTTCAAATGAGTTTAAAAAAAAAGACACGTCCATTCAAAGACTCCATCCTTCTTACGTCTGTCTTAACATATAGGTTGTAGCATGACAATCGTGTCAGAATATCCCCGTTAATTAAAGCACGCGTGCACATGAAGTAAACTTGTTCTTGTTATTGATATTTCAATTTAGCTTATTGTCACGTGTATAGTGAAAAGCTTTTGTTGCGTGCTTTCCAGTCAGCAGAAAGATAATACATGATTACAATTGAGCCATTACAGTGTTTAGATAGATGATAATGGAATAACATTTAGTGTAAGGAAAAGCAGGCAGAGTCCGATCATGGATAGTCCTTGGGTCACTGAAGAGATAGATAGTAGTTCCACACTGTTCTCTGGTTGTGGTAGGATGACCACCTAGATGTTATTTTACTCCAAAAGGGCAGACAATTTTACTTTACTTTACTTTACTTTATTAATTTATTGAACATGTTAAAAAATACAAACACAAATAAACTTGTAAGCAATAAAAAAAGAAGAAAATAAAACACAAAGGAAAACAAACAAATAAGTAACTCAAATAATACAAATAATATTGTTCATGTTCAAAAGGGGTAAGAAGAAGTTCGAAAACATTTCTGGTCCTACCCTCTCTTATTTTCTATACATTTTCATGGAAAAACAGAACAATGGGAACAAATGGACCCAAAATCTGTTGAACAGTCCACAAACAAGAAATAATCAAACAGAAAAGAAAATCACTGGTCCAGCTCATAACCATTCAATCTTTTGTTTCTGAAGAGTTTTTAGTTTGAATAGAGTCTTACATTTTTTCAGCTCATCATGGCAGTTATTCCAAAGACTAACACCCTTTGCTGTAACACAATGGAGTTTTGCATTAGTTCTTATTGCCGGTTTTTCGAATATATAGGTTCCCCTCAGGTTGTGTTTGCTTTCTCTCCGTTGGAACAACCCCTGGATATTACAAGGCAATTGCTGATTAGCTGCTTTGAACATAATTTGGATAGTTTTATAATCTGTCAGATCTTGAAATTTTAATGTTTTTATGAACATTAAACAATTGAATGAATTGTAGGAGCCTTGTAGGTTTCAAAGCTCTCTTCAGTCTCGCTTACACTATAGCCAGTCTTGCCATTACATACCTACTTCTCCAGGTTTATGTCCTTTGTTTCTGTGCCAGGAAAGGTCTCTATTGCTGATATTTATATAAACAAGGCTGTATCGTTGTCCCAGTACTTGACTTTGAGTTGACATATGTGCTGCAGAAGTTTGAAACTTAACCTGTCCAACCACATTACTCCCTCTTTCTCTCGCTCTCCCCCTCCTTTACCTGTCCATCCCCATCCCCATCCACCACCTCTCTTGCCCCTTCCCTCCCCGCCCCATCTCTCTCCCTGCACCATCTCTCCCCACCCCCTCTCTCCCCGTGCCCCCTCTCTCCCCGCCCCCTCTCTCCCCATGCCCCCCCTCTCCCCGTGCCCCCCTCTCCCCGTGCCCCCCCTCTCCCCATGCCCCCTCTCTCCCCGTGCCCCCCCTCTCCCCGTGCCCCCCCTCTCCCCGTGCCCCCCCTCTCCCCGTGCCCCCCCTCTCCCCATGCCCCCTCTCTCCCCGTGCCCCCTCTCTCCCCATGTCCTCTCTCCCCACACCCTCTCTCCCCTCCCCCTCCCTCTCCCCGCGCCCTCTCTTCCCCTCTCTCTCCCCTCCCCCTCTCTCCCTCCCCCTCTCTCCCCGTGCCTCCTCTCTCCCCGTGCCCCCCCTCTCCCCGTGCCCCCCTCTCCCCGTGCCCCCCCTCTCCCCATGCCCCCTCTCTCCCCGTGCCCCCTCTCTCCCCATGTCCTCTCTCCCCACACCCTCTCTCCCCTCCCCCTCCCTCTCCCCGCGCCCTCTCTTCCCCTCTCTCTCCCCTCCCCCTCTCTCCCCGTGCCTCCTCTCTCCCCGTGCCTCCTCTCTCCCCGTGCCTCCTCTCTCCCCGTGCCTCCTCTCTCCCCGTGCCTCCTCTCTCCCCGTGCCACCTCCCCCACTCTCTCCCCGCCCCTACTCTCTCCCCTCCCCCTCTCTCTCCCCTCCCCCTGAATTACATCCCTGTGCTTCATTCCCTATTTTCACCCTTTCTCCCTCTTCTAACTTTAATCCCACTGCACTTTGTCCCTGCCATCTCTCCTTCCTCTTTCTCTGTACACATCCTTGATGTATATTGTTAAGAATTTATTTCTTAGGTGATTATCCAGCTATTAGTAGTTTTCCATTTGTAGATAAATAACGTGAGCACTCCTCGGCAGAACAGAATTGATTTAGCTTTATAAAATTGATTGAGGATGGTGTCAGAAGCAGGGAGTTCTTCCTGCTGTGATCCCTGGCTACATCTGGCAGAGTGCTGACCATTCATTAATTACTCAGCTTCATTGTTTTTTTGCAGATCTGTTGGCTGCACTCTGTTCTTGTCAGAAGCACTTTAAATCAACCAGAGGCGTCACAAACTGCAAAAATCCACCCTAGATCAACAGAGCATCACATTCATGAAGATTAGTTCAGTGGGATATCGTGGCATGTTTGATATGTCTTGTGCAATTTTCATGGTCAAATTTCATACTTGGCTTCCCTGGAACAGGAGGTCAACTTGTGTGGTGGAGCAAAGAATGTATTTAATGATGATGTTTCATAGCAGGGACCTATATCTGCCTTCAGCCAGAGCTAGACGGAGCTGGAGTAACTCAGCGGGACAGGCAGCATCTCTGGAGAGAAGGAATGGGTGATGTTTCGGGTCGACACCATTCTTCTGAGAGTTTGGGGAAAGGGAAATTAGAGATATTTAAATGGTAATATGGAGAGAAATAGAACAAATGAATGAAAGATATGCAAAAAAATAACGACGATGAAGGAAAGGGTCCATTGTTAGCTGTGGGCTCGGTGAACTGAATGAGTTACACAAACATTAAAACTCGCCAGGACGCCAGTGAAACTAGTACAACAACCATGGTGGGGAATGGATGGAAAGAGAGGGGATGCAAGGGTTACTTGAAGATAGAGAATGTTTATACCACTGGGTTGTAAGCTGCCCAAGCAAAATATGCGGTGCTGTTCCTCCAATTTGCCTTTGGCCTCATTCTGACAATGGAGGAGGCCCGGGACAGAAAGGTCAATGTGGGAATGGGATGGGCAGTTAATGTGTTTAGCAACCGGGAGATCAGGTAGGCCCAGGGAGACTGAGGAAGGTGTTCAGTGAAATGATCACCCAGTCTACGTTTGGTCTCAACGATGTGAGGCAACAACTTGAAGAACGGATACAGTAGATGAGGTTGGAGGAGGTGCAAGTGAACCTCTGCCTAACAGTTGATGGGCTGAGCTTTGTCCCATTGGCTGTAAGAAGCAATGTGAAATGAGTTGGCTCAATTCAAATCACTTCTAGGCGATTTCAGCATGGAACCGCTGATAATATTAAATTAGCAATATATAAGTATTTTAACATACTCCAAACTATCTTAAGGATGAATGGTGCAAGACTTGGTAAGACCTCTTACTAATTTAAGACCATATATCTTAATTTAATTTTGATTTTACATTGGAGTGGCTGCCACTGCCCCACAGTGTCAGAGACCCTGGCCTAGGGTGCTGTCTACGCAGGGATCCGATTAAATCATCTAACTCACCCGAGCACTTTCCACTTTGAGCAATTCATTTAAATATATATATTCAGATTTATCTGTGGAAGGAATGCAAAATTAATATTATTTTTATATAAATTGCCCTGTGCTAATTTGAGTTAGATTATTTTCTCTGTTATTACAAGCACCACCCCACCTTTCTCCCCACCTTTTGTCTCATTTGCTCCCCACCTCCCAATTTATCTCCGTGTTTCACTAACTTATCTTTGTTAATTGCTTTCCTCTTCCATTCCCCCTCAGCCTGTTATTTTCCCTCTCCCTTTCCACTCTTCATGTCCTTGTTCATGTTATCATCCCTCTCCCCTTCTGTTCTTCCCACCCACTTCGATTGCTTATCTACATTGATCTTAATTTAGTTTAGTATATTGTGACCTGCACCGACGTACCGTGAAAACCTTTTTTGCTGCGTGCCATCCAGTCAAGGGGAAGACTATACACGATTACTATCACGCAGTCCAGTGTACAGATCAAGTGTACAGACACAGGGTGAACGGAATAACGTCGAATGCAAGATAAAGTCTAGTAAAGTCCGATTAGAGATAGTCCAAGGGTCTCCAGTGAGGTAGATGGTAGCTCACGACCGCTCTCTGATGGTGATAGGGTGGTTCAGTTGCCTGATAGCAGCTGGGAAGAAACATCAGTCCATCTCTGTCTCACCCCAATGCTCGCCCTTCTCTCATCATGCTTATATATCTATATCTGATCAAGCTGGTATGTGTGGAAAGGATTACGTTTATTTGTGACTTTAATACATGCCCTTGCTATTGTTTCAGGTATTTGTTACTGTCCGAGTGCAAGCTGCAGATGGCAGTATACATCCTCACATGAACCCTTTGCCTTGTCAAACATAAGCTCTGGGCTTTAAAAAAAAAGTCTGTTTAGATACCTAAGATTAACAATATCTTTTTCATTTTAAGCTCAAAACATGTATGATGAATACTTGGTCAGTTCAGTTTCAGTTTAGTTTATTGTCACATGTACCGAGGTACAGTGAAAAGCTTTTGTTGCTTGCGAACCAGTCAGCAGAAAGACAATACATGATTACAATTGATCCATTTACAATATATTGATACATGATAAGGGAATAATATTTAGTGCAAGGTAAAGCCAGCAAAGTCTGATCAAGGTTAGTCCGATGGTCACCAAAGAGGTAGATAATAGTTCAGCACTGCTCTCTGGTTGTGTTAGGATGAATCAGTTGCCTGATAACAGCTGGGAAGAAACTGTCCTTGAATCAGGGGTGTGCGTTTTCACACTTGAATTGAATTGAATTGATTTTATTAGGGACAGTGCATATTAATAAAACATTTGCATGTATATGCAAGATTGTAGCCAGTAGCTAATTTCCATCTTTAGTCCCACACAAGATAAACACATCCCAAACAAGGTAAAAACAAAAGACAAAAACAAAACAAACAATATGGTTTAGCCTGCAGTCATAACATAGAATAAATAACAAACACTCAACACAGTTTAAAGTCCCAAAGTCATTGTCTCTTCCCTCCTTGCTCTCCCTCTGCGCTGAGGTAATCCAAGCCTCCGATGTTGTGACCCTGCCGGGTGATGGTTGGTAAGTCCCGCAGGCTGAATCCGAGCTCCGCAAACGGGCCGGTTCAAACTCCGCGGCCCGGGGCGGTCGAAGCTGCCGAAGCTGCCGTCCTCCAGTCCAGCGGACGCAGCTGTAGTTGCGGGAGCTCCGGAAAACAGAACTCAAGCTCCCGATGATGTCGTCCACTGGCCCACTGGCCCGCGGCCGAGCCTCCAAAATCGGGTCGGAAGTTGTGCCGCATCGCAACCACAGCCCCAGCCCCGAAGTCGGCCAGGCTCGCGTTGGTAAGTCCTGGCTCTGACTCCGCAGCCTCCACAGCCTCGAGGTCGGTCGCAGTTGGAGGCCGCCAGCTCCGCGATAGGCCTCAGCGCAGACGGACACGGAGACGGGGGATATGGCAGGAAAAGTCGCATCCCCCCGAAGGAAGAGCCAAAAAACACACCACACCCACCCCCCCACACATACACAGCCAAACAAACCGAAACAAACCGCAAAAACAGGACAAAAGAAAACAAAAAACAGAAAAGACAAACGGACTGCAGGCGAGCCGCAGCTGCAACGCAGCGCAGCCACTCCTATACCTTTTGCCTGATGGAAGAGAGGAGAAGAGGGAGTGGCCAGGGTGTGACTCGTCCTTGATTATGCTGCTGGCCTTGCCGATTCCCAAAGTCTTGTCTGTTAATAAGATGAAGTTACATACTTATGCTTCAATGAGAGGATGCTATTTGTAGAACCTCACTGCTGAAATGAGTTAAAGGCTTCAGGAGTGGAACAATGGGCAAACCAGTAATGTCTGTCACCTCAGATAATGGAGGATATATTAATCTGTTCGGCATTTCCTTTAGACATAACATCTGCATCAATATTAAGTATGACATGTTTAAATGATAAATAAGCCCTATGTAATAACACTGCGGCATTTGTCTCTACTATGAATGTCACATAGGTAAATGTACCATTTGCTACTCCGATAAAATATGTCATGATCAAATTAAAACACAACCCAACCATTGCCCATCCAAAACTGACCTCAGCCCCAATACTTACACATTTACTTTCCAAAGCAAAAAGATCCAAAGCACTGGAGTAACTTGTTGGTTCAGGCAGCATCTCTGGAGAACCTGGATAGGCAACGTTGCAGATCGGGGACCCTTCGTCAGACTGATTGTGGTAAGAGGAAGGATAGCTGGAGGTCAGGTTAGGGCAACACAAGGTCAAATGAGTGATAGGTGGATACGTGTGAGGGGTTTGATTGGCGGATGGGTGGACAAAGGCGAGTGATGAATGGGAGACAAAAGGCTGCGAGAGAAGAGTCGTGAATTGTGAGGCGAGAGAAAGAGATGCAAGTGGAAGGGGATGGGAGGAAGGTAAAAGAAGGGCAGGATAGTAGGAGAAATGAGTGTGCATCCAGATGAGGCACAGGGAAGAGAGGGGGGAGAAAAAGAGGGGATGGGGTTTTTGATGGTTAGTTACCTAAAATGATCATAGATGTCCAAGTGGAAGCTATCCAGAGGAAATACCTTATCTCACAGTTTAGTTTACAGATACAGAGGCAACAGGCCCTTTGGCCCACAGGGTCAGCTCCGGCCAGCGGTCCCCGCATATTAACACTAACCTACACACACTAAGGACAATTTTTACATTTACCAAGCCAATTAACCTACATACCTGTACGTCTTTGGCGTGTGGGAGGAAACCGAAGATCTCGGAGAAAACCCATGCAAGTCACGGGGAGAATGTATAAACTCCGTGCAAACAGCACCCGTAGTCGGGATCGAACCCGGGTCTCCGGCGCTGCATTCGCTGTAAGGCAGCAACTCTACCGTGACTTCATTGTGTCTCGGACCTTCGTCCACCCATTTGCCAATGAAACACCCTCACATGCATCCACCTATCACTTTCCTATCTTTGTCACACCCCCATTGAAGCCCATTGAAGAAGGTTGCACATGCAGCATGCACGCACCGACGCCTGACTAAATTAGCAAGCTCTGCATCTTTATTTCTCTTCTTCCATCTGCTGCTGCTGCTGCTGCAGCATTTAGCCTGAAAGATTTTTAAAGTTTGCAATGCTTTCTCGCCCATCACTCAGGTTTTGCGTAAGATTTGCTGCTTGGGAGTGGTCAAGAAATATTTGAGAAAATTGCACTGCACGTTAGAGAAGGGGCCAGGTCTTCAAAGCGTAGCATTTCATTCATTTGACACAATTCCAGTACAGTTTAATACGTGAAACTTCATCGGTATCTGTTTGGAGGAAATGCTCCAATGATCCAAGAAGATGAGGTATGAAAAAGACAGAAGTATATCCAATTGGTTTTTAATATTGAATTCGCTCTCTGGCGTGATGGAAGACATTCAGTAACTGCGGGAGGATGTGTTCCTGTCCTTTACTAGAACAAGAATAATTTTTGGCTCAGCACTGCATATTATCTTCTGTTATATATATATATATATATGTCGAACCATGAAAATAATTCCCCATCCCATTCCCACACTGAGCTTTCTGTCCTGGACCTCCTCCATTGTCAGGATGAGGCCAAGCGCAAATTGGAGGAACAGCACCTCATGTTTCGCTTGGGCAGCTTACAACCCAGCGGTATGATTTTGATTTCTCCAACTTCAAGTAACCCTTGCATTCCCTCTCCCTTCGTTCCTCCCCCACCCGTCGTTGTATTATGTTCAAAGTCATCGTGTTGAGTCTCATTGTCTACAACTCATTTTCACCTAGCCCACAGCTAACAATGACCTGTTTCCTTTATCGTCGTTACTTTTTTGCATATCTTTCATTCATTTGTTCTACATATCTCTGTATCACCATCTATATCTCTCGATTCCCTTTCCCCTGCCTCTCAGTCTGAAGAAGGGTCTCAACCCAAAACGCACCTATTCCTATTTTCCAGAGATGCTGTCTGACACACTTCAGTTTTCAAGAGAGAGTTAAGGGCCTGCCCCACTTGGGTGTCATTTGCGCGTAATTTACGCAACATCATTTACGCGTCACGATGCACAACGCGTGCGTCATGCCGCGCACGTGATGCGCGCATGGTGCGTGGTGACATAGGCAGTGACGCGCGATCGCGCATGGCGCCCCAGGATTTTGGGATGTACAAAATCTTCGCGCGCCATCTGCGTGACACGCAAATGACGCCCAAGTGGGAGAGGCCCTTTAGATTTAGTTCTCAGGGGCTAAGTGAATCATGGGATATGGGGAAAATGCCGGGTCGAGGTACTGATTTTTGGATGATAAGCCATGATCATATTGAATGGCTTGAAGGGCCAAATGGCCTACTCCTACACCTATTTTCTATGTCTTTGCTTCTATGACCCACTGAGTTACTCCAGCTTTTTGTGTATATCTTCGAAAATAACTGTAAATCAGGTTGTTTAACATTTGTTCCTCCTTATTTACAAAGGAAGTGTCATTTTCATGATAATGTATTAATTTGAAGATATATAGCTATTCTGACAAAATCGCTTTAATGAGAAATAACCAATAGCCTAGGGATTACATTGCACAGTGGAAAATGATATAATTACATGATGGATTGCTGAAGATGGTCTTCCAGCAGAATGCTTCTGAAACTTAGAGTCCTTCCGATGTAAGACATGCATACACATGGAATACACATTAAACCAATCTGAAGATGGGTCATGGCCCAAAACGTCCTCCATAGATGCTGCCTGGCGTACTGAGTTACTCCACCACTTTTTGTTTTGCTAAAGATTCCAGCATCTGCAATTCATTGTGTCTCTGTGCACGGGGCATAGTGCTGGTCATGCTCAGTTGTGGCAAATGGTGTGCAGGCATGTGTTCTGAAACCACACACCAAGTTATACCGTGCACTCGAGACACACAATTAATGGTGGGCATTAACCGAGGCAGCTTTGAGAAATGGTGGTGACCCTATATGACCTGTTGTTGGGAATTGAGGAACCTATTTTCTGATTGTTTCCCTCTCATCCTTTGCTGTTCATGTCCTCCTCTGCAACCCCACATAGATGTCTGAAGAAGGGTCTCGACCCGAAACGTCACCCACTACTTCTCTCCAGAGATGCTGCCTGTCCCGCTGAGTTACTCCAGCATTGTGTGTCTATCTTGGATATCTCTGACATGCTCTTGCCGCTCATTAACCCCCCACCATGAACATTCTTCCTCATGTATCTCAGTTAATGTCTCCGACCTTTCATCACCAAGCATCTCCTTGAGCCTCTCTGAAGACTCTGTGTGATTCCCACTCCGCCAACTGCTCGTCATCTTAATTTACAGCACCTCTCATTATGAATGAAGCGAGCTTGTGCTGCTTGATTACGTTTGACAGTTTCCACTGTGGATCAACCGTTAAAACAGTCATACTTAAATATGATTTTTTTTCCACCTCATTCAGGTAACTGAGGGAAAGCAAGAACTGGAGAAGACTCTGAAATTTTCTCGGAAGCTCAGGAAAGAAGTGAATGCTTTGACAGAGTGGCTGGCGGCCACGGATGCAGAGTTAACAAGGCGATCAGCAGTCGAAGGCATGCCTACTAATTTAGACTCTGAGGTTGCCTGGAGTAAGGTAGGAATGATTCAATTAATTTAGAGGAAGCGCTGTGAAAGGAGGTCTGTTTCCTTTGACCTTGGCAGCTGACAAACATATGCTAACAGACATTATTGGCATTTAATTTAGCGATTCCACAACTGTTTATTCATAATTACCTTGTCTTATCACAAGCAGTAAAACTGAGACAGATTAAAAGCACGAGCACAGTATTTCAGCATGTCGGCTGCAGTTGAAAATACTGTGAAAAGATATGTCAAACAAATGAGTACTCATTTTGAGCAACCTTCTCTATTGGGGGATGTGGTTTGTAAGAACAACCTACTCACATTGTGCTGATGTTTAAGAAGGAACTGCAGATGCTGGAAAATTTAAGGTAGACAAAAATGCTGGAGAAACTCAGCGGGTGAGACAGCATCCATGGAGCGAAGGAAATAGGTAACGTTTCGGGTGGAGACCCTTCTTCCGACTGATGTGAGGGTGGGGGGGGGGGGGGGGATGGGGGCAGGAAGAAGAAAGGATGAGGTGGAGACTGGGCTGAGGGAGAGCTGAGAAGGGAAGGAGAAAGCTGAAATTAGAAAAGTCAATGTTCATACCGCTGGGGTGTAAACTGCCCAAATGAAATATGAGGTTCTGCTCCTCCAATTTACGGTGGTCCTCACTCTGGCCATGGAGGAGGCCTAGGACAGAAAGGTCGGATTCTGAATGGGGGGGGGGAGTTGAAGAACACCTCCGCTCGGTTCGCAATAACCTACCTGATCTCCCGGTGGTTCAGTACTTTAACTCCCCCTCCCATTCCGAATCCGACCTTTCTGTCCTGGGCCTCCTGCATAGCCAGAGTGAGGACCACCGTCAATTGGAGGAGTAGCATCTCATATTTCGCTTTGGCAGTTTACACCCCAGCGGTATGAACATTGACTTGTCTAATTTCAGGTAGTCCCTGCTATCTCCTCCCCTTCTCAGCTCTCCCTCAGCCCACTGTCTCTGCTTCTTTGTTTCTTCTTCCCGCCCCCCCCCTCACCCCCACCCTCACATCAGTCTGAAGATTGGTCTCCATCTGAAACGCGCCTATTTCCTTCGCTCAATAGATGCTGCCTCACTCGCTGAGTTTCTCCAGCATTTTTATCATCATTGTACTGATAATCGTACCTAAATTCAGATCCACTGAAGCACCAGTTTGGGCGCCTCACTTTATAAAGCTTACCTTTTATCATTTTTTCAATTAGTCTGTTTTGGGATTGAATAGTTTTACATTTGAGGTAGTTAAATATATATGCTTGCAAGACATTCCAAATGCTTTCCTATCAGTGAAGTAGTTACTGTTGTTGTGTGGAAATCGTGGCAACCAGTTTGTCTGCTTCAAGATCCCTTAAAGAGCAACGTGCTCAAATCCCTTTCGTGGGACTTGAACCACAACATGTACTGCATGAAAGTGCAGAGTTGTTGACACAGCCCAGTCCATCACAGAAACCAACCTCCATTCCAATGGTTCCATCTACACTTCACTCTGCCTCAGCAAGGCCACCAGCATAATCAAGGACGAGTCTCACCACAGTCACTCCCTCTTCTGGGCAAGGAGTACAGAAGTTTGAAAATGCATACCTCCAGATTTGGTGACAGTTTCTTCCCAGCTGTTAACATACAACTGAACCGTCCACTCACCAACTAGAGAGTGGTCCTGACCACCCATCTACGTTATAGTGATTTTCAAATTATCTTTACTCGGACTTCACTGGACTTTATCTTGCACGAAACGTTATATCCTGTATCTGTACACTGTGGACAGCTTGATTGTAATCATGTATAGTCATTTTTTCTGATACGATAGCATGCAACAAAAAAGCTTTTCACTGTACCTCAGTACACGTGACAATAAACTAAATTAAACTCCAGTTCTAGGGTGCGTGAGGGTGACATTTTTGGGTGACATTGACTTTTTTCACACAGAGAGTGGTGAATCTCTGGAACTCCCTGCCACAGAGGGTAGTCGAGGCCAGTTCATTGGCTATATTTAAGAGGGAGTTAGATGTGGCCCTTGTGGCTAAGGGGATCAAAGGGTATGGAGAGAAGGCAGGTACGGGATACTGAGTTGGATGATCAGCCATGATCATATTGAATGGCGGTGCAGGCTCGAAGGGCCGAATGGCCTACTCCTGCACCTAATTTCTATGTTTCTATGTTTCTATTTCTGAATGCCATCGAATAATTGTGGAACTGTGAGAAAGGACAAAACTAATCAACTGGATGTTTGTGGACGGAACTCTTATGAATCTATGTCAGTTTGGAAGTAGCAGTTTTTTATACTTTTTATTTAATGCTAACTTCCATCAGAGTCCGTGTCAAGAGCTGTCTTTTGCATGTCCAAACTGAAATGAAGAACGACACATTTAAAGTTTCTTCGTTGTTGTGCTCTGACTTGAAGAAGGTGAAAGGCAGATTAGTTTTGTTCCCTCAATCATTTTTTTTCAGTAAGGTGTAATTTGGAATTTGGATCGCACAGGAAGGGTCAAGTTAAGAGGAGTGTTTCCATTTTGGACTTGATTTTTTTAAAAACTGAAATACATGGCAGTAAAACTCAACACTGACCTGATCCGAAAGAGATTTTCTTCCACAGCATGAGTGATTGACAATTTTTTTTTTCAAATAGGCATAGTTGCAATTAAATAAACACATGCACACGCACACGCACACGCACACGCACACGCACACACACATGCACACGCACACATATTTTATATAGATTTTTTTTGTAAAAGACAGTAAAATGAAACTGGTTCCCCATTCTTGGTTGCTGCTGCCAGGGATTGTTGTGGTGGATTATAATGTTCCATGCAGACTCTATGAGGATGATTTGTTGCTCAACCTCTCACTATGTCCTCTCCCACCACAAACACTCCAGTAAAGGCTGTATTTCGAGCAGTGTTTAAATTAACAACATAGAACATAGAAAAGTACAGCACAGGAAAACCCTTGAGCCCATAGTCTCTGCGTCCAACATTGTGCCAAGCTGAACTAATCTCATCTGCCTGCTTGTTTTCCATACTCCTCCTTTCCCTGGATATCCACGTGCCTATCTAAAAGCCTCTTCAATGCTCCTATCTTACCAGCCTCCACCGCCAACTCTGGCAGTGTGTTCCAGGCATAACCTTTCTTAAAATATCAGAGGAAGGGAGTTCCTTCAGTTGAATAGATGAAGATTGAATTGAAGAGTTTCTTGCAGAAGTCTCATTGTAGTTGCATTGGAAGTTTGAAAGCTCTGCCATCTGGAGCATTGCTCCCTTGTTAAGACACTGTTCCTGTGACATTGAGTAATGAAGGAAACTGCACGCCAGCATATGGCAGCATTCAACTGTTGGCATCCCAGCCTCGGTGAAGTGATAAGATGGTGGCTCCAAATGGAAGGTGCAGCTGCAGGTTACCACTTTTACATTTACATGTTAAAGCTATCTATCCTGCGTGTTATTTAACACCCTGGTAGTTCCACATTTTCAGTCTTGGAACTTAAATAGCATATGACATCAGTGTTAAAAATAAGTTCATTCCGACGGGGAATTTGGTGCTGTGAGGGATGAGATGATAATTTTTGCCTCCACACAGGACAATCTGCCTGACCACCAACTCTCATATCAATTTCCTCTACCACACTGTAGTCTGTATATTCATATCTACATATTTTGCATGTTGATTTTTGTAACACATTGTTTAATTTAGAGTAGAGATACATCATGGAAACAGGCCCTTCAGCCCACCAAGTCCATGCTGACCAGCAATCACCCATACACTAGTTCTATCCTACACACTAATGTCAGTTTACAATTAACCTACAAACCTGTACATCTTTAGAATGTGGGAGGAAACCAGAGAAAACCTCTGGTCACAGGGCGAACGTACAAACTCCATACAGACAGTACCCATAATCTGGATCGAACCTGGGTCTCTGGCACTGTAAGGCAACAGCTCTACTGCTGCGCCACCGTACCGCCCCAAATGTTCTGCTTTTATTACTGTAACTGGATAAAATTATAAAATATATATATCATTAAAAGCAGCAGAGGGAGGAAAGTTTGTTACTGAAGATTAAAAAAAATGTATACATTGAGCACCAATGAACTGAAAAATCAGGGTTGTAAATAATAAGACTGTGAGCAAAATGCAACATTGCAGATGTATCATGGAGATAATCTTCACTGAGATCAGAATGGGAAAGCTAGATCCATTGATGATAAACATGAAACTAAAATACAAATGATATGATCATTCAGCCTCTGATCCACTTCACTGACACAAGGCTGTTTCTCAGTGTATTTCTTAAAAGCAGAAGAATTTAGTTTTGCTTTTCCTGTTTGCAAATTTGAATCTTCCAATTAAGATCGTAAAAGGAATAGCCTGGAAAAGGGGATGATTGAAGATGTACTTCCAAATAGAAAATTATTATTTTATGAGAAAGCGATAAAATATAATTAGGTTGGAGAGAATGTATCGTGTATTCTTTGAACTCCCTCTCTTCATTCCTGCAGACTTGTTAAATCCTTGACTGTATAGTAATTACTGCTTAAGCACATTGGCATCTCATTCAATTGTTGTTAAAAGGGCAATATCATGATAAAGAAACAAATGATGATGTTGATGAAGTATCCTTAATTACTTTTAAACACAATGTTGACGTCTCACTGTCACATTTGACTTTGCAGACCGAAAATGAGACTTTGTTGCAGCCAAGATAATGTCCATTAAATTGCCTTTTTTTTCTCATTTCTTCATGTTTTGGGGTGTTTGAGTATCGCTGTGAAAGCAAGGTTTATTACAAGAGTCAACAATGTTTTATAGCCACATATCCCAAAACAGAACAATGAAATTCTTACGTGCAGTAGATATGCGAACATCATACTCTGTAGACACCATAATAAACAAGAAATACTCAGTATATATGTAAAAGAAAAAAACACCAATTCCATGCTCTCACTGCCATCTGAGAAGGTGATGATGTAATGTTGCCTTCAGCCATTGCAGTCCTTCTGGCAAGTGTATTCCCACTTTGCTTTGGAATGTGATTTCTAGTAAGAGTGAAAGAATAATGGCACAGTTCCACTCAAACAATGGGAGGAGTAAAAGCAGCTGTCCTTGCCCTGCTTGCTGGTCGAGGATGTGGCTTCGGGAGATGCTGGCCAAAGTCCATGTGATTAAGTACAATGGATTTTATAGATGGTACACATTGCAGCTGCATTAGCACTGGTTGCAATGAATAGGGGAAGAAATGAATGCTTCGAGTGCCAGTCAAAGAGGCTACATTGCTTTGGGAGGTGTCAAGCTTCCTGCATGTTGCTGGAGCAGGCGGGTGAAGAATATTCCCTCACACTCCTGACTATATACTTTGTAGATGATGACAACATTTTGAGATGTCAGGAAATGAATTAACTTCAACCAGATACACAACGTATGTACTGTTCCTAAAGCCACAAGCTGATTCACTTGAGCTTCTGGTCAATTATAATGGTGGGTACTCGATGATGGTGATATTATCAATGATAGGTGATCAGACTGTCCCTTGTTGGAGGTGGTCAGTGTTTGACACTTGGTGCATGTGTTGGGTGTAAACCAATACTGCTTTGTGCATCGTGTTTCATTTGGTGGGTGGTGAATGGAACGGATCATTGTGCAATCATTAGTAAATGTCTCCAGTTCTGATCTTACGAGGCAAGGCAGGTTACTGATGAAGTAGCTAAAGGATGCATTTAAACTGAGGAGAAAGCTCGATGGACTCCTGCATTGATGACCTGGGGCTGGAGTGGCTGACTTCCGACAACCACTGAAGAGCATTTTTTCCTTGATGTTCGTTGATTTTGGCTAACCTGGACTCCTTGATGCCATGCTCAGTGAAATGTTGCCCCCGTGCAAGGGTCGTCACTCGCTGCATTGTCTCTGGAATTCAACTCTGTCATCCATAATTGGACCAAGGTTCCGTCAGCATCCATAGACTCCTCACACCCTTGTAATGGACTGTTCGAACTACTTCCCTCCGGCAGACGTTACAAGGCCTTCTACGCCCGAACCTCCAGACTCAAGAACAGTTTCATTCCCAGAGCTACAGTGGCTCTGAACCGGCCCTGCTGAGTGCCCCCCATCCCCCCTGGACTGTCTCCCTCGGATGGTCACGGCGCACAGATACATCTGCACTTTAGTCTGTTGAACTGTTTTGACTGTTTTACTGTTCTTTTTATAATCCATGTCCTCGGGATATCTAAATCTAAATTTTATTAGCTATTTATGTTATGACATCAGTTGGAAGCTGCATACTAAATCTCGTTGCGCTTATGTGCAATGACAATAAAATATATTATTATTATTATTATTAATATTATTATTATTATAAAGTCTGGAGCAGATGGGTCCAAATGAAATGCAAACTGGATGTCATTGAACAGGTTACCGATGAATAGTTGCTGATTAACAGCAAGGTTGGCAACTCCTTAGATCACTTCACTGATAGATGGACTGGGTGCCTATCAGCTAACTTGTCCCTTGTTTTGCTAACTGCACATCGGGCGTAGAACAGTCCAGCACAGGAACAGGCCCATCAGCCCGCAATATCCATGCCGAGCATGATGAGAAGTTAAATTCACCTGCTCTGCCATCACATGATCCATATCCCTCTATTCCTTGCATACCCACGTGCGTGTCTAAGAGCCGCTTAAATTCCCCGATTGTACCTGCCTCCACTATCACTCCTGGCAGTGTGTTGCAGGTACCCACCACTCTGTGCAAAAAAAACCTGCCCTGCATATCTCTTTTAGACTTTGCCCCTCTACGCCATGTACTCTGGTATGGGATCTTTCTCTCCTGTGCAGCTTTCTGCCATGCTGGACAAATGTTATTGTTTTAGCAACACTATGTCCAACACTTGGCCAGAAACACGATTTGTTCTGGAGAGCAAGTTTTCATCATCACTAAAGGACACAAAGTATCGGAGTAACTCAGCAGGTCAGGCAGCATCTCTTGGAAACATGGATAGGTGACATTTTAGGTCGAGGCTCTTATTCATGTTATGCAGAGATGCTGCCTGCCTCACTGAGTTACAACAGTACTTTGTGTCCTTTTGTGTATTGTCCAGCATCTGCAGTTCCTTGTTTCTTCTTTATTACAGTCAGGATGCTGAAGTTTCCCCATAGCCTTTTCTATATCCAGTTGTTTTTCATTGTTAATGATTTTTAGCTATTCTTTAACTAGGAGTTGCAATTGCCACATTCCTCATTCCTGTCAGAAGAAGGGTTCCGACCCAAAACGTCACCTACTTCTTTTCTCCAGAAATGCTGCCTGTCCCGCTGAGTTATTTCCAGCTTTTTGTGTCAATCTTTGCCACATTTCCCACGGTGTCTCTTGCATTCACGGCATGAGATTAGCGAAAACAGTTTCATTCTAGATTGAAACAATCAATGTACCACAGATGTGTTTTTCTTCCCCAATAACAGATCAAATGTGCTGAATTGCTAAACAGGCAAGACTGCGCTTTGGAACTTTGTGTTGGATCAGGGATCATTGTGCTGTAAAGGGAGAACATGATGAGATGTAGATAAGGGGGGGGTGGGGGGGGGGGGGGGGGGGGGGGGATAATAACTTTCAATGTAGCAGTAAAGTTTTAAGTGAAATATGGTTTTTTTCGCTCTGGGAGTAGGATAATGTTGCCATCCTAATTAATAGTGCAGCATCAAAAGATGGCACTTTGCCATATATTTTGACATTTGCATGGCCAGTTGGTTCAAGTTTTAATTAAATTTTAACACAACTGTAATATAAAGGAAAATTACTATATAAATTGGCAGTATAAAGTACTGATATTCACATTAACATGCAAATGTTCCACATCATGATCTAACGAATTACTGAAATAGTCTACGGCACAATTTTTTTTTGTTTCAAGGCCCACAGCCTCAGAATAATAGAGTGTGGCTGAGATTTTCAGAGGAGATTGACATTGATATTTCTCACTAATTATTGCACGTGTTTTCAAATTTGCCTTCAGTGCAGCAAGGAAGGAGCACACAGGTGGTCAGATATCAGGTGGCTGTGCTGATGGACACGCTATAACATTTATTGCAACAGGACAATAATTGTTGAGCTACAAAGACGTATCCATTGGATAAAAATTATATTGGTACATCTGATGAAAGAGAGATATCATTGAATTTTCTGGAATATTTGAGATTATTCTGTGGGGAGGGCTGAGGGAACATGTGTGATATTCAATATTACGTTCTAATTCAAGCAATAGTGAATTCCCAATCTCTTCAGCACCTATTTTGCACATTTTTGAACTGGATTTGACAAATGCATCCCTTCACTAAATCTGTGTCATTGTATATCAGTCTTTAATAGTCTGCCTAAACCTACCTGATCTCCTGGTTGCTAAACACATTAACTCCCCCTCCCATTCCCACACTGACCTTTCTGTCCTGGGTCTCCTCCATTGTCGGAGTAAGCCGCAGCGCAAATTGAAGGAACAACACCTCATACACTGCTCGGGCAAATTACACCCCAGTGGTATGAATATTTACTTCTCTAACTTCAAGTAACCCTTGCCTTCCCTCTCGCTCCATCCGTCCCCCCTTCCCCAGTTCTCCATCTAGTCTGACTGTCCTTGTTTACATTTTATCTCTGTTTGCTTTGTTGTTCCTCTCTCCTTGCTCACAATGACCTGTTCTACATTTTCCTTGATCTCCATCCCCTTTGTCTCATTTTCATACCTTACACTTATCGCTGTATCTCACTCCCCTGCCTGAAGAAGTCTGAAGAAGGGTCTCGACCCGAAACGCCACCCATTCCTTCTATCCAGGGATGCTGCCTGCCCCGCTGAGTTACTCCAGCATTTTGTGTCTATCTTCAGTCTTTAATAGAATGCTGACGTAGGTAAGGCTAACATTTAATGTTAGTCCCGAATGGTACTTGACAAGGTAGTGATGTGACTTTCTGAATTGCTCTGGTGAAGATGACACTCCACAGTGGATGGAGAACCAGCAAGCCTTTGCTACTCTTTTACTTCTGAGTGGTAAAATCACTCACATAGGGGATGCAGGTGTCAAAGCCTTATTGAAGATGATGCATACAGCAGTCATTGCAGTGATGGCAATGTAGGGAGTGAATGGTCAAGATAGTGGATGGCTGCTCGTCATCTGGACGGCTTTGTTTTGAATGACATGGTGCTTCTTGGTTATTTGTGGAGCTGCACTCATCCAAGCAAGTTGGGATATTTCTTCACTGAAAGTTTTAGACATTAGAAAGGCTTTAGGAAGTTAGAAGATCAGTGACACATTGTAGGAAACCTTGGCCTCTTGCCTCCTCGTAACCATAATTATATGGCCAACGCAGTTGAGTTTCTGGTCAGTGGCAACACTCTAATGCTCATGGTTGGGGAATCAACAATAGCAATGCCATGAGATGTGGTGAGACCCTATATTCTTGGAGATTACCTCCACTTGGACTGCACAAATATTACTTGCCCAAACCTAAACCCAAACTCGAATGATGTTTGGATCTTGCTTTGTTACCCAAAGGAATTGATCATGGTCCAATTACCAGCAAACTACATCTAACATGGTGGCTGGAAGATCACTGATGAAGCATTTGAAGATGTTAGGCCTTGGACATTGGACAATCTTGGTGCAATGTACAGGAGCTGAATTATTTTTGTTCAAGAAATTAAATCACCTGCCTTCTCCTTGGGATCAATTCAGCCATGGGAACGTTCTCTCTTAACTCTCATTGACTTTAATTGTAGTGAAGTTCCTGAGAAATAGAGTGGATTCCACTCAAAAATATTCAAATCGTGGACCTTCCTGAGTATTTATGGAAATTACATAAATAAGTAGAACAATAAGACAGAATGCAGAGAGCACAAGCCTCATATGAACCGAATGCTCGCCTCACTTATTTGGATGGAGTTTTATTTATCAGCCTTCTGTGGGATGATGCATGTTATTTGTCAACAGTGAGGATAGTGCTGCTCCACGCTGAATTGTTGAAATTATTGGCAGCATGAAGCTGGCAATCTGGTTGCTTTAACGTCAATAGTCTGTGGGTTAACTTCTTTTGTAATCTCTGTGCCTGCCGCCTGAAGCATTCAATGCCCATCTGAAATGAGTCAATATGGTTCCATGGTGCTTTATTATCACGTCTATCTAAGTACAGTGAAGTTTTTTTTTTTTGCATACAGTTCAGTGATAATCCTACTTTTCATTAGGCTCCATACCTGATATACATCATACCAAGTGTAAGATTGTAGACCACATTTTTAGTCCTGTTAAAAAATGTTTGTTGGAGGTCTTCTTTTATGTGGTGGGTGCGGGGAGGGGAGGGGAAGGCCGGGACTACAGCTTTGGCGATGGCACAGCGCTGGGACACCATCACGGAGCGGGCAATGCCTTACTGAGTCGTCGTGCGGTAAGCTCCGGAGTGCTGTGACCGCCGACTCCAACATCCGAGGAGCTGTGGCTGCGGGCGTCCAGCCGCTGGCGGCGCTGGATTTAAAACACCGCGGAGCCTGGGATCCAAGATCGCCAGAGTTGGAGCTCCAACCAGCGCGGCCTGAGGACTTTGGGAGCCGCGGACTCCGGGGAGGAAGCAGCCGCTCCAGACATTTCCAAGCCGCTGAGGAGTTCTCACCTGACGCCGGAGTTCCTTCTTCCCGACAAGAGGGCCTGGAATCATCGTACTGGCTGCGGAGACCACAAATAGGCCCCGACCTCGGGTGATCACAGAGGAAGACGACTGAAATTTCTGATGCCTTTCCCCACAGTGGAAAATGTTGGGGGAAGATGTGGGGGGAAGTTCATGTTGAATTCTATAATGTGTTGTGTCATTTTTATTTTTTTAAATTTTTCTTTGGATGTACGGAAACTTAATTATTTCTTCTATGTAAAGCACTTTGGTTTCAACGCGAGTTGATATAAACGTGCTATATAAATACAATTTACTTACTTACTACTTACTTACACTGAGTCCTGGTCAGAAGAGTCACTATGATTCAGACGCCATGTTGTACAATTCAAGCCCGGAAATTAAAAAAAGTGTTAGACTCTTAACTTGGATGTGAAGGTCAATAGCCCTGGCGGCAGCTCGGGGTTGGTCTTGCAGCAGTTGGCCTGGCCTGGTGATCTGACAACCTCCTCCACTGCTGCTCTGCCATTCCTTGCCTCTGCGGGCTGTGTCCGCACCCTGTCGTGGTGTCGTGACCACTTGGTCCACCATATTTAATGGAGCCCCAGGTTGCTTCCAGCGGCCCGCTCCACCGACTTGGCCACTGATGCAGTCTCAATGTTGGCCCATGAACGTGGCGTCCTTTGCCTCTGACTGCCATTGTTCGGCCTCTATGTACCAGGGACGCCCCCCCCCCCCCCCCCCCCCCCCCCCCCACAGCTGACCCAGAGAATCTCATCTTTGCAGGAGTGAGGAAAGAGACTCATTGTGGTGGCTTAATCAGATTCCATCAAGTAACTGAGCATTTTGCAGTCACCATTATCAATCTTTCAATCTTTCATTCTTCAGTCTTTCACGTTCATCATGAATTTCACTGTGTTCTTGAAAGATGTTTAATGAAAGTTTATGTGGCCAGATGTCTGGCAAACATTATTCTCGAGCGATAATTCATAAAAATGTGTTTCTAAATTATCTTTAGTAAAAATGTCCCAAGGTTTTCATGTCGTAGCGACTAAATAACATGTGAAAATGAACATTAGACACTCAACTGGAACAAAGAGGCACTAGAGAAGGTTGGAAAGGTAGAAGAAAGACTTGAGAATAGCTTTGCTGCATTCACTAGAATTATAGGACCATGGACATGTTCAAGGATTGCAAGGTTGGAGAAAATTAGAGAAATAGATACTCCATTGACTTTGAACATAGTACTTTACAACAGAGGCACAGGCCCTGATGTCTGTGCTAACCATGATACCAAATTTAACTAACCACTTCTGCCTGTACATGACCCATATCCCTCCATGTCGTGAGTATCCAAGAGCTGTCTGCTTCCATCACCCTCCCATCGTGCACTCTAGCCACTTACACTTCTCTGTGTAAAATAATGCCCATCTCATTTAGTAGAAACAAGGAAGTGTGGATGCTGGTTTACAAAAGAAAGGACAAAGTTCTGGAGTAACTCTGCAGGTCAGACAGCATCTCTGGAGAACATGGGCAGGCGACGTTTAGAGTCAGGACCCTTCTTCAGACTGATTGTAGTGGGGGGGCAGAAAGCTAGAAGAGAGGTGGGGCAGGGAAAAAAACACGGTGACGTGCACAAATAATTTGGGTGACTGTATGGTCAACAGAGATTTTGTATTTTGTTGGTAGCTTGCCGAGTTTGTCGATAGCATCTGTTGTGCTGGTCCTTCCGTCAAACAGAGTTTGTGGACAGCACGCCCAAAATAAACCAGACCTAAGTCATGGCAGGCATTGATGCCCAGCAGGGTTTCCGAGTATGGCTGGACAATGTAAAAAAGTACGTTCTTTGTCTGCTCGTTGATGATACATTTCAGATCAGCTTTACCCCACGGGTGAAGAATTTCCCCTCCGTAAGCATGTGAGCTGAAGGAGTCTTTTTTAATGAGCTCAGTGGTTCTTATCTTGTTAAACGCTTTGAGTGACATGTTTTTTTTTGTTTTTTTTTTAAACACAAGCATCTTTATTATTCAGGTCATGATCTTGCAAGCAGGTCATTACACGTTCACACTGCTACTGTTACTGGCAGGCAGTGGGCGAGTCTTTACACTATGAATGTTATAATTAGGCAGAGTTATAATTACTAAGCATTCTAATTGGCTAACATGCCATAGCCAATCTACACTGTGGTTACAGGGGGAAAGACCTCAGGACGGAATGTTTGGGTGGGAAGAGATAGGTGAACCATGGAGGTGTGGTGGGTGGGAAGTGATGAGTTGAACCAAGGAGTTTCGGAGGTGGGAAGTGATGAGTGAACCACATACCTCCTTTGAACTTTTCTCCTCTCACCTTAAACTGTGTCCTCTAGTATTTAGCATTTTCGTTATGAGAAAGAGGCTCTGTACGCCTATCATCATTTTGCAACTTCTGTCATGTCTTCGCTCAGCCGCCAACGTTACAGAGAAAACAATCCAAGTTTTTCCACCTTCCCTTTATAGCTAATCATCTTGCATCCATCAAACATACTGGTGGGCCTCTTGTGAATCCTCTTCAAAACCGCCGTGTCTATCTTGAAATGGGGCAACGGAACTGTGCACAGTAAACCAAAGCAGCCAAAAGCTCCTAAAGCATCAATGTGACTGCCTGCCTTTTAAATTCGATGCTCCTACCAATGAAAGCATGTATGCCATAAATCTCCTTTACCACTCTATCAACGTGTTGCTACTTTCAGGGAGCTGCAGGCTTGAACCTAAAATGGTCTGTACATTATTGCTTCTCAATGTCTTGCCATTTACTGTATACTTTCTCCATTACTCCTGACCTTCCAAAGTGCAGCATCGTGCACTTGTCGGATTAAATTCCATCTGCCATTTCTCCACCCAGATCTCCAATTGATCTTTCACCTGCTGTCACTCTCCTCAACTCTGCCAATTTGTAAACTTACTAATCAGCCCATCTACTTTTTAGTTCAAGTCATTTTTATCTATATCACAAACGATAGATGCCCCAACACTAACCCCTGTGGAATACCAATCGTTACAGCAGTCAGGAAACATCCCTTCACCACGATCAAACCTTTACTTTAGCCAAGCCCATTTTGAATCCAATCTACCAAGTCATCATGGACCCCTTGCATCATAATCTTCTAGATTAGCTGAACATGAGGCACCTTGTCATATATACTCCTAAAGTCCAGGTAGACTACATTCACTGCCCTACCCTCATCAATCATCATCATCACCTCACTAGGCATGATCCATCCCATACAATGCCACGTGTCTAAATAGCCCATGTGTTTCCAAATGCAAGTAAAACTTCACTCTAATAATCCTCTACAGTAGTTTCCCTACCACTGATGTAAGACTCACTGAAATTAGTCTATAAATTACTGGATTATCCCTCATTGTCCTTCTTCAATGAAAGAAGAGTATTGGCTACTTTCCAGTCCTCTTGAACCTTGCCTGTGGCAAACAAGGATACAAAGATTTCATCGCTTGCCTCTCTCAATAATCTGGGATGCATCCCATCAGGACCTGAGGATGAAGTCACCTTAATATTCTTCAACAGATTTAATATCCACCCCTTCTTGATATCAATGTACCCCAAATTATTAGCTGAAATCACCATCCTCCATGTCCTTCTCCTGGATGAATATCGATGCAAATTATTTGGTATCTCACCCATTTTCCATGGCTCCAGGCATAAATTACCTCCTTTGTTCATCAGATGTCCTACCCTGTCCCAATTAGCCTCTTATTTATAATCTGTGTGCACATTTTTTTTGGCACTTCCTTAATTCTACTCATCAAGGACATTTAATGACTTCCTCTGAGCCTCATGATACCCTGAGTTATTTCCTGCTTGCTTTATATTCCTTGGTCTGGTTTCAGCTTTCTAAACCTTTGGGAAAGTTTAACTAGTAGGCATCATTAGTTTGGTCTTTGTTCTTCTGTACCATGCTTCACTTGGATAATATGTAAGCTCTGTGCCTGAATAAAAGTTTTAAAATTCTACCACTGCACTCATTGAAAACTCAATGATATAACATTTGTCCTTGAGTGAACAATATCGTGAACAATAAGACTCTTCTCATAATTATAAATTTCCAGCCAACATCCTCGTAAATCTCCTCTGTGCCTTCTCTGGCGCTATCACATTCTCCTTTTTTGTCCAATGTAATAAATGCAACCAAAGATGTTGTATATGTGCCTAAAAGGTAATCTGATGCCTTTTTTCCCCCCTTAACAATGGGCACCGGATGTTTGGTGGGTTAAGTAAAGCCGCTGCATCACATCACCAGAGACCGGAGTTCAATCCTAACCTTGGTGTGCTGGCTGTGTGGAATTTATACATTCTCCCTGTGACCTGGTGGTTTCCTCCCACATCCCAAAGACGTACGAGGTGGTAGTTTACTTGGCCTCTGTAAATTGTTTCTGGTTTGTAGGTGAGTGGTAGAATCCAGGTTGAGGTGGAACTGTGGAGCATGTGGGAGAATAAACAATGGGATTAAAGTAGGATTGGTGTAAAAGCAGAGTTCATGGTCCGTATGGATTCAGTGTGCAGAAGGCACTGTCTGGAGCTGTATCCCTCCTCAACAATTTATGCCTGTTTAAATAGAATCGCGGATACCTGTCGCATCCATTTTCGCTGATGAATCACTTGAACTGATGCCAGTGAGGTTCACACTTCAAGTTTCTGTTTAAAGATATTTGCATAATTGCAAACACAGCCTTCAACGAACTAACATAGTTATTTGACATAAATAGAATTTACTTGTTTACATTTTCATTGCATTTACATTGTTAGCAATGTAACACAGCTGAAATTTGGTTACTTACTAAAAACTCTTTGTATTCTGTGTATCCAGTTATCCCTTTATTTATACCAAAAATGTGAACGTAAACATTTACACTCAACTACCTTCAGTGTTACACACATCATTTTTTTTTAACATGTTAACTATTCATTTACAACAGGTCTGCCAGCATCTACAAAATTACTCAATCCAGCATGGACGTAATTGGTCGTTATTCCAGTCCGTGAATTAAAGTCCGGGGGTTTCAAAGGGAACCATGTCCAATGATAGGAATGAAAAGGCAGCCAAGGATATCTGGAAGACAGCCAGAATCAGTTGCTGTCGAAAAGATGCCTATATTAATTCAGTTTAGTTTAATGTCATGTGTAACGAGGCACTGTGAAAAGCTATCTAGTCAACATAAAGACAATACATAACACTGTTCCTTGCTATTGTTGTCTGCGGCTCATTAAACTATTGAAGGACCTGACCACCTACTTAATTAATGAATTTGACTTTTTAAACTTTAGTGATCTTTTTGTAATATTGAACATTCTATAGATTTGAAAATCTAGTTTTCAATATTTTTGGAGTTAACACAAAAACAGGCATTGTCAACAACGATCAATGAATGATCTATTCAGCCCGGGTCATTATTGGTGAGGGAAAGAACTGCAAATGCTGGTTTACATCAAAGGTAGACACAAAATGTTGGAGTAACTCAGTGGGACGGGCAGCATCTCTGGAGAGAAGGAATGGGTGACATTTCGGGTTGAGACCCTTCTTCAGACTGATGTCGGGAGTGGGCGGTACAGAGATAGTTTTTGGTGAATTATTGGTGAAGTTCCTCATGACACATATCATGATACAGTATTTCAATTAATGGATTGATAACCTACGGACTGAAAATTCAAAATGGCGAACTTATACCCCACCATTTAAAAAAATTTAATTTTTTTTAAATTATGAAACTACTTTTATTCAAAAAATAAAAATAAACATAGAGTATTAACACAATCAAAGACTGCCTATGCTGACAGTTTACAAACAAATGATCGTCAAATTAATAACGTCAACATCAACTGGACCCACGAATGGCCGTTAATTTGATAATTTTGTTTAAGTGTTAAGAGGGAACACGTGGTGTCCATGGGGACTTTGGAGGCTTTCCATGGATACTGGTCGCCGTTGAAGGTCGAGTGTTTTGTTAATAAACGGAACACTCGACCTTCAACGGCCATTCGTGGGTCCAGTTGACGTTGACGTTATTAATTTATACCCCACCATGGGAGCCGTGGAATTTAATGTCAGTTAATAATCTAGAATTACAAAAAAATCTTACTTTGGTCAATGTGGTTGCAAAACCTCGTCTGTCCTTCAAGTCAATTCTTAATTCTTAATTCAAGTCCTTCAAGGGATAAAACCTGCTGCCCTGATTGTCTGGTATAAATGCGACAAATAGTCAAGGGTTAAGAGAATTTTATTGTCCTGAAACAGAACAATGAAATTCTTACTGCAGCCGTGAGATTAAATATCATCTGAAATGGCCCAGCGAGAATCATAGCAATTTTAGTTACAGCCGGTTATGGATTATTCAGCACTGACCCCGACACTGAATTTGTACCAATCCCTGTCAACTTTGCACAGTCTTTTGCTCAAATATTTGGGAACCATTGTCTAAATTGGGGGCACTGTCCCGTATACTAGACAAACAACCGTCTGACCTAGAGATGCAGTGAACCGCAGATGCTAGAATCTTGAGGCAAAACACAAAAGTTGTGGAATAACTCAGCGGGCTAGAGCAGGGAATAGATGGCAACATTTCTGGTCAGGACCCTTCTTCAGACACAGTTATGTCCTGACAGTTAATGTGGGGAATCTTCCAACACAAATCCTAGATGTGCTGTCCTGTCATCAGGAGATGATATACAAGCAAGGTATACATATGGAAGTGAGTAGACATGGGAATTGTCAACGTTAACTCCGGAATCTGTGAAATCTCAGGGCATCGAAGAACACATGGCAAGGAAATCGCCCCTAAAATGCTACCTCCTATATCCCAAGGATCAACATTCCTTTATATTCCTGAATTTCCTCCTCCATTGTGTGTTCTGTCTCCTTGCTCCATCTAACGTCCATTGCCAAGAAAAACCTGGCAGCAGCTCCATTGTCCAAATCATTTGATCAAAAACATCAAGGATACAAAGGTGCAAGGTGCCAGTGGAAGGTTCCCCTTGCTTTCTTGTTTGATGAGATGGAGGATTTTCATATTCAGTAATACATAAAAGTGTGGCTGAGGCAGGTGGTGAGGAATTACCACCCTACTCTGCTTATTAGGATGACTCTGATCATCATCACCGGAGTATACAGAGGAGTCCTTTGCAAAACTCTTTGTTAGTTGTTTATTCGATCCTGACACGACCCACTCATTTTGCAGGGAACGCAGAAAGATATCGAGAAGCGACGGCTGCTACTGAACAGCATCACGGAGACTGGGCAGAGTCTGAAGGCCATGCAGGGCAAGAGTAACAACGTTGTAGACGACAAACTCAGTCTGTTAAACTGCAACTGGATTGCAGTCACATCACGGGCTGAAGAATGGCTTAACCTTCTGCTGGTGAGTAGTTTAGAATGTCACAATTTTTCCAGGCGGAAGTCTTCAGAGAGCGATAAGCTGATGATATTTTGTGACACTGGAGCAGCAAAGTATCATGCCTGCGGGGATTGGAATGGGGTGCATGTTCACTGCATTTCAGCCTGCATGCTGGAAGGGAGGAACATGAACAGAATACATGTCTCTTTATCACCATGGGAGATTTGTAACGGTCTTATTGTATATCATAAAATGTATATTTGGAACACTGGAACAATGTAAGTTTCAAAAATGTGGTGAAAATATTGGGGAATGATTATTGGTTATGCAGTTGGATGACCTGCCATTTATTATTTCCATTGGAAATATAAACGGTGGCAGTGTCAGACATGTGAGGGAGAGCTCCCTGTTGATACAGCACACAAAACAATAATGATTCCTGTTGCTATCCTAATGGGAATAATTTACAGCAACTCGTGGAGTTTGGCTTCAGCAGTGTTGGATATAGTGATAATTGCTCCATTGATTGAATAATTGCAGACCATTAATAGAATAGAGACAAAGCTATGTGCAAAGAGTCCAGAATACGATGCAATGAATCAATCAAGGTATGCCCCATATTCCATGTTCTTTGTTTAATTTTGCATATATTTTTCCCCGCTTAGAATTTCACCATCGATAGTGCATTCTGTACCATCACTCCTTTCAATTTACATCACAAAGAAATACTAGGCAGCATCACCATTGGCCAAATCATTTAATCACAAACCCCATGGATAGATGGAAGAATGTTAGGCTTGGAACTGCTGCTTAAATCCCTCCTCCCTTCACACCTTTGATTTTCAGTTAAATGGATGGTATGTAATATTTTATTGTCACATGTGACAAGTCAGAGTGAACTTCTTTCCTTCCATACCCAAGGTAATCAAATAGTCGCCACATAAACGACACCGACAAAGTTACAAAGTACCCCCGCCAGGCCCTCTTTTGTTCCCCCTCCCCCTCCAAAATATAAAGTGAAAATTAATATCTTGTTGAAGTATTGTATTTAGGATAGGGCCACTAAAGCAATACATGCCATGGTAGCAACATAATTGGAGTTGCTTCTTGGACCTTTAGAGCATTTTAGAAAAGGGACAATCTGACTTAACCAGAGTGTGTTAATTAATTAATTATTGAGAGGTAATCAACAGATTACATTGATGAGCAAGTGTATAGTGCTGGAGAAAAAGGGGAGAGATTAAGAGCTGATCTTGGACTAAACTGGAGATGAGAGCATGGCTGCAATATCGAATGAGTGCACTGGTCTTAAACAAATAATTGCCTGGTGTAAATGGGATAGATCATGGGCTGCTTTGACTTTGAGAAGCAAGGATGGGAATTGTGGAGGCAATCTCCAGATGGGACCCTGTAACTAGAGAATTTTAGATATTTCACCCTTGTTGTGAATACGATGTATAGACACATCCAATAACGGCAGGCCCAGTCAGTTTGTCAGTTGTGGGCAAAGTGTTAGAAACCATAATTGGGGACATAATTAGCAGTCACGTTGATAGTTGCAGATTGATGAGAGAAAGCCCGTTGGCCCACCGAGTCTACACTGACCATCGATGACCCGTTCACACCAGTTCCATATTATCCTACATTTGCATCCACTCAAGCACATTTGGGGCAATTTACCTACAAACTCTTCAATAACTTTCAATTTCTAAGCCCCATTGCCTCATCCTTACCATGGACGTCCAGTCCATTTACACCTCCATCCCCTTCAAAGAGGGTCTCAAGGCCCTCCGTTGTTTCTTTAAACCAAGACCCAATCAATTTCCCTCCACAAACACTCTCCTCTGCCTAGTCTCAGAACTTCTCCTCACCCTCAACATCTTCTCTTTTGACTCCTCTCATTTTCTTCAAATTAATGTGTATCCATGGGCATTTGCGTGGTCCTCAGCTACGCCTGCCGTTGTGTTGGATATAGTCCTTGTTCCAAACATACACTGACACCATTCCCCCAACTATTTCTCCGCTACAAAAATGAATGCCTCGAGGCTGCCCCCTGCACCCATGCAGAATTCTCTGATTTCACTAACTTTACCATTAACTTCCACCCTTCCACAAATTTACTTGACTACCTCTGACATCTCTCACCCGTTTCTTGATCTGCCTGTCTTCTTCACAGTGGACAGACTATCGACTGATGTCTGCAACAAACTCACTGACTCCCACAGTTATCTGGACTACACCCCTCCCACCCTGCCTCTTGCAAAGATGCCATTCCCTATTCTCAGTTTCTGTTCGAGACCCTTCTTCAGATTGAACTGAACTCTTGTCGGTGAGAGTACTTGTGATTGTCTGAAGATGAGTCTCTACCCAAAACGTCACCCATTCCTTCTATCCAGAGATGCTGCCTGTCCTGCTGAGTTACTCCAGCTTTTTGTGTTCATCTTCAATTTCAGAGTTAAATAAAAAACACAGTGCTGGAGGAACTCAGCGGGCTAGGCAGCATCTGTAGAGGGAATGGAGTTGTTTCGGGTCACGGTTCTTCTTGAATAGGAAGAAACTGCAGATGCTTTGCAAATTGCCAAATGATTCCGGGAATGCCAAGAGAGAGATAGAGCGAGAGAGCAAGATAGATAGATAGATAGATAGATAGATAGATAGATAGATAGATAGATAGATAGATAGATAGATAGATAGATAGATAGATAGATAGATAGATAGATAGATAGATAGATAGATAGATAGATAGATAGATAGATAGATAGATAGATAGATAGATAGGAGAGAGAGAGCGAGAAAGAACGAGACAGAGAGAGAGAGAGAGAGAGAGAGAGAGAGAGAGAGAGAGATTCCAGCCTTTTAACCCCAAGCACCATGGTAGATTTATGCTTACAAAAAATATCCGCTCTATGATGTATGGCAGTCCAAAAGCGGCAAAGGAAAATTAAAAATCCCCCCCACCCTCCCGTTTCCCCCGGCGCGGGGGTCTGAACCAATCGCTGACAAGGTCTCGTCCACGGAGACGTCATGTCCGTTATTTGGCTTTTCGGCATCGTGTCCGTTCGGTTATTTGGCTTTTCAGCGTCGTTTCTGTTCGGTATCTTGGCTTCCATGTCTTCGCTTCGGCTTGTCGTCCTTCAACGTCCCATCCGGGTACCTTGTTATTTACTCTTTCTTTTCTGTTAACATCTGAGGAAATCTATGCCTATCACCCATTATGAAGAAAATTACCACAGGCATGTTGTTATTGTCCACATCAATTACCTATAGACTTGGCTATATGGGCCTATCATTAACTTTCCACCATATTTAAAAAGGTCAATTATTAGCTGGAAGTTAAATTGGGCTGAAAGCCATCAGCCACTTGGACAATAGGAAGCCTTACAAACAGATCAGGCTGTGTGCAACGTCCTTCATGTGAGGTGCAATAAGCTGCTACTGAATTCCTCCTGGAAAATTATCGTTACATCTCATTAACAGTCATGCTTTGTAAAATATGTAACCATACTAATTATTTCCATTAGCTTAAAAATGATTGAGGTTTTCAATAATTGGTCGTGAATCTGTTTTATTTGGAAATGGCTTGTGCTAATTGATCCTAAAGATTGTTGCTGAGGTTCTTCACAGTCCTAAAATAATGTTGTGATGATAGATGTGATGTTTTAATAAGAGGCCTGACGTTTGTGTAAAATGTGAATTATATGACAAGACTGGGACATCAGACGATGAATGCTTCAAGCCAATGCGAAGAAGAATGGAGGTTCTCCCTGTCTGAGTGACAAGGACCATCAGATATTCTGCACATCATTTCATCAATGGTCGTAATCCATGGCCACAACTGAGTTATCCCATAAAATATCTAAGATGACTGGATATGACCCCCCTAAAAGCTTCACACCAGGTCATACAATTAAATTAAATAGCAAATTTACGGAGAGTGAAGGATACTGCCTGGTCCATCACAGGTACTAACCTCCCCACCATCAAAAAGACCAACAGGAAGTACAGCCTCAAAAAGCCCCGCAGTCTCATCAAAGCCTAAAGCCACGCTGGCCACTATCCCTTGGCTCCTACCATGAGGATGAAGGAACAGGAGCTTGAAAACTGTGACCACAAGGTTCAAGAACAGATTCTTCCCAACAACCATCAGGTTCTTGAACACTACGCAACGCTGACCTCAACATTTATGATGTTGGATGGACTGTCTTTAGTTGCACTGTGGACTTTGGTTTTCGCACTAGTATAACGGTTGTTAATTAAAAAAATATATAAAGATATATTTTAAATTATTATGTATTATCTGGGTTATTGCATTCACAGGCCTGTTAAGCGGCTGCAAGTAAGAACTTCATCGTTTTGACATGAGTATATAGGACACTTAAACACCCTGGACTCTTGAAATTCACGTTATCCTATTTACTTACTGTAACCAAGTGGAATCCTAGTGAAAATTGCAGGCTCCGGTCTACAAAGATCTCTGGAAGGTCGGAAGAAGAGTCTCGACCCGAAACATCAACTCTTCCTTCTCTCCAGAGATGTTGTCTCACCCGTTAAGTTACTCCAGCTTTTGTGTCTAACTTCGGTTTAAACCAGCATCTGCAGTTCCTTCCTACACAAGATATCTACTTTGCTGTCTATAAAAGTTTGACTGTTGCTGTTGACTTAATTGACCTGCGGACTGAAGAACAGTTTCATCCAAAATTCAAGCACGGAGCAGGTGACCCCAATTTTAACCGAGTCGTTGGCTGTGGCTGAGGATAACAGCGCTGGGGGGGGGATACAGAAATATTTTACAGAATTATTTTGACAATTACAAATGAATATTATTTTTCAACAAAGGAATACCAGAAACAAATGGAAAATTTTGACCAGAGTGTCGCTCATATCACAACCTGGATGTATCGTGCTGAGATCTTGTTGGATGAGTCTGAAAAACAGCAAGTTGGACAGAAAGAGGAAGTTTTGAAGGTAAACCCACAATAACAAAGATTTTAAATTGTATGTTATTGTAGTATTATTCTCCTTTGCCATGCTTTTAAACATGGTTCAGTTTTCCATTTAGACTTCAGCTTCTAATTGGAAAAGTGAAGAGAATCTTGATTTTAATTTCATTTGTGAGCAAACCGGCATAATGTGTGCACTTTTAAAGTTATCACAATGACATCCAATGTTTGGTATTGATAATGCCTTGCGCTGATTAAAAACTGGAAATATTGTTACATACGCAGTAGATAAAGCAAGATCTGGAGAGCAAGAGAACTTTTGTTTGAAGCTGATGCCCTTTCATTGATAACTGTGGAGACTTTCAAGATATACCCAGTTTTAAGGTGCAGGGAAGGTTTTGGGTGATGTGGGAAAGAACAAAGTGGAAGATTTCAAAGCATGAAATTCAATAAAGATCAAAGTAATAGTGTTGCAAAGCAAAATAAGGTAGCCAAGGGATAAGTAATGTCACATAAGATGGGTGTAAAGGCAGCAGAAATTGGCACCTTTTCGAATCTGTTTACTCATTGTGAAACATGTTTCTTGAGCTCACTTTCAGCTTCTTTGGAGCATTGTAAGAGGCCCCAGAGCACACAGATATAGCAGAACAGAGAGTGAAGTTTCTGGTCATCCAAAACTTAACATCAAAGTAGAAGATTAAATTATTGTTTTTCAATATGGCCTCACAATCTGCATTTCAATCTCCTTGGGATAAAATATTATGAACTGCGATTCTCGTAAATTCAACTGAAAAAAATATACAAAAAAAAAATTGTTAAGTAGGATTCTAATTGTGCTCTTCCACATGGAGATGATTTAGGAAGAGGAGGGTGTATTTGGGATGATTGTCACCTATCAGATTTTTGTGAAAGAAACAGATGGTTAAACAGCAGGACTGGGGCCAGAAGGACAGTGACTATTCAGTGGTTGTGTCATCCTGGATATGCCGGGAATTTCTCACTCTGAGATCTTAGAACAGTGCAGCCAGACGGCCCATGTTATCTGTGCTAACCAAGGTGCCAAATTGAACTAACATCATCTGCCTGCAAATGATCGAGAACCCTCCTTTTCCTCAATGTCGGTGTACTTGTCTAAATACTCCTTAAACGTTACTATTGTTTCTGCTTTCAACACCAGGGCGATACGGTGGACCAGCGGTAGAGTTTCTGCCTTATGGGCCTGTCCCACTTAGGCAACTTTTTAGGCGACTGCAGGAGACTATGCGGTCGCCACATGTTCACGGGTAGTTGCCGGGGAGTCGCCTTCATGGTCGTGAGGTGTTCCTGCATTCTGGGAACTAGTTACGCGAATTTTTCAACATGTTGAAATATTAGCGCCGACCAGAATGAAGCCGCCATGGAGAGTTGCGAGAATTCTCGTGCCATAGGTGGGTCGCCAGGAGGTCCTAGTGGGTTTCCAGGAGGTTGAAGGTTCACGTAGGTTGCAACCGGTGCTCACCGGTGAATTTCATTGGCTCATTGGGACAAAAAGTACGTATACAGTAGATTTCAGAACCAAGGATAACCGACCGATAATGTTAATGTCTGCCGAGCTTCACAGCCGTGTATCTCTGGCTTCTTAAGAGTTGTCTCCACTCCTTCTCCCCACCTTGTCTCCCCCCTTCTCCCCCCCTCTTCCCCCTCTTTTAAAAGACTTACGTGACCCTTCCCTTACACTGTGCTTTCACCGTCTTAATTACAACGCCAACCTTCCTGTTCATCGTGGTGTGTGTCTGTATCACATTGGCTTTGCACCGTGTGAATATCACTCAGACAGCGCTCCCCCCGCTTGCCCTGTCACCCACCTACATAATGGGCTGGTGAAGGAAGCGATGTGTGTGTGTGTGTGTGGGTGAGTGTGTGTGTGTGTGTGTGTGTGTGTGTGTGTGTGTGTGTGTGGGTGAGTGTGTGTGTGTGTGTTCCACTCTGACCGTCACTGTTCAAGTCGCCTGAAAAACGCCTAAGTGGGACAGGCCCATTACAGAACTTGCAGCGCCGGAGACCCAGATTTGATACCGACTATGGGTGCAGTCTGTAAGGAGTTTGTATGTTCTCCTCGTCTCCTGCGTGGGTTTTCTCCGAGGTCTTCGGTTTCCTCCCCCACTCCAAAGATGTACAGGTTTGTAGGTTAATTGGATTGGTATGTGTAAAATTGTCCCTAGTGTGTGTAGGATAGGATTAGTATGCAGGGATCATTAGTCAGTGCGGACTGGGTGGGCCGAAGGGCCTGTTTCCGCGCTGTATCTCTAAATCTAAAAATCTCCTCATGATGCGCTTTCCAAGCACCCTAGCACTCTAAGAAAAAAAACATCCGCTTTAAAGCATTTCCCTCGCACCTTAAACTGTGCCCTCTAGTATTTGACATTTTCAACCTAACCAAAAAGGCTCTATCTGTCTATTCGAACCACGCCCCTCATAATCTTATAAACCTGTCAGGTCTCCCCTCACCCTCCGATGCTCCAGAGTAAACAGTCCAAGTTTGTCCACCCTCTCCCTGTAGCTGATAGTTTCTACACCAGGCACCATTTTGGTGAACCACTTCTGCACCCTTTACAAAGCAAGCACATCCTTCCTGTAATGTGCAAACAGAACAGCAGACAATGCTCCAAATGCAGCCTCACCAAAGCTTTATACGCCAGCAATGTGACTTCCTGACTTTTATACTCAATGTCCTGACTGATGAAATGAAGCATATCATATGCCTTATTTACCCCTCTATCTACTTGTCTAGCCACTCTCATGGAGCTTTGGACTTGCACCCCAAGATCTCTCAGAACATGAATGCTCCTTAGTATTTTCTTTATTTTATACATTTAATTAACTTTAATTTAGTTAATACAATTTTGCCTTAAATATGACCTGCCAAAATGCACCATCAAAAGATGTCATTAAACTGGAAAAAGGGCAAGAAGATTTTCAGTGATGTTGACACTCGGAAATGCAGATACCAGTTGACAAAAAAAGATACAAAGTGCTGAAGTAACCGCTGAGGGTGTCAGGGGATATGGGAAGAAGGCAGGAACGGGGTACTGATTGGGGATGATCAGCCATGATTACATTGAATGGCGGTGCTGGCTCGATGGGCCAAATAGCTTACTCCTGCACCTATTGTCTATTGTCTATTGTCAGCCATGATTGAATGGTGGAGTAGACTTGATGGGCCGACTGGCCTAATTCCGCTCTTATAACTTATGAACCTATGTCAGATGTGGACATGCAATATCGGCTGCCCCCAATCTAGTCTCCCGAGCTCCTGCCCAATAATGTTGTAATTTGCCTTCCCCCAATTCAACACTTTTCCTACTTATCATATCTGCACTTAGGTCTAGACTTATCCTTATATATAACTATCTTAAAACACAAGGAGTTGTGATCACAGTTGCCAAAATGCTCTCCCACTGCAACACCAATCACTTGGCCAGGCTCATTCCCCAACTGTTTGCAATCCATTCCATTCCATTGTAAATGTACAGACACAACATTTCTAATTGATTTATCGAAGGCAAGCAATCTCATTTTTGTATAAAAGTGCTCTGAATTTTGTTGCCACTCTATTATATTTGGTCATTGACTAGAGTGCTTTCAACTTTATGACAGTGCTACTCCATAAAATTCTGTTGTATGCATTTTAGGGTGTCATCAGCCCAATTTTTAATCATTCATAAGAATAGGTGAATACTTTGAGTTTTGTGTCAAAAGCTACAGAGAGATTATTTGAGTACTGTATATTCTAGTTTCTGTTAAGAATAAACTGCATTAACAATATTAACATTATCCAGAAAAAGATTTGGAAAATTAGATGAAACATTGGTCTATTTTATCGGGTATAAAATACACAGAAACAAAGCACACCTGTTACATTTGAATAAATGAACATAAACCTAATTTATAATGATTTTTATTAAAGCTTTCTGCTGATTATTTAAATGCCATGTGAACAAATGGCCTGCGCTGAGTGAAAAAAAATCAATTTGCTCAGAAAGCAATGTCTTTTTTATGATCTGAGGAAATAGACACCGTTGCAATTTTCCGAACAAAAGCAGGGTAATTTCTTCAGACAAATGCAGTGAATAAAGGAGACCTGCATTTAAATTATACGCATCCATTTAGACAATAGACAATAGGTGCAGGAGTAGGCCATTCGGCCCTTCGAGCCAACACTGCCATTCAATGTGATCATGGCTGATCATCCACAATCAGGACCCCGTTCCTGCCTTCTCCCCATATCCCCTGACTCCGCTATCTTTAAGACCCCTATCTAGCTCTCTCTTGAAAGTATCCAGAGAACCGGTCTCCACCGCCCTCTGAGGCAGAGAATTCCATAGACTCACAACTCTGTGTGAAAAAGTGTTTCCTCATCTCCGTCCTCAATGCCTTACCCCTTATTCTTAAACAGTGGCCCCTGGTTCAGGACTCCCCCAACATCGGGAACATGTTTCCTGCCTCCAGCATGTCCAAACCCTTAATAATCTTATATGTTTCAATAAGAATCCCTCTCATCCTTCTAAATTCCAGAGTATACAAGCCCAGCCACTCCATTCTCTCAGCATATGACAGTCCCGCCATCCCGGGAATTAACCTTGTAAACCTACACTGCACTCTCTCAATAGCAAGAATGTCCTTCCTCAAATTAGGGGATCAAATCTGCACACAATACTCCAGGTGTGGTCTCACTAGGGCCCTGTACAACTGCAGAAGGACCTCTTTGCTCCTACACTCAACTCCTCGTGTTATGAAGGCCAACATGCCATTCGCTTTCTTCACTGCCTGCTGTACCTGCATGCTTACTTTCATTGACTGATGAACAAGGACCCCCAGATCCCGTTGCACTTCCCCTTTTCCAAACTTGACACCATTTAGATAGTAATCTGCCTTCTTGTTTTTGCTACCAAAATGGATAACCTCACATTTATCCACATTAAACTGCATCTGCCATGCATCTGCTCACTCACCCAAACTGTCCAAGTCACCCTGCATTCTCATAGCATCCTCCTCACAGTTCACACAGCCACCCAGCTTTGTGTCATCTGCAAATTTGCTAATGTTACTTTGAATCCCTTCATCTAAATCATTGATGTATATTGTAAATAACTGTGGTCCCAGCACCGAGCCTTGCAGTACCCCACTAGTCACTGCCTGCCATTCTGAAAGGGACCCGTTAATCCCTACACTTTGTTTCCTGTCTGCCAACCAATGTTCTATCCATGTCACCACTCTACCCTCAATACCATGTGCCCTAATTTTTCCCAATAATCTCCTATGTGGGACCTTATCAAATGCTTTCTTAAAGTCCAGGTACACTACATCCACTGGCTCTCCCTTGTACATTTTACTAGTTACATCTTCAAAACATTCCAGAAGATTAGTCAAGCAGGAAGAGGAAAGGAAGAGGCGGAGACAGTAGGCTGTGGGAGAGCTGGGAAGGGGAGGGGAAGGAGGGAGAAAGCAAGGACTACCTGAAATTGGAGAAGTCAATGTTCATACCACTGAGGTGTAAACTGCCCAAGCGAAATGTGAGGTGTTGCTCCTCCAATTTGCAGTGGGACTCACTCTGGTCATGGAGGAGGCCCAGGAGAGAAAGGTTGGATTCGGAATGGGAGGGGGAGTTGGAGTGCTGGGCCACCGGGAGATCAGGTTGGTTAGTGTGAACCGAGCAGAAGTGTTGGGCGAAGCGATCGCCAAGCCTGCGCTTGGTCTCACCAATGTAGAGCAACTGACACCTAAAGCAGCGGATGCAATAGATGAGGTTGGAGGAGGTGCAGGTGAACCTCTGTCTCACCTGGAAAGACTGCTTGGGTCCTTGGATAGTCAAGGGGGGAGATAAAGCGACAAGTGTAGCGTTTCCTGCGGTTGCAAGGGAAAGTACCAGGGGAGAGGGTGGTTTTGTTGGGAAGGGACAAATTGACCAGGGAGTTACGAAGGGAGCAGTCTCTGCGGAAAGCCAAAATGGGAGGTGATGGGAAGATGTGTCCAATGGTGGGATCCCGTTGGAGGTTGCGAAAATGTTGGAGGATTATCTGTTGTATGAGACGGCTGATGGGGTGGAAGGTGAGGACAAGGGGGACTTTGTCCTTGTTACGATTGGGGGGATGGGGAGTGAGAGCGGAGCTACGGGATACAGAGGAGACCCTGGTGAGAGCCTTATCTATAGTCGAAGAGGGGAACTCCCGTTCCCTAATGAATGAGGACATCTCCGATGCCTTGGTTTGGAACACCTCACCTTGGGTGCAGATGCGGCATAGATAGAGGAATTGGGAGTAGGGGATAGAGTCCTTACAGGAAGCAGGGTGGGAAGAAGTGTAGTCCAGATAGCCATGGGAGTCGGTGGGTTTGTAGTAGATGCATTGGTGATCATTTTCCAACGTTCTGTAGATTCTGGATCAGTTCCTGTGGATTGGAGGGTAGCTAATGTTATCCCACTTTTTAAGAAATGAGGGAGAGAGAAAGCAGGGAATTATAGAGCTGTTAGCCTGACATCGGTGGTGGGGAAGATAGAAACATAGAAAATTGGTGCAGGAGTAGGCCATTCGGCCCTTCGAGCCTGCACCGCCATTCAAAATGATCATGGCTGATTTGCTTCCTGTCTGCCAGCCAGTTCTCTATGCACATCAATACTGTACCCCCAATACCGTGTGCTTTAAGTTTGCATACTAATCTCTTATGTGGGACCTTGTCGAAAGCCTTCTGAAAGTCCAGATATAACACATCCACTGGTTCTCCCTTATGCACTCTACTAGTTGCATCCTCGAAAAATTCTATAAGATTCGTCAGACATGATTCACCTTTCATAAATCCATGCTGACTTTGTCCAATGATTTCACCACTTTCCAAATGTGCTGCTATCCCATCTTTAATAACTGACTAGCATTTTCCCCACTACCGATGTTAGACTAACTGGTCTGTAATTCCCCTCTCTCTCCCTCCCTTTTTAAAAAGTGGGGTTACATTAGCTTCCCTCCAATCCTCAGGAACTACTCCAGAATCTAAAGAGTTTTGAAAAATTATCACTAATGCATCCACTATTTCTGGTGCTACTTCCTTAAGTACTCTGGGATGCAGCCTATCTGGCCCTGGGGATTTATCGGCCTTCAATCCATTCAATTTACCTAACACCACTTCCCGACTAACCTGGATTTCACTCAATTCCTCCATCTCATTTGACCCCCAGTCCCCTGCTATTTCCGGCAGATTATTTATGTCTGCCGGAATTATTCAATTGGTCTGCCATGTCCTTGTTCCCCATGATCAATTCACCTGTTTCTGACTGCAAGGGACCTACATTTGTTTTAACTAATCTTTTTCTCTTCACAAATCTATAAAAGCTTTTGCAGTCAGTTTTTATGTTCCCTGCCAGTTTTCGTTCATAATCTGTTTTCCCTTTCCTAAGTGATGATGGAGTCGATTATTAAAGATGTAATAGCGGTGCATTTGGATAGCAGTAACAGGATCGGTCCACGTCAGCATGGATTTACGAAGGGGAAATCATGCTTGACAAATCTTCTGGAATTTTTTGAGGATGTAACAAGTAAAATGGACAAGGGAGAGCCAGTGGATGTGGTGTACCTGGACATTCAGAAAGCCTTTGATAAGCTCCCACCCAGGAGATTAGTGGGCAAAATTAGAGCACAGAGTATTGGTGGGGAGAGTATTGACATGGATAGAGAAGTGGTTGGCAGACAAGAAACAAAGAGTAGGGATTAATGGGTCCCTTTCAGAATGGCAGGCAGTGACTAGTAGGGTGCAGCAAGGCTCAGTGCTGGGACCGCAGCTATTTGCAATATACATTAATAATTTAGATGAAGGGATTAAAAGTAATATTAGCAATTTTGCATATGATACAAAGCTGGGTGGCAGTGTGAACTGTGAGGAGGATGCTATGAGGATGCAGGGTGACTTGGACAGGTTGGTTGAATGGGAAGATGCATGAAAGATGCAATATAATGTGGATAAATGTGAGGTTATCCACTTTGCTGGCAAGAACGGGAAGGCAGATTATTATGTGAATGGTGTCAGGTTTGGAAAAGGGGAAGTACAACAAGACTGAATGGCGGAGTAGACGATGGGCCGAATGGCTTAATTCTGCTCCTATCACTTATGAACAGGATCCTTCTCTTCCTTCACTTCCATTTTGCCCTCTCTTCACTCTTAAGTTCAGCACTATCTCTGTAAATCCTTGTTGCTAACTTCAAGCTCTCTGTTCATGAACTGCAGCGTCTGAAGACCGAACTCAATGACATGAGACTGAAGGTGGATGCTGTGCGTGACCAGGCCTTGGAGCTGATGACAAACCGTGGAGATCACTGCAGGGAGGTGGTGGAACCCAAGCTGTCAGAACTTAATCAGAGGTTTGACACCATTGTGCACAGAATCCAAACTGGCAAGGTAAGCATATCTGCTAAATCATTGGATAAAAATGCATTTTCAGATTGGATGGTTGGAGTCTGGAATTTGATTGCTGGATTTTTGTGAGTATCAAGGAGATCTTGTCAAAACGAATATTTGTTTGGCGTGGCGGTAGACCTACTGCCTTACAGTGCCAGAGGCCAGGGTTCGATCCTGACTATGAGTGCTTTCTGTGCGGAGTTTGTACGTTCTCCCTGTGACCTTCGTGGGTTTTCTCCAAGCACTTTGGTTTCCTCCCACACTCCAAAGACGCACAGGTTTGTAGGCTAATTGGCTTGGTGCAAATGTTAAATTGTCCCTAGTGTGTGTAGGGTAGTGTTAATGTGCAGGGATCGTTGGTCTGTGTGGATGGGCCTCGTTCCGCATGGTACCTCTAAACTAAACTAAGCTAAAATATCCTTAATAACCCGAGAATGCTCCAGTTTCAGGAAAACATGACAAATTTACCTGCAAATGATTGTGTTGGACTGTTACCCAGAGTTTTCAGTAATAGAATCTGAACTTATTCTGTGGGTCTCTCGCATGTGATATGCCTGGCATGCCCACATTAATGATTCGGCAGGCATCTCCATGGTATCCAGAAGCAATGAGACCATCAAACTGGTAGAAGCTGGTGCAGGCAAGCTGATGAATGGAAGAACAGTGATGTAGTGTTCAAGTTATTGTATAAAAAGTCTGGGCCAGGAACACAAGTTTGAATCCCGTCATGGCATCTGTGCAGTTTAAAAATATAATAATAATAATAATAATAATAATAATAATAATAATAATAATAATAATAATAATAATAATAATAATAATACATTTTATTTATGGGCGCCTTTCAAAAGTCTCAAGGACACCTTACAGAATTTAACAAGAGTAAAAAACATATAATTGGAGTAAAATAAATAATAAAAACATCACCAATACACAAATTAAAGACAGAATTCAATCCAAAGACAAAAAAATCAAAAACACAATGTGAAGAGAGAGCAGCGGCAGCTAAACCGCGCCAGCGTACACGCTCCCTTCCAACAGCCATCTTGGACACAAACTAAAATAATCACTTACACACAAAAATCATCCCCCCACAATGGTTACCACTGTGGGGGAAGGCACAATGTCCAGTCCCCATCCCCAGAGGCCTCCGCTATTGCCTCTACGGAGGCCCGATGTTCCTGGCCGTCCTCGCCGGGTGCTGTTGCCCCGGCGTCGGGAGAGTCCTCTCAGCGGCTGGGCCACCTGGAACGGCCACTTCCTTACCGGAGACCGCGGCTTCCGAAGCCGACAAGGCCGCGCCGGTTTGGAGCTCCCAGGCTCCCGATGTTGAAGTCGGCGCCGCCCGCTCCGCTCCGCAGACCCGCAGCCCGGAGGTGTTGAACTCGGCGGTCACAGCTCACCGGAGCTCCAGCGCATCGATCCGGAGCGGCGACCCAGGCAAGGCATCGCCCGCTCCGCTCCGCGATAGCGCCCCAACGCTGTGCCGCCACCGAAGCCGAGGTGCTGGGCGGTCCCTGCCAGGAAACGGCGCTCCACGCCCGCTGGTAGGCCACGAGGACGGGTCGACGGGGCAGCCCGGAGAAAAAACTGCCTCACCGACCAGGAAGGGACCTAGTTAACCCCTTCTCCCCACATTAAAAAGTCTATTTCTCCCACAAACAAAACACAGGACTCACTAGAACTACAAAAAAGAGTGAATTAAACGGACGGCTGCTGGTTCCCCAAGATGGCTCCTCCTCCATATAGTTATTGATACTTCTCCACACATAAAATTCTTAAGGGGTTGGACAGGCTAGATGCAGGAAGATTGTTCCCGATGTTGGGGAAGTCCAGAACAAGGGGTAACAGTTTAAGGATAAGGGGGAAATCTTTTAGGACCGAGATGAGGAAAACATTTTTCACACAGAGAGTGGTGAATCTCTGGAATTCTCTGCCACAGAATGTAGTTGAGGCCAGTTCATTGGCTATATTTAAGAGGGAGTTAGATGTGGCCCTTGTGACTAAAGGGATCAGGGGGTATGGAGAGAAGGCAGGTACAGGATACTGAGTTGGATGATCAGCCATGATCATATTGAATGGCGGTGCAGGCTCGAAGGGCCGAATGGCCTACTCCTGCACTCATTTTCTATGTTTCTATATTTAATGGTCATCATGAACCTTCATGAAAGGAAATCTTTTATCTGAGGAAGGGTCTCGACCCGAAACATCACCCATTCCTTCTCTCCAGAGTATTTATTGAAAACTATTCCCGCTCCTCCCTCCATCTCATTATAACATCTCAGGGAAAACCTTCTCTCAGTCTCTGCACTTGTCATGTTGCAAGTGTTTCAAAGAGAGATCACTTTGCTGTTATAAACGAGAAATAATCTAGACCCATTCTGTCCAATCCTACCTCATGGGCCAACTCCCTGACAATCCTTGCTACTGAATTATGTTCATCCATCCTGGATCGATAAGAACAAACCTTTACGTGTCGCATTTACTCAAGCATGATGAAAAATGTTGCATTAATACTTCTAATCCATGCATGAAAATGGTGGATGAATCTATGACAATGGGCATATTACCCCATGCATGGCTGGGATGAGGAGCTGTTCAGAGCCATGCTAATAATATATGATAATTTCAGTGAATCAGTTCACAAAATTCTGAAGATTCATAAACAACATTGCCTGATTCTTATCCTACTTTAGTTGGACATGCATCTCCAATTCTGGCTGAGGAGCTGAAATGCAATTGTTCTTATCTATCTATCTATCTATCTATCTATCTATCTATCAATCAATCAATCAATCAATCAATCAATCAATCAATCAATCAATCAATCAATCAATCAATCAATCCGTTTTATTCATCACATTGCACATAAAGTGCAAGTGAAATGAATTTGTCAGCAGCGGTACAATGATAAAGAACACACAAACACAATAAAAATTTAACACAAACATCCACCACAGCATTCATCACTGTGGTGGAAGGCACAGAAATTGGCCAGTCCTCCTCCATTTTCCCCCGTGGTCGGGACCTCAACCCTCCGCAGCCGTCGCTGCGGGCGTCCAGATGATAAAGGACAAGGTAAAAGTCAAGGTAAGTCCAGGATCGGCTCTTCCCCACCGGAGACCGCGGCTTCAGGCTGGTGTAGGCTGCAGGCCGGCGGTCGAAGATTTAAAATTCGCGCCACAGCCAGAAGCACCGCAGACTGCAGGGCCGGCAGTCGAAGCTCCCCTCCAGGGGTGATGGTAAGTTCACGCCGGGCCCGCGGTAGAAGTTAGCCGCGGGCCGGCATTCGGAGCTTCTTCTTCCCCCCGGGTCCCCCACGAGGGATCCCGGGCTGCAGACGCCGCGCTAGCTGGAGCTCTGCAGACCGCGGCTTCAGGCTGCCGGCTGCCGCGGGCCAGCGAAACGGAGGGCTCACCCGCTCCACACCGAAGTCCGCACTGCGCCCGCCGCTGAAGCCTCGGGCGCGTCTCCGGGAAAGGCCGCGCCGATCCTTGTTTTTAGGCCACGGGGGAGGCGACCTGGAAAAAGTCGCCTCTCCGTGGAGGAGACGACCGAAGCGGTTTCCCCCTTACACCCCCACACCACCCCCCACACAAAACACACAAAGAAACATTAAAAATATACTGTAAAACATACTAAAAAAAACAAAAAAAGTAGAAAAAAACGGACAGGCCGCCGGATTGCAGCGCCCCCACCGACCATCAGAGATGCATATTGTGATTAACTTCACACAGCTATTGCAATATTATGCAGCTAGGCCCCCTTTACTACAAGGATCATCATTCCTAAACGGTCTCTTTTGTCTCCCAGATTTTCACGATGTATGTAAGAATCAAAGCACAGAATAAAACTTCACCTTGTTTCTCAAGAAATCAGTGTGTGAATTTCGGAGTTGGCACCTTGATTGAAATGATTAGAGACTGATTTTTTTAAGTATCTGTGAATCCCCACTCTATTTAAATAGCATTTGCCTGAATGTGAAATACATTGGAAATTTTTTGAGTATTGAGGAAACCAGCATGAATCAATCCAGTCCGACATAAATTGGAAAGAAGATTAGCAAATGGGAGATAGGAATAAAAGAGAGACTTGCATTTCAGTCGCATCTAATCTCTTGTATAATAATCCCATTAAATCAAAAAATCTGAAGGGTCCTCTCCCTAAATGTCATCTGTCCATTTCCCTCCACAGATGTTGCCTGACGCACTGTTTCTCCAGTACTTTATGCTTTGTGTAAAATAAACGACTTTGTTCCAGGAATCAATTATTCATCGTCTGTCCGCAACAATACCATGTAAACATCATGAGCTGAATGATCAAATAGCCTGTTTTAACTGCACCATTTGATAAAGGAGGCATCTAAAGAAAATTCCGTTCAAGAGATCTTCACATTCTAGCCGAATGTCCAATAAAAACCCTTTTGTGCCTTCTCTGATGGTGGACACCTTCAATAAAGGAGTATTGGCTTGGCTTTCCATTCAGCACTGTAAACCTAAGTTCCCTCCGCCACTGGCATAATATGGCTGCAGTATTTATCAGTTGCAAAACGCATTCGATTTATGCTCCAAGGCGTTTCTTAGAAAATACAATCATTGTCATTAGGAAAGGCAAGGACCCCACCACTGTCAGGTTCCCCTTGGGTTGCATAGCATCCTGCGTGGAAATAAATCTGGATGATGTGTTCCTTCACTTTCACCACATCTAAATTTGGTACTCCAATCCCAACAGTGCTATGCGAGTGCCTTGACAAGAAGGGCTGCAGTGATTCATGAAGGTGACTTCAAGTGCAATGAGGAATGGTCACCAAATATCAGCATTGCCAGCGATTTCCCAGATTCCCCAAAATTTAAATGAATAAATATTTAGCCCCCTCATTAACGCTCTGAAATATCAGGAAATTAGAATTCAACTTTGGCAGAGACATAATTACGCAGGAATAATGACCCTTGACCTAATAGGAACAAAATAACTGGCAGGATCCAAAATCGACAGTCAATTGCTGTTACCACATTTGGACCCAAACTTGAAGTGTAGCACTGGTTCTACAGTAGGGCTTGACTATCTTATTCAGAACCAAGAGAGTAAGGGTCAAATATCTTATTCAGAACCAATTAGCTGAGTTTGTTTCACTATCATTTTGAGTCCTTGGAAAGGCTAAGCTAGGGTTTAAACGCAATACTTAGTTAACCATCCTGGCTCCATAGGCTGACCAGCCTCCTCCTATGTTGTGAGGAAGTGCCATATAAAATGTAACATGATTTTAACTGCTGAGATTATATTTAAAATCATAGATTGTTATTCAGTTATCATCACGTGATGTTGGTTCTCAGTAAGGGTGTCAGAAGTTTCCACCAGTGAAATATGACGAGGATGCATGCAGTAGCATCACAAGGTTTAGAACACACTCGGAGTAAAGTGATCCTACCGAGATGCTTTTGCATTTTCCAGGCTGTATAGTTGTCCAGTTTAGCATAGGTGGCACTAGACTCAAGCAGTGCAAATATCTCCTGGGAAGACCAGTTGGATTGACCTGCTTTTTTATGCTGTTCCTACCGTATGATTCAGAATTACAAGCAGGGCAGTCACGATCAATGGGAGGGAGAGACAGCGAGACCAAGCTTCCAGGTTTCCCCGGTGGGTTAACAAGGGAGGTGTCTATTTGTTTTAAATATACCCAGAATAACCCTTGAACCAGTTTGAGCCATGTTGCAGTGGTCTAAAGTCAGAAGATGGGCCAAAATGGGTAATGATGACAGATGTTGTATCTTAAAGGGCATTAGTGAAGCAGATGGGATTTTACAACAATCTGCTTGTTTCATGGTCACTATAATAGATCCTGCTATTTTTATTGTGGGTTGCTTTGATTAATTGAATTTATGTTCCCAGCTACTGTTGTGGGATTTTAATTTGTTATTCCAGGAACAGGAGAACTTGTCCTCTAACATTTCTACTGCTCTGCCCTGCCACTCATGATCTTTGCTTTTTTGCCTGAAATATTTGTATTTTATTGTTTAATGTAGTTTAGAGATACAGCGCGGAAACAGGGCCTTCGGCCCAGCGAGTCCGCACCGACCAGCAATCCCTGCACACTACCCTTAACACTACCCTACACACACTCGTGACAATTTTACATTTATACCAATCAATTAACCTGCAAACCTGTACGTTTTTGGAATGTGGGAGGAAACCAAAGATCACGGAGAAAACCCTCGCAGGTCATGGGGAGAACGGACAAACTCCATGCAGACAAGCACTCGTAGTCAGGATCGAACCCAGGTCACTGGTGCTGTAAAGCAGTAGCTCTGTCTTAACTTATGTTTGGATTTAGCCAAATAATTCACAACTATCGTCAATAGCTGTTTTGAAATATACTATGTAATTAAAGCTCTAGGTTGTCTTATCAGCTAAAACTGAACACAAAATTCAGTTACACAGGTACCTACGTTTATTTTATTGCGACTGTCAAAGCATTTTAACATCGATTTTGTTTAATTTGCTAAAGCATACACATGGTAATTAGGAAAATCTATTGTGTACTTTAATGAGAGAACCGAATGCAGAGGGTTTATTGAGGAATAAAATCAATAAATGTATAATAGTCTTTACATGTGGGTTTCTGATTCATCCTATATTAATTCTTAGTTATATTTCCTTTTCCTCACACGCTTGCCTTGCAGCAGCCAATTCAGGAGAGTGTAACTGGCATCCCAGTGACATTTGCAATGGATCTTGAGGAGCTGAAAAACCAGAAGAGTTTTCTCGCTGTGCAAGAAAAAGTGCAACAGCAGGTATGATGGATTAGCAGCTGGTAGAATGGTTGGTTAAAGCAAAGTGCAACATCTGTTGAGTGGAAGGAACGATGGCTCTGCTACTCACTGGATCTGCAGTACACTAGACTTTGGATTGATGGATGTCATTAGCTCCTAAGTACAGAAGTTTGAAGAGCATCTGTTATTTTGTTAGATGGTTGTGAGCAGCACTATGCTTTCTGACACATTAGCTTAACATTCTGATCCCCACACTCCGGGCAACCACTGCGACAGGTGCACAGATGAACAAAATGGGTTTTTTGGGCTTTGGTGGAATTCTGCTTGAACGATTTGAAAAGTAATTGGGTCAATCATGATCAAGCAGTAGTAAAATGTTTTTGAAGTAACTTAATTTTTAACATGGGCCTAATGGAGAGAATTTGGGCTGAAATATATTTTGAGCAAAACACAAAGTACTGGAATACCTCAGCGGCCCAGGCAGCATCTGTGAAGCCAAAACCTATCCATTCCTTCCACAGATGCTTCCTGACCCACTAAGTTAGACTAGCACTTTTCATTTAGCTCAGGATTCCATCTGCTGCAGTTTAGCTTGTTTAAGTTTAGTTTAAAGATACAGCGTGGAAACTGGCCCTTCGGCCCACCGAGTCTGCGCCATCCAGCGATCTCCGTAACACTAGCACACACAACACACTAGGGACAATTTACAATTTTACTGAAGCCAATTAACCTGCAAACCCACATGTTTTTGGAGGTAATAGTTCCTACAGAGATCTTAAGAAGAAGCCAGAAAGTGGATTTGCGAAATTAAAGGGTAGTTCAGATAATCAATGTTGATGCCTATTCAGGAAATCATAATCAATATATAAAGAAGAAGAAATTGAGTAATCTATTGATGAAATTAAGCAAATAAAAGTATCACAGGGCTTTGTGGCATGTATTTGTTGGAACATATAACCTGTTTGTGCACTGTTAATATGATGTGTCATGAGTTATGATTGTATACTTGTTCCTTTATTGGATAATGTATTTAAAGGAATAGATTGAGTGCATTCCATTAAAATAATATATCACAATCTACAATATCATGTAAATAGCTCGGATGAGCTTTATTCAGATTGCATTGGAGAAACTAATGGAGAACATTTGCACAGTTATTTAAGCAAAATTGTTAAACGTGTCCTTTGACCTTGTGATTATGATTTTACTGCCAAATCAATTGAGGGGATGATCCCTTGAGGGTACTGAAGTAAAATTTTCTCATTATAGCTAGTTGCACTGACGGACTTTCACCATGAGACCTCGCATTTAGTGCAGACTTAATCCAGAATGTCAAACCTCCAGTTTTCATTATTTATTTAGATATGAAGATCTTAAAGTTCATTTTACTTGCACATCAGTATAACTGTTTACTCTGGATATCTTCATCCTTCTGTGTTTGTGTATTCATAGCATTTTCTGCATGACTTGTCTAAGTAGTGTCCTCCCATCTCTTATTCTGCACTGTCTTGCTTGCTTCCTTTGGTGAAGCTTAAGCTTCTGGAAGGACAGCAAACACCGAGTAAGGGAGTGAAAGAAGCCCACCGACCGACCACTTTATCAATCACTCCTTCAACTTCAACCTTTGGTTCCTCTCTGCATCCCTCTCTTCCTGGGCCATCGCTGGCAAGAAGTCATCAGGTTATAACTATGACTGTTCACAGGGATAGACCTAAGATTTTGAAATATGACATATTACAAATGGTAGTGAAGGGTCCATTCATTTGGTTAATGTTTCAATTGGTCACCTGGATACCTTCTGGTCTGCTATTTTGAAAAACCTTGACTCAGTTCTGAATGATTGACAAATGGTTATGCTGGGAACATTTAGAAGCAGTTGTCATTGTCTCTTTGCTAAAGATTAGTGAGATACGGCCTCTCCCTTTATTGATTTACTTAGGCTTAACATGGGGAATACATCTTTGCTGAAGTCCTTTAAAAGATTCATCATTATGTTGAAAAGTTATCTGTCCAATTTCATCTGACAATTTTTCATTTGGGTTGGGAAACAAAATTATCCTGTCATTTAGCCTCTTTTTTTCCTTTAAGGTATTATATTGAAAATGGCCCATGGCTCATCAAAGCTTTTCCCCTTTTCATAACAGCAGTGATCCCTCTTGGATAGAGAAGTATCAGCTCACTATTACAGGTGATTTATTTGAGAATACTGTGGCATTTTGGAATGAAAGATACAGTTTATAATAGATGGAAGAGACTTGTTTTTTTAATGAATATTTAAAGTCAGAAGTGCAGTGTTTTGCCACCCATGGGAACTGCTGTCGCAGCTCATTTTGCCGATTAGTGTTGTAAATGTGGTCAGCCAGGCCAAAACATTTAACCTCTGAACCACAGTCATTCACTGCTCCACTCAGTCGCAATCCATAAGAATGTTATATTGTGATTATGAGAATCCATAATCTCTGTGCCAAAATATTTATTTTTATCATTCAACTGTAGTTGCGTTTTACAAGTAGAATCACACAAACATTTGGAAGGATCTACTGTACTAAATGCAATGTTACTAAAAATGTTCATTTGATTTTTATAAAATAAATAACAGCAAATCTCTGGCTTAATTGAAGTGAGGTTCTTCAAATTTGCAACTCTTGATATTCCCAGTTGTATCCACGACCAGGATTCTGTGTTCAATGTAAGATCCTCGGTCACAAGTTTGAATAATTCATTCATGATGATTTATTCCCTTTTGATAATTGTCCTTTCCCTTATATAATTGATGTGATTTTACTGCTTATATATATTTGTTCATGCCATGAAAGTGGGTGAGGACAAATCAAAAATCTGCCAAAAATCATGAATTCAAATCTCAACTAGTGTTTCCAGTAGTGCAAATTAATGAAGATAGTGGAAGTTGGTCACAGTTGGCCCAACTTTCTAGTTATTGACTTAGTGCTATCCCTGATGAGATGTGTGTGCATGTGCTAAATCTCTTGCCTCTGGCTTTGTCGTGCGTTCATGATATGCCTTTGTTGCATTTTTTCTTCAGTCAGTCATGGCCAATTTATTAACCAGTGATATTTAGTTGGCGGCCTGAATTTAACCTTTGAATTGTCACTCATACAGTGCTATGTATCATTGCATTGCCTGTGGGGTGTGTGGTTGTGTTAGTTTGCATCGCCACTTTTTCTGCTGCTGATCTGCTGTGTCAAAACTGTTGAATAAAATATAATATTCACGGAAGGTTTTGCAAAAAACCACTGGGTGGTTTTTCACTAAAGAAAATACTGTCATGATATTCCTGCATGCAATCTCTGACTCTAGTGCTGGATAAAACCCAGGCCCAAAGCCATATCCAAGGTTTGTGTTATGCGATCTCTATTGTCAACGAGTGCAGCCAAGTTCAGATTTTGTCTGAGTTAGTTAGAATCACACAGAGCATCAAGTGTTTTCTAGTTTTAATGTGTTCTGTGTCTGGGTGGGCAACTGGGCAGCAACAATTCGGGATGTACTGTTTCAGACTGAAGATGGGAAGTAAAAAATGGGCATGTTTATCAGGCTAGGTGGAAGAGACGGGTGTGTAGGATGGAAATGTAGATGCTTGTTTACACCGAAGATAGACATAAAATACTAGAGTAACTCAGCGGGACAGGCAACATCTCTGGATAGAAGGAATGGGTAACGTTTCGGGGCGAGACTCTTCTTTAGACTGAAAGTCAATGGAGAGGCAGACACAGAGGTAAGGAAGAGTAAGGTGTAAAGATGAGACATCAAAAGAGATGTAGATCAATCAAGGAAAATGAAGAATAGATCATTGTTAGCTCGGAGACGGTGACAACAAAGCAAACAGAGATCAAATGTAATCGGGGATAGTCAGACTGGTTGAAGAACTGGGAAGGGGGAGGGATGGAGAGAGCAGGAAAGCAATAAAAAGCAAGTAACCCTTGCAAGTAACCCTTGTCTCCCTCTCCCCTGACTCTTAGTCAGAAGAAGGATCTCAACCCGAAACATCACCCATTCCTTCTATCCAGAAATGCTGCCTGTCCCGCTGAGTTACTCCAGCATTTTGTGTCTATCTGGAAGAGCGAGGGTGATGGGGAAGATGGTCAACTCCCAGGTAGATTGGAGTATTGAGAGCGTGTGTAGAGGAAGGATCTGCCTTGAAATAAGTTGATCCTCAACTGGGAATCGGTACTATGGTGGATAGAGGAAGAAATTGGATTGTGAAAGATCTTTAGCACAAAATTAGAAACAGGAATTAGAAACAGGAAAATCTACTCCTCAAGTTAGCTTCAGCGTTTAATAAGATTGTGGCGGATGTGCTCTTGCTTTCAACAGCCTGCATGTCCCTTGACTGACTTGGAGTTCATGGTTATGTGCACCACGTAATTACATTTTACGGGAGAAGCAGAAATAGAAGGGATATAGTTGAGATTGCACAAGTTTCTACTGTTATATCTCAGGTCATCAGGAGAGCCCTACATACTAATACAGGGAGGTACTCAATCTGCGTAGAAGTGTCTGCCAGAGTCTTTGTCCATGTATGCCAGTGTTACTTGAAGTTAGAGAAATCAATATCATATCACTGGGCTGTAAGCTACCCAAGCAAAATATGAGATGCAGTTCCTCCAATTTACGTTTAGCCTCACTCTGACAATGTAGGAGATATCGGACGGAAAGGTCAGTGTGGGAAGGGGAATTAAAGTGTTTAGCAACCGGGAGATCAGGTTCAATGTTGGCAGGCATAGTGGCCTTGAGGCTTGATTCATCTCTTTTCAGGCACATTATAACTAAAGAAATGTTTAATGGCTATTAGGGGCACCCTCCACACAATGTTGGCTCCATTTAAATTATCATTAAACAGGCTGTAAAGATTCTGAATTTCTTCGTCTGAGTCTCTTGGTTGTGTTTGTCTGTAATTGGTAGTGCATCGCAAGGTTGAATATCTCTTTGCTGCCAAATTTGATAGACCCGTCTATTTATTTGCAACAGACTGCTCCTGTTACTGAAGTCATTACTTACATCCAGTGCTGTCCCCATGAAATATGAACGTTATCTATGACTTTGTGGATTTCTCGTGGTTCTTCCACATCGCATAATGTGTAGATTGGCTGCTGTTAATTATCACTGGCATAGGTGGGTGGCAAGGGAATTAAAGTGGAGTAAATGGATGTGCATGGGTAGAGGTTACAGGGACATAAAGGGGGCAGTGAGACTAATGGGATTGTACTGACAGCCAGCATAGATTCATTGGGCTGAATGCTCTCCCCCTTTGCTATGAGAAAATATAGAAACATAGAAACATAGAAAATAGGTGCAGGAGTAGGCCATTTGGCCCTTCGAGCCTGCACCGCCATTCAATATGATCATGGCTGATCATCCAACTTAGTATCCCGTACCTGCCTTCTCTCCATACCCCCTGATCCCCCTAGCCACAAGGGCCACATCTAACTCCCTCTTAAATATAGCCAACGAACTGGCGTCAACTACATTCTGTGGCAGAGAATTCCACAGATTCACCACTCTCTGTGTGAAAAATGTTTTTCTCATCTCGGTCCTAAAGGATTTCCCCTCTATCCTTAAGCTGTGACCCCTTGTCCTGGACTTCCCCAACATCGGGAACAATCTTCCTGCATCTAGCCTGTCCAACCCCTTAAGAATGTTGTACGTTTGATCAGGTTCAATGTTGGCGGGCATAGTGACCTTGAGGCTTGATTCACCTCTTTTCAGGCACATTATAAAAAACGAAAGGTTTAATGGCTAAATATGAAGAAATATAAAATATGACAAAAGGAAGCCTAAGATCAGCCAAGGTGAATGTGGAGCAAGGTACACGGGTCGCAAACAGTGAGATTAAAGCAAATTAATGTTATTGAGAACAAATAAAACAGACACGATTGTAACTGCATCTTTAAAAAAAAAAAAAATTCTTCAGAAACTTTATTACATGGAGGATAATTGTGTGTTTGTGTAAATTATGTGTGCAAAGTCTGCATCAGCTAATTACGAGAGGAAGAGGGGGCGGGGAGGTAAGAACAATGGAGGACCCGGCGTGGGGGGAAGCACCGTGAGGGAGGGGGGTGGGGAAGAACAAAAGAGGAGCCGGCGTACTTTGTAACTTTGTCAGGGCTGTAGGTGGCCACTATTTGCATGGGTATGCAAGCAAAGAATTTCACTGTGCTTTGTCACATGTGACCATGAAGTATTCCATTCCATTCTCAGTGGTCACAAAGTTTTATTGATAGTATAATTACCTAATCACCTGCACTGGTGGGATCCATTATTGTTGTTATTTGCAGCTTTACTCATCTTAACTATATTAGAATGCTGACATGTTTGCATTTAGAATTGATCAATGCCCGTACATGAGATTCAGCTCGAAGTTCAAGAACGGCATTTTGATTTGTGCACTTTCAATGCCAGTCCCCAAAACACAATCACACCAGGCACTCTCCTTAACTCATTAGAGGAGTGAAGATCACCAAATGAGCAGTTATATCATTCTGTACTTCCAAGAGTCAAACCTTCTGTTAGTGCAAAATAGTCCTATCTGCCTGCTCATAAAGCAATCTGCTGGCGGAACTCAGCATGTCCGGACTGAACACCCAACATTTCGGGTCAGGACCTTTCTTCAGACTGGTGGAGAAAGGTGAGATTAAATGGTGGGGCAAGAAATGGCAAGTGATAGGTGAATTAAATGCTCCAGTGCTCCAGCAGTTTGCTTTTGGCTAAAGATTCCAGAAGCTGCAGTCTCTTGTGTCTCAATTTCATTTGCCTGGCTTGTTCTGAGTTTTCTGCCATTTGTGGAATCAATTATTTCTATAACTGAAGGCAGTGCACAAAGAGGGCATGTTTGTCTTGGATGTTGTGAGCCCTCATCGCTCATCCAAGCAGGAGCTACTCAATTGGTGTGATTTGTAACAAAACTGGATGCTGGAACTTTGAAGTGACAGGTGAATTTCCTGAGCTGAATGTACTCAGTTCAGAAATTTAGACACAAATCTTGGATAAAACCAGGAATGGTGGTGAAATTCAGCAGGTTGGATGGCATCTGTGGAGAAAGAAAAATATATAGTTGAATAATAGCCCTATGGCAGCAAGTAAAATAAGGCTGAATATGTATCGTGGTCAGTTTGGATTGGAGGGGTGGAAAGGGGCTTTCTGTCCTCTAATTTCAATGATACTATTAGAAAATTAGTTATTGTTTCAGGTTGATGATCTTTACAACATAAACTGTTACTCTCTCCACATAAGCTGTCTGACTTGTTGTGCACCTTCAATATTTCTATATTTATTTAAAGTTTCCAGCATCTGCAGTTTTATTTTATTTTTTTATACGAGTGAGTAAGGATTGTATGGTTTGGATTGTTTCAGCATTATGTGATTGAAGCTTTCTATACATGTTAAATAAAGCCTTTGTACATGTATCTGTAATTTTAACTTTGAAAGGGACTAACTGGAGCCCGATAATATACAGACAGGAACTAATTATTGTCTTATCTTGTTCCCCAGATGTCAAAGGAATTGGAACAGTTTGATACAAAAATCCAACACATGCTGGATACACTGGAAGAGGGAATACAACAAGGGGAAAACCTGAAAGAAGGGGACTTTGAGAAAGATACGGTTAGTTACGTAGAATGACATTACAGCACAGGAGCAGATCCTTCAGCCTACAATGTCCAAGCCGAACATGATGCCAAGCTAAATTAACCCCCTCTGCCAATATCCCTCTATTTCCCACATTTCCATGTGCCTCAAGCTTCTCAGATGCCGATATCATATCTGTCTCTACAACCACCCCTGGCAGCATGTTCTTGACATCCACCACCCTCTGCATTAAAAAAAAAACTTGCCCCACACATCTCCTTTAAACTTTCCCTGTCTCTCCTTAAACCTCTGCCCTCTAGTCATTGATTTTTCCACCCTGGGGAAACAAACGGTTCTGACTGCCATATCTATGCCTCTCATCATTTTATATATTTCTATCAGGTCTCCCCTCCACCTCCAACGTCCCAGGGAAAACAGTCCAATAAACTGCACATTTATAGCATAAAGTCCTGCAATGTGCCAGGTGGCAAGTTAATGATTGACCTTTCAACAGGTGTTATGCAAAAGACCAAAGATGAATAAAATCAAGGGGTTTTCATCCCGAGACTGAGAAATAAAGGCTGGCAGACTAATGATATTCTGAGGCTAGTTATTGGTGGATTATCCCTGGCCAATTATGAGGAATTTTAGGGCTACAAAGTTCCGATTGCACTAACCATTTCTCCCAATTGACTCGTGGTATTTATTGTTCAATGATTTAGAAGCTTGGAATTGCAGATTCAAAGCAGCCGCAAGTGGTATAATTGCACTGAAATATGGGAGTGTTTGTATGAAGTTTTAAATATTTCTGTTTGTCTTAACACAAAAATATGCACAAAAAAACATCCTGACTTGGTAAAATATTCATGCTGATGTCACAAATATTACTAATCTCCATTTGTCAACATCACTCGACTGAAACTCCATATAATTTCACAGCAAAGCTGAATTGCGCTATCAGCTATTTTAAAATCGCATCATGAAAATGTCAACATTTTGCTTTATAATTTGATGGAACATAGAACAACAAATTCCTGAGGTTGACATCGTTTATCTGAACAGCTGTAATCTTTTTCTTAAAGCAGCAAAATTGTCCAAATGTATCAGATTTACCGCCTCATTGCCATTAGTGCATTGCACAGCGGAATGCCCAAAATATTTCATATTTGAACCTACCTGATTGCCATTTTGATATGGGAGAGGGAGGTTCTCTATTTTTGTTTTTCTCAAATAAAAAAACTGCCTCTACGAGAATGCTATCATCAACAAATCAAAAACTGTGACCAAACCACTCCAGTGTGAGAGGATGATATTTGTTTAAAGTATGACTTCACCAGTTCTCGATTGAATGACACTGTGTTCTGCGACACTTGTTCAGGAGAACAAAATATGAAACTTTAACCACCGGGGAAATTATGACTTAGAACATTGCCAAATGTAAGATTGTGTGTAAAATAATTTTTCAATGTCACTGATGTTAACTTTACAAAAGTAATTTATATGTCATCAATCAGCATAAGCCATCAATATGTGTTTGCAATGTGGGAACACTGTAATTTTTTAGTGAACAAGGTAACCTCAATAGTTTCAACAAGCCAGTCCCTAATGACAAGTTACAATACCTGTTGGAGCACTTGAGAGGAGTTTTTATTAATTATCCAAACAGTTTTTGTTCTTGAAGAAAATATACCTTGAAGAAAAATGTTGCCTCCTGTAATTGAAATGTCATCTCTAATTCACAAATCTGAACTCAACAGCTTCAGCTCCTTCAAATCCACATTTCCATGATTTCTGCAAATTATGTTGTTTTCAGTTTTATTTAATTAACAATTACTTGACAGTCATATTTAGAGAGAAAGCTTACGTCATGGAGTTATCAAAAGTAGTTTATAAAATGTTAAATGTAAATTAAAATTCCACCACCAAACGAAACACAAACTAAAATGTTTACATTTTACTTTGAGCTAAATCTTCAGATTGGACAAATCTCAACAGTTCAACATATCTCCAGAATCTTCACCTGACATAAAATGTTTCCAGGTAAATGGGGAGAAAACAATTCATTTTACAGATGCCAGAATTATACCAGAGGGTTTAAGTTAGAAGGACATACTGGGCAGACTAGCCTTGGAGTATAGAAGATTGGGTTGATAGGATTGATGTTCAATAGAAGAATTATATTATGATGAAACAAAGATCTCCTGCAGATGGAAGCTGAGCCTATGGGAAATTACTTTAAAATTAGTCAGATCATTTTGTGTAATTTCAGAAGAAAAAAAATCCAAATTAAGGTAACAAGATGTGTGGATCTGTTTCCCTTCCCCCTCCCCCCCCCCCCCCGCCCAAAAATATAGAAAAAACTTCTATGAAGGCGAGATCAATGAAACATTTTAAACAGGCATATTAAGTGACATGAAACTACAGTTGTTAAAAGGTATAATGATGCCGATTAGCAGAGATATAATTGAGTGGTGGTACAGCCACAATTGTCTAAACGCCTTAATATTGATGGCTCCGCCAATGAAGAAGCCAAAAGAAAAAGAAGTACTTAATTAGAGTTGGAAAAACACTCAAGGACAAAGGAAATGGGACATTAGAGAGAATGTTGAAAAAATCCATGGACGATTAAAGCATTATGATCAGCACATGCTTCCTATAAAAGTACAGCACACAAATCATGAGCAAGTATAAAGTTAAGCAATTATTAAGCAAACTCCAGCAATATTTGATAAGCTGCGCAAAAGGAAAAGGTCAAACTGTGGTAAATAACTATTTTGTCACATCTAAGTGGAAGCTGTTCAACTGCACCTTTTGCAGAATATAATAAGGACCAAGACCTTTGGGGTAATTGTAAACTTGCATAAAAATGACAAATATTCCATTAACAATGCAGTTTAGTTCAATTACTGCGCTTATTCAACCAGCACAGAGCAAAGCACTGTTTAATTTAACCCTGCAATTTTTGCATTTCCCTGAGAAAGTAATATATTCAGTAATTGTTCTCTCACGTAGTTTAAAAATTGAAAACTCTAATGCAGAACCAAATATGTCTTCATCAGCAGATTGAAATTGAACTTTTTATTTATGAAGCAAGGGTGGAATATATTTGCTGATAGTGTAAGTGAAGAAAAGGTTGCATTTACAAGATACAATCCATTCTGCTGAGGTTGCCGCTGATAAGTTTCCCTTCAGGGCTCAGCGTTCTATTTTTCTGACGGGGAAAAGTTTTAAGTCTGGTTAAGTCACAGTGAGATCATCCTAAATCAGTATCCCGCTCCTGCTTCTTCCCCCATATCCCTTGATTCCATTAGCGCTAAGAGCTATATCTAACTCTCTCTTGAAAACATCCAGTGAATTGGCCTCCTCTGCCATCTGTGGCAGAGAAATTGGATTCTTTTGTATTACTTTGCAATGTATCGTCTTTCAGACTAAAACCCATGGAATATTTGTGCTATGAGTTCCTTCCACCCATTTACAACTTTCAGTTTGACAAACTCAATTTGCTTGGGACTCACTGACTGCCAGGAGAGGAAACTATCCACCATGATTCTGTGCTCCATCCAATATGTACAGCGGGAAGAACTTGGTTCCAACTCACTGACACACAAATTCTCCTTTTAACATTTTAACATCAGTTCAATATTGATGCATTTATCACAATGGATGTCTGAACAACAATTGTTATGACTATGAATAACACCCATTTGTGAAATAATTCAGCAGAAATGTGTATGATGTCCACAGTGGTGATGGTTAATTCCCAGACTAGTTTTCATTCCCTTCACTGACCATTTACTTGTGCAAATCTTATTTGTTTCTAACACAATATAAATTTTATGTCGTAGGTCAGTACCGATTGAGACCATCGTTAGTGGGATAATTGCAAGTTGTATTGGTCCTTTGGCACTCTGCTCAAGAGCATTCTGCAAAGTACTTCACAGTAATGTGTCTGCTAACAATACCACTGAGAGTTAGCAGTGCAAAGGATCTATGTGGTGTTCTTCCCGCAATGTGACTTATCTGCTCTGAGCAATTCTTTATTTATACTGCAGTGTGAAGACGACGAGACGAGGATGAATGAACTGACGAGAAAGGCAGACACTTTGCAACAGGGTGTCACAGACGAGAGAAAGCGGGAAGAAATTAGAAAGAAACAGCAGATGCTGCAGGCTAAATTTAATATTCTCAAGGTATGATCAAACATTACCTAAAACAACACCATCTGCAGAGTCACTTGGAATTGAAGGAAAGACCTAGAGATTTTATTTTCACATATTGGTGTGCTTAAATTCTGCATCACTTTGATGACTCTTTAGGAATGCTCATTCCAGAACTACAGATGTTGTTGGGTAAGGTAAATATCTGCAGGTGATCTTTACAGATGAATTATTTACTGCAAGCTGAAGATAATCAAGTTGGATATTGTGTGCTTCTTTATCAAAATTGCAATTTGGCCCAAAGGTCCTGAAAATGAAATTGAACATCAAGTTTGAAGTCTCAGTTCATGAATCAGTATGTATCGTTTGCAATCCAAGTGCCAAGCTCATTATACTCTGGTCCCCAATAGTACTATGATGCTATTGCTTGGCTGACAAAGCATAGCTCGTATTGTCAGTGTAAAGGCTTGCATTGACAAATAATGGAAGGAAAGGTAATGGCAAAATCAGAAATGTACTTGAGTATTTGAAAATTTTGCTGATAGCAATGTGATCGTGCACTCCTGCGCCCCTTCTGTCCCTTGATACATGGGTTCTGGTGGCAGGAAGGAAACAGCTCGTTTGCGAGAGCCATCATCTGACCACATAGACTGCACTGTCACTTCCCGCCTTCGGACCTAGAAGAAGAAGTGATGGGTGGCTGCCGATGTCGGGTTGCACTGGAAGTTTATTATGTGCTAATCAATGAGTGGATCATTCTTGGATAATCCACTCTGCAGTGGTTCAGAGACTATGATTAAATGGGAGAGTTGATAGACATACTATTTCCCGAAGAATACGCATGGATGTAAAGAGTACGGATGACACCGAAAACACTCATCACAGTTCATGACATGCAGTTGGTGGCGCAGTGGCAGCGTTACAGCGCCCGAGACCCGGGTTCGACCCTGACTATGGGTGCTGTTTGTGCGGTGTTTGTACATTTTCCCCGTAACCTCTTGGGTTTTCCCCGGGTGCTTTGGTTTCCTCCTACATTCCAAAGATGTACAGGTTTGCAGGTTAATTGGCTTTGATTAAAAAAATTGTAAATTGTCCCTAGTGTGTGTAGTGTGTGTTAGTGTAACAGGGAGTAGCTGATCGGCGTAGGGCCTAGTTCCGCGCTGTATCGCTAAATTAAACAGTTACCTTCCCTTCTCTCCAGACTAGCAAGGAGCACATTGGTACAATTGTCCAGTTTGCTTTTCTTGGACTAATGCTTGTTTAGCATTCACTGCTGAGCAATGATGAGTGATGGCTACATTTATGTTCCACTGTCAGGATCCACATGCAAATGGAATGTTATTCAAAAAACCTGGTCATTAGGGCCTGCCTGCTAATGCTACGGCCTGGATGCTCAGACGGGAGTTCTATTTTATTTGTTGCAATCTAATTTACTGTGAACCAAATATCAAAGACCTAAATCACAGCATGAGTTCAAATAACATTTATTCCACAACAGTTTAGTTCACTTTAGCCCACTACTTCTACCCTACACCTTAGGGACAATTTAGAGAAGCCTATTAAGCTGCCAACCTGCATGTATTTGGAATGTGGGAGTAAGCCAGAGTACCCAGAGAAAACACACGTGGTCACAGAAAGAATGTGCAAACTTCACACACACAGGGTCAAAGGTCACGATTGACCCTGGATCCCTGGCGCTGTGAGGCAGCAACTCTACCGCTGCGCCACAGTGCCGTCCATCAGATTTGAAGGATGATACTTGAGTCATCAGATACCATTAACATAGAAACATAGAAAATAGGTGTAGGAGGAGGCCATTCGGACCTTCGAGCCAGCAACGCCATTCATTGTGATCATGGCTGATCGTCCCCAATCAATAACCTGTGCCTGCCTTCTCCCCATATCCCTTGATTCCACTAGCCCCTAGAGCTCATTCACGGACACGAAAGTGGCAGAGGTTTAATAATAGCAATCCTGTGCTCAGAATTCTGTAGTATAGTGGTTATCATGTTCACCTAACACGTAAAAGGTATCCGATTTGAAACCAGGCAAAGACATTCTATTTTAGGGTGGCACAGTGGCATAGATGGTAGTGCTGCTGCCTCGTAGCACCAGGGATCCAGGTTTGATCCTGACCAGGCGGGGTTCCTCCAGGTGTTCCAGTTTCCTCCCACATTCTAACGTTAATTGGCCTCTATACATTGTTCCTATTTGATGAGAAAGTGGCATAACATGGAAGTAGTGTGAACGGGTGATCGATGGTCAGATAAATGCTGCATCTCTAAACTAAGACCATTGGTCTTACCCTTGAATTGGTCTTCAAATTCCTGGAAAGTTAAGGGCGGCCGAATGATTTCCACGGGTTATTACTGTGCAACAGATTGAAGAGCAGAATCTCGTTCAAATTACGATTATTCTATTTCTCTTTTACAATACCTTCAAATTGACAGCTTGTACTGAGGCAGTGGTGTTGGCAATAGATAAATGTTGATGGAAATGTGAGCCACAGCAGGCAGGAACCCTTCAGGATCATCCTTAGCCTGAGCAAGCAGAGGGAAGAGAGAAGGTCAGATTAAGAGGGGATAGGGAAACAGTTCTGGAAGGTGAGTGAGAGGCAGTTGTGGAGAGCGACATCCTGAAATGTGAGAGAAAGGGAAATGATAAAAGGGAGGAAATAACGAGGATCTGTTGGCGGGGAAGTGTGGAGACTTGTTGCAATTTTGCTGCTTCTACTCCATTTCGCTGCCAGATTTTTCAGAACAAGGGAACACTTAATGTGTAGGAAGGAACTGCAGATGCTCATCCTTCCATCCAGAAATGCTGCACAGATGATCCAATTTGTGTCTATCTTTAGGAAACACTTTCAGTAACTTCAGTTGTTTTTTCATAGGGTTTCCAAATGTCATTCAGGATGTGGATTTGAAAAAGCACTGCAGAGTCGATTATCCAAGAATGATCCAATCATTGATTAGCAGAAAATACACTTCTATAGCCACCCATCACTTTCTCATCTAGTTCCGAATGAGGAAGAGTCAATGCAGTCCCTTTTTTCTACGTGGTCAGATATTAGATTCAAGATTCAAGATTCAACAGTTTATTGTCATGTGTCCCAGATAGGACAATGGAATTCTTGCTTTGCTTCAGCACAACAGAATATGGTAGGCATGAATACAGAACAGATCAGTGTGTCCATATACCATTATATAAGTATATACACACATGAAAAAATAAACAGATAAAGTGCAAATAAACAGATAATGGGCTATTAATGTTCAGAGTTTTGTATGAGTTGAGTTTAATAGCCTGGTGGCTGTGGGGAAGCAGCTATTCCTGAACTTGGACGTTGCAGTCTTCAGGCTTTTGTACCTTCTACCTGAAGGTAGCGGGGAGATGAGTTTGTGGCCAGGATGGTGTGGGTCCTTCATGATGCTGCCAGCCTTTTTGAGGCAGCGACTGCGACAGATCCCCTCGATGGTAGGGAGGTTAGAGCCGATGATGGACTAGGCAATGTTTACTACTTTTTGTAGTCTTTTCTGCTCCTGGGCACTCAAGTTGCCGAACCAAGCCACGATGCAACTGGTCAGCATGCTCTTTACTGTGCACCTGTAGAAGTTAGAGTGAGTCCTCCTTGACATACCGATTCTCCGTAATCTTCTCAGGAAGTAGAGGCGCTGATGTGCTTTCTGTATAATTGCATCAGTGTTCTTGGACTAGGAGAGATCTTCAGAGATGTGCACGCCCAGGAATTTGAAGCTCTTGACCCTTTCAACCATCGACCTGTTGATATAAACGGGACTATGGGTCCGCATCCTACCCCTTCCAAAGTCCACAATCAGTTCCTTGGTTTTGCTGATGTTGAGGGTCAGGTTATTGTGCTGGCACCATTTGGTCAGTCAGTCGATCTCTCTTCTATACTCTGACTCATCCCCATCAGTGATACGTCCCACAACAGTAGTGTCGTCAGCGAACTTGATGATGGTGTTCGCACTATGACCGGCTACGCAGTCATGAGTATAGAGTGAGTACAGCAGGGGGCTGAGCACACAGCCTTGAGGTGCTCCCATGCTGATTGTTATCTGTAACAAATTAGTTGTTTCCTTCCTGCCACCGTAACCTATATCTCAAGGAATAGAAGGAATGCTCTCACAATGCTATCACCATTTCAACTCATCATCTGCAATAATAATGCTGTTACTCGTGCTAAGCATTGTTTCATTGCCCAAGGAGTAATCAAAAACCCTTTTTGAAGCCACATATGGCAGTGAACAACTACAAAACTCGCAAATAATAAACCTGAAAATATATAATAAACATGTTCACCCATAAGCGCCAGTGGAAACACTCAGGTTTTCAACTATCCCCCAAACTCACCAACACTCTTTTGTCATTGTGAGAGCTTTGATATTCATGGCAAAGCAAGGAGGTTAAAAGTTTAAAGTCACAAAGAACTGCAGATGCTAGTAGCTTGAGCAAAATGAACATTGATATTTCTGGTCAGGCCCTTTACTCAGTCTGAAGAAGTGTCCTGACCTGAAAAGCTGTCAGTCCATTTCCCTCCACAGATGCTGTTTGACCTGCTGAGTTCATCCAGCAATTTGATTTTTTTGTGCTTTATTTTTAAATTGTACTTTGTTGAACCTGTCTTGAATCCTTTGCATAGATAGCTTTATGATTGGATTGCAGGAGATTAAATGCACAAATGTCCTCAGTGTAAGGAGCAAATGAATAATTTTCCCGACTGTGCCATCAATTGGGACCTCACTTTCTGGCAACACTTACACCAAAAAATTGCAGGTTCACTGCTCACAACTTTCCCATCTGTTCCTTCCAAGTTGCACTCATAATAGCCATGCTCATGTAGTTCTGCTTAAATCAATGTACAATACAGTTTTGCAGATGCCTGGTCGTTTATTGACAATGTGTTGCTTTAAGGGAAATACAGATATGCAATTAACTTACAAATTTGCAGGAAATGATGGGAAGATTGTGCATGTCTGCTATTTGGAGCACAGCAGGCACTTCATGAAACCTCTTTAGATCATTGTCTCTCATTAAGGCACAGCAATGAATGCTAAAGAGTCTACTAACATTCCTGAGTAATAGTCAATCATTTTACAGTTAAAAAGTGACTCACTTCTGATCTGAAGTCTTTTGAAAGACACACAATTTTCATTGCTTCATTATCGATGATCAAACTGCCCATTCAGAAGATGGGCATTGATTCTTTGTGATTCAGCTATTCGAGTGCACTTTTAAAATGAATTAACATTAAAAGGAATTATCGGCAAATGCAATCAGCACAGGATTTAATGCTTGCAACACAAATTCATCACCTTTAAACTTGCCAAGAAGTGGCGCAGTGCTCTGATATGGAACACTTGTTTTCCAATTCAGAGCTGTGGATTCTCTATAACAAGGTGACAGAGCCTGGTTCACAGTTACAGTGAAGCACTGATTATGTTTCAAAGCAGATTCCTTATCGTGGCAAGGAGAAGTTAGTGATAAAGTCACTTGGATATCCCTGTAACACGACTGAAAACACAGTTAGCTTAACCCTTCGTTTCCACAGAAGTGTGTCCTGGCAAAGTTGCAAGGGAGAAAATGAAAATTATAAATATGTGTTTTGTTTTTTTTAAATCCCAGAGTAGATTGAAGCATGTTCTTCAAATGTTTCACAAGGAAAATTATCTTGGAAGCAACAGGAATAACTGTGGATGCTGAAATGTGAGAAAAAAAATCTGGCATGTAACTTTAAAGAGAGAAATGGAGCGGCTGAATAATAACTTCCAAAGAGGGTTACAGGTGGGGGTGAGAGCCCTGCATCAGAGTTAAAATCTGAGACAAAATCATTCACTGCATTTTGAACCAATTTCGGCAGAAGTGGGATGAGGGACAGATGGCCATTCAGTCATTTAAATATTTGAATGAGGTCACCTGTGATATTCAGCAGCTGTTCTCATTTTAATTCATCTCATTTGTACTTCTTGAGCCTTTGTAAATCTGGCAGCAATATTAAGGTGAGAATCTCAAGGAATGGCCTCAATGGCATTGCTGGTAATGATCTCTTCAGCTCATGCACTCCTTGCAAGCTGTTTATTTCACCTGACCAACAAACACTTCTCCTGCCACCTTCTCCATCTACCATGAATTATTTGCCTACCCCGTTATCTGCTTACCCCGTTATCTCCCTAACCTTGAAGTCCAGAATGCCAATCGGTTTTTGGACTGCTTGCCTTTGCCGCACCCAGAGTAATCTTTCTATTTTTTCTGCACTTCATTCTGTGCAACAGAATGCTGGCAATGATCGGAACCCCATTTCATGGAGCCCCAAAGTTAATTCCCAAGGAGTCAATATGCAAACAGTCACCACATAAGTGGAAGACAACAACGTTTTCTGGTGAAAGGTCACCAGTTTGATATGTTACCCTGTTTGCACTCCTTGAAAATGAGTAATCTATAACAAACCCTTTAGAACAGGGCTTGGAAGAACCAAACAAAATGTCATTAGCATGTGTGTGAATTAGAATAAATCTGAACCTTGGGCGTTTGTGTTGCTGACTATCAAGTAATGATCATTGGCCTTTTTACGCAGGATTTGAAATCTCTAAGAAGGAAAAAGGCTCTGGAGATTACTCCTCAATGGTATCAGTACAAGAAGCAGGCTGACAACCTGTTGCAGTGGTTGGATGACATTGAGAAAAGGTTAGCCAATCTGCCAGAACCCAAAGATGTCCAGAAGATGAAGGTAACATTCTTTTAGAAACAGGTGTTTGCATTTATTTTCTCTCCCAAATTTTAGGAAAACCAATAAAAAAATTAAATGGGGATATGGAAGAAGTATTGCTAATATGCAGTGAAATGTGATGGAAGGTAAACTACTTTTCTGCTGTGATTTTGATAGCAGCCAGTGTAGTCCGAATGCACAAGGTCATTTTTAATATTTAAAATTGTGTTTTTGCTTGCAATTTTAAAGACTGTTATTTCTGAATTGCTTAAATATGTATGTTAACACCAATGCCGTGGGATATAGATTTTTGAATTGGAAAGTCAACTGAAGTCAAGTAGGTATTCCTACTTTGAAGAAGCTTTCATCAACTGTTTATTGGCTTTAATGACATTTCCAACAGGTGCTTAAAGAGTGTTTATAGATGCCTAGGTTGCAATGAATTCTACTTTACATTGAAAAAAAAATCTTTTGATCTTCACTCAGAGTGCAAAGATCTGTTCGGTTTTACTTTTCTTTTCTGATAGCTGGTTGATGTAAGTTTTTTAATTGATCACCTATTAATAAAAAGTCATCATTTTCCTTGGGTAAGGAAGAGTTCAGGAAAAGGTTGCTGATGCAACTCTTTTGTTGTGTGGGTACAAGTCTGTTCTTACCACTGTATACTTACTGCCACTTGTTTGCTCAGAGCACGTTCACTGCTATCATTGCCACATCCCTGTGGATTTGTTTACATATCGCAGAATCAGCTTTTTTATGATCCATAGTTTGTTTTGGCTTCTTTACTTTCTATGTCATTTAAATTGACAAGTTTAACGTAAACAGCCTATCTTAATAACTCAAGGCGAACATTTGTAAAGTATCACAATCAATTGCGAAAAGGGAAATGACATGGAATATCCCAGCAATTGGATGCTTTTCAATTCTTCATTAAATGGAAAGGAATTATTTCAGATTTAGAATTTCTATGATAAAAGTCCCTTATTTATTTAAAACAAAAATAGACACTATCTGGATTAATAATTTTGAAATAAAGAAGGCAATGTCCTTTGTGGCAGACAATTACAGACAATTACATATTGCCTGGCAGTTCGTGATTAAACATCACAGATGGTACTTTCAGCTCGGGTATTCCCACTCCTAACTTAATCAGGTAAAAGTGGTAGGCACCACTTCACAAAATAAACTAGACCAGTTAAATTGGTTTTAAAACATGGGTTTGGGCCAATCGTGCAACACTGACACCAGATGCTTGTGAGTAGGTCAGTCATTGAGTTGTACAGCACAGCAACAGGCATTTATCATAAGTCATAAGGTCATAAGTGATAGTAGTAGAATTGGGCTATTCAATCATGGCTAATCTATCTCTCCCTCCTAACGCCAGCCTCCTGCCTTCATACACCCTTACACCTGTACTAATCAAGAATCTATCTATCTCTGCCTTAAAGATATCTACTGACGGCCTCCACAGCCTTCTGTGGCAAAGAATTCCACAGATTCACCACCCTCTGACTAAAGACATTTCTCCTCACCTCCTTCCTAAAAAGAACGTCTTTTAATTCTGAGGCTATGACCTCAAGTCCTAGACTCTCCCACTCCACATCCACACTATCCAAGCCATTCACTATTCTGTATGTTTTAATATATTTTCCCCTCATTCTTCAAACTCCAGCGAGTACAGGGCCAGTACTGACAAACGCTCATCATAGGCTAACCTACTCATTCCTGGGATCATTCTTGTAAAGAATGTCCTCAATATATTTGCCAACCTTCCTGCCTATATACGATTGTCCAACTTGCACACATTAGGACCGTATTTGTATATCTTGTCCATTTTATTATATGTCTAAATGCTTCTTGCACGCAGTAAATGCATCTGATTCCTCCACCGCCTTTGGCAGCGCATTCTAACCTGTGTAAAAATCCCTCGATTACCTTTAAACCTTTTCAAAAATCAGTGGGTTCTTTGGTTTTGATGCATTGGCCATGGGGAAAAAGATTTTGACTATCTACGTTTTCTATGCCACCCATATTCTGAAGAGCAGATATCGACTCCCCAAACCCAAAGCCACCACCCACCAACCTCCTACAGAGAAAACAAGCCCAGACCTATCCAATCTCTTCCCATAACTGAAGTCCTCCCTTCTTAGCAACATTCAAATGAATATACATTGCACTCATGTGAATATATATATAAATAGTAGCAGAACTGACCTCTGCCAAGGCATTGGGTATAACATTTTTGAAGTTTGGTGCTAATTCTTAGACTTACTCACAAGCATAATGCTCCAGTTTGAACACTTAAAATAGTCAACCACAGGTTTGAATATGATGACTTAAAACCTCTCATTTTCATGGTGTCGTGCACCATCCACTTTCACAACTTTGCAGGACTAGGTACAGCATCAGTTTAACAGATCACTTTGGCAAATCTGGGTATATTGTTTTAAGAAAACTTGTTTGCAGTGTTTATTTTTCCACAAAATTACATGATAAAATTAGCATAAAGGATTAAAAACTACAAACTTTAAAAAAAAAATAATTCCTTCAAGAATAAGAAGTCCAAAGTTGAAAATGTATTTCCTTTTCATTGTTTCATTCTTCTTTGACAAGATGACACAATAGCTAGCTAACTGCACTGGGACCCTATGGTTTTGCTCACTAGGAGTTGGATGCTGAACTGGAAGAGAAGAGAGGAGACCTGATGGCAGTGTACAGACAAGCGCAGGGCCTGTCAAAGAGTGGAGCTGCCAAGGCACTGGAGTTGCAGGTTCTCCAGCTCAACAAACGCTGGAATCACATTGAGAGCATATTTGCTCAATATCGAAGATTGAACTATACACCAATTGTGAGTTTCCCAAAGCAAGCTTTAATCATTTGCTTGCACTGTTTACTAAAATGGGCCATGCATAAAGAAAGCATTTTAAAAATTGGCTTTGTTGTGTTTGCTTGGAAGCAAATGCAGCCCTTAGACATTCTGTCAGGTGCTCCTGCTTTGCAAAAATGTCCCCCCTAATAAACTAATCAAGGACTGAAAAGAAAACTATTCAGAAGCTAAAATATAAAATTTCCAACTTTCTGGTTCAACTCCAAGGTAAAATACATGATTCATTTTTAATTTGCTTCATTTTTCATGGCATCCAAAATCTGAGCAGCATGTTTGCAGACTGACTTGATGCAGCAATCAGTGACACAATTATTTAAACACTGGTCATTTCAAAGGTTCATTCCATGCAACTTTTTTTATTTGAATGAATGGTTTTTATTTGGAATATAGAAATTACTAACCTTAGAACTCTTGCTAATCCTCACTTTTTAAATAAATCACATATTATACATGTGGGCTTCCCTACTTGATTTACGGGACCTGCAGATCTGGTCCTTGGTTGTTCACCTGATACGATAAATCAGTCCAAATGGAGAGGAGCATTTCCTTATCAATAGACAATAGGTGCAGGAGTATGCCATTTGGCCCTTCGAGCCAGCACCGCCATTCAATGTGATCATGGCTGATCATCCCCAATCAGTACCCCGTTCCTGCCATCTCCCCATATCCCCTGACTCCGCTATTTTTAAGAGCCCTATCTAGCTCTCTCTTGAAAGCATCCAGAGAACCTGCCTCCACTGCCCTCTGAGACAGAGAATTCCACAGACTCACCACTCTCTGTGAGAAAAAGTGTTTCCTCGTCTCCGTTCTAAATGGCTTACTCCTTATTCTTAAACTGTGGCCCCTGGTTCTGGACTCCCCCAACATCAGGAACATGTTTCCTGCCTCTAGCATGTTCAAGCCCTTAACAATCTTATATCATTCAAAGTTCATCAGAGTTCAATATTTATTCTCTCTGACTTCCCTGATGATATTTGTGTAATAGAGTAATATTAGAGTAATATTTGTGCACCGTGAGTACTTGGTGTTGAGAGTTTAAGAAAGTTTAAGCAAGTAATAATGATTTTGTTTCTTTTAAAATGTGTTTCACTGACATTTCATTCAGAATGAAGTCAAATGCTGATGCTTCCAACTGGAGTGTTCTTCAAGAATGCAACTTAACTGATTCAATATGAGTGTCAGGTCTGTTTTTGATAGATTGTTGAGTTCAACAATGCTGTTGACTTCTACAAGTAGTTCCAGTGTCTGACATTAATAAGCAAGTCTATGCTCTCCATTATCGAAGCATATAAAAGTGTTTAATCCACATTTTAAAATTAACTCAGTTTCTTTCTGAAATATTAGACTTGATAACCTCTAACTGACTGATTGAAGGCCAATTAGTATAAGGCCTTACTTGAATTAAACAGATGGGCTGTGGACATCAAACAGCATGAATGCCGAACTGACTCTGATATGAGCAAGCAATGGAGAGGGTTCGAAGTGAAGTATTAAACTATTTATGTGCTGCAAGGAGGTATGCTCAAGAAACTTGCTATATTATTTTTTTGGAGTGGTCCATTTTAAGTATTGCTAGAAAAGTCACTCAAGATGGTGCAACTGAGCATCATTTGAGTTGAGTTCAGTTTATTGTCATGTGTACCGAGGTACAGTGAAAAGTTTTAGTTGCGTGCTAACCGCGGAAGGACAATATATGATTACCATCGAGCTATTCACAGTGTACAGATGCATGATCAAGGGAATAAAGTGAATAACGTTTAGTGCCAGATAAAGCCAAAGATAAAGGTAGAGCAACATGTATCGCGCTTTCCTGTTTCATGCATGAGTTTGAGCCTGTGTACAACAAGTATTAGGATCAACATTAAATGTTCCTGATGCCTTGTTCATATAGCCTAGAAATAATGTAACAGTCAATCTCTACGTGAGATTATACACAATATCTCCACGTAAGATTACACACAAATTGCTTCCATAGCCTCCATTTCAACCAAAAGAACTGGTAAAACATTGCATTATTTCTCCTTCTTTGCCTTTTTCATGTGATCTCAGATGCATTGTAATAACTTTGGTGAAGGAAGGCTGAGAACCACTTTATTTATAGAGCAGATTAAATTAATTAAGATGCATTATTTTATAGATCATCGAAGAACATACCGTAACAGTTATAACAAAACTTATAATGAAAGGAGCAAAAGGGGTGTCAAATGGGGTAGTTGAGGACGGAGTTAAAGAGAAAGAGAGTAAAGGGATGGTTAATGACCCCAGAATTAACGGGAAAGGAAGCTCACAAAGGGATAGGAGAGTATGGCCAAGTGTAATAGGGATCGATGTGAAAGGTGAGATGCGTAAGGAATTAAAAGTATTGTATATAAATGCGCGAAGTATAAGAAGTAAAGTAGATGAGCTTGAGGCTCAGCTAGAGGTTGGTAGATATGACATTGTGGGGATTACTGAGACATGGCTGCAGGAGGATCGGGCCTGGGAACTTAATATTCAGGGTTATACAACCTATAGAAAGGACAGGCAGGTGGGCAGAGGAGGGGAGGTAGCTTTGCTGGTGAGGGATGGAATTCAGTCCCATGCGAGGGAAGACATTGGGACTGACGAGGTAGATTCACTGTGGATTGAGTTGAGGAATTGTAAAGGCAAGAAGACACTAATTGGTGTTATCTACAGACCCCCAAATTGTAGCCCGGATGTAGGGTGTCAGTTGCAGCAGGAGTTAAAACTGGCATGCAACAAAGGTAATGCCACTGTGGTGATGGGGGATTTCAATATGCAGGTAGACTGGGAAAATCAGGTTGGTTCAGGACCCAAAGAAAGAGAGTTTGTAGAATGCCTCCGAGATGGATTCTGAGAGCAGCTTGTAATGGAGCCAACCAGAGAAAAGGCAATTCTGGATTAAGTGTTGTCCAATGAACCAGATATGATAAGTGAACTCGAGGTAAAGGAACCGCTTGGAATTAGTGATCATAATATGATTAGTTTTAATCTGCAATTTGAGAAGGAGAAGGTTAAATTGGAAGTGTGAGTGATGCAGTTGAACAAAGGGGACTATGAAGGCATGAGAGGGGAGCTGGCCAAAGTAGACTGGAAAGGGATCCCAGCAGGAATGACGGTGGAACAGCAATGGCAGAAATTTCTGAGCATAATCCGGAAGACGCAGGATCATTTCATTCCAAAAAGGAAGAAGTTGGAGTTGGAGGCAACCGTGGCTGACAAGAGAAGTTAGGGATAGAATAAAACTAAAAGAAAAGATGTATAACACAGCAAAGAGTAGCCGGAAGCCAGAGGATAGGGAAACTTTCATAGGACAACAGAAGGAAACAAAACGGGCAATACGGGCTGAAAAGATGAAGTACGAAGGGAAGTTGGCGGCCAGGAATATAAAGAAGGACAGTAAAAGCTTCTTTAGTTATGTTAAGGGAAAAAGAGTAGCAAAGTCAAATATTAGTCCCTTGAAGGCAGACACGGGTGAAATTATTATGGGCAACAAGGAAATGGCAGGAGAGTTGAATAGGTACTTCGGATCTGTCTTCATTAAGGAAGACACAAACAATCTCCCAGATGTACTGGAGGACAGAGGATCTAAGGGGGTAGAGGAACTGAATGAAATTATCATTAGGTGAGAAATAGTATTGGGTAGGCTAATGGGACTGGAGGATGATAAATCTCCTGGACCTGATGGTCTGCATCCCAGGGTCCTCAGGGAGGTGGACGCATTGATGATCATTTTCCAATGTTCAATATATTCAGGATCAGTTCCTGTGGATTGGAGGATAGCTAATGTTATCCCACTGTGACAAGTAAAATGGATGAAGAGGTGCCAGTGGATGTAGTGTATCTAGACTTTCAGAAAGCCTTTGATAAGGTCCTGCACTTGAGACTGGTGACTAAAATTAGAGCACATGGTATTGGGGGTAGGGTGTTGACATGGATAGAACATTGGTTGGCAGACCGGAAGCAAAGAGTCGGAGTGAACGGGTCCTTTTCAGAATGGCAGGCAGTGGCGAGTGGAGTGCCGCAAGGCTCGGTGTTGGGGCCGCAACTGTTTACCGTATATATTAATGATTTGGAAGAGGGAATTAGGAGCAACACTAGCAAGTTTGCGGATGACACAAAGCTGGGTGGCAGTGTGAACTGTGAAGAGGATGTTAGGAGGTTGCAGGGTGACCTGGACAGGTTGAGTGAGTGGGCAGATGCGTGGCAGATGCAGTATAATATAGATAAATGTGAGGTTATCCACTTTGGCGGCAAAAAACAAGAGGGCAGATTATTATCTCTATGGGGTTAGGTTAGGTAAGGGGGAGGTACAGCGAGACCTGGGTGTCCTTGTACACCAGCCACTGAAAGTTGGCGTGCAGGTACAGCAGGCAGTGAAGAAAGCTAATGGAATGTTGGCCTTCATAACAAGAGGATTTCAGTATAGGAGTAAGGAGGTTCTTCTGCAGTTGTATAGGGCTCTGGTGAGACCATATCTGGCGTATTGTGTACAGTTTTGGTCTCCTAATTTGAGGAAGGACATCCTTGTGATTGAGGCAGTGCAGCGTAGGTTCACGAGATTGATCTCTGGGATGGCGGGACTGTCATATTAGGAAAGATTGAAAAGACTAGGCTTGTATTCACTGGAGTTTAGAAGGATGAGGGGGATCTTATAGAAACATAAAATTATAAAAGGACTGGACAAGCTAGATGCAGGAAAAATGTTCCCAATGTTGGGCGAGTCCAGAACCAGGGGCCACAGTCTTAGAATAAAGGGGAGGTCATTTACGACTAAGGTGAGAAAAAACGTTTTCATCCAGAGAGTTGTGAATTTATAGAATTCCCTGCCACAGAGGGCAGTGGAGGCCAAGTCACTGGATGGATTTAAGAGAGTTAGGTAGAGCACTAGGGGCTAGTGGAGGCAAGGGATATGGGGAGAAGGCAGGCACGGGTTATTGATAGGGGATGATCAGCCATGATCACAATGAATGGCAGTGCTGGCTCGAAGGGCCGAATGGCCTCCTGCTGCACCTATTTTCCATGTTTCTATGTAAAATGTAGATGCCACTTCAAGAACAATAGCAGCAACCCATTCCTCACTTTTGCTGTGGGTATGTGGGTTATACTTCTTTCTAGTCAACCTTTGATTATGATCTCAGATGAACAACTTTCTTTTCATTTAGCCAGACGTCCCACTAGCCCACCACCACCACCTGAGCACAGACACAACAAATGACATATTTACGTTGAAACTCCCCTCACCTTTTTGTGTCTCCCTCCAACTACTCTGCCTTGCTCTCATCTCTCCGTACCTTTGTAATCTTGTCCGCCTCTACCATTTTCCCCAACGTAAAATTTCCACTTATCTGATCTCCCTTGCACCCACTTCGACCATCATTCCATCTGACCTTTCTCTACTGAGGTTTTATTGTATGGATTTTCCTCCCAAAAGCATTCACCACCCACTTCCAGAATACCTGTTTATAACTAATTTCTAAGACAAACATTTAATCATCTTTCCAAAATTACTTTCCTTTGCTTGGCATACAATTCCCTCACAACATAGTGAATTGCCTTGAGACCCCCCCCCCCCCCAATTAAAGGAATAAAGTAATGCAAATTATGTTCCATGAACTGGTTGCTCTTTAAGCAAGTTCCCAGCACTTGCGGTTAATGAACTAAATCCAACTTGGGTTTCATTACAAATGATACAATTAGCAATGGTTAGTGCTTTGATTCTTATTTAGCATTCGGTTTCCTACTGTGTGACATATGGAATAATACAGAGACCCTCCATTGTGAATCGTTTGCTCGTATAAATGTCACAATATCAAATACCTGCTGTTTTATATATTTTTTGCCTCGCATTCATTAAATGGAGAAGCTATTTAGTGCAAGCTGAAGTGATATATTCATGACACTAATTTAAAGAATCATTAACTAGATATCACATTGCAGGCAAGACTGAAGAACAGTCTGACAATGGGTCCCAACCCAAAACAGTGTCTGCCCATTTCCCTCCGGAGATCCACTCATTTCCTCCAGCAGTTTGTTTCTTTGCTCAGATCCAAGCAGCTGCAGTCTCTTGTGTCCCCAAGAACCTGGATGTCACTCCACAGATGCTGCCTCACCCGCTGAGTTTCTCCAGCATTTTTGTCTACCTTCGATTTTCCAGCATCTGCAGTTCTTTCTTAAACCTGGACATTCCTTTGGCTTTGGGATAGGACCTGACCTGAAAAGAATAATAAATGTAATAAATGTAAACCATGGCTCTGCAAGAGACTGGTGATGCTGGAATTTACACTTTAGAGGTACAGCACAATAACAGGCCCTTTGGCCCCCCGAGTACATGCTGACCAGCGATGACCATACACTAGCCTTAGCCTACACACCAGGGACCATTTACAATTTTTCTTGAAGCCAAATAAACTACAAACCTGTACATCTTTGGAGTATGGGAGAAAACCTGACTCTCACAGTCACACGGAGAACGTACAAACTCCATACAGACAGCACCTGTAGTCGGGATCATACCCGGGTCTCTGGTGTTGTAAGGCAGCAACTCCACCGCTGCGCCACTGTGCTGTCCTAGCTTGAGCATAAGTGCCAGAGGACCTCAGCGGGTCAGATTCTATCTGGGGAGGGACTGGAGGGAATGGGCAGGCGGCATTTGGGTCAGGACTGATTGTAGTCATACAGCACCTAAACAGACCCCTCGACCCAGCTTGCCCATGCCGACCATGATGCCCCATCTACACTAGTCTCACCTGCCTGTGTTTGACCCGTATCCCTCTAAACCTTTCTGATCCATGTACCTGTCAAAATGTATTTTAAATATTGTTATACTTTCTGCCTCAATTACCTTCTCTGACAGCTCAATCCATATACCCACCACCTTCTGTGTGAAAAGGTTGTCCCTCAGATTCCTAATAAACTTTTCCCCTCTCAGCTTAAACCTATGTCCTCTGGTTCTTGATTACCTTACTCTGGGTAAAGGACCATGCATCTGTAGACCTTATCTATTCCCCTCATGATCTTATACACCTCTATGGAGTCACAGATGGAGCAGCAGGACACCAGACGTCTGTGGCAGGGGCCTACGGACAGTAACCAACTACCGGAGCACCCCCCCCCCCTCATCCGCAAGTGCTGGCTGATGACCTGAACTCCTTTTACGCTCGTTTCGAGACGGGCAACATCACCCCAGGTCTGCCGACTAACGACAATACCGTCAGCGGGCTGGCTACCGAAGCTGAAGGGAGGAATGTGCACACATTCTCGTTGTCCGAGCACGACGTGAGGAGGGCTCTGGCACGGGTGAACACGAGGAAAGCTGCAGGCCCTGATGGCATCTCGGGGCGACTACTCAAGTCCTGTGCTACGCAGCTAGCTGCGGTGCTCACTACAATATTCAACCTCTCCCTGGACAAGTCCGTGGTCAAGATGGGGGGAAATACATCGAAGTCCCTCACCCTGAGCACAGGATCCCCCCCAGGGTTGCGTCCTCAGCCCCCTACTGTACTCCCTGTACACACATGACTGTGTGGCTAGGTTCAGCTCCAACTCGATAATCAAATTTGCTGATGACACTGTGGTGGTGGGCCTAATCTCGGACAACGATGAGAAGGCCTACCGGGAGGAGGTGGTTGATCTGGCACTCTGGTGTCAGGACAACAGCCTCCTCTTGAACATCAAAAAAAACTAAGGAGCTGATCGTGGACTTTAGGAGGGCACATCATCCGAGGACGTACACACCATTGAGGATAAATGGGGATACTGTGGATAGGGTGAGCTGTTTTAAATACCTGGGAGTCCACATCTCTGAGGATATGATATTACTACCTCAGGCAATTGAGGAAATTCAGGGTGTCTCTGAGGATCCTCCAGTGCTTCTACTCAGCGGCTGTGGAAAGCATCTTGTCCGGAAATATCACGATTTGGTTTGGGAACCGCTCTGCCCAGGACAAGAAGGCTCTGCAGAGAGTAGTGTGTTCGGCCGAACGCACTATGGGAACTTCACTTGCCCGTCTGCAGGAACTATACATCAGAAAGTGCAACTCCAGAGCCAATAAGATCATGGGAGAACCCTTCCACCCCTGCAACAGACCATTCCAGCTGCTACGATCAGGCAAACGCCTCCGTTGCCATGCTGTGAGAACGGAGAGGTTGAGAAGGAGTTTCTTCCCAGAGGACATTAGGACTGTAAACTCCTACCTCACCAGGGACTAACTTTACTGTACCACTCTACTGCTTTTTTTAAATTGCTGGGTTTTTATCTTTTTCCTTCCTCCCACACTATGTAATATGTAAAATAATATGTGATTCTGTTCCATTCTGTTTGTAGTTTGTTGGTTTGTTTTTTGCACAAAGTCCGCGAGCATTGCCACTTTTCATTTCACTGCACATCTCGTATGTGTATGTGATGAATAAACTTGACTTGACTTGACTATAAGATCACCTTTCATCCTCCTAGGCTCCAAGGAATATTCTCCTTGCCTGCCCGACCTGTCCCTGTAGCTCAGGGCCTCAAGTCCTGGCAACATCCTTGTAAATCTTCTCTGCACTTTCCTATGGCAGGGTGACCAAAACTGAAGACAATATTCCAAATCTGGCCTCACCAGCACCTTGCACAGCTGTAACAAAACATCTGAACTTCTATACTCAAAACCCTGACTGATGAAGGCCAATATGCCGAAAACTTTCTTGGCCACCTTATCTACCTGCGATGCCACTTTCAAGGAACTATAGACCTGCATTCCTAGATCCCTCTGCTCTACAACACTACGCAGAGCCTTGCCATTTAGTGTGCAGGTCCTGCCCTGGTTTGAGTTCCCTAAATGCAACACCTCACATTTATCTGTATTAAACTTCATTAACAATTCCTCTGCCCATTTTCCCAGCTGATCAAGATGCTGCTGTAACCTTTGATAACCATCTTTGCTGTCAACAATGACACCCACTTTTGTGTTTTCTGCAAACATACTAATCATGCCTTGTATGTACGTTCAAATCATTGATATAAACCACAAGCAGCAATGGGTCTAGCAGTGATCCTTGAAGCATAACATTGATCATAGGCCTCCAGTCTGAAAAACAACCTTCCACCATCATTTCTGCATCCATCCATGAAGCCTATTTTCTATCCAGTCGGCTAGTTCTCCTTGGATCCCAAGCGACCAGAGCAGCCTACCATGCAGAACCTTGTTGAATGCCTTGCTGACATCCACATATACATCATTTACAGCTCTATGCTCATCAACCCTTTTTGATTAAATCTTCAAGAAACTCAATCAGATTCACTATCTCCCATGTACAAATCTGTGCTGACTATCACTAACCAGCTCCTGTCCATTTAAATGCATTTATCTTATCCCCTTGTAGTAAGGGAAAGAAAGCTGGAAAAGAGATTTGGGGGCAGGATAAAACCAGGCAAGTGAAATTGACAGACGTGTGGAGTAAGTGAGAAAGGCTAGAGGTGGAAAGGTGACAATGGGGTGTCATTTAAGGAGAGAGAGAGAGAGTGAAATGTAAAGCCGATAGGAGGGATGTGGGTAAATGGGGATTGGGATGGAAGTGGGGAAGGGAACAGGGTGACTGGGGCTCGTTGGTGGGAGATAGTGGGAAAATAGTGACCCACTGAGAGATCTAGCAGGTCTTGGCGGACGGAGCGTGTGTTCGGCTAAATGGTAGTTTATGCTTTGTTTCAGCAATGTTGAGGAGGACACAGAGGACACTGAATGTAGCAGCCAGGTTGGAAGAGGTGCACATCTCTCATCCGTCTCACCCAGAGGACCTGCTGGGGTCTCAGGATGGAAGTGCGATAGAGAAGTGAGGTCATGTATTACAGATAGGAAGTATAGGGACAGGAGTTACAAGAAAGGAGGTGTTGGGACAGGTGTTACAGCAAGAATGTGTGGGTATAGGTGTTAGAGGAGGTGTAAGGACAGGTGTTACAGCGAGGAGGTGTAGGTACAGGTTAGTTTATTGTCATGTGTACCGAGGTGCAGTGAAACGTTTTGTTGCACACTGACCAGTCTGCAGAAAGACAAACCATGATTACAATCGAGCAATTTACAGTGTATAGATGTATGATAAGGAAATAACATTTAATGCAAGGATAGTCCAAGGCTATTATGGTTAAATTCAGAAATGTTGCTGCAGGAATAGAGATTTGAGAGTATGGAGCAATTGTACTATGTGTCTGTAGATCTGCTTCAGTGGCCAGCACGCAAATGGTCACCTGGGTTGGGTGCCATCTTGTAAATGTAGATACAGAGGAGGTATAGGTATTATTACAGAGAGGAGATGTAGGTACAGGCGTTAGAGGAGGTGTGGATGCAGGTGTTACAAAGAGGAGGTGCGGGTACAGGTGTTGCAGAGAAGAGGTATGAATATAGGTGTTACAGGGAGATGGTGTAGGCACAGGTGTGAGTCAAAAGATGGTGTCGGTACAGGTGTTAATGAGAGGAGGTGTTAATGAGAGGAGGTATAGAGACAGGTGTTAAGGAGAGGAGGTATAGAGACAGGTGTTAATGAGAGGAGGTATAGAGACAGGTGTTAATGAGAGGAGATTTGGGACAGGTGTTACAAGAGAGGACGTGCAGTAACACGTATAACATGAGAAGAGATATAGTAAACCTTGGCTAATTGGAAACACCATCGCCTTGGATCAGATTCGATACCACACACTTGGCACAAAAACAAAGTTGAGGAAGTGCTGTTCTGTCAATGGTCTTTGAGAAAAGATGTCAAACCAGGTTTCTCCATGTTCACCAGGGTGGGTGTATGTAAAACATCTCTTGTCATTGAGTGAGAAGGAGGGGAGTTTTCCCAGTATTTAAGCCAAGAATTGTTCCTTAACTGACATTATTACATATTGTTTGGTCATTCTTTCTTAATGGGACATTAATGTTTGCGAAACTGACTTAATATTTCTCAGTGACTATAGTTAACAGGTACTAATGTAATTCCCACGGGTGACAGAAGGTGCAAACTTTTTTTTGGCTTTTTACTAATTGCTTCCAGAGGTATTAATGGCCAAAATATAATATTGGGTACGATTTTCCATTAGTCATTATTTTAACAAATGAAGGAACTGATTAAATATTAATAGGTTACTCATTGGAATGCAGTAATGGATGGAATATCATGCAATGTACCATATGTTTTTATTTTCACATCATAATTGGGTTTCATTATGAATAAAGGTACTGTTCTCAGTTGATATTTTGTATTAATAGGCTGAACAATGAAAGATTAGCACTTTGATTTCTATTCCTAGCAGTGAGTAATTTTACACAAGTAATTCTAAATGGAAGATGAAATGGTACAATGCAGCTTTTATTTGACATCCAACTAAGCTATGCCACATTACAGTCCACTTTAACCAGAAGGCACTAGTCCTTTTTTTCCCATGCATTAGAAAGAAATGGGAAATTATTTGTTCTACTTGTCTTCAAGATAACTTCGGGTGATAATAAATGTCACCTATCAATATTAAAAGTGGAAGAAACATTTTATGAGAACATTTTAGGATGTAACACCACAATTCCACTTAACTGTCCTTTTAAGAACAGCCAAAGTAATATATTTTCCGGAAAATGGTCATAAATGGATATTTTTTTTTAAGTTGGACTGATTCACTTTTTTACAGTCGTGATTTATTGGTTGTTAAGGCGAAGCAACTGCATGTTGTAATTAAGTTCCCTTTCACAGAATAACTGACTTGTTCAGTGGTGGTGGTGGTGATGAAGTAAAGTGGTGAATCACACGATTAGTGTCTTGCATACACAATTTCAAGAAATGCAAAACAAACTATTTTTGAAATTGTATGTTCGGTTTCTATTAATGAATATTTTCTCCAATTTAAAAAAAAATGTCTATGTTGTTTGTCAAATGGAGGTTAAATAATCGATGCTTCTATTGCACTTTTTAAGTCATCACGTTTTGAAGTGGTAAAGAATGACACATGTCATTATAAATCTTTACTGACTGTTTTGAAATAATTTAGTTGTGTTTCTTTAACAAATCCATCTTCTCCAGCATGGTAACTTTCAAAGAGAGATAGAATGGAAAGGGGAAGATTTAGAAGGCTCAAGGGAAAGCACAAGACTTATTTCACTGCTTTACCAAAGGCATGTTGGGGAAATGGCACCTTTTTAAGTTGTACATCCCTGATTCTTTAGCAGTGATGGCAATTCTATCTGATTTAGGTGTTCTATGTGAAGCATTATTTCTATTCATATGCTTAAAATGTTACTCAATTGTGTACAGCAGGTTAAATTCACAATAAGTATATTAGTAGCACATTGATCAACTGCATTTTAAAATAAACAAGACATTGTTGTGGGTGCCAGTCAAATACTGATTTCTTGTTTCACTTCCACATGCCTTTATTGTTGCACATCTATTTGTACCTTCGCCCTCATGAGCTGCTTAATTTGGTGAGCGAAATATAGATTTCATTTGCTTGGTTTTGATGGTTTCACTAGTAATTCAAACAAGAAAATTAGCTAATGTTGATGAACTATTAGTTTCTCTCCTTTATATTCAGCTGTTAATCATGAAAGAAGATATTTAGAGAGCATAGCAAAGCCGTTTGAATTCTTGGAGGTTAGCCACTCTCGTTTATGAAGGAAAGCTTCACAGATAGCAAGCAGTTCAACGATCTACGACTTTGCAGAGCTGCTGCTTGAAATTACCATCCATCAAGCTCGTGCGTTGTCAGTGGATTTTCCCTTTTCTCGCTGTTAGACTATGAAAGAACAATTTATTGAAAACATTAATGGCCCAAAAGCTTAGATCAGGAAGTCTATGAATCTAAGAATACATGACACTTGCTTTGTGTAAAATAAAATCTCTATTATCAGATTGATTTGTATTCTTCAGAGTAATCATGCATAATCTTTCTTTAGATCAGTATATGAATGAAATTCATAAAATGCATAATAATTTAGTGATGCAGTTATTTGTTTTGTTCATTGCTCTTCTGACAAAAAAAAACACTTACCTCCTGCCTGCACAGTTCCACTGGAAGCTTTGATATCTTGACTAAGTGACCATTATTCATGTAGGTGTGAGGTAGCAGGCTATTTATCAGTCGGACTCAATGGCAGCCCAATCCAGTCCCTTTCCAAGCAAATGCTTTTCCAGGAGAAGTTGGTGATTTGGATATGATACCATCAGAAAAATTCTCTCTTTCAAACACAGCCACTTCTGGTTATCCCACAGTTCCATCAGATAATCATGAGAGGAATAGATTGGGTAGATGCACAAAGTTCCTTGCCCAGAGTAGGTGAATGGAGGACCTAGGTTTAAGGTGAAGAGGAAAAGATTTAATATGAATCTGAGGGGTAACTTTTTCACACCAAGGGTGGTGGATGTATGGAACAAACTGCCAGAGGAGGTAGTTGAGGCAGGGACTATCTTAACATTTAAGAAACAGTTAGACAGGTACATGGATAGGACAGGATTGGAAGGATATGGACCAAACGCAGGCAGGTGGGAAATGTTGGGTGGTGTGGGCAAGTTGGGCTGAAGGGCCTGTTTCCACACTGTATCACTCTGATACAGGAACATGTATTTGAGGCACCACTCTCCCTTTTTCCTCCTTCCATCTCAATCATGAATCTTCACTGCTATTTGAATTCCCTACAGCTTCCAAAACTAAGATCCACCACCTGACCAAAATTAGGGTTTGTATCTGAAGCTTTCAGACATATTATGTTTCAGCTGTCAATATGCAATTATTTTTTCCAGTTTAATTTTGAGATCTGTTCTCTATTTAATTTTACCAGTGTATTCAACTACCTTTCCATCACACACTGCTCACTCAATTTCTCACCAGTATTACTGCCTAAGTTAGAGATGCAATGATCTTCTTTAAGCTATCCCATGTGACCAGTTTAAATGGAAGTAATGAAGGAAATACTGGATATAGACACCAGGATCATTCACACCTCCTAAAATTAAAAGATGTTTGTTCATTACACAGGTGGAATTTCTGCAACAAAATTCCAATAATCCCCCTCAAATGGATCTGTTTCTACATGTTTTCTGTGAGGGATGGATGATCCAGATCCAGTTTGCGTTACTAAAGATTTGGCAGAGACTCTTGGGATGTTGTATGAGAGGGTGGGCAGTTGTAATTCAGCTACTTATGCATAGGTTGTGCCAAGAGTAGGCTTCACGGTCCAAATGATGACTTCTTCTTAAGACTTCCTTAAATTATTAACTCAACTTCTCAGGAGATTCTTTTCTGTCTCCATCTGATTGCCGGCATAAATGTTGCAGGAATTGTTTAATGCATTAAATGGGCTTTTAGACTTGGGCTTTTGTACACTTCATGTTGTTGTATTCATGCTTCAAATTATTAGAAAGCCAATATAAATATTCAGCATTCCATCCTTAGTTTAACTTAAAATATTCTTTGTGCCAACATAAGAGATAATCAGCCAAGTACCCTGGTATATTTACCCAAAATGGAAGCACAGTGATTTAGATTAAGCTATTTGCAAACAGCAGCCATTAAGTGCTATTTGAAAATAAGGGACATGCTATATTTTTGAACCGTCTGAAGTGCATGATAAAATGTAAATCAATGAGCCACATAAGAGTTTTATGCCATTGTGAGCTTTATGTGATGTTGTAGAGATAATAGTTTGTGATTTTCACAAATGCATAACTCATCCCTTGAATTACATGATTTATTCTTCCATCAGAATGATTGTAAATGGAGTATATTGCACTGTTGATGTGAAACTAGAGCTCTTTGAACCACTTTATTCCCAGCATTGAAGATGAAAATTGAGATCTTTGAGTAATGAATTAAAAATGGTTCACACATTTGGGAGAAATATGTGAAATGATGGCGACACGAGATTCTCAAGATTACTTTCCTCACAGGGAGCATAGATTTGAGCATTATTATTTTAAAAAAAGTAACATTACTTATATGTAATATGTTTCTTGTTCTTGATGCTCTCTTGATGATAAAAAGCTGCATGGGAAATGAACCTTTGATTGCACTTTATGTGGGAAGGCTGGGGATATTACTGTTATTTCCATCAGTAACCTTAAACAGTGTTAGAAGAAAGGCGCTGAATGTTGCATCATGTTTTTCTATTTTTTAAGATGTAAACAGCTGCTCAGTACTTTTTGCCCAATCTTTCACGCACTTCCCAGTGAATACCTTGCTTCGTAAGTCTTGATACATTTTGCCGCTCATACCATTTGATTTTTATTTCATTCGTTTTTGCTAAATTAGCTGATGCACTAATGGGTTAGATTGTAAAATATGATGCATCATCACTGTAGTTCACCACTTAATGCCAAGCTTGCATGGCCTAGAAATCTAAGTCTGAAATGTACTAAGTCATGAATAGTTTTTTAACCAAGTGAGCCAGTCAGTCAAATATTTGAAAAGTGAATTAAGAGACTGGCAAAATCATTAAAAAATATTTAAGTTTGATGTCTTTGCATGATTGGAGCTCAGTTAAGTCATTAACAACGCACATTCCCACCTTTAAGATGGAGCCCATTTGCTTGCTGACAAAATTGGATGAGGAAGTATTTGGAAGAGTCATGAAATTTGTTCAGATCAGGTTATGACTAAGACCATACAAACAATTATTTGGCACTGGCATTGAATGACTTAACTTTGCTCAGAGTAAGCCATGATGTGTATTGGTTCATTGAAAGAAAAAGTCTGAATTTGGTTGGAACTCCATTTCACAGTAACACCCCTTTTCACAGCAGTTTCTGGAATTAAGGTGGAATAAAGCCAAATTCAATTTTGTTCACAATCGTGAAATCTGATATATCATTCTATTTTGCGATAATGTTTTAATTGAAACCAATGTATGGACATCCAAACAAGAAAATTGGTTGCGCTAGAAAATGTACCTTAAAGAAATCTTTGAAGGACCATTTTCAGATAGTTGAAAATATATATTTCATAATGGTGTCCTTCGCACCATAAGGTCAAGTAATTTTACAGAATTATGTGTTTTTGCCAACATCGGCAATGAAATGTTCATGCTTCACATCTCATTGTTTTTTCCCTCTTGAAAATCATGTTGTATTTTCACGCCAGCCAAATATTTTCGAAGAGAACATTGTAACTGTGCTGAGTGAAGGGATACTGCCTGAACCCTCTTATGTGCCTTCCGCCTACCTGGCAGAGATACGCCAGCTTCACCAAGCTGTGTGTGATGTGGACGTTCTCCTCAACTCCCTTGAGCTCCAAGTCAAGGACTTTGAAGACTTCTCCAAGCAGGATGCTTGTTTAAAGGTAGGTGCACTACAATAATTGAACATCGTGAAATAGAGCTAAGTAGATGAAATTTACACAATAATTAATCATGAAAGAAATTAGAGGAAAATTGCACGAAGCGCATATTTGTTGGGCTGTTATCAAATTACTTCCAGTCTTTAATTCAGCCTTGCTCTGGGAACAGTCTGAAATGCAATAGGAGGTGCGGGTTACATTAGAACATCAGTCATTTACCCGTCACCTTCACTAAGTTTGCAAATTGGAGAATGTTTTATTTATACATAATTACAAATCTTTTACTTGACTTCGGTATCTTTAAACATACTTCCTTGTGAATTTGTAAGCACCTCACATGGTTTGACATTCATGGTCGTCTCCATGCTAGATATTGGAAACCTTGCCAATGTTTCTGAATTATTTTGTTAATTGCAGTGAATTTTGCATTCTACTATCTCCTTCCCAATATTCTTCTTTGATTTAGTTTTTCTATTAATTAATTTATTTTCTTTATTATCCCAAAGAAATAGAATCCTGTTTCCCATTGTAACTCAACACGTATTTTTGCAAGAATCATGGATCATACCCGCAGAGTTGGTGAAATTATGATGATTTATTTTCCTACAGAGCAGATTATCCTTTCAAAAGTGTGGCGTGCACATTGTTCACAGAATTCTAGATGTGGCATGCCAAGCAACTAAAATAACAGCCACTGGCTGTTATGTTCAGAATATATCGTGATACCAGTGACTCATGCTGAGCTAGGCACTATATTAATCTGCTCTCTTGCAGTGCATTCCCCATTTACAACAAAGTCTGAATTGTCATTCGTATTGTTCAAAGAAGTTATGCGTCAAACCTATCTCCACTATATTTGCTGCTAGGACAGGCACAGGACAGGATAGGATAGGCATAGAGGGATAAGGGTCAAATGCAGGCAGTGGAACTAGTGTGGATGGGGCATGTTGGTCGGCATGGGCAAAGTATGGCCAAAGGGCCTGTTTCCACGCTGTATGACTCTATAACTATGACTCGTGTACTTGCAGTTGCTTTCACCAGCTACAGCATCATCAACACATTTTGATGCACTCTCACCAAGCCAGCCATACTCAAAACAACTGGTCCATCTGTGTCCCTTCCCTCTTATCTGGGAGAATTATAAAATGCTTCTTTATCCTGACTCTGCCTCTTACCTCTGAACAATTATCTTTTCGAGCAAAAGAACTGTTTGGTTCTATCTGCTACAGGTTTAGCTTTCATATCTCTTGTGCTAAATCTTGCGCATTTCCGATAATGCATTGGAAAGATGATTTATTCATAATTTCAATCAATATGATTAGTTTACTGCAAATTAAAAATGGGAAATATCTGTTTCATGAATGAAAGAATGTGACAAGCAGGGATGGAAAGCACAAGACGTCTACTTAAAAATTCAATCCAATGCTGGTTTTACCAAGTTAATATTTGCCGTATAAACTGCTCACAGAGGATTAATCTCATCAACTGTCCTTTTGTCTTGGTTAGTGCCAATTATAAGTGACTATTCGGAGTGCAGAGAAACTTGGCTTAACCTAAATGGGAAAGGGAAAGAATGTTAATTTTAGAAACATCCTAGTTGACGATGAAATATTTCAAAAAATCAGTCTTCAGTATCTGATCTTAATAATAATAATAATGGATGGGATTTATATAGCGCCTTTCTAATACTCAAGGCGCTTTACATCGCATTATTCATTCACTCCTCAGTCACACTCGGTGGTGGTAAGCTACTTCTGTAGCCATAGCTGCCCTGGGGCAGACTGACGGAAGCGTGGCTGCCATTCTGCACCTACGGCCCCTCCGACCACCACCAATCACTCACACACATTCACACACAGGCAAAGGTGGGTGAAGTGTCTTGCCCAAGGACACAACGACAGTATGCACTCCAAGCGGGATTCGAACCGGCTACCTTCCGGTCGCCAGCCGAACACTTAGCCCATTGTGCCATCTGTCGTCCCAGACTGATGATCTTAGTCGAGACATCAGTCATCCCCAGTTATGCTTCCCTCCCCTGCATCTCCATTGATTAAATATTGGGATATTCTAGAGGATGTCATTAAAATGTATTTGCGCTTCCATGTGACATGCATTCAAGGTGACCCAAAAAAGGAATCCTTATAAATAGCCAGATTGGGCTCCCACTTTTAACAAAACAATCCATTTTGTTTCCTTACCATTGTAACAATCTGCAAAAGCAGTATCCCCCTGCATTTACGACCATACATAATTTCTAATATTCTGCTATTTAACATTATTTAAGGTGTACACTTGCTCTCAATCTGGCCCGGCATAAAAACTTTTCACCTCAATACTTTTACAGTTTTTTTAGCTATCAAATCATCTTTTCATTACACACTTCTCCTGATTTATCTCCACAACTAATCACTTGTTTCTCTACATATATTTGATATGATTACAGCCGACATCAAGTTTAATGATATTGATTGCTCTGGTTACACACAACTTTTGCCTTCGGTTTAATTTAGCTGAACTAATAAATTGTCAGGCAATGTAGTCATGGGCACAGTTCCATGTTCTCCTGAAATAAATCTCCTACATCGACAAATGATCCTTGTACATTCCTGTGATGTTGGAATGGAGAAAAATATAGGAGATACGTTTGATTTGTGTTTAATGAATATTTATTTCCTCATAAATGCATTAATCATTGTCATGATCTGCTGTTGGAAGGAAAAAAGTTGGACATAAATTGAAACACTGCTTTTTTCTGTCGCTGAAATTAAATTTAGGGTGAAATACTTCTCAGCCTGTATCCTTTGTTGCATGAATATGTGAATCTTATTTAAAAAGTCAAAACAGGGACAAAATTGAATGGCCCCAAAACATGCTGGGATTGTTAGGTGCAAGCAACTCATACAGAACGTATTCAACTGGACACACTTACATTGCGTTACCTGCTCATTGCCACGGAAGGCTGTGGAAGCCATGTCAATGGATATTTTTAAGGCAGATGTAGATAGATTCTTGATTAGTACAGGTGTCAGGGGTTATGGGGAGAAGGCAGGAGAATGGGATTAGGAGGGAGAGATAGATCAGCCATGATTGAATGGCGGAGTAGACTAGATGCGCCGAATGGCCTAATTCTGTTCCTATCGCTTATGTTCAATGTAATGATTTCAGTGTGCAGCCAGCACTATCTGCTCACTTCGGTGGCTCCACATCACAGGAAAGGGTAAGCATTTGTGAGCGATTTGTACCAGTCAGTGCTCTCCTGAGCTCCTTTAAGCCAGCCTGCCCTTTTAAAAGTGATCTGCAATATGTTGGGACTAAATGAAACTGAAATTAAATTGCCACATAGCAAGTCCCATTGTCGTCTGACATAGTACTGGAGGGCTTAATGCAGGAAATGGAAATAATTTAATTTTCTCTGCAAACGGTCCAGAAAGTATACTCATAGAGTGGAAGAGAAAGCTGTGCATTTCAATACCAGGAGTCATACAGCAAGGAACTGTGTTTACACTATGAATTCAATTGTGGTTAGAAAATATGTATTGAAATACCACAATTCCCTTATTTGCACAACAAGCTTCCGACTCTATTCATTATATGCTCCCATCAAGCACTGTTCAACTGTACTTGCATCTGACGGACAGGTATTGTACAGCACATTGACATTCTTGGCATGGCTGTATGAATCACATCCATAACCTGCATACATTTCCACTATGTCAGCTGTGTCAGCCAAATAGAGAAAGATTACTTTGCAGAACAAGGTCACACAAGAGCAGAGGTAGCAGCAACAAGGGACAAAAGTAAATGCAACACCAAATACTCATCAAGGAGGTGATGGTGGTTGGTGATAGAGCAGCCATAGAATCATACAACATGGAAACGGACCCTTCGGCCCAACTAGTCCCATTTGCTCGCATTTGGCCTGTATACCTCCAACTCTTGAAAGAGTCAAGTGTTTTATTGTCATATGTCCCAGATAGGACAATGAAATTCTTGCTTGCTGCAGCACAACAGAATATGTAAACATAGTACATAACGGGAGAAAAAAAAGGTAAATGTGTATAAATACACATGCACACATACTCAATAAATAAACAAATATAGTGCAATAATAATAATAATAATAATAATAGTCTGTTGTAGTTCAGAGCTTATTTGTTGTCGTGTTTAATAGCCTGATGGTTGTAGGGAAGAAGCTGTTCCTGAACCTGGACGTTACAGTTTTCAGGCTCGTGTACCTTCTTCCCGATGAAATTAGTGTGTGGCCAGGATGGTGTGGTTTTTTGATGATGTTGGTTGCCTTTGAGGCAGCGACTTTGATAGATCCCTTCGATGGTGGGGAGGTCAAAAACGGTGATGGACTGGGCAGTGTTCACAACTTTTTGCGGTCTTTTCCTGTACCTGCCTAAATATTTTTTAAATGCTTATGTAGTACCTGCTTTAACTACGTCCTCTGGCAACTCATCCCACATGCCCCCCTACCTCTAAGTGAAAACGTTGACCCTCAGGTTCCCATTAAATCTTGCTCCTCTCACCATAAACCCAAGTCCTCTGGTTTTTATTTCCCCTACCCTGGGTAAAAATCTTTGTGCATTCACCCTATCTATTTCTCTCGTGATTATGTACACCTCCGTAAGATCACCTGTCAGCCTCCTGTACTTCAAGGAATAAATTCTTAACCTGCCCAACCTATCCCTATAGCCCAGTCTTCCTAATCCTGGGAATATCCTTGTAAATCTTCTCTACACACTTTCCAGCTTAATTATATCCCCCCAATAGCAGGGTGACCACCATGGAAAACAGTGGCTATTGAATTATTTAACTTGAAGTAACCCTTGCATCCCTTCTCTCTCCTTCCCTCCTCCACCCTAGTCATCATACGAGTTTCACTGTTGATCAGTCCGAAGAAGGGTTTCGGCCTGAAACGTTGCCTATTTCCTTCGCTCCATAGATGCTGCCGCACCCGCTGAGTTTCTCCAGCACTTTTGTCTCCGGCACTTTCACTGTTGTCTTGTTGAATTGCGCTGTCTGTATAACTTGTTATCACCTACTCCACAGTCAACAATGGACCATCATGGTCTCCACTTATCCTTGATCATCATTGCTTTTTGTATATCTTTCATTCATTTGATCTATGTGCCATTTGTATCTCTCATTTCCCTTTCCCCTGACTCTCAGTCTGAAGAAGGGTCTTGACCCGAAACGGCACCTATTCCTTTTCTCCAGAGATGCTGCCTTCCCCGCTGAGTAACTAAATCTTTTTGTGTTTACCTTCAGTCTAAACCAGCAGCTGCAGTTCCTTCCTACATTGCATTCCAAAAGTTGGTTCACCAACGTCTTGTACAACTGAATCATAACCTCATAATTAACTTGATCAAGATTTTTGATGAGTTGACAAAGGTGATCAATGAGGGTAGGGCAATGGACATTGTCTACATTGATTTTTACAAGGCATTTGATAAAGTCCACCATGGGAAGGCAGATATAGAAGATTAAGATGCGTGGTATTAACAGTGACTTGATTATATGGATTCAGAAATGGCTTAGTGACAGAGGACAGAGGGGGATGGTGGAAGGGCAATATTCAGGCTGGAGATCTGTGACCAGTGGAGTTCCACTGGGATCTATGCTGGGACCTCTGCTGTTTGTAATTCATATAAATGTCTCAAGAGTAGGTTGCAAACGTCGATGGGTCGGTTAGTAAGTTTGCAGATGACGTCAAGACTGCTGTGATCGCAGACTTTGAAGAATGCTATCAAAGTTTACGATGGGATATAGTTTAGTTTTTTATTGTCACATGAACGGAAATGGGTAGAGAAATGGCAGATGGAGTTTAATCTGTGCAAGTGTGAGGTGTTGCTCTTTGGGAAAATGTACAATTAATAGCATGACCCTTAACAGCATTGTTGTACCGAGGGATCTTGGGTTCCAAATGCATAACTCCATGAAAGTGACAACACAAGAGTGGTAAAGATGCAGCTTTATAGGAATTTGGTTATGTTGCATTTGGAATATTGTGTGCATTTCTGGTCATCCTATTACAGGATGGATGTGGCGATTTTGTAAAAGTTGCAGAGGTGGTCTACCAGAATGATGCCTGGATTAAGGGGTATTATTAATGCTGGAGGGAGAGGTTAGACAGATTTGGATTATTTTTGCCGAAGGCTGTGGGGAGACCTGATAGAAGTATATAAAAATGCATAGACAGGATAGACAATCAGAACCTTTATCCCAGGATGGGAAAAGTCAAATACTACAATGCAAAGCTTTAAGGTGAGAGGGGCAAAGTTTAAAAGAGATGGCTGAGGCAAGTTTATTTTACACAGAGGGTGGTGAGTGCCTGGAAACTGCTGCTGGGGGTGGTAGTGGAGACAGAAGCAAGACTTTTAGAGAGGCATATGGACATGCTGTGAATGGAGGGATATAGGTTAAGTGCAGGTAGATAAGTGATGGTCTTGGCATCACGTTCGGCAGAGACATTGTGGGCCAAAGGGGCTTTTCTTTTGCTGTACTGTTGAAGGTTCTTCACTCTACAATGCTCACCAGGGCCCAACAGTCTGAAGAAGGGTTTTGGCCCGAAACGTTGCCTATTTCCTTCGCTCCATAGATGCTGCTGCACCCGCTGAGTTTCTCCAGCATTTTTGTGTACACCCAACAATTTACTATCAATTTGCCTTTGCAAAATGTTTTGTCATCATTGGGCTGGCAGTAGTAGGAGGAAATATGCATACCAAATTAAGCTAAACTGAAATTGGAGGAATGATGATATCTCTTACTTCAGGTAGCCCCAGCATTCACTCTCTCTATCCCTCCCCCCACCCAAGTCACATTAGCTTCTCATTTTCACCCTACAAACAGCTAACAATGGCCTGTGTCATTTATGATTGTTACTTTTTTCATATCTTCCATTCATTGTTCTTTATCTCTCCATATCACCATCGATATCTCTTGTTTCCCTTACCCTTAACCAGTCTGAAGAAGGGTCGCGACCCAAAACGTCACCCATTCCTGCACTCCAGAGATGCTGCCTGTCCCGCTGAGTTACTCCAGCTTTTTGTGTCTTACTTTGGTGTAAACCATGATCGGCAGTTCCGTCTTACGCATCCTCCTTCCCAGCTGTAATGTCTTGAGTAAAACCCAGTTGTGACTAGCACAATAGAGAGATGTCTGACACGTTGAGATCTGCGAGTAGTGCGTTCCATTTAATGATCGCATGGCCTCAAGAGGGCGCTCGCATTTACATGTTGATGATGAATACAAACGTTGCTTACATTACATCTCCACCTCCAAATTTGGGGTTTCATATACGTATTCGTCCAAGGCATATAAAGTGTACCGTCATCATGAAATCATTGACTTATGTTTGTATATATATAATGGACTTACGAATATTATTACTGCTAGACTTATTGCTAATGAATAATGAGAGACACAGGATATCATTCTTAAGTGCTTTGAAAGTAAAATATCACTATCCATCGTTGCTGGACTTGCAGCCAATGAATAATGAGATAATCACGTTGTCCTCGCTCTATTCTACCACAATTAACACAGTGCTCCTTATACTTCGAACATGATACTATAAAACTAGAAACTCTATAACTCCGTGTTTTTTTTACATTGCCTTCTTTTACTCTTGGCTCACTATTTTACATAACAAGCCGAGTTGGGGGTGTTGACAATCTCCCACTTCTCATGCTGAGCTTGCGCTCACCCCATCAACCACCTCATTTTGCACAAGAAGCCCTAACTTCTTACACGTCTGTTTCCCAAATATGGGTTTCACATCCCCATTCACGATTTGAAAGATAACACTATATTCCTTCTACCTAATTTAACGTTCCCCTTTACCTGTCCCACAGGATTCATTAGGTCCAGAGTATGACCTTAGTGTTACATTAGTGTTCATTAAGGCAAGACCAGTATTTATGAACAAGTTCTATGGCAGGATGTCAATTTGAGCTCCAGAGTCAAGTTTGAACTCAATGTCCATAGAAGCATATTCACTGCAGTCAGGTTGCTAGAGAAGGTCTCTCCTCGCTGCTGATTACGTGTATTGAAGATGTGTCTCTTGACAGTTAAGTTCTGTTTTGGTTCACAGTTTGTCTGCAACTTCTCATTCAGCGGTTGTATTTTGACACGTTCCTCTGGGGTGAACTGAAAGGTTTCATAAATCTGCTGAGCGGCCGGCCCTGCCACGTGGAGGAAGGTTGCACACCAAATCTTTTCTGGCTTACTCATCAGCTCTGTTGCCGTCTCGTAGAGCTGGAATGCCCTTATCCAGTCCTTTCAATTCTTGGCTAAGTTCCCTTGCATGGAGAGTGGTCCCGGTGCTTGAGTCCCACCATTTTTTACTGCCTGTCCCGCTGAATTACTCCAGCATTTTGTGTCTATGGTGTAAACCTGGATCTGCAGTTCCTTCCTGCACAAAGGAAAGACCTCTTTCCCTACTGCCCCCCCCCCCCCCCCCCCCCACACACACACACACACAACCCCAGGTCCCCATCATCACCTTTTTACTCAAAGATCAAATCCACTATTTCATACAGAGCCATTGTAAGACTTTCACGCCCAATGTCAAAACTCTGGCAAGGTAAATATCCAATTGAATAATTGGAACATCAGGAAGGAATCTTTGTTTTTGAGCAATTTCATTCTGTTGCAAGACTACAGTGTTTTTACACGGCTGAAGGTAAAACTGATACAGACTGACCCGACTCAGGCTGTTTCACAAAAGAAGCAGGTAGGCTTTCTTCTGACAGCAAACTGAGCAGGCTCCTGTGTGTGACTGTGGTCGTTTTGGAGCACATCACCTCTTTGTTCTTTCAGCTGGGCTGTAAAGGGTTGCCAATGATAGATGCTGACGATCTGATCTAGATAATTAAATATAAGGGTTTCTGAAAACTATAAAAAAATACTTAGGTGTCCTTGATGTTGCTAAATGCCAAAATGGTGCAGCCCAGACCTGGCACGATGTCCTGAGTTGTTCAGATTGTTCTCCAAATCCTTCTGCAGACCCCTCCATGAGCAGTTGCCTCCATTCTACAGACCCCTCCATCAGTAGATGGCTTCCTTCTGCAGACCTCTTCATCAACACTAGCCTGCCTTCTGCATTCTCGTCCATCGATGGTAGACTTCCTTCTGTAGACCCCTCCTTCAAACATAGTCTTCTTTCTGCCTACCCTTCCATCAATAGTAGCCTTCTAGCTGATAAACTGTAGTCACCTGATTGTTTCTGTTTAAAACCTCTTGGGCACACATAGGCATGTAGAAGTCATCGCCGTGCAGTGCACAGGGGTGATTAGTTTATGTTTTTGTACATCCCAACATCTATTGAGTTATAAAAGTGGAATGTTTGTTTGTGTTGACTTGGCATTATGCAACAGAGAGCATGAGACTTGTACTAAACAATGAACCAGGTCCGGGTTTATTGACAGTTCAGCTAGGGGAGGTCAGTGGCAGGCAGGGTGAAATGGGGCTGTGTAGGCTGCCACTTCACTTCCTCATCCCCCTTCTTCCCCTCCTCCATATCTGCTCGTCATTTATCAGGTGGCAAGGAATGAGTCAAAAGTCAACAGTGCTTTCTATTATCACATATGTTAATTGTTAACACAGTGAAATTATTTTCCTTACAAACAGTCCAGTAGAGTATCACCATACCCCCCATCCCCAATTAGCAAGTGGACAACAACAACCAACTGCAGGAGTTGCCATGTTCAGAGTCCAATGTTCAAAACCCCACCATGGTGAGCTGATGCAGATTATAACATTGTTATCCAAAGTTCTTCACTGCCAAGAACTGTAGGCCTCTGCAGGGCTATCCAAGTGGCACATGAGTTTTTGAACATAAGGATCACCCTCACGTCACAAGAAACACAAACAGGCACAGGCCGTACAACCCTTTCATTCAAGTCACTGCTAGTCTTTTACCCCAGCACAACTCTCTTGTACTAACCATGTAACCTTTGCTTCTCTCAATATTCACAATTCTTTCATCCTCTGATGACTGAGCTTCCACAGCAGTTGTGGATAGAGAATTCTGAAGCTGTGCTATCTTCTGGGAGATTTTAAATGTTTTAATTTTTTTTAAATTACAACTCATCTCAGAGCAGAATGGTTTTCACCCTTTTTGAGAGTTTGACCCTGTACACTCCAGCCAGATGGAACATCATTCTGCATCTATCCTGCCCCTCCCTGCAGATATATTGTCTCTCATTCTTCTTCTATAGAAAATATAGACCGAGTGTGTTCAGGACAACCCCCCCTCATCCCCAGAATGAATTTGGTGAACCTTTGCTGGGTTTGCAATCTTTGCAATTATATCCATTTTGTGTAGGAAAATCAAATTTTGTGTCATTGCAGGAGCTTTGTTTTACTTATATTGCCCATATGTACTTGGGCAATATGAATAACATATATAACAGACTTGAAAGTACTTTGTGTGCCATACAGACCAGGTATGTCATGTGCAGATTTTTTAACATGTTAAAACATGTTAACATGTTTGACCGCGGGTCAAAGGAGTTGGAGGAATTGAGTGAAATCCAGGTTAGTCGGGAAGTGGTGTTGGGTAAATTGAATGGATTAAAGGCCGATAAATCCCCAGGGCCAGATAAGCTGCATCCCAGAGTATTTAAGGAAGTAGCTCCAGAAATAGTGGATGCATTAGTAATAATCTTTCAAAACTCTTTAGATTCTGGAGTAGTTCCTGAGGATTGGCGGGTAGCAAACGTTACCCCACTTTTTAAGAAGGGAGGGAGAGAGAAAACGGGGAATTGCAGACCAGTTAGTCTAACATCGGTAGTGGGGAAACTGCTAGAGTCAGTTATTAAAGATGGGATAGCAGCACATTTGGAAAGTGGTGAAATCATTGGACAAAGTCAGCATGGATTTACGAAAGGTAAATCATGTCTGACGAATCTTATAGAATTTTTCGAGGATGTAACTAGTAGCGTGGATAGGGGAGAACCAGTGGATGTGGTGTATCTAGACTTCCAGAAGGCTTTCGACAAGGTCCCACATAAGAGATTAGTATACAAACTTAAAGCACACGGCATTGGGGGTTCAGTATTGATGTGGATAGAGAACTGGCTGGCAAACAGGAAGCAAAGAGTAGGAGTAAACGGGTCCTTTTCACAATGGCGGGCAGTGACATGTGGGGTACCGCAAGGCTCAGTGCTGGGACCCCAGCTATTTACAATATATATTAATGATCTGGATGAGGGAATGGAAGGCAATATCTCCAAGTTTGCAGATGACACTAAGCTGGGGGGCAGTGTTAGCTGTGAGGAGGATACTAGGAGACTGCAAGATGACTTGGATAGGCTGGGTGAGTGGGCAAATGTTTGGCAGATGCAGTATAATGTGGATAAATGTGAGGTTAGCCATTTTGGTGGCAAGAACAGGAAAGCAGACTATTATCTAAATGGTGGCCGATTAGGAAAAGGGGAGATGCAGCGAGACCTGGGTGTCATGGTACACCAGTCATTGAAAGTAGGCATGCAGGTGCAGCAGGCAGTGAAGAAAGCGAATGGTATGTTAGCTTTCATAGCAAAAGGATTTGAGTATAGGAGCAGGGAGGTTCTACTGCAGTTGTACAGGGTCTTGGTGAGACCACACCTGGAGTATTGCATGCAGTTTTGGTCTCCAAATCTGAGGAAGGACATTATTGCCATAGGGGGAGTGCAGAGAAGGTTCACCAGACTGATTTCTGGGATGTCAGGACTGTCTTATGAAGAAAGACTGGATAGACTTGGTTTATACTCTCTAGAATTTAGGAGATTGAGAGGGGATCTTATAGAAACTTACAAAATTCTTAAGGGGTTGGACAGGCTAGATGCAGGAAGATTGTTCCCGATGTTGGGGAAGTCCAGGACAAGGGGTCACAGCTTAAAGATAAGGGGGAAATCCTTTAAAACCGAGATGAGAAAAACTTTTTCACACAGAGAGTGGTGAAACTCTGGAACTCTCTGCCACAGAGGGTAGTTGAGGCCAGTTCATTGGCTATATTTAAGAGGGAGTTAGATGTGGCCCTTGTGGCTAAGGGGATCAGAGGGTATGGAGAGAAGGCAGGTACGGGATACTGAGTTGGATGATCAGCCATGATCATATTGAATGGCGGTGCAGGCTCGAAGGGCCGAATGGCCTACTCCTGCACCTAATTTCTATGTTTCTATGTTTTCTTCCATATGAACTGTATTTGCATTCAAGGTAAAATGATCTTAGTTTTTAGATGATTCCATAGTAGTTTTATTAAAATTTGGTCAAAGATTATCAGGAGTCGTTTTGGTTCCATAGCACTGTTGTTGTCAACTGTTAATGTAAAACAGTATTCAGAGATACTTGTCAGCATGGCTTGACGAATGCTCTCTTAATCAGTTCAATGTTGGTCGGACAGAAGGAAAATAATCTGTTTATTTTGAAGACATTGAACATTTGAAACATACAATCTTTATTCTTTGACAAGGAATGCCTTTTCACTGATAGCTCGGCAGCATTGAACTTAAATCTGACGTCATCATCACACTTTGTACCTTCAATTCTCTACACTTCAATTCCCCCTTCATTTAGTTGTCACCAGTTCACGAAATTGGTTGGGATGTTATCAAAGTGAATTTGTTTCAGTGGATCTATTACTTATTGTGTGTTTGCCTTGTAGAGATAGTTTTCGCAATGGCTCAATTAGGGACTGTCCATCTTACCTCCGAAGGAAATGTTCCAAATTTGATTCTCATTCTATGTGTGATAGAGGTATAATGCGTGCTACATCTTTATCAGTTTCTCTTGTTTAGAAAGGAGACAATTAGTCAGTGATTACTTTCCCAGTGAGCATTTTTGGTCATCAAGTTAACATGTATTATCTACTCTGGCTAAGTAGTGTGCTCCTCTTTACTTCCACCGCCAATGTAACCGTTTCAAGTAATTTTAGGTTTTTAGTTTAAAATTAAAAAACAATTGAAGAAGGAAAAATGGTAAATAAAGCTACAAAAAATATAAGTAATTTCTAAGCAATCGACAATTCCTTTCAGTACAATGACACCTCCAGATCACATGGTTGGTTAGAATAAAAGGGCAGGTTTTTGTTTTTCAATTATAAAGTATTTATCCACATTATAGTCAGGGTGGCACAGTGATTATCATTCAGGTCGGGGGGGGGGGGTTCCCCGCCAGGGCTACCATGTAATCCCGTGCTACCTGCTCCATGGTCGGATAGTCGGCGAATAAACCGTCTCCCCCAACTGGTTTGCCTGGGGAGAAGGGGGCTGTAGACCCCCAGCAGGACCAAACACAAGACCTGTCAAAGGGCGGATGAGCTCCTAGCGAGCCAACAGCCATCCACACTTCAGTAGAAGTTGCGATCACTGGGGTACATAGCATTGTAAGGCAGCGTGCCCGTTGATGTTTCAACGATGATGACGATGGCACAGTGGTGCAGCACTAGAGTTGCTGCCTTACAGTGCCAGTGACCAGGTTTTCGATGCTGACTACGGGTGAACAGGATGCTCGATATACCAATTATGTCTGGAATTAAGAAGTGAGGTCAGATATGATCTATAACCGTGGCCATAGCTCAGGGCAGCGAGAAACTGTGTCTGGACTAAATCCATTGAGGGACTGAGAGGTCATAGAGTCAGCTATACAGCATGGACCCTGTCCAAGCCAACCATGTTGACATACTGGCCTAGTCACATTTCTCTGCATTTGGTCCATACCCTTCAAAACTCCTCCTATTCTGCGTGAGATTGGCCTGCTTGTTTTCATCGGCTGAATTGCTTTCAGTTTTCTTGACAAGACATAGTAATGCTGGTTGTTACAGAATTATTAGCCTGCTTTTTCAACTTAGAAATCGTCGCCATACTTACAATATTTAATTTAGTTTTAATTTGGAGATACAGCACGGAATCTGGCCGTTTGGTCCACCGCGTTCACATCAACCAGCGATCCTCGTACACTAGTTCTAACCTACACACCAGGGACAATTTACAGAAGCCAATTAACCTACAAACCAGCATGTCTTTGGAATATGGGAGGAAACCAGAACATCTGCAGAAAAACCACGCGGTCACATGGAGAACGTACAAACTCCATACAGACAGGACCCATTGTCAGGATCGAACCTGGGTCTCTGGCGCTGTGTTGCAGCAAGTCTACTAGCCGGACACAGTGCGAACTCCATCATCAAGTTCGCCGACGACACCACAGTTGTGGGACGAATCACTGATGGTGACGAGTCAGAGTATAGAAGTGAGATCGACTAACTGACCAAATGGTGCCAGCACAATAACCTGGCTCTCAACCCCAGCAAAACCAAGGAACTGATTGTGGACTTTGGAAGGGGTAGGATAGGGACCCACAGTCACATTTATATCAACGGGACGATGATGGAAAGGGTCAAGAACTTCAAATTCCTGGGCGTGCATATCTCGGAAGATCTCTCCTGGTCTGAGAACACTGATGCAATTATAAAGAAAGCACATCAGCACCTCTACTTCCTGAGAAAGTTACGGAGAGTCGGTATGTTAAAGAGGACTCTCTCGAACTTCTACAGGTGCACAGTAGAGAGCATGCTGACTAGTTGCATCGTGGCTTGGTTCGGCAACTTGAGCGTCCAGGAGCGGAAAATGCTGCAAAAAGTTGTAAACACTGCCCAGTCCATCATCGGCTCTGACCTCCCCACCATCGAAGGGATCTATCGCAGTCCCTGCCTCAAAAAGGCTACCAACATCATCAAGGACCCACACCATCCTGGCCACACACTCATCTCTCCGCTGCCATCAGGCAGAAGGTACAGGAGCCTGAAATCTGGTACATCCAGGTTCATGAACAGCTTCTTCCCCACAGACATCAGGCTATTAAACTCACAATCAAACAAACTCTGAACTATAACAGCCTATTGCACTTTATCTGTTTATTTATGTGTATATAGATGGTCTATGCTATATAGACACACTGAACTGTACTGTATTTATGCTGTTGTGCTGCAGCAAGCAAGAATTTAATTGTCCTATCTGGGACACATGACAATAAAACTCTCCTGACTTGACTTGCTACAGTATTGTTCCACCCAAGCATTTACACCATTTTTGGGGCTCTGTTCCACATTACATGTTCAGGCAACAGGGTGGAATGAGTGCTGCCCCTCAGATTGACATTGCCAGTGTGGAGTGATGGCAATGTGCTGTGGACAGAGATGTCATTCTGTCCCCTGGTTTCTGAGGCAATGCGATGACTCTGCATTTCTGTGGTATTTCCCATCCTTGTTGAACCTCGGCTGAGCAATGACAAGTGTATGTTTTTTTTCTCCATGTGGGAGAATAACATAAACCAACTCCATAATATTTTGCCTGATTAACAATGCAACGCAAGGACAGAAGACACTCAGTCCACATAAATAAATGCTCTCAGCTTATTTTCGGAAGTGCAAACATTTTATTTCTGTTTTCCAGTTACAATGAACATTAAAATAGTCTTCAGTTCTTAATAAAGCTGGGGTTCATGCAATATTCATTCAGACTTTTCAAACTCTGGAAGTAACTCCCATTGTCAAAAGCAACAACAATGTCTGAGAAAAAATGCGCGGATGTGGGAAATGTAAAGGGCATTTAATCCGTCTGAGATTTCATCTCAATGATTCTCTCATCAGAATCCATTCCAGCATGCTGAACAGATCAGTGTTTGTCTTTACTGTTCAGTTTTAATTAAGTGCTTCATTGCAGATGAAGGAAGATCCCATCCTGAATGAAAGAGAATAATTGTGTGTTGTAGAATTTATGAGTGCCCATCACTGTAGTGATGCTTCAAAAAACAAACTTGCACGCCCTTCATTGCTACAGCTTCCTTATCATCTAACTTGCAATCTGCGGACATGACTTGTACATTTCCTGCGATCAAGCAACATTTTGAATATTGTTTTGGTGTTATGTCATGACACTGGAATTAATTTGCCATTGACAGACTTGCAATTCTTTTCAACTTTACTTTTTTGTCTTTGGATCTAAAGCACATGAAACAGTTGATCTCCTTAAACCTTCATTGCAATTTTAATGAGTTTTCTTGGCTATCAGTGTCCAATTTAGTACTGCAGCTTGCGATGCTTTTCATGGGTCAGGCAACTGGCTGCAGTAAAAATAAATAGCTCATTTCAAATTCAAGAGCTTTCATCCCGCAAAACCTTAATGTAATGCCATGTTTTAATGTTGGCACCAAGGCATGCTTGTGTGCCCTCCAGCTTTGGCATGGTGATGTGCTGCGTGAGGGTGTTAGTTAACTCCAACTTGCTTTTCCCTTTGTAGATTGCTGGAGGTGAGGTGCACAGTAGAGAGCATGCTGACTAGTTGCATCGTGGCTTTCGACAGAAATTGAAAGGCAATCCATTAATTTATTAAAATGAAAGAAATATTCACAATTTGCAAATGATGTGCATGACGGAGACGAGGTGTCGCCATATATTTGAGCATTGGAGAGTGAGGAGCTGTAAACGCTTGGTTTAAATGTATGCTATTTAGATCAGAAAATAAGGAAAAAGGTTATTTCCATTGAAAATTGTAAGGCTGTGAAATTCATTTCCAGGGTTTGTGGTTGACACGGAAACAAGCAGTCTTTCCAAGATTAGATTTGATTAGGGTATGGAAGAGTATGCAAACAGAACTGATGTGCGACAACACACTACGATGCTGAGAACTATATTCTTCACTCCGTGTATTTCCCTTTGCTCTATCTATTGTACTTGTATTTCAGGTGATTGTATCTATTTATGGTCTATCTGGTGTTTTTGGGTAGCTTGCAAAGCAGCGTTTATCACTGCACCTCGGTACATGTGACAATAATAAACCTAAATCTAAATGATTACTATTAAAATATGTTACCTTTCGTGGAGATTAAACGCGTGCACAGTAGCAATCTTTGTGATGGAATATGTTAGAATTCATCGTGATACCAAAACTGTCATTTTTTGTGCTAATTACACCAAGGAATATAGAGGAAATGGCAGAATCTTTCTAAAAATAGTGAGTTTCATTCGAGTTTGGTTTATTCCCATGTTCACAACAGTTGGACACTTTCAGTTTAGGCAAGGCATAAGGATACAATGGTAGTAAAGTAGCTAAATTACTGGGCCAATAATCCAGGGGCATAGGCAAAACCATCCAGTGACCCCAGTTCAAACTGTACCAGTGGCATCTCTGGAATTACAATTTAGTTTCTAAAAAAATGTAATTAAAACCAAAATCACTGATAATAATTAATGCTGTTCAAAAATGCCACTGTTCGTGGTTTAAGGCAGAGATGGACAGATTCTTGATTAGTACGGGTATCAAGGGTTATGGGGAGAAGGCAGGAGGATGGGGTTAGGAAGGAGAGATAGATCAGCCATGATTGAATAGCAGAGTATACTTGATGGACCGAATGGCCTAATTCTGCTCCTATCACTTATGATCTTATGACCTAAATCTTCACTAATGTTGTTCAGGAGAGGAACTCTGCCATCCTTACCCTGCCTGGTTATTTGTGTGATATTGCCTGAATACACCAAGGATAATCAGGACTCAGCAATAATGCTAGGCCTATCACCCAAATCCTGCAAGTTCAATTTAAAATAAATTCCTTCTGTGAAGTGCAAAAGGTGCCTTGAAACTATATATAACTTTAACGCACGATGGGGAGAAGACATACCCTTTTTTTAATATGAAGCATTAATTTTGGCTCCCATCATTTTTTTTAACCAGTTACAATTTATTCAGTTATATCCAAAGTTGTTGTGCTGGAATTGTTCGCTCAATGTTTATATTTAGAAAGAGGTCAAGGGGAGAACAGGGATTTTGCTGAAATAAGGTTGTACCGTTGTAGTTGTTTTACAGCACAATGCCAAAAGAAAACAGTGTGTCATTCGTGATGGACACAATATGCTGGAGTAACTCAGCGGGACAAGGAGCATCTCTGGATAGATGCTGCCAGTCCCGCTGTGTTACTCCAGCATTTTGTGTCTACCTTTGGTGTAAACCAGCATCTGTAGTTCCTTCCTACACAGTGTGTCATTCAAATATCTCTTCAGACAACTCAGATCAAAGTGAAACCATGAACAGAAACAGTAATTATTGGGTTTTTTGTTGCACGTATTCAGTCTCAGAAAGGTACAGCATGGAAACAGATCCTTCAGCCAACGAGTCCACACTGACTATTCAGCCACCAATTTATACATTTTTTTCTTATTCTCCCCACGCTCTCAACGTCCACTACTAGATTCTATACCCCAGTGGCCAATTAACCCTGCAAGCCATATTCTTGGTGATGTGGAGGGAAATTGGAGCAACCAGAAGAATGTCATGTGGTCACAGGTTTATTACCAATTCTGTTTTAAGAATCAACATAACCTGATCAAGGTTTTGTTGAAAAGATTTCAGAATGCCATTAACACTGGAGCAAAGAAAAGTTAAATCCACTTTGGAACAAGGTTAACTGTTCATTTCAGTATGTGATGCTTTTAGACTGGGAGAATGTACAAATCCAACCAGACTGAACCGGGGGTCAGGACTAGCTATCCAACTTTGCAGCTGAGATTGTGGATTCTGCCAGAGTCGTGAATTAATGGAAGCAGAGTTCTTATTTATATTTATGCATGAGATAGATTAGAAGGGAAAAGGGCAGAAAATTTGATTTGAGGAACGCTGAATCATTTGTGACCTTATTGAAGGGGTAGTGCTGCTCGTGGGGTGAAATAGCTACTCCTGTTGCATCTTCTCTGGTCTTATTAAATACAACACATTTCCTTTTCTATTTTGTTGTTGAGGTTTTTAATCCCAAGGGTTGGCAAGAATTCGCAAACATGCCAGTTTTTCCCTTTGTTTGATCCATTCTTTCTCTGTAACCAATACAAGGTTTGAAGTAAAATTACCATCAATAGACAGACTATCGATAAATTGCAAGTGGAAACTACATCCATGACCCCAATATTAGCGCTGATATTTAAAATACGCATGAAATATTCCTCAGAAAATACATCACACTGGTTTAATGGCAGATTCTGTATCTGAAAAGCAATCATAGATTTTATTTCATGGTTTGTTAATGGAAGTGAATCTGACGAGGAGATAAATTGCGTGTTTGAGAAAACACATTTTGTTCCAAATCTTGATATTAACAGTGTTTTGAGTCTTATCTCATACAAGAGCGTGCTTATGACTTTTATGTTGTAGTAGAATCTTTTAATATTGGGTACAGGACTGTTAATGCTGCTGGAAGAAGATTAGTATTGTTTTTTCCAGTGATCAGCTTGATTTTATCACAACACAGTGATAATATTATTTCCAAAGGAAATGCAATGGTTGAACTTTAATAAAGAATATTGTAAGGATATTTTATGTACCTTTGTCCAAGATTCTTCATCAGCAGGCATTATTTTGGTCATACTTTTTGGTGAGACTGAATCCTTTGTTCGATTAATTTTTTTTTTCTGAACTCAGAACGTGAAAAGGCAATTGGAGAATCTCTCGAGCCCAGTGGCATCAGTACACAGCCAGAAACCCGCGGCTCTACGGAGTGTCTCATACATGGATATTAACCAAATACATGACGCAGTGGCTGAGCTCGATGACAAGTGGGAAGATGTGAACAAGAAATGCGTTGACCAACAAACGTAAGTACCTACTTGAGACTGACTTGAGTTCAATCTGAAGAGTTTGTCCTGATTTACACTGTGACTGGACGGAGTGATGAACTAGATTCAGATTCAATCTGTAGAAAGGATCTGCAGATGCTGGTTTACGCTGAAGATAGACCCAAAGTGCTGGAGTAACTCAGCGGAACACGCAGCTTCTCTGGATAGAAGGAATGGGTGACGTTTCGGGTCGAGACGGTTCGGGTCGAACAAGGGTCTCGACCCGAAACGTCACTCATTCCTATCCAGAGATGCTGCCTCACCCGCTGAGTTACACTAGCATTTTATGTCTATCTTAGATTCAGATGAGTTTAATGTCACATGCTCCAGGTTCAATGAGATTTCTTTTTCGCATGAAGCTCTCAGAGTAATCATAAATACAACAGCACAATGTAAAAATACATTGATGAGTGCAAAACAGCAGAATGGTGCAACAACTGTAGTGCAATCTAAAGTAGTGCAAAAATTCCTTTCTCACTGCCAGAGTAGGTGAGAAAGGAATTTTAGGCGAATGTTTTAAGCATTCACATATCAGTATCCCACAGTAATCCCCACGCTAATGAAGCTTAATTACTTTTGCTAGTGGACTAGCTGTGATATTCATGTGAAATTACTTTGAGTACAGTGTTGGTTTAGGGTTAATGACTGCTGAAATAACACCAGGGAATTTGATGCTGCGTTTGACCACAGTTGTACTGGAGACAGCTCAGGAACCTCATGCCTTCAATACATCAGCGTTTTTCTAACAAAAAATGATTTGATTATGGCTCAAGACTTGATAGCAGCTAACTAACTCTGGGTTCAAAGAAATCCAATTCAGATGATTAGGCTTGCTTCAAATAGAAGCCAGGCGTTGTCACAATACAGAAGAATATAAGAAATGAAACAATTTATCCTTGCCCTTTGGTCAGGAACAACACAATAAACCCAGAATAAAAGAAATGGTATTTGAATTTGAACAAAAACCTGGAAATTATAATCAAAGCACTGCCAATTTTAGATGCACTTATAGGATATGACAGCCAAAAAAACATTTAATTGGTGGAAAAGAAACATTTGCTTTCTGTGATATTTTTATGGACTGGCTCAATAAGGATTTATGTTATTACATGTAATCTCCAAAGCTTCCATTTGTGGTATTTAGTTGAAATGTGGTCAGTTTGAAATCTACTCCATTACACAAGTGATTTGTTGTTCTCATAAAATGACACTTTCACTTCATTTGTGATTCACTGTAAAACTGTGATACTTGGACAGCAAGCTGTGCTGCAGATAGCAGTCTAGAGGACATGTATTGGGGGCACATGGGAGCCGACGCGAGAAAGATGTAAGTGGTCACCCACCCAACACGCCACCTTAGCCACCTTAGAACCCACAAAACTGGAGCGGATGCAAATCATCCTTGATCCTGAATCCGAATGACTGCCTTTGAAGAAGATAAAACATTGTGGAAATGTCTTCACTTTTTATCTTGTGGCAGGCTTAGTGTGTAAATGACAACATGTAATCATCGCACAAAGTGATTGAGTATCCTAGTGGGGCCAGCAACATCAGCAGTGGGAATAGACAGACAATGTTTTGGGTCAGCATGTTTCTTCAATCTGGAGAAGATATCTCACCTGAAACATTGTCTGAACATGCCCGCCACAGATGCTACATGACCCGCTGAGTTCCTCCAGTACTTTATGTTTTGCTCAATATTCCAGCATCTGCATTTTTATGTTAACATATAAGCCAATAGATTAGAATTGTACTAGTTTATTGTATATATTGAATAACTTTTAATCCGTATTCAGTGTTTATAAAACTGGTACGGTACTGATTCCTGTATAAATTTGGCAAATTAAATCTTTGATGGTTTCTACTTAAGTTTGTTCTTCAGTAATTTTCTCGTGTAAAGTGCCTGTGAGTTCATGAGAAGAATAAGACAAATGTGATGTTTTACATGACTGAATAGCCGCTGACACCCATTGTCCTGGTGAGTGGTTGCTTTAGTGAGTTGATATTGATCTGACTGTGAAACTATATAAAAGAGAAAATGTCTTCCCTTCCATTGGAATGAGGACATGATCATTGTTCCACTTGGCAACTCGAGGATTTTACATTTTATGATGGCTGCTGTAGAATTTGAAAGAAATTTTAGATGATTTGAGTGGAGATTGCAATGTAATTGAGATGTCAGATGATGCACTTGTGTTACTCATGCTTTCCTTCACAGACAGTGATGCTGCCGAGATTGGAGGAAATTGCAGTTGTACTGCTGCCAGCTCACCACAATTTAATATGTCACTTAAACAATTACACTCAGGCAGAATAATGAGATTTCATAAAACATTGAAATCAGTTATCATTCATTAATGGAATTGCCACCTTATGACTTTTTAAAACATGTTCAAATATAATTAAACAACCAAACTAAAATAAGGAAACTTTATTTTGAAGTAGATGCCGCTGTTTCCAAATGAATGAAGCGTCCATGTGCATACAAATTCTATGACAAATTCATTTGTTCCAGAAAGAAGAGTTGTGTAATTGTGAGGTTAACACTTTTTTGCAGTGTATTGCTTTTCACCATAGAAAAGATGAATTTCTTACTGTTCATAAAAATATTGTCAGTAATGAACTTGGGTCGCATGGAGAAATACATATGTTTATCATTGAGTGATAGCTCCATCCAACAAACAATGTACATGCTCTGTAAACGGTATGAGATACCAGCTTGTACTGCATACTCTTGTGCAATTTTGTTTTGCTCATTCATGCAAAGAAACTGCATGAAGTCCCACAACTGCACTTTCCAGGATGGCTCACATTGCTGACCAAGTCAGCATTTGCCATAGGTTGATCTGGAACTTGAACAAAGAGCTGAATATCAACCAGAAGTCGCATAGTAACCTAGACGTAAATGCAGATGAGTTGGTGAGCAAGTTTGCTGACAACACCAAAATGGAAGTAGCAGACAGTGAGGAATGCTGCTCAAAGGTACAGCGGGATATTGTTCAGCTGCAGAAATGGGCAGAAAAATGGCAGATGGAGTTTAACCCGAGCAAGTGTGTGGTGTTGCACTTTGGGAGGTTGAATGTAAGGAGAGAGTATACAATTAATGGCAAGACCCTTAACAGCATTGATGTGAAGAAGGATCTTGGCGTCCAAGTTCATAGCACGCTTAAGGTGGCAGCACAAATAAATAGGATGGTAAAAAAATGCTCGGGGCATTAAATATATAAAAGTCAGGAAGTCATAATGCAGCGCTATAGGCTACATTTGGAGTATTGCTTGCAGTTCTGGCCACCCCATCACAGGAAAGATGTGGAGGCTTTGGACAGGGTACAAAGGAGTTTTACCAGAATGCTGCCTGGATTAGATGGATTCGGCTAGAGGAAGAGATTGGATAAACTTGGATCATTTTCGCTGGAGCATCGGAGATTCATGGGAGACGAGAGAAGTATATAAAATTATGTGAAGCATAGATGGGGTAGACAGTCAGAACCTATTTTCCCCCAGGGTGGAAATGTCCAACACTGGAGGGTAGAGCTATGAGGTCAGAGGAGGGAAGTTTAGTGGAGATGTGCGGGGCGTTCCAGGCCTCCACTACAGTGAGAAGTGGAGGCCTGGAACGCCTTGCCAGGGGTGGTGGTGGAGTTAGATACGATAGTGTCGTTTAAGAGACTTTTATATCGGCACATTGAAATTCAGGAAATAGAGAGATACGTATAATGTACAGGCAGATGAGATCAGTTGAACTTGGCATCATCTTCGGCACAAACATTGTGGGCCGAAGGGCCCATTTCTGTGCTGTACCTTTCTACATTTTACGTTCCGATGCAGAATTTACTTTGGTCTGACCCTGGGCTACAAACTCGTGAGACTGCGAGGAAGTTGAGAGGCAAACATGATTTGCAATCTTTCAAATGTAGCAAATGGGAGAATACCAAGCCTTCAGGAGTCAAGAGTGTTTTATTGTCATATGTCCCAGATAGACATATGTCCCTGTTGATATAGGCATACACATCAACCGTGTATGTGTATATATGTATACCTCCTCATAGTCCCGACATTATTGCAATGTAAGCTCTGAAGAAGGATCCTGACCTGAAACATCGCCTATCCATGTTCTCCTGAGATGCGGCCTGACCCGCTGAGCCACTCCCAACACTGTGTCTTCTGTTGTAATCCAGCATCTGCATTTCTTTGTTTCTGCATCTTACTGCAGTACTGACATTGCTTGCTCATGAAAGAGTACTCCAGCATGACTAAGACAATTGCTTATGTTGAAAGGCAGCTGCTACATCATCCCAGCCAACTACATCAATCAACATTCATAACTTGTATAGCCTCGGTGAAATATGAAATGTTCTAAACGTTGTGGTTAACCAAACAGAAACAAAGCAGTGGAAGAGACTAAGCACTCTCTGCATGTTCAGAGTGAGGGAGGCAAACGGCTGCTGGTGCACAGGAGCTTCTTCACTACAAAAGAGGTGGCTATCACCGGACATGCAACTGCTTGAAAGGAAATGTTTAGGGGGCGAAGTTGACATAATGGAACGGAACAATTTCCAGGGGAGATGGAAGAGAGGTAAACCGACTGAAAAGCTTAAGTTAACACATCAAGAACTCACTGGGAAAAATGCAGATACTTCGCAAAATCCATGATTTGTAGTCTGGGCGTCCTTTGGTGTGATTACTGTTTGAGGGGACAGTGCCAGACATTGAATTGTGTTTGTCACTGAAACAAAATACAATTTTGCAGGGAAAGACACAGCAGTCTCATTCCAGACACAAGATTGACGAATACTTTGGCAAATTTGTGATCCTCGTTGTATCCTTGTTAAATGGCATTCTGCAATACTGATCATACAGTCGCAGAGACTGCCTTGATTAGTCAGGACTCACTCCAAGATGCACCCCTGAGATCCAACAGCCAAGGAAAAATTGTGAAATTGCCTTCAAATTAGGACATTGAAATATTTAATGGAAGGAACTGGTGCTTTCCCAAATCCAGTGCTGTTTCTGAGAAGAGCTGAACATTGAGAGAGTGCAGTCCTTTCTTATTCCTTCAGGAACAAAAAGTTATAATGAAGTAAGAAAGACGTCATTGAGGAAAATCCTCAGCACACAGTTTATTATTTGGTAGAAATCCTCTCTCTTGAAAGCAGTCACCATACCTTTGATACATGTAAAGTCATATTCCAGAGGATTGATTGCTCATTCATGCTGTGGTTAAACAAGGCTATGCAAATACTTTCTTGTAGCCATTCCAAACAGCCATGATTCCCCCCAGCATTGATATAAAAAGATGTTTTTGGATCTGTTGAAATTGTTTGGAACATCTGCTGGCTCTTTGTTGTATCATACATCTTCCAAAAAAGTAATATCCGATTTCTGGAAGTCCCATGTGCTACTTATTGATGAAGGAAATAACGCCAGTAATTTGGTACGTTGAGATTATCTTTGATATATAAAGTGAAATTCTGCTGATGCTCTGCTTGTGACTTACCCAGCCAGAAACTTGCTGATTCAAAGATGGACTACTCTCACGAAATAGGTGAGAGTTATTAAAGGATTGTCATAAAACTACATTGAAATAGAAGAACAAATAGATTGGTAAAAAATAATGTTGAACCTCTGGGGTTTAGTTTAGAGGTACAGTGCAGAAACAGGCCCTTCAGTCAACTGAGTCAGCGGTGACCAGTGATCGCACTGTACACTAGGACGGAACCCGGGGCTCTGGCGCTGTAAAGCTCTGCTGCCGCTTCACCGTGCTGCCTCAAACCCTAAAGGACCTGTCCCACGGGCATGCGACCTGCATGCGGCAAGCGCGACCTAAAGGGCCAGTCCCACCAGCATGCGGCAAGTGCGACCTAACGTGGTTGCTTGAACCGTACGGCATGCGGCAAGCGCAACCAAACCAGAAGCGGGAGCCACGCGGAGGTCGAGTGAGTGACACGAAGTCGAGGCGGCTGCGGGCCGGCAGGCCGTTGCCGTGCGGAATTTTTAAACACGGTCAGTTTTTCGGAGCCCGCGCGCGATGTCGGGATCAGTTCCGCACAACTCCAAACGGCTCCGGCGATCGAAGTGGGACTGGCCCCGCGAGGCCGTACAGCTCAAGCGACCACGTTAGGTCGCGCTTTCTGCATGCAGGCGCATGCTGGTGGGACCGGCCCTTTAGGTCGCGCTTGCCGCATGCAGGTCGCATGCCCGTGGGACAGGCCCTTAAGTAAGTTCTTGTCCAAATTCAAGCGTGTAGAGTGTGGATTCATTCATGAACACATTACACCTGAGTGACTCAATGTCGTTGCTGTCAGATGAATTTTGGGTTTAGGCAGTACTTCCTTTGCTCCCAGTGTTGATGGAAGGTGAGGTCCTGAATCAGAGCCAACTTGTTCAGCTGTCTGAACAATTGCATCAATTCACTTTCATTTGTGACTTTGTGTTAAAGTCACTAAAGATAAATTGAGTTTTACTGGATGTGTTGTTCATTCTGAAGATTCCAATTTGTTGTTCAGGTGGTTTGTAGACTGAAGTGATGCTCATTTGTCTTGTTCCGAAATTCATTGTTGAGGTCACTTTTACAACAAATGTACAGCCAGAGTATTTGTGACATCTTCTGTTACCATTTGGTCTCCACATATCTGTTAGTTGACCCTTGATGGTCTCTATACCGATATGGTACATGATGCTCAGTTATAATGTACATTTTGGCAAATTTTTGAGGGAAGAGAGGTTGCCAATGTTGACAGATATGATGGTCAGTGATGGCCATAAACAGTAACCATAATCATGGTAACCCTGACCTCTGCTGCAGTTTCATGCATGTTTAATTGAATTGCTTTGCTTGGTGGTGTTGGATCGTAGTCAGATCCACTTTATAAAAAAACTTCCAGCCATAATTGACATTGCTTCACTACTGTCCAGTTATATTTCAGGAATTACTTCATTGAATTATTGCAACTCACAGAAATCCTGAAATATCTTAGGCAAGTGATGCCTCAAAGTGAACTGCTAAAATTGATTGCTGATTGCATTAAAAAATAGAATTATCTAACATCAATCAATCAATCAATTAATGACCAATATAAAAACAACTAGACAGCACAGTAGCATGTTTGGTGGAACTGCTGCCTCGCAGCTGTCGAAGCCTTGGTTCGAACCAGTCCTCGGATGCTCTTTGTGTGGAGTTAGTACATTCTCGTTGTGACCGTATGGATGTCCTCCGGGTGCTCTGGTTTCATCACATTTCTCAAAGACGGCGGGTTTGTAGGTCAATTGGCTTCAATAAACTTTCCCCAGTGTGCACAAAGTGGATACAAAAGTGGGATAACATGTAACTAGAGTGAATGGGAGATAATGGTCAACGTGGACTTGGTGGCTCGAGCGATTGAAAGACTTGGATCATTTCAATTAACTCGAAGCATTCGTAAATATGTTTTAATCAAGGGTAGGAGTGGGCCAGTTCAGTAATATCCATTTCCCACTCCGTTAATCAATTTGTACCCCTTTGGAACCTCCTTTTGTCCTCTTCAAAACTATTTTTCCTTGTTCTATTTGTGCCTTCAGCAAATTTTGCAGCCGCATACTTGATGCCTTCACCCAAATCATGTATATACGTTGTAGATAGTTGAGGCCCCAGCACCTGTCCCTGGGGTACTGTTGGTGTGCAGAGGTGGTACTGGTTACATCTTGCCACTTATCTCAGTTTATCTCCATTTCCTTTTACCATGCTAATCTTCCATCCTCACCAACTTGTGACTCCAACTCTACAAGCTTTTATTTTCTAGAATAATCTTTCATATGACGCCTTGTCAAAAACTGCAAATTAACTAATACTTACCCAAGGCCTCATCTCGAAACATTGCCCATGTTCCAGATCTGACCGAGTGTAGGTTCAGCAAATTATATCATTGTGGAAGTGATGGTGTTTTGCAAGAGGTTTGCTCGCTGTTGCTGAACACTGTTAGGTTAGTAGTCCACCGCCTGACACTCACAGTCTGAGGTACTAATGCAAGCAGTCTCAACCCGAAACGTCCCCATTCCATCTCTCCAGAGATGCTGCCTGTTCCGCTGAGTTACTCCAGCTTTTTGTGTATATCTTCTAACAGTGAGGCATTGCCTACGCAGTGTTTCCTTTGCCCACTGGATGGCTGCACCTCATTAAGATTTCTTCCTCACCACGAGGGAAAATCTTGCAGCGTACTACCTTGAATGACAACTACAGATGTTGCTCTGGGAGCCAAACGCTTGCATGGTTAACTGTAAGTCATACATCTTTCTTGTCTGGAACAGCCCCTTCCAGTTCTGCAGCGTTCTTCAACCATTCTGAAGCTGATTGCAGAACAGCATTGTGGAGTTCCCTCACTGTATGCACAATGGCGGAACCTCACCATAGTCAATGGCTTAATCACAAATACTTTGATCTCTGTCCAGCAACCACTGGTGAAGACCAATTTAGAGAAACCCAACTTCTTGCAGTGACACTGTTTCTGTCTTGTCATTCCTTTGTTACTGATCATCTTTAACACAAATCACAAAAATCTAAAACAAATGATCGCGCACATTGAACTTCTTTGTACATCCAGTCAGTAGTCAGGGTCATAAAATAGAAATCTGATGCATTTCCCCTGTGCTTGCCTTTTGTGTGCCTTTCACTAACTTCCTGTGATCTATCGTCCATGATTGCAGCCAGGTTGGAGATGGTCGTTCATTTGCAGTTTGGTGGCTTTATGTTTCTGTGAAAAGTCCCCTTAAATGATCTTGATGATGTGGCATTAGACTGTGCCTCTCAGTATGAATGCCACCATTCCGGCCGGAAAGACAGCACAGAAACAGTCTCACGGGGTCCATACTGACCATCCAGCACCGTTAAGCTTTTCTAATCTTTTTTTTAGTTTTGGAGATAGTGTAGAAACAAGCCCTTCGGCCCACCGAGTCCGCACCGACCAGCGATCCCTGCACATTAACACTATCCCACACACACTAGGGACAATTACACATACACCAAGCCGATTAACCTGCAAACCTAAATATCTTTGGGCTGTCGGAGGAAAATGAAGATCTCAGAGAAAACCCACGCGGTCACGGTGAAAATGTACAAACTCCATACAGACAACACCGTAGTCAGGATGGAACCCGGGTATCTGGCTCTGTAAGGCAGCAACTCTACCGCTGGACCACTGTGGCTGCCCACGCTCCCTTTATATTCCTCCCACCTGACTCCACCACTCATCTACGCACTCGGTGCAGTTTACAGTGTCCAATCAAACCGGAACCTGTGCATCATTGAGATGTGGGAGGAAAAGAACGCAGTAAGAAGAAGAACGTGTAGACTTCACACAGAATTGCAAGCACCAAAAGTCAGGATTGAACCAACATCGCTGGGGCTGTGAGGCAGCAGCTTTATTAGGTGCATCACTGTGCCGGCCATTGGTGTGGAGTTGGATAAAGCATAGCGTTGTGATCAGAGTGAAGGGAGAAGATACTGATTAAATCAGTGTGCCTGACAGAAGTGTGGAGCTGGCCACCATGTCACAACTTGCCCACACCGGCCAACGTGTCCCAGCTACCTGCCCGCATTTGCCCTATATCCTTCAGTTGCAATGATTGGTTTCAGCAGGTGCAGGAAACCCTTCAATCTACTGTCAATTAGCCCAGGCTAATGCAGAAATGATTGTCACAAAATGGTGGAGTAACTCAGCGGGACAGGCCGCATCTCTAGAGAGAAGGTATGGGTGACAAGTCAAGACCCTTCCTACGCAGAAATAATTGTGTTTGGCAATGCTTCCGAGCTGAATTTTTTGCATGAAAAACACACACACAAGTCTTGCGTAAAAAGGTAGTACAAAGAGACATATTTGCTCCTCCAGTTTGATTAGGTGATCTATGTGCTATATACTTTCATTCGAGCTCACCAATGTTTCTTGCTATTGTGCCGGTTTTGTGTGCTGCAATATGTTTTTTACGTAGCATAATGGAAAAAATATAGTATTAATTTGGAATGGATTAATGTCAAACCTAATTTTATCAGTGCAGTAAATCGTGAATACACTTTGCAATATGAATAAAAATGCTGAATTTTTCAAATCCCCTCTAAGATCCAAACCAAGCGTAACCCACACGTTTTTCATTGGTTGATGCTGAGCTTTGGCATTCAGTGCAGAATTTTATAAAATTGTAATTTTGAAATGTTTTTATATTGGATTTGCTATCACATTCATCATTCAAAAGAGCATTCACTTATTTGGAGATGCAAGACGATTTGGAGGGTGGCACGGTGGCGCAGTGGTAGAGTTGCTGCCTTACAGCGCTTGCAGCGGCAGAGACCCAGGTTCGATCCTGACTACGGGAGCTGTCTGTACGGCTCTCTCCTTCAGCCGACCAGCCTTCACAACCAGCACATTCAACCTTCGTCACTTCCGCCAAATAAAACATGATCCCACCGCCAGTCATATTTCCCCCCTCCCCACCTCTATCTGCTTTCCTCAGGGACCACTCTCTCCATGACTCCCTGGTTTGTTCATTCTTCACCATCCCTACGTACTTTCCCCTGCGATCATAAAAGCCATAATACCTGCTCCTACACCTCCACCTCTCCGCCATCAAAGGACCCCAACGGTCCTTTCAGATGAGGCAGCGATTCAGCTGCACCTCCTCCAACCTAATCTATTGCATTCAGTGCTGTTGATGTGGCCTCCTCTACATTGTAGAGACTAAGTGCAGACAGGGTGAGCACCTGCAATCACTGACCGCCTGCAATCTTTCCGCTATGGCTCCCTTAAACTCTTTGTTACAAGCCAATTCAATACCAACTCCCTTCCCCATTCCCAAACTGACTTCTCTGTCCTCGTAGTCTACTCGGACCGTCGACAACCCAATGGCATGAACATTGAATCCGCCAATTTCAGATAAACTGCACCTCCTCTGTTCCTTTCTCTCTGCTTCTAAGACACAGAACCTCTCACACAGCTTTCTCTTTCCAAATACCATGCCTGCTCCCTGTCTCCTGTTACCCAGTTTCTTTCCCCTCGTCGACCTGACTCCATCTGCTTATCTCTCACACACTCTGATCCACTTCTCTTCCCCTACTAGTCCCATCTCCCCAGCAGTCCTTCCTTTTCTTTCTGTGAACTTGCCTTTTTCCTGCATTCTGTCCTGGGACAGAATTCCAAGTTAATTATTGACTGTGGATGCCAAATGGAAGGAGCTCCTCATGGCTCTGCGATGTGTAGATGCGTACCGGTGTCTTCCAAAGATGTTGAGCAAAATCGAGGTTTGCACTTAAATCACTTCCACAAAATTGAGACATTCAATTAAATAAAATAGCAATGTTACTAAGTTCACAATGAAGCAGAGATGTTCGGCAACTTTTTTCCATTTATAATTTTAAACAGGGACTGTATGTATTAGAATATTTATTGTAAACGTAGCCTTTGGAGGCTAAGTTGTAAGGCCAACCAGCATCCATTCTCATTGCAAAAATCTCTGATTGTGCTTGTTGCTCCTGCCCGAGTCAAGGCAACCAGAGTTATCTTTGTGGTCATAGGAACAGAAAGTAATCCAGTTCTAAATCATTGTTGTAATTCAATACCCCTGAAAAACGTTTACGTTTTACCTAATAAATGAGGTTGTAAAAAATGTTATAAAAATAGCAAAAAACAAAATCCAAGCCCACTCGTTTCTAGAAATGAGATGTGCGTGGCAAGTTTTTGTTTACACGGAGGGTGGTGAGTGCCTGGAATGTGTTGCCAGGTGGGGAGTAGTGGAGGCAGATGCAGTTGTGGTTGTTAAGAGGCTTTTAGATAGGCACGTGGATATGCCGGGAATGGAGGGAAAAAGATCACATGCATGCAGTTTATCCTGGCATCATGTTCAGCACAGATACTGTGGACTGAAAGGCCTGTTCCTGTACTGTGTTACCCAATATTTGATTAGAAAGCCATTCAATGCTATCTGGATGGTACAAATGCACAGGCACAATTAACTAACATTGCAAGAGTTATTGAGGAATTCTGTCACGATTTTCATACAAATATTAGAAAAGAAAATTAGAATAAACAAAGCATACTTAGAATTCCCTCTGCATTGTTTATTAACAGCAAACATTTATTTTGGCTTAATATCAATTGACCTTGTTCCTACAGTTATCTAATTATGCAGTCATCCATATCAATAAGACAGGTGAATCCCAAGGCACTGAGGATTTTATAGCATTTATTATATCATTTTGCTGTTTTTAATGAAGACTTTTCTGGGTATATGTGATTTACAGAATCAGATTGTTCTATTTGCTGAAACTTGGGCACAATGAATACTCGTTACTGACTACAAAGATGTCTTAAAAACAACAACTGTGGCATTACTTTACTGCACCCAATTATGCTCTAGTTATGTTGCAACAAATATAAAAATGGCTAATCTTATTTCCTGTGCATTTAAAACATGATTGAGCTGATGGGTAGTGGGCAGGTGCTATAGACCTGCACGGGAAGGTAGACGCTCCCGCCCCCATGAGTCTCGGGCAGATGGGGCTCATCAGTCTGCGAAGGCATTCCATCTAGGAGAGGGAAAATTCTGATTTAAAACCTCCACTGCCTTGTGGCCATATCCAGTCATGGAATAGGCTCCTGGAGTAAACCTCAAGAAAATCCGGAGTCGGAGCCCCTAAGGCAGTTCGTCATTGTCTACAACCTCGCTCTGGCAGCTCCTGCGACGGCGCTGGTGCCAAACTGTAGCAGCCCGGCTGTTCCTTCGGATCGATCAGCGATGTGGAGAGGGGGGGTCGTGCTGCATGGGCAACAGCCTGTCCTCCATATGACATTGCCCAGGCTTGCATCCGACCTGCAAACTAGGGGGGCCTACTACTAATGTCGAGCTGGTGGTGGACGGCATTTAAGTGAGTACGTTATCTGATCTACTCACTCTATCATCTGTGTGCAATGACACGCATTTGTCAAGAAAAAGGTGCAAAGAAAGGTTTGCAGTTTTATATCACCCTTTCCCTAAATGTATTCTGGAATTTTCAAAGTGCTCAGTTTTCCAATGAGTAACCTCAGAACCACTAACTCTGATAAAGTCAACTATATAGTGAAAGGGCGGGATAGAGTGAATGTGGAGAGGATGTTTCCACTAGTGGGAGAGTCAAGGACCAGAGGCCATAGCCTCAGAATAAAAGGGCGTACCTTAGGAAAGAAGATGACGAGGAATTTCTTAATCAGAGGGCGGTGAATCTGTGGAATTTATTGCCACAGAAGGCTGCGGAGGCCTGGTCAATGGATATTTTAAGGCGGAGATTGACAGATTTTAGATTAGTATGAGTGTCAGGGGTTACGGGGAGACGGCAGGAGAATGGGAGAGGGAAAGATAGATTAGCCATGATTAAATGGCGGAGGAGACTTGATGGGCCGAATGGCCTTATTCTGCTCATAAAACTTATGAACATAAATTCCCAAAAGTACCACTCGGTGGAATGGCCAGTTGGTCTGCAAGGAAGCTAGATAACCAGATTAAGTTTGACTTGTATCTTTTCTTTGTGACGGTAAATCTGTGTCAGGTCTTCAGTCTATACTGTAATCACCCTGCATTGCTCTCTGGTTAGATAATCATGAAATTGCATAATGATTGAATGCTGAGGTTCAAATAAAAATGTATATGAAGTTACGATCAAATGTGTAATCTTCCAACATGGTGGAAGAAGACCACTGGTAAACTCAGACTGTCTTAAATTCTCGACAGGACTTTATATCTTTCTCTATTTCAAATGTTTATGTAGTTTATCCTCAAGATACAATGTTCACAGCATGATCTTAGGCACATGGTGGAAAATGTTCGGTTTCTCACTAATCTCCATGACGTGGAGATGGTTCCTTGAACTCTGTAAATTTAGATTAGATTAGATTCGTTTATTGTCATTCAGACCTTTCGGTCTGAACGAAATGATGTTTCCCTGCAGTCATACATATAATTAAAAAATGACAAAAACACACAATCAACACAAATTTAACATCCACCACAGTGAGTTCACCAAACACCTCCTCACTGTGGTGGAAGGCAAAATCTTAAAGTCTCTGTCTCTTCCCTTTGTTCTCCCTCTGCGCCGAGGCGACGGTTCAAACTCCGCGGGTGGTCGCTGCCGCCGCCACAGCTCCGAGAGTCGGGTCTCCACTGCCGCCGCCACGGTTCCGGGGCCGAGTCGGGTCTCCGCTGCTGCCGCCGCCGCCGCTACAACTTCAGGGCCGAGTCGGGTCTCCGCTGCTGCTGTCACCGCCGCTACTTCGGGGCCGAGTCGGGTCTCCGCTGCTGCTGCCGCCGCCGCCACAGCTTCGGGGCCGAGTCGGGTCTCCGCTGCTGCTGTCACCGCCGCTACTTCGGGGCCGAGTCGGGTCTCCACTGCTGCTGCCGCCGCCGCCACGGTTCCGGGGCCGAGTCGGGTCTCCGCTGCTGCTGCCGCCGCCACCACAGCTTCGGGGCCGAGTCGGGTCTCCGCTGCTGCTGCCGCCGCCACCACAGCTTCGGGGCCGAGTCGGGTCTCCGCTGCTGCTGCTGCGCCACGGTTCCGGGGCCGAGTCGGGTCTCCGCTACCGCTGCTGCTGCCGCTGCCGCAACTTTGCGGCCGAGTCGGGTCTCCGCTGCTGCTGCCGCCGCTACGGCACCGATGCCGCAAGCTCCACCATTAGGCCTCGGCGCAGACGGAGACGGGGAATACGACAAAAAACAAAGTCGCATCCCCGGAAGGGAGACCAAATTGGTTGCTTTGGTTCACTGGCCGAGACATTGAATTTCCAACCATGTTTTTTATGCGATCTCTTTGATATTTTACCATGAAATGTGATTTGCACTTTCCAACATAGAGAATGCAGTATAAAAATTTGTATTGGGTTGAGCCTTTGACATGGCTACGATATGAAGGACACTATATAGGTAGCACTGACTTCCCTCAATGTGTGTTTAATATCACCTGTTGTAGTATTGGATATGGATTATGCACTTTGGGAACAGTGTGTGCTTTGGCCTGGCAGAGGACTATCATGGAATGATGAAAGTCTACTTGAAAGTTCCTTAAAGCAACATGCTTGACTGCACAAAACACACTGCTGGGGGAACTCTTTAGTAGCTCTTATTTAAAGCTCTCTCTCATTTTCTTTCTCCCTGTCTCTGCTCCAGGGCTACAATTCCCCAAAGGTTATGGCCCAGAACCTGACTCTTTATTGTGCTATTGATTTCAACCACTGAGGCATCACAAATCTCAAAACAAAGCTTATTCCTCCTCTACTTTTCTCACCTCTTTAAATAAATTATTTTAAAAATGCCTTCTCTCAGACTAAGCTTCATATCATGTGCCCTAATATTCCTCCATTCCTTGAGTCTGATTATTCTTGTATGACACATGAAACACCTGAAATGCTCTGCTGACTTTGTATATTCATTCTTTCTTTGCTCATGTATTTTGTCCCATAAATTCTAAAACCTAAAAATCTATTTGCAATCCATAAGGATTTTTCTAGCTGCGCCTGGAGCTACACAAGGATCTGAAGGTGTCTCCATTTATTTGCACATTACTTTGTCTTGCCATTATGTATTTACTCCAGTTTCTTATTCTTCTTCGAAGGGGCTTACATTTACCCTGGCATGAATTTCCTCTGCATCTGCCTGCTCTTCCGCTAATAAGTACATTTTCCCAAAGTCTCCCATAGTTGGTCCAATTAAAATACCTCGTTTTATGTTGCGATCATATTTTATGTACCCTATTCCCATCGAAAATATCCAAATCTACCATGCGGAAGTGCGTTGACTAAACTGTGATCCTTAAAACCCTAATTCATCACTCATTCATCTGCTAATTTTTAATCAATGTTGTTGCATTTTCCCTTCCACCACACACACTGGAAAGTTGACTGTGTTAATGAATGCCATCTGAAAGTCATTAGCCGCAGCAGAAACTCTGGCCAAATATCCAGTCCTGCACTTCCAAGCATCAGTTTTCGGTGTGTCCAATACAAATTATCTATTCCTGGTTAACCCATGCATTTCCAAAAATAATTAATTTTATTCCAAGCAATGGATTCTAAGAGTTTGGAGGCATCTGACACAACTCATGTTTGTTTAATGTTGTCTGGAGTTATCTGATAGGTTCTTGTTTCCCTCGATCAGTTGGATGCAACGTTGGAAACAGTTCTTTCCCATGAGGCATACTGCAAGTCAGTGTTGCATTGACAAAACTGCATTTTAGTTCCTGTGAAAACAATCTTACATGGCTAACATTCCGAATCAAAAAATAAGTTAACGAAGGTCGGTGTTTAAACGAGAATAGAACAACAAATTCATGGATTTGTAATGCATCACAAAGAAGGCCGTTCAGCCCACCGCCTCCATGCAACTATCAATTTCTCATCTACTAATGCCAATTGCCCTCTTGTATTGCCATCAACTTACCACCACCCCCTGTTTTCCCACCACCCACTGTTACTGGGAGGAATCTTCAGAAGCCATATTGCCAGTCAGCACATCTTTGAAGGGTAGAAGGAAACAGAGCACATGGAGGAAACTGATCTGATCACGGGCAATATGCAAACACTACAGACGGCAAGTTGGTTCAGAACTGAACCTGGGTCTCTTCAACAGTGGGGCAACAGCGCTAACAGTGCAGATGCAGAAAATCTGAAATAAAGCAGAGAATGTTGAAGCAAATATATAAAACATATAGAGGAACTCTGTAGGTCAGGCAACATCTGTAGAGGCAGAGAGTAGTTGACATTTTGGCTCATGTTTGTGCTTCAGAGGGGAGCTAGCCAGTATAAAGAGATGAGGGGAAGAGCTGAGACAGGGGAGGGAAGTTGATGAAAACAGGTGGAGAAGGAATGGAACTAGATTGTGGGATGGAAGTGTGGAGGTAGATTCGGAAGCAAGAAGGTGACATGGAGATGACAAAGGGTTGCAGATACTGGAATCTGGTGAATAAGGAACATGATGAGCAGAACGAGATAGCGGAGAGATGATGAGCAGACGCAACCAGTGGTGGAAGAGAGGGGATAGAGTGGGCCTTGTTTGTGGATAATGGGCAGATGCGGGAGAGCAAAGGAACTGGGAAATGGAAGATGGGGGGAGATTTGAAAAGGGGGTATGAAAGAACCTAGATAAATCTGGAGAGACAAAAGAACACAAGCAAAGTGGGTTACCTGAAACTGGAAAATTCTATGTTCATACTATTGGGTTTTAAACTACCTGATCAGAATACGAGATAATGTTCTTGCAGTTTGCGCTTGGCCTTGTCCTGGCAGTGGGGAAGGCTCAGGACGGACAGGTTGATGTGGGAATGAGATGGGGAGTTAAAATTTCATAGAACCATGGATCCCTGGATGGTGGTGGGGGAAGAGATTTAGACACAGGTTGTTGTATCTCTCATGGTAGCAGGGGCAAGGAGGGGTGGATGTGGAGGGATGAGGGAACGGGAGAGTCATGTGGAGTGGTCCCTGCAGAAAATGGGAAGGGGTGGTGAGAGGGTGAAGATTGGGAGTGGGATTGTGTTGCAGCTGGTGGCAATGATGAAGACTGATTATGCTTTTGTTGGAAGCTGATGGGGTGAAATTTAATGACCAGGGGAACTCCATCCCGGTTCTCAGTGGGAGAAAGAGGAATTGGAGCAGAGTTGTGGGAAATGGAAGAGATACGTGTAAAGACTCTATCAACCACAGGAGATAAGGAGCTCTATTTCCTAAAAGAAGAAGACATTTGAGGTACCCTGGGATGAAATGCCTTATCTTGAGAACAGATGCACTGGAGACAGAAATTGAGAGCAAAGGATGGCGTTTTTAAAGGGCATAGAGTGGGAGGAGGAGTAGTCCGGTAGCTGAGGGTCTCAGTACAGCAAGTGTTAGAGTTGGGGCCAGGTAATGAGTCAGAGGAAGGATATGGGAGGGCTGCCTGGAGATGTCAGGGGTGGAGGGGAGGGGAGGGGTTGCAGGGAGTTGGTGTTAATGTGATTGGAAGTGTTTCCAAAGTTTTCAGTTTTTATTATGGGTGGTTATAAAACTGGTCCATGACTCTTGAGTAAAATGGAATTTAAATACTCTGTGATTAAGACAAAACAGGCCATCAAATGTTAATTCAGTAACAATCCTGATCCAAATAAGGGCATGATGCGCAGCGGTTGATTGCTGCCTTCCAGTGCTTATAGCACCAAAGACCTGGGTTCCATTCCGACTATGGGTGCTGTCTGTGCCGAGTTTGCACGTTCACCCCATGACCGCGTGTGTTTTCTCCGAGATCTTCGGTTTCCTCCCACACTCAAAAGTCGTACAGGTTTGCAGGTTAATTGGCTTGGTATAAATGGAAAATTGGCCCTAGTGTGTGGAGGATAGTGCCAGTGTACGTGGATTACTAGTCGGTGCTGACTCGGTGGGCCGAAGAGCCAGTTTCCGCGCTGTATCTCTAAACTAAACTAAACAAAACTAAAAATACATCACTGAAAGCCACAGCAAATGCATGTGATTGAGACATAAATTTGAGAAAAATATTAACATATGATACCTGAGAGAAGGTTAAAATTGTGGAAGATGGGTTTGTAAGAACAATGTTTGTGAAGCCAAATGTTACTGCCAACAATGACAATGGCCTGAATTATTGTGTTACTCTGAGAATATGCAGCATTAATGTAGCAGGAGGTGAAGAGGAATTCACAAAGTAAGGACGATTAATTTTAAGTGATAACGCAGATAATTTGCTTGGGTTACCAGCAATTCATTGCTTCCCCAATACTGTTGGCCACATCTGAGACAATAAAGTGTCTGCAATCCAGGCAGTGTTCTGTCTCATTGTGATTAATGACGAAACCAACATAATGTCAATTGCCGAATGTAGCAATGCATGCATTTTGCCTTTTTAGGTTTTTTTGTAAGTATCACTTTTACTCTGTAGGAAGGAACTGCAGATGCTGGTTTAAATCGAAGATGTTACACAAAAAGCTTGAGTAACTCAGCTGGACAGGTAGCATCTCTGGAGAGTAGGAATGGGTGAAGTAAGTAGTCTGAAGAAGGGTCTCGACCTGAAACGTCACCACTCCTTGTCTCCAGAGATGCTGCCTGTCCTGCTGACTTACCCCAGCTTTTTGTGTCTATCATAGTCATAGAGTGATACAGTGTGGAAACAGGCCCTTCGGCCCAACTTGCCCACACCAGCCAACAATGTCCCAGCTACACTAGTCCTACATGCCTGCGCTTGGTCCATATCCCTCCAAACCTGTCCTATCCATGTACCTAATTATTTCTTATACGATGGGATAGTCCCAGACTCAACTACCTCCTCTGGCAGCTTGTTCTATACACCCACCACCCTTTGTGTGAAAAAGTTACCCCTCAGATTCCTATTAAATATTTTCCCCTTCACCACATCCTCTGGTCCTCGATTCCCCTACTCTGTACATTACCCGATCTATTCCTCTCATGATTTTGTACACCTCTATAAGATCTCCCCTTATCCACCTGCACTCCATGGAATAGAGACCCAGCCTACTCAACCTCTCCCTATAGCTCACACCCCCTAGTACTGGCAACATCATTGTAAATCTTTTTGGAACCCTTTCCAGCTTGATAATATATCTTGATCCTAAATGTTATATTCTGCTGTTACTTTGAAGAGTCAATGCAACAAAATTTAGTTCAATGTGCACTGTGTCTATGTGTATACCTGAATGACAATTAAAGTTATATTATTATTATTATTATTATTATTATTATTATTATTATTATTATTATTATTATTATTATTATTATTATTATTATTATTATTATATCTTTCCTGCAACATGGTGCCCAGAACTGAACACAATATTCTAAATGCGGTCTCACAAACGTCTTATACAACTGCTGCATGACATCCCAACTTCTATATTTAATATTCTGACTGATGAAGGCCAAAGCGCCAAAAGCCTTTTTGACCACCTTATCTACCTGCGAGTAATCCTTCAAGGAACCACGCACTTGTACTCCTAAATCCCTCTGCTCTACAACATTCCCCAAAGGCCTACCATTTACTGTGTCAGTCCTGCCCTTGTTTGGCGTCCCGAAATGCAACACCTCACACTTTTTATGTTTGCCTCAATGGCCTGACATCAGCTGGTCAGACTCGATAGATTGCTGATTTTGAATTATTACATTGGAGCTTAAGTAACTCGCTCACTGCTTTTTGCACAATGCAATGTCTCACATTACGCAGTGATATGTTTCTCTCTTCAATTTAGTTTTCTTCCCTTCATAGCGGTAGCACGACTGGGCTTTGGTTTCATTACATCAATATATTGCGTACAGTTTTGGTCTCCTAATCTGAGGAAAGACATTCTTGCCATAGAGGGAGTACAGAGAAGGTTCACCAGACTGATTCCTGGGATGGCAGGACTTTCATATGAAGAAAGACTGGATAGGCTCGGCTTGTACACGCTAGAATTTAGAAGATTGAGGGGGGATCTTATAGAAACTTACAAAATTCTTAAGGGGTTGGACAGGCTAGATGCAGGAAGATTATTCCCGATGTTGGGGAAGTCCAGAACTAGAGGTCACAGTTTAAGGATAAGAGGGAAGTCTTTTAGGACCGAGATGAGAAAATCATTTTTTACACGGAGAGTGGTGAATCTGTGGAATTCTCTGCCACAGAAGGTAGTTGAGGCCAGTTCATTGGCTGTATTTAAGAGGGAGTTAGATGTGGCCCTTGTGGCTAAAGGGATCATGGGGTATGGAGAGAAGGCAGGGATGGGATACTGAGTTGGATGATCAGCCATGATCATATCGAATGGTGGTGCAGGCTCGAAGGGCCGAATGGCCTACTCCTGCACCTATTTTCTATGTTTCTATAAAGAGCACACTTACATTTATTGAGCAACTTTCAAAGTCACAAGATATTCCAATGCAGTGGTTTGTTTTTGAATTGTACTCCCAGAAAATATTATTTCAAGTTGCTGCTTTCAATAATATGAACCAGGATGCTTAGAAACCTCTTCTTTGCTTCGAATCTACATCCTCCCTCAGCACACATTCACTTTCTACCATTTGAAAAAACATAGGAAGAATAGGCTCCTCACCATTCAAAAGGATGTTGGTTCTTCAGTCACTTCCGTACCCTGATCCCAGCTTCTTCCCATATTACCTGAGCCCTGCAGCATTGAAGAATACACCCATAGAACATAGAACGAAACAGCACAGGAATAGGCCTCTTGGCCCGCATTGTCCATGTAGAACATGATGCCATGACCAATTCTTATCTGCCTGCTCGTAATCCATATCCCTGCATTCCCTACATATACATATGTCTATCTAAAAGTCCCTCAAATGCCATGATTGTACTTGCCTCCACCACCACCCCCGGCAGTATGTTACAGGCATTTACCAGCCCCTATGTGGAAACAAACTTTCCAACACATCTCCTTTAAACCTTTCCCCTCTTAGCTTAAAGCTTTGAGTGATAACATTTCCCCCAAATTTTTTTTTTGCAGCACAGATCACCACAGGAAATCTTTTTTCCCTGTGGCTATCAAACTGTGCAATTTCTCCCCCTTCTGTTGTGGGGCAGACTGACTACCCCGGCCCCCCCCCCCTCCCCCCCCACCTCCACAATCTTGGCACATCCCAAATCCTGGTCTTCCCACTCGCCACATTAATTTCATGTTTCATGGATCTTGTTGTATTTTATGACTGTTGGCAGATCAATTTCCCTCCTGGGATAAATAAAGTTCTATTGTATCGCATTGTATCGTTGATCTTCCATGACCTCTCTCCTTTTCTTGAGACTGTGACTATCGCTTGTTTGTACTCCTGCTTATCAGGATTATCCTCCACAAGACCTCCCTACAACACTCACTAATGAACAAATTGTTTATTCTGTCTCTAGAATTCCTTCAAATTGAAAGAAAACATAATTACTTCCTCAGTTAACAAGTTGCAATTGAGTGGAATACGAGTTCTGAATGAGAGTACCTTTGAATGAAGTTGACGAATCCCTATTTTCGATTCCTTCAACCATTTTTGCAGAAGGCACGACTGAACAAGTGCCTGTCAGTGTGTCTCCGTGTGAAGCTCTGCCTTGTGCTCAACAGAATAGAAAATAGCTTTTTGTACGGCTAATGTATTTAGATGGCGTGCTATGATTCCTTCAGGCTTTGTTGCTAAATTGTTTTCCTTGGGTTTTACACTGATGAGATTGAATCTTGCTATAGCCAATTTGATGTATTTTAAAATAATGCAAACGGGTAATGTTGCATCTCTCTAATATAGGTGGCAGAAACTGAAGCGTTCTCATTATCAAACAGCAGGTTTTGATTCAGACGGAACTCTTAATTTTAATGCTGCAGGATTAGATTTTCTTCAGCCACGCAGAGCTGAACCCTACCATCCGCATTGAATGTGTGTTTTGTCATCCAAGCCTGTGCTGTGGGCATATTTTGTTTCTAAGTTTTTTTTTTTAAATTCCCATAATTTACTGTTTCCTCTCATTTTTGAATGTCTTGCAGATTTTTTTTAATGTGATCATTATAACCATGGAATGGTGATAATGGAAGGTATTTCCTGAAAAGAAAAAAAAACGTTTTTCTCAAAATATGACAGGCATAATTGTCATGAACCACACATGGAGCAAATCTAATGAAGGCTTTTTCTAATTTTATTCTGTAAATTATGGCATAAAAATATTAAGCAATATTCTCTATGGTACAGAAATACTGAACTGTTCTCCAATCACCAATTACCTTTGATAATAATTCATAGCATGTGCACTGGTGCTTAAAGCATTACCATGGTGACAGGAGGCCTCATAAATAATGTATGTGTTACCTTATGATATACAAATTCATTCACTTCCCACATTCTGAGCAGGCACCTTTTTTTGTGACTTGACCTTTTTTGTCAGCGAGAATACTTGGAACGATAATAGATCAGCTCAATCATACGCTAGCAAGGCAGGGTGTGTTAAAGATAAAGTTAAAAACACATGAGTATAGAAGTTGGGAGCTGATGCTACAGTTGTACAAGACACAGGTGAGGTTGCATTTCACGTTTTGTGTTCAGTTTTAGTCACCCTGTTACAGGAAATATGTTGTCAAGCCGGAAATGGTGAGGGGAAGATTTACGAGGATGTTACCAGGACTCGAGGGCCTGAGTTATTGGTAGAGGTTGAGCAGGCAAGGACTTCATTTATTGGAGCATAGAAGGATGAGGGGTGATCTTATAGAGGTGTATAAGGTCATGTGAGGAATAGATAGAGTAAATGCACAGAATCCTTTACCCAGAGTAGGGGAATAGATATAAGGTGAGGGCAGAAAGATTTATTAGAAACCAGAGAGGCAATGTTTTTACACAAAGGGTGGTGGGCATATGAAACAATGGGCCAGAGGAGGCAGGTACTATCACAACATTTAAAAAAACTTTGGACAGGTCCATGGATTGGTTGAGAAGGATATGGGCTAAACACAGGCAAGTGGGACTTGTGTGGTTGGTCGGAGTGGGCAAGTAGGCCGAAGGGCCTGGCTTCACGCTGTATGACTATGATTCCCCTTTCATATTAACTCCTCCCTTCTGTTCTCTCACCTCAATCCTTTTCTTTACCGTCACCTGAGTTTAAAAGTTTTGCCTAGAAATCTAACCCCAATGTCTTTCTGGAATCCTACAGCATAAATTTGGCCACATTTACGAATCGGGTTTCCACAGCACTGATTTCCCCGATATACAATAGTCATTGTTTCTATTTAATAAGCAAGTTCAAGAGGAATAATGGAGCTTATGGTAAAGCAGAATTAGTAATGTTAAAGGCCCAGACAAGCTTGTAATTTGAGCCAGTGGGTTTCTTTACTACAGACCTTGTCTGGTGATGGTTTCAGAGCAGTGATACAACCTTGATCCACCAGATTATCTATGCAAATTCCCAAAGGATTATCTTGAAGCATTTTTAAATATAATAATGTTGAACTGATCTTGCTGAGCTGAAGTCGTCTTGTTAGTTAAATCTCGTTAAGTGCTCTGTTCTAACATTCTTTACAGTCATACGTTCTTCAATGTTTTGAGGACTGTGAATGATTATTAAATAATGAACTTTCCAAAGAGGGAAGATAGCCAGTAGAATGAGGACAGGGACAGTGGGTAGGCAGGGCTTAGTCAGCGGTTGGTGTACTGCGGATAAAAGCTTTTCACTGTACCTCGGTACACGTGACATTAAACTAAACTGAACTGAACTGAGGATGGGTGAAGGATCACAGATAGATGGAACAAGGTGATTAGGCTGGGTGGAAGGGGGGGGGGGGGGGGGGGGGGGGGAGAGTGGAGAGGAAGGCTTCATGGAGTTCAAAGGCAAAAGCATGTGGATGAGGCAGACAGGCCAGATGCATTAATCTGTGATCTGTGTTGTTATATGTGTTAATGTGACTAAAGCAGTGTACTATCATGTACCGAACCCAAATACCACCAACCCTGGTTGCGTGGCAAATAAAGATTCTATGAACAGGGGTGATGGAAGGGTTCCCTGAAGGAAGGAATGGGAAAGGGAATAAAATTGGGAGGGCTCGAAGTGAATCAGAAGGAGAAAGAGAGAAAGGGGGGAACACAGGAGAAAGGTTTACCTGAAATTGGAAAATTCAATATTCATTGGGTTGCCGATTGGCAAGGCATAATATGAGGTGCTTTTCAGTCAGTTTGTTTTGGATCTCACTCTACCAGTGGAGGATAGGCAGGTTGGTGTGGGAATGCAAATTACAATGGCATACAACTGGGAGTTTGGAATTGCCATTGCAGACAGCATGCAGATATGCTGCAAATTGGTCACCTTGTCTGTTCTGAGCCTCATTGGTGTAGAGGAGGTCACATCGGGAGCAGCAAAGGCAGTAGACAAGATTGTAGAAGATGCAACCTTTGCCGCACCTGGAAGGGTGAATCTTTGCCTCACCTGGAAGGGTGAATCTTTGCCTCACCTGGAAGGACTATTTACGTCCCTTGGTGGAGGTAACATAGGAGGTTCAGCGAAAGATGTTGGACATTTGGTTGTATGGGAAAATTACTATGGGTCAAGAAAGAAGAGGTGTGGAGGGTTGAGCAGACGCGGGAGTTGTGGAGGGATAGGTTCCTGTCAAAGCCAGTAGGTTTACTGGGTTTATAGTATATTATAGGTGTCTAAGTCTCTATCAATCTTTTTGGAGGCAGACCATCCTTGATACCTTTTGGAGACATAATCATCATCATCATCATCATCATCGTTGATAACATCAACGGGCACGGTGCCTTACAATGCTATGTACGACAGTGATCACAACTTCTGCTGAAGTGTGGATGGCCGTGGGCTCGCGAGGAGCTCATCCGCTCTTTGACAGGTCTTCTTTTTGGTCCTGCTGGGGGTCCACAGCCCCCTCCTCTCCTGGCAAACCAGGTGTGGGATACGGATTACTCGCCGACTATCCAACCATGGAGCAGGTAGCATGGGATTACATGGTACCCGTGGCGGGGGGAACACCCCCCCCGACATGAAATCAATCTTTTGGAGGCTCGACCATCCTTGATACCTTTTGGAGACATAAATAGACTGGCGTGCCCTGTGCTGAGCTGTGTCTAATGCACCTCATCCAGCCAAGGACAGGATTGTACAGAGAATCACAGTTTGCCTTTGTTGGGATCTACAGCTGGGGCAAGTCTTCCCTATGGTCCTCTAGTTTTTGGATGGGGTGTGACATTTTAAACATCAACATGGCTACTTACTTTTAACATGGATCAAAAAATAATGGATTTACTTTGAGTTCGCTCAATGTTTTGTCACAAACATGGACAAATATTTGAAGCAAAATCTTAAGAAGAAATTAAATTTGACCATCGTATTCGGAAAGTGAAGATTTTGTCCATATGCTTCTACACCCATGTAAATTAAAATCTCTGTTCATATTTTACTGATTATGCATTCATGTTCTTTTTCAAAACATATGTAAGATCATGTGTCTGCATGAAAAGGGCACTCTGGATTTTGTCTGGTTTTCGAATGAAAGCAGTCTTTGAGCAAATCATTACGTATTGTAGGCCTCATCAACAAAATTAGTCCGCAATTGGTCATGAACCTTTTACAGCAAATCACTTACAGATACATCAGTTGAGTAAATGAAGATCAATATCAAACATTCATGTATACAGACAAAGTAGCTGCAATTTGCAGTCTAATATTAGCATGAAAGCTTTAACACTAGAAATAAGAATCTCATGACTCCAGTTTATACAAATTCAATGCTAAATATTTGAGGCTGAATTCCAAAGGGAAGGTTAACAACCTATAAGTTCTTTGTTGTGTAACAAACTTTAAGTGCACACTTAGTGCAACTTGAAAACTGAATAAATCTGAGTGATGTAAAATCACTTTAAAATTCCATCCGCTTAGCATGATTTGCTTAATATATGCTATATTGCATCAAAGTAAGCCAAGTGGAAATAAACACAACATTGCTGGATAGCTGTCTCCTGTTTTAGAAAACTGTTTTTTTTTTGTTGGTTCTACATTTCACAATAGATTAGTCGGGTGTAAAGATGCTCACTTTCCTGTGCTAATTTTGGCCTTACTGAAATTAGATGATGAAATGACACTGCAGAGAGATGAACACAAGCAAGGGTGATTAGGCAATATGTTGCCCTTGGCTCATGAACAGTCAATTTGTATTATACTTTTGATTCGGAATTTTATACAGAGCCGGGATTACAAATCAATCCATGTTGAGATTCTCCCGTGTGAACCGGCTTGTGCCTAAATAATATCAATGTTAGATTTAACAACACATGGTACTGGACCAATAACAGGAAGAAGTGAAAATGCCGGCTGCTTATTTAGACGTGTTCAGGATACAGAGATGCTGCACACTAATTTGTAAAAGCCATCAGCAGAGCACTTAAATTCTGGCCTTTTATTGGCATCTGGATCTTTGGAAGTGAAACACTGATACAAAATGTATACTTTAGTGCAATGTGTAATTTATGTAATGAAGAGATGTTGAATAAATTGAAAATGATTTTATTGGCACATAGATGATGGTAATGCACTTTTTGCTGTTTCATGCACAGAATTTTAATATTGAGAGGTACATTAGGTGCAAGATGCAGGATTCATAAAGTTGTGCAGCATAGAATCAGCCTCTTTGGCTCGCTGCATCCAAGCCAACCATCATGCCTATCTATTCAAATACCACTTGTCTAAATTCATTCCATGTTCCTCTGTGCCTTGCTCTAAGTTTCTGTCCAGATGTCTCTTAAATGTTATTGCCATTCCTAACTCTATCCCCCCCATCTGGCAGCTCACTCCAGATACCAACTTGTCTGTGTGTGAAAAATGGATCCCTTGGATCCCCTTTAAACTACCTCCCATTCAATCTATATCATAATTATGAAATTGGAAAGGAAAGTAGTTTAGTTAACTCCTTGATTCTTAATAACACGGGGTCTCTCGTGACTACAGATTCTTGTGTGTTGGAAGCTTTTTAGTGAATTTCCTCCCATTCCCTCCATGTTCCTTATGCTATTTTTAAACTTAGTCCATTTTACCTAGATTGGAGATGTGATTTGAATCTGCATTTTTCATACTGAACCAATCACATAGTTTAGAAGGGAGTTCACACGCCTTGCCCCTTTTGAAGGCTAAAAGTCAAATATTCTCTGGATGGTTTCACCAGTCAGGATAACCTTACTGCAGTGCCTGTGACTGTTCAACGCGTTGTTTAGCTCTCAGTGGCTGCACCATGGCATCATATTCTGATTTGTATTCTGCAGTTCATAATTGCTAATTACTGCTCTTCAGAAGTTGAGCAAGCACTTGAGGGGTAGCACGGTGGTGCAGCGGTACAGTTGCTGCCTTACAGCGGCAGAGACTCAGGTTGCATCCTGACCACGAGTGCTGTCTGCATGGAGTTTGTAAGTTTTCCCTGTGACCACGTGGGATTTCTCTGGGTACTCCGGTTTCCTCCCATACTCTAAAGACATACAGGTTTGTAGTTTAATTGGCTTCAGTAAAATTGTAAATTGAGCCTAAGATAGTGCTAGTGTGCGGGGATCGCTGGTCGGTGCAGACTTGGAGGGCCGGAAGGCATGATTCCACGCTGAGTCTCTAACCTAAACTAAAAATTAAACTAAAATTGAAGTACAGGTCCATCAAATACATGAACATACCAGCTTTGTTGAAACCATCCCACAAACGTAAAGGAAGACACAAGAGTCTGGAGATACTGGAATCTTTAGAAATCCATAACGTGCTTAAGGAAAATAGACACAAAATGCTGGAGTAACTCAGTGGGACAGGCAGCAGCTCTGGAGAAAAGGAAAGGGTGATGTTTAAGGTCGAGAAGAAAGGTCTCGACGTGAAACGCCACCCATTCTTTCTGTCCAGAGATGCTGCCTGTCCTGCTCAGTTACCCCAGCATTTTATATTTATCTTCAGTAACGGTGACAGATCTCCAAGCATTCATAGAGTCATCAAGCACGGAAATAGTCCCTCCAGCCCAGCTTGATCTTATGCCAAACAAGGTGTCCCATCTACACTACTCACACCTGCCTGCTTTTGGCCCATATCCTTCTAAACCTTTCCTATCCATGTGCCTGTACGAATGTCTTTTAAATGTTGTCATAGTTTCTTCCTCAACTGCCTCATCTGATAGCTCATTCCATGTATTATCTAAATGGTGGCCGACTCGGAAAAGGGGAGATGCAGCGAGACCTGGGTGTCATGGTACACCAGTCATTGAAAGTGGGCATGCAGGTGCAGCAGGCAATGAAGAAAGCGAATGGTATGTTAGCTTTCATAGCAAAAGGATTTGAGTATAGGAGCAGGGAGGTTCTACTGCAGTTGTACAGGGTCTTGGTGAGACCACACCTGGAGTATTGCGTACAGTTTTGGTCTCCAAATCTGAGGAAGGACATTATTGCCATAGAGGGAGTGCAGAGAAGGTTCACCAGACTGATTCATGGGATGTCAGGACTGTCTTATGAAGAAAGACTGGATAGACTTGGTTTATACTCTCTAGAATTTAGGAGATTGAGAGGGGATCTTATAGAAACTTACAAAATTCTTAAGGGGTTGGACAGGCTAGATGCAGGAAGATTGCTCCCGATGTTGGGGAAGTCCAGGACAAGGGGTCACAGCTTAAGGATAAGGGGGAAATCCTTTAAAACCGAGATGAGAAGAACTTTTTTCACACAGAGAGTGGTGAATCTCTGGAACTCCCTGCCACAGAGGGTAGTCGAGGCCAGTTCATTGGCTATATGTAAGAGGGAGTTAGATGTGGCCCTTGTGGCTAAGGGGATCAGAGGGTATGGAGAGAAGGCAGGTACGGGATACTGAGTTGGATGATCAGCCATGATCATATTGAATGGCGGTGCAGGCTCGAAGGGCCGAATGGCCTACTCCTGCACCTAATTTCTATGTTTCTATACCCACTGAGTGAAAAATGTGCCCCTCAGATTCCTATCTTTCCTCTCTCACCTTAAACCTGAGTCCTCTGGTTCTTGATTCCCTGACTGTTGGTAAAATACATCTATCCTATCTATTCCCCTCATGATCTTATACACCTCCATAAGATCACCTCTGCTCCACCTACATGCCATGGACACAGTCCTCGCCTGCTCAACCTCTCCCTGTAGCTCAGACCCATCCAGCCTATTGTTCATGACTGCTGTTTCAACATACAGTAAAGCACCACTATAATGGACCACGTGGGAGGTGGGGGGGGGGGAGTATGGTGTCCATTATTGTCAATTGTCCAATTGTCCGCTATAACTGAGTGAGAGGGGAGCGTTGCAATGGGAGCCTTGCACTGTTACCAGGCAACCGAAGAAAGACTTGCCAGGTTGGCGCAGTTGCAGTGGCGCACGGTACTTCTGCATCCAGCTGGGGCATCACTTGGTGGCAGCCGCCTCAACCCCGTGTCCAGAGCAACGCTCTTCAAGAGTGTTTTACTGCTCGCTCTCTACTCACCGCCCCCTTTGCCCAATGCTGCGCTGCCTGCTGTCCACCAACCACCACCACCAACGGACGCCTCGGACAGCTATAAGCAACATCCATTACTTAGCGGCCCATAATAACAAGGGTTTACTCTACTTAAAACACATGAACACAATTTAAAAAACAACCAAATTCACAAGTATTTATGTCCATCACATCTGTTATCCTGTATTGTAATGTTTGGGTGAGAAGTTCTTGTGGCAGACCCAACCTGATGTTTTTTATTATGGGTGAATTCCTCACTGCAAGCAATGCAGAATTCTCAAAGCTTTAGCCTCACTGAACACCACAAAGTCGCTGTTGAATGGCGAAAGTACCACGAGCAAATCCTCACAGCCTTGGGGATGTGGCGGCAGCAGCAGCATGGGATTCGGAAAGTTTTCTCTGTTTGCCTTGGGTATGTCAGTTGGTAGACAGGGTAAAACTGCCAGCTCCTCTAAAACAAGATACAAAGTGTTGAGTAACTCCAGGGGTGACACAGTGGCACACGGTAGTGTTGCACTCTTACAGCACCAGAGACCTGGGTTCGATCCTAACTATGGGTGGTGTCTGTGTGGAGTTTGTAGGTTCCCCCTGTGGCTGCGTGGGTTTTCTCCAGATGATCCGGTTTCTTCCCACGCTAGTTATGTCGGTTACTTGGTCTTGGTAAATTGTAAATTGTCCAGAGTGTGTAGGATAGTGTTAGTGTACGGGGTGATCACTGGTCGGCGCGTACTTGGTTTAAGAAGTGGTCTCTTTCTGCAGTGTACCTCTAAAGACTACAGTCTAACTCAACGGTCAGGCTGCATCTCTGGAGAACATGGATAGGTATCATTGCGGATTGGGACCTTTCTTCAGACTGAGACCTTATAAAACCTAGTTGCTAGTTCTCAGACAACTTGTAAATTTACCCATTTCAATTTGCATAATCTCCAAATGTGACTATTTTGCATTGGGTTCCTTCAATCAACAAGACATTGTGTTTTTACCACTTTGCAATTTAAGAGTGTTTTGGGGTTAAATAATGAAATGCCAGTTGTATAATAAAATAGCACATTCACCGGTTCACAAAGGTGATGCATATGGTAGACTCAAGGAACTGCAGATTCTGGAACACCAAAAAAGACAAAATGCTGGAGTAATTCAGCAGGTCAGGTAGCATATGTGGATAACATCGATAGATAATGTCCCAAGACGTCACCTATCCATGTTCTCCAGAGATGCTGCCTGACCTGCTCAGATACTCTGCCACTTTGTATTCTTTATGCACAAGGTAGTTAACATAGAAACATAGAAAATAGGTGCAGGAGAAGGCCATTTGGACCTTCGAGCCAGCACCGCCATTCAATATGATCATGGTTGATCATCCAAAATCAGTACCCCGTTCAGGCTTTTTCACCATATCCCTTGATTCCCTTTGCCCTAAGAGCAAAATCTAACTCTCTCTAGTTGCAGATAAAGATTATCCAATGGAATTAGTTTAGTTTAGTTTTGAGGTACAGCGAAGAAACAGGCCCTTCAGCCCACCGAGTCCGTGCTGACCAGCGATCCCTGCACATTAACACTATCATACACACACTAGGGACAATTTACACATACACCAAGCCAATTAACTTACCAACTTGTACATCTTTAGAGTGTGGGAGGAAACAAAAGATCCCAAAGAAAACCCATGCAGTCATGGGGAGAATGTACAAACTCCATAAAGACAGCACTCGCAGACGGGATGCTGGTTTAAACCGAAGATAGACACAAAAAACTGGAGTAATTCAGCGTGACAGGCAGCATCTCTGGAGAGAAGGAATAGGTGACGTTTTAGATCTGAGGAAGGGTCTCGACCCAAAACATCACCCATTCCTTCTCTCCAGAGATGCTGCCTGTCCCATTGAGTTACTCCAGCTTTTTGTGTCTATCCCCCAAAGATATGTTATTAAGAGAAGATGATTCCATCGTTGGTATTCAGTATGAATACCATCATGTGGACTAAGTCAGAACAGGTCCTGACGTCAAACAATGCTGAAGCTAACTCAGCTCATTCAAAACACAAAGTGCTGGAGGAACTCAATAAGTCAGGCAGCATCAATGGAGGGAAATAGCCCGGGCCCTTCTGCAGACTCTGATGCTATCTGATCTGCAGAGTTGCTTCAATAGCTTGTGTTTTGCTCACAATGCCAGGATCTTCAGTTTTCTATCTCCAACTCAGCTGATTCCCCAGGTTTAGCTGATTCTCAGAGTTGTCAAAATCTTTGTATGCTTCTGACTGGGAAAAATAGAACATTTCCAAGTTGACTCAGTGTTATTTAAATAACTAAAATTGTCCAAAATGGAAAAAGTAACAAAAAATATATTAAAAACACGCAAATACCAAAATCTTTTCATTAGAAATCTAGTATCATTATAATTGTTTCAACCTGCCGTAGATTGTTTGAGCAGATTCCCAGTGGTAAATTGTTTTTTTTAAATTCCAAGCTAATGTGTGGAAATGCTGTATTTCTTTGAAAATAAAATTCTGCTTCACATCTTAGTGTGGGCAAAGCTATAAGTAATTAATCTCCATGAGCCTGGGTAATTAATTATCAATTGTGGGAAAAGCTCCAACATGTTCTTTAATTGCGCTGCTGTACAGATACACTTACTGTTTTGGTAGAAAAACAATGATGTGGACCTTTACTTTGAAGACTTCCAAATCATTTACCATAGAGCATTGAATTGTGACTTATACCATCTGTACCATTTTCCAAGATATTTTTTAATTGTTTGTTGTTAATTTAAAATTTGATAAAAGAGTCATGGGACCATACAGCGTGGAAACGGGCCCTTTGGCTCAACATGCCCACACTCACCTACATGCCCACAGTCACCAACATGCCCCACCTACACTAGTCTCACCTACCTGTGTTTGGCTCATATCCTTCTCAACCTATCCTATCCATGTACTTGTTCATATGCTTTTTAAACATGTTGATGGTGCCTACCACATCTACCTCCTCTGGGAACTTGTTCTATATACCTCCCAGTCTTTGTTTAAAAAAAGTTGCCCATCAGTTTCCTATTAAATCTTTTCCCTCCCCCCTCACCTTAAGTCTGTGTCCACTGGTTCTTGATTCCCCTACTCTGGGTAAAAGACTGTGAATTTACCCTATCTATTCCTCTTGTGAACTTATAATTGAAAATGTACAACTTCAGGCAAAATCACTATCCGAATTAAAACCTGCACTTCTTTTAACCAGGAGATTTAATAGAAATGTGGAAAAATGGCGCGCCTTCAACAGTGACCTGAAAGACTTTGCCAAGTGGTTGACAGAAGCAGAGATGATGCTGGCCGACGCCAGGATGGACACTGAAAGTATGGATGCAGTGAGAACGAAACAAAGAGTCAAGGTAATACCCCATGTTCTCACTTTGGTGAAATGTCAGTTGTGAAATGTTAGAAAAATTCCTGTTGAGAAATTTGCTGTTGTTACCAATGTTGTTTTGATGACACTTTGCATAATGGATACTCTTCAGTGCACCATGCACGGATCTGGATGTTTGTGCCTTCTGTTTAATTTTGAGTTGAATTATGCAACACTGTTAAGTGACATGATTTAACTTAGATGTGCTGGAAATGTTCATTGCCATGCAAAGACTGGTGAGATTTATCAAATCAACTTGGTTGCAGAGAAAGGACAAATCTGTGGTTGATATTCTATGACAGTCGTAATTGTTAAGTGCACGGAGATTTATATGTGGCTCATGGTCCGTAGTGTTGAGAATGCATCATCGTTAATACCATTTTTCACTTGCATTCATTTTGATCTTATTTTAATAGGTAATAGGTAGATTATTTATGATTAAGTGGCAGCATATGTTGAGCTATAATTACAGAGGAGCTATAAAGAAGCCTTTATGAGCTGCATTGTTTTTGAAGACTTTATTGTTGCAAGTCTGGTAGGATAGATGGCAATAAAAAAATTCCATTAGCTCTGCAGTATTAGAAACTGTTAAGCATTCTCTTTTTTTATTGGATTAGTGATGCAAGGCTTTATGAGTACAGCTTAGTGACCTGTGTGTAAAATTAGCAAGTTATATGTTGGAAGTGCAAGTCTGCGGCCTAGTAGTTTCGTTTCGGTTAACCTGTCCAAACAAGTAGACACTGAGTATGTTAACTGGAAGGTCAGATCTTTCTTGATATGAACACACATGAGATAAAACATGATACATTAAAACAATATCCACACTGTGATTTCATGATGAAGTTTGTAGTGCAGATGACGGGTTAAAAGGAAGATAAATTCATGTAAGCTTTGCCATTTTCGAGTTTTTAATCATAAAAATATAGCTTTTATATGATTATTTAAAGCTCAGTGCTAAAATGTGTGACAATGTGAGAAGCAAAGTTAATTGGATGTGTAAGTGGAAGTTTAAGGGCACTCTGGAAGAGACTGGTGTAGAGAAATACATAATAGGAATTTGGGGAAGAGTGAAAGATGATTATTGGCATTGATGAAGCATTATATTTTCAGGAGGCTTTTCAAAGTAAAGGGAAATTTAAAAAAACCTGAAAGAGTCCATACTTGGTGTGTGGATTCCTGAGTTCATGTCTTGATACCTGTTGTGTGGATTGGTAGAATAATGTAATCTCACAGCACAGAAGGAGACAATTTGTTGTTTTAAATAATTTGTCATTCTCTCAACCTTGTACGCTCTGAAGGGAACAGCCTCTCCAGGCTTCCAACTTTGTCATCATTTCTCATCTGTGGAACCATTCCTGTAAATCATTTCTGCATCCACCGCACTGCTTGACCATCTATGCAGAAGTGTGGTGCCCATAATTGATGACATGCTTGGTAAGAATGGGAAGGGTGAACAAATGTGTTGAGGACTGCAGTTGGGTACGGTGATTGGAATGAGGCTACAAAGAGATCTGAAAATGAAGGGAAGGACCAGGAAACTATGGAACCTAGAAGGAACTGGAAGCTGGAAGCTGGAAAGGGTACAGAGAAGATTTACAAGAATGTAGCCAGGACTAGAGGGTCTGAGCTACAGGCAGAGGTTGATTAGGCTGGGTCTCCATTCCTTGGAGCACAGGAGGATGAGGGGTGATCTTATAGCGGTGTATAAGATCATGAGAGAAATAGATTGGGTAGATGCACAGAGTCACTTGTCCAGAGTATGTGAATCGAGGATCAGATGTTTAAGGTGAAGGGGAAAAGATTTAATAGGAATCTGAGGGGTAACTTTTTCACATAAAGGGTGGTGGATGTATGGAACAAGCTGACATCAGAGGTGTTTGAGGCAATGACTAACCCAACATTTAAGAAACAGTTAGACAGGTACATGGGTATAGGACAGGTTTGGAGGGATATGGGCCAAACGCAGGCAAGTGGGACTAGTGTAGCTGGGACATGTTTGCCGGTGTGGGCAAGTTGGGCCGAAGTGCCTGTTTCCACATGGTATCACTCTATGAGTCTATGACCATGTATCAAATATGTGTGACCTGGGGAACAAATAATGTGGGAGAAGAAAATAATGAAGTACGGTGATCCTTTGTGTGGTGTTAAAGCATGAAGCACGGGGATTCTGACAGCCTTGAGATATGGTGGTGTTGGAAGAGGAAAGGGGAAAAAAAGGCAATTTCTGTTTTAGAGTTCTGCAATTCGCGGTGATGAAATGGGAATGTCTTGCAGCCTCTTCCAAAGGTTAGCTCAATGTAAATTGTTATGATATCATTCTCTGAGATATCTGCAGAGTTACTTGCAGTGAACTATTGAAGTTCTCCACCAGCCATTCTGATTTTGCTCAGCTAATGAAGTGTGACTGAGTTCGACAATAGTGGACACCAGGGAGTACAGTAGAATGCAACTGTGGACAGCAGCTTCACTGATGGACAGGACATCTGTTCAAGTGTTTACTGTCAGGCTGCCATTCTCCAATCTAGCTATAGTACACACAAGACGTTGCCGCGCACAGACTTTGAGGATGTTTTAATAATCACTTTCTGGTGGATTTTTTTGTTGGGCGTTTCATTGCATGTTGAAGTGACATTTTTGTTTGGTGCCATCCTATGCGTGTAAATCCTTTGTGGATGAATAAGCTGTTTAAAATTTCATGAAGTGTCATTTCAGGAACGGGGTGAAGTTAGTTTTCACACTTAGCTATTTGCATCTGCAGTTTACTCTTGTGCCAAATACCCTGCATTGAAAACTCAACCAGATACTGAATCAAACTGTAGGTAGCACAACAGTGCTGGCAATTAGAATGATAAATGCGTTGATTTCCTCCCTTTCCTGCCACATGCTCTTACTCTAAATTCAACCACATTTGGTTTTCATTTATTGTATTTGAATGTTTTCTGCACTACTTTGGTTTGCACTCCAATCTTGCACAATTCTGCAGTTTTACACTCATTGTGGTATTTACAGTTGTATTTATCAATACTGTATGTATACTGTTTACTACTATAGCTGCATGTCAACGAGAACTATTAATGCACTCTGCTATATATGACAGTAATATAATGTGTGTCTGAATCTGAAGCCACATTGTGGGCAGTGAATAGGATATAGAAAACCTAAATGAGTAAAACTTAAAGGAGTAAAAGTAATTTGCTGCTTCACCTTAATAAAAGCAAGTGAGAAGATGAAAGGGCAGTCACTCAAGGGAAGATACTGTGAGAAGATGCAGCTACAAGGGAAGATACTGTGAAAGTCTCCTACACAAGAGTAAAGGGGGGAGAGGGAAGTTTTGCTGGTGGTGGCATTACAATGGAGGTGATGACATTTGTGGAATGTCACTCATTATATGTAGAAGTAGGTTGGGCAGAGGATGAGGGCAGAATAATGGGAGATGGAAAAGGCATAGTTGAGGACTCAATCAACAAAATTGGAGGAAAATCCTTCTAGAGGAAAAAATAAAAGATCTCCCAGCACTGGCGCAGAGAGTGGTATTGTCAGGACCCAGAGTGGGGAAGCTGAGAATGGAAGGGTCATTGTATGAAGCTGTGTTGGAGAAACTGCAGCCAAGATAAGTTACATGAGTGAGTGTGTGTGTGTAATATTCAATCTTTTGTGGTGGTCAAATGATATTCAGGGACTATGATTCAACCCACCACCAACATAGTAATGGCAAAGTTAATCTATGCTGTTATTAAACCAATAATTAGCAAATGCTGAAACAGACATTTGTCATTCTACTTTCTCCATGTGGAGAGCTTGCATGCCAGCCAAAGACAGACACAAAGAGCTAGAGTAACTCAGCTGGTCAGACTGCATCTCTGGAGAAAAGGAATAAGTGACTCTTCGGGTTGAGACTCTTCTCCTTGCATGCCAGCCATGTTTATCAAGATCTAGATCTCAAGATGCCACCCAACCAATACTTCATTCTTTTCTATGACATGCTTGACTCCATTCTGTGACAGCTTACTTTGATGACTGTTCAGTTTTCACCCTAATTTGTGCTTTAACTTTATCCTGACATTGCTTAATAATAAGTTTATCCGCATTGGAGTTATAAATTTGTCCTGATGATGTGTGTTAATAATATGATTCTGTGCGTCAAAGAAGGAACTAATGCTTCAATAATTGCCTGCCCATCTGTAGAAACATTATTTTACATGTGGGTGTGAAGGAGTAATCTATCCTTCCACGAATTTCCTGTCTGGCTAATAGGCCTTTCTCACGGGGCGACTTGACGCAAGAGGTAACCAGAGTGAAGTGGTCGTGGTCTAGCACGATATCACACGATATAACGGGGGGTAGATAAAGAGTTCCCACGGTACTCGGCATTTCTGTTATTTGTGCGAGTGACTTGTCCGTCTCCCGAGCTTTCCCGTTAAATCTTGAATGAACATTGTGAACTGTGAAGTGTTGTTAAATCATCACGTGGCACAAATGATGTCACTTTCTTTTTCACACACTATAAATATCCTCCCTTGGTTGAATTGGCTCATTTGGAGACATGTCTGTACTAATGCCGTGACTTTACTGCAGGAAGATGCCACATTACTTAGACGATGTTAGTTGCGCCCAAGTTTAAATTTCCAACGTGTGTTTCAGAGTAAAGAGTCAGCGCAGAATCCTTGATAATCAAAAACTGTCTGAATCAGCAAGTTAGACACAAAATGCTGGAGTAACTCAGCGGGCCAAGCAGCATCTCTGTAGAAAAGGAATAGATTCCATTTTTGGTCAGGACCCTTCTTCGGGATGATTGTAGGGGGGAACTGGAAGCAAGAAAAGACCGGGACAAATCAGGGCCAACAACAGATTACCTCAGCAGGGTATTTTGAAGAGGGGTCCCGACCCGAAATGTTGCCTAACCCTTTCCTCCAGAGATGCTGCCTGACCCACTGAGTCACTCCAGCACTTTATGTCTATATTTGGTTCCCTGATAGGCCAATTGTTGGCTAGGGATAGTGTGATCCCAAGAGGGAACCATCGTTGCAAACCTTGGACTGGTTAACTGACATTTACTGCATGGGGGAGGGGGGGGGGGGGGGGGCAGGAGGGGGTGGGCGGGGGAGAGTGAGAGAGTGTAAGTTACCTAAAATTAAATAATTCAATGTTCATAGTGAACACAGACACAAAATGTTGGAGTAACTCAATGGGTCAGGCAACATATCTGGAGAAAATGAACAGGTGGCGTTTGTGTCTATCTTCGGTAAAAACCAGCATTCGCAGTTCCTTCCTGCACAATGGATCTCACTGTCAGTCTCTGACTCCCGTTGGCAGGCCATTCAGCCCACAGCCCGCCCAGCGATGACTAACCCATGTCACAGGGGGATGGTGTGAAGGCGGAGTTAGACAGAGCTTGATTAATGTTACGGTTGGGGAATAGGCCATAATATGGCCAGGGAAACGCTGTTATTCGTGACGCCCCCTCCGCCCTTTCCCAGCTGTTCTCAATCGCACCCCTGGCCACACAAAAATTTATACTTTAAGAAGGAATACACGGAACATTTAAACTCAGAACGCTTCTAACAGAGTGAGCCATGTGAGCACTTTGATCATTCTCCCTGTATTTGCATTTGACAAAATAGTCGGGAAAAAATGTTTAAAAGTGTTCATACCTTTTGCTATGCCTAATTGGCCCTTACCTCTGCGAAAATAGTCTGATATTCGTAGGTGAAATGTCACCAACAATAATTGATTCTATTATTAATTGACTAATAATTGACTCTATTAGCGGAAAGATGCAATTCTGATCTAATATTATCAATGCCTCTGTCTTTGGAAGCAACACCAGCAATTTATTAAATCTGACTACATGCGGCACAGTGGTAGAGTTGCTGCCTCACAGCCCCAGAGACCGGGGTTCGATCTTGACCATGGGTGCAGTCTGTATGGAGTTTGTATGTTCTCCCTGTGACCGCGTGGGTTTTCTCCGAGTACACCGGTTTCCTCTCACACTCCAGAGATTACAGGTTTGTAAGTTAATCGGCTTCGGTAACATTGTAAAATTGTCCCTGGAGTGTATAAGAATAGGTGGTCGGCGCGGACTCAGTGGGTCGAAGGGCCTGTTTCCGCGCTATATCTCTAAAATCTGAAGTTAGGTAATGTCTAAAGGAACTGCAGATGCTGGTTAATACGCACAAAAGGACACAAAATGTTGGTGTAACTCAGCAGGTAAGTCAGATCTGGGAAGAAAAACATAAAAAGCTGGAGTAAGTCAGCGGGTCAGGCAGCATCTCTGGAGAAAAAGAATAGGTGGCGATTCGAATCGGAACCCTTCTTCAGACATCCTAATCGGAATTTAGTCTGAAGATGTGTCTCGTCCCGAAACATCACCTATTTTTCTCCAGAGATGCTGCTTGACTCGCTGAGTTACTCCAGCTTTTTGTGTCTGTCTTCAGTTTAAACCAGCATGTGCAGTTCACTCCTTACACGGGTCTCCAGAGAACATTGATTGGTAGCGTTCCGGACCCTGCTTCGGAAAGACATCGATCGCTAGTCGGCGAGGACTCCGAGCTGTATCTCTCAAAGAAGTACATGTGAAAAATTTCTCACGGACCATAAAAATGCGGGACCTTTCAGTAAAGTCCCTTTTAAAGATTATAGTTATTTTCTTGAATCTCATTAACATAACTCATGAATAAGTTGATGTCCATATGCGGATGCAAATCTTTATTTTTTAAATTCAATCCCACAGAAGACAATTTTTACTCACCTTCTGTCCCCTCTGTCCAGCTTCCGGGTTCACCGTTCGCAGGAGTTCCCACGGTAAACGCAAGAGTTATTACGGATATCGCACTGGCCACTACCTCCATATAATGTTGCAATGTTCAACCACAAGTGTACAAGTCACTCTTGGAGAAATTCAAGCTTGCTTAAATTTTCTCCCGAGTCAACAAGTTACACGATTACCTGCCGTTAGCGCCACGGTGGTCCACGGTGGTCCACGAATGCTGTACGGTTATCGTACGAGGTTCCCACGATGTTCAATTCTGGTTAACTCTTGCGTCAAGTCGCCCCGTGAGAAAGGCCTATAAGTGAGCATTTGAGAATGGCTATTTGTCAACCTTTGAACGAGGGCAAAAGCAGACTGTGGACACAATCACAGCAGATGCTGAAATCTTGCACAGAATTCAAAGTGCTGGCGTAACACAGCGGGTCAGGCAGTATCTCTCGAGGACATGGATATGCAATGTTTTGGATCAGGACTTTTCTTCAGACTGATTGCAGTAGGGGAGAGAAAGCTGGAAAAGGACTAGGTGGGGCAGGGCAGTCTGGCAAAGGATATTCACATTTGGCGAACTATGAATTAAACTTTTTTAGCTTTAGTTTTTTTGTTTTAAAGATACAATGTGGAAACATGCCCTTCGGCCCACTGAGTCCGCGCCGACCAATGATCGCCCGTACAATAGTTATCCCAGTTTTGGATCCTACACACTACATGTAATATACAGTAGCCAATTAACCTACAAACCTGCACACCTTTGGAATGTGGGCAAAAACCGGAGCGCCCGGAGAAAACCCACGTGGTCACAGGGAATGCATATAAACTTTGTGCAGACAGCACCCGTAGCCAGTATCGAACCTGGGTCTCTGGCACTTTAAGGCAGCAACTCTCACGCTGCTCCCCTGCAGTTATGCACTTTGCATTATGCCGCTTCACAGGGAGCCACTTTTCATTCACAAGTTATCTTCAGTTACAAGATACAAGATACATTTATTTGTCACATGTACCAATAGGTACAGTGAAAGTGTGGTCACCATACAGCCATACAAATAATAAAGAGCACAGAACACGATAGTTTTCAAGAAGGAACTGCAGATGCTGGAAAATCGAAGGTAGACTAAAGTGCTGGAGAAACTCAGCGGGTGCGGCAGCATCTATGGAGCGAAGGAAATAGGCAACGTTTCGGGCTGAAGAAGGGTTTCGGCCCGAAACGTTACCCATTTCCTTCGCTCCATAGATGCTGCCGCACCCGCTGAGTTTCTCCAGCACTTTTGTCTACCTACGATAGTTTAAACACAGACATCCCCACACAGCGGGATCAAAGTTTCCCACTGTGAGGGAAGGCTCCAAAATTCAGTCATCCTCCTCTGTTGTCCTCCCGTGGTCGGGGGACTACCGAACCCCCACTGTTCGACGCTACGGGCGGCCCGATGTTCAGGCCCGCTCGCCGTGGTGATGGAAGTCCGACGTTGGGACTGGAGGACATCCTCAGCGGCTTGGATATCCGAATCGGCCACCTCCTACTGGAGTCCGCGGCTCCCGAAGTCCCCAGGCCGCGCTGGGTGGAGATTCAATGCTGGCGGCACTCGGCAAAGGGCCCCAGGACTCCGCGATGTTGAAGTCAGTGCCAGCCATGCTGGGAGCTCTCCAGACCCCAGCTCCGATGTTGAAGCAGCAGGCCCAGCATTCCGGAGCTCAAACGGCGATCCCAGATAAGGCATCGCCCACTCCGTGGTGAATCCAGCGCTGCGCCGCCGTTGCTGGAGCTCTGGTTCGGTCCCCAGCAGGAAAGGCCGCTCCAATCCAGTTGGTAGGCCGCGAGGAGGGGGGTGAGGACGCGACTCGGATAATAGTCGCATCCTCGCCAGGAAGTGACTGGGAAACAGTTTCCCCCTTACCCTACCCCCCTCCCCCACATAGAAAAGCTAAAGAAACTAGAGAAACATACTTTTAAAACTAACTAAAAATAAAAAAAGATAGAAAAACAAACTAACTGTAAGCAGAGGCTGCCTTCAATGTGGCGCCCCTAGTGGCTGTCCTCAACAGGATGAAAGGCCTTCCTTTCACTCAACCAATCACGAGGATGTAATAATCACCAAGATTAACTGTGAGAATGACGTGGATTTAGAATTAAACAAAAAGGAAGGTGTACTCCTTTATCCTTTCCTCAGTTCAATAATTATTTTTAAGTGTACAGTACACAAGACATAATGACATGTTGACGTGGATGTGCACAGTCCCATCACATTGTGTTCTCTTCCCCCACCTTCTCTCTGTGAGAAATGAACAATCTGTAAATATGACTCCGTGGAAGGTTTTGCCTGTTGCCCTCTTGTTTCTCGAAATTGAATGGTTCAGTCAATAGTTTAATGGCACACATGTACCTGGATGCATTGATTTTTTTGTTTCACATATAATTCAGTAAAATCCTACTGCACTGAAGCACAATCATACACAAGTACAAAAGTGCAAGGATTGCAGCGTAAGAATATTAGACTTCACTGAGGCAATACACAGCTTTGCCTCATTTCTGGTGCTTGTGGTCTTTCAAATTCTTAAAAGCATGGTCTTTCCTTGGCCTTAATGGTCCGCTGCCCGGGTTTAGCACCGGGCCTGTGCTGCAGGGTTTGGCCTGGCCAGACAATGCTGTTGATGTCCTTCACTGCTGCTCAGTGCCACTGCAGGCCGCGTTCAATCTGCAAGCTTGATCTCTGTGTGGTCTCCTGCGGCCCACTCTGCCAACAACTCTACATGCACTCTGTCCCCCTGCCTCAATGTAGCTACCTCTCAGCCTCCGTGCACCTCCTACAACTGACTTTGAAACACTCAGAGTGCCTCTGAGCCTACAGCTCATTCACCTTATCCATTCCTCTCCACCATCCACCACTGCCAACTTGATACTGATGCATCTTGGATAAATAACTTGGGCAGCACAGCGATGCAGCTGGTCGAGCTGCTGCCTCACTGCGCCAGTCCAATTCTAACCTTGGATGCTGCATGTGTGGAGTTTGCACGTTCTCTCTGTGATTGTGTTGGTTTCCTCCAGTTGCTCTGGTTTCCTCCCACATCCCAAAGATGTGCATGTGTGCTGCTTAATTAGCCTCTATAAATTGCCCAGTAGTATTTTGGGAATGAATGAGAAAGAGGAATAACATGAAACTAGTATGATCAGATGATCGATAATCGGCATGGACTTGGTGGGCCAAAGGGCCTGTTGTCCTTTTGTGTCTCAGTACTGAACTAAATCTTGAAATTAAAGATAGACACTGACAGAATGAACACACACGGAACTGCAGAATGATACTGATACACCTTGGGAAAATAACTGGTCTACAACCACCTCACTGGCACAGCTCAAACACGCTGCCTCGACAATATTGGCGCTTTGAAGTCCATGTGAGTTGGGAGAAGGCTGAAACCTTCAAGGCAAATAAAACCAATTAAAAACATCAAAAGACCATTATTTGCAAATGTAACCGTGAAAAAATACAGTGACAAGTTTTTCTTTTTTTACTTTGTTTAAACCATCTGCTTGTGAGAAATTTCAGTGATTGGGGAACATTGTGGTTGAGCGGAAATTTATGAAGCACTGTAAAGATTAATGTCAGCACAATAGCAAAGCAATCTCACAGTAAAATGCTCGGCAATAAATGCAGCTCATATTTGTGGTATGTTTTGACACATCCAACACTGAAAATAGCTATCAGGATGCTCATACAGGAATAACCAATACAGAAGATACTTAAAGATTTTCAATGAAATTCATGCCCTTTAAATTTAATATCTAATAAATAGAATATAATAAAATGCCTGGTAAATCATATTTAGCAATGACAGAATTATAACTGTATTGCAAATACCAAGACTCAAGTGAGGCAGTGGATTAGTGTTATGTCGTACAGTAGTAAAGCTACCGGTAATTTTAGTCAGGCCTCCAGAGTCTGTCGCTGTATAATGTTTTTGTATAGCTTCTATACGATGTTTTCTACTGACTTATAGTACCTGCATATTTGTCAATTGATTGAATACAGCTCTTCTAGTGCACTGGGCATAAAATTCAATGCCTGTCAAGGCAGTCCAAGCAGAAGATTTCACAGAATCAATTGCCAATCATATTTGCCTCCTGCAAGTGTTTGCCTCAGGAGTGAACTGTAAAATAGTAATGACACTCACATCCTGGTACAGGTGTTGCATTAGTGAAGGGGGAATAAAAATAACCTCAAATGAAGTAAATTGATTTGCTGCCAAGTCACAATTAAATCAACATGATTGCTTCTCTAGATTATGTTTTGAACGAGCTGCAGTTCTGTGCTAAATTACTTCAGAGTAAACTCGGGCTCTTTACAATGCCTTTAGAAGTACATCATATTGGCCAAAGTCTCATGAATCTCAACCTGTAGCAGAAACACTGTGTTGTTATCGTTAAAACCATTCAATTTTATTGGGGTTCATTTTATTAGTCCCCGCTGAGAGAAGGCAGTGAGATTGCTGCAAATCCTGACCATACGACCACCCACGGAAGGCTGTGGAGGCCAAGTCAATGGATATTTTTAAGGCAGAGATTGATAGATTCTTGATTAGTACGGGTGTCAGGGATTATGGGGAGAAGGCAGGAGAATGCGGTTAGGAGGGAGAGATAGATCAGCCATGATTGAATGGCGGAGTAGACTTGATGGGCCGAATGGCCTAATTCTGCTCCTATCACTCTTGAACGTGAATCCTCCTCACGTCATCCACATCTATGAGTAAACAGATTAGTGGACCATTAATCTTTTTGTTTTCCTTTTGAAATCTTGCCATCTGTCAAATATTTGCTGTGTTTGGTACATTATGGTGCAATTCAAAAATAAATATTTGAAAGCCTAACAGGAAGATTTGAAGATATAGAATAGCACGCTTTATATATCCAAATATTTATTTTGTTTTCACATTAAGACTTAAGAGTGAAGTCTTCAACTTAAGACTTCAAGTCGGTGACAGATTTCACCAACTTAAACTTAAAAGTATTTCCTTTCGCCTCAAGATTAGAGACTCCATTATTTTATTTTGTAACAACTCCATGCATAGATTGGGGCAATATTCCCTGTGTTTGGCTTCATCGTATTACAGACGGAGTGAGATTATAAATTAGGTAGTTAATGTATTTGTGTTTTTGGTACATTTCTTCATTATAACAGTAAGCACAATAATGGATGGAAATAACAAAAAACAGTTCTGCAGTTTTCAGTCGCATTATCGAATTTCACAGTAAATGTGTTTGTTACAGGAATAGGATTGATGCTTGTGATTTATTCTCAAAGACTAACTGCACCTAAGCTGAGAATTTCTGGCAATTTCAACTGTCAGCAAAACTCCAACAAAATTAAAAAAAACTGCAGATGCTGGAAATCTGAAATAAAAAGAGAAAAAGCAAGAAACTATCAGCAAAACAGCAGCATCTGTGGAAAGAGAAACTGTCCAAGAGACAAGATATAACCACAGATCATTTATAATAATCAACACAAATATCAATAAATTAATAACTCCAATACTAGTGCAGAACCAAATCTCATAGCCAGTGCAACCAAAGACTGTCTATAGAAGATCATAGTTGAGGTGTGAGTTGTGTAGTGTTCAAAGGCGAGATAGATGGACTTGGGAAGAGTCTATTCATGCACTGGGTGGTCACTGTTATCAGGCTCATATTTCCTTCCCGATGGTAGGAGTGTTGCCATGTTAGCGTGGGTCTTTGATGATGCTGGCTGCCTTTTAGAAGCAGTGCCTCCTATACATTGCCTTCAATGGTGTTAACATTTCAGATCTCTGACCCTTCACCAGATGACGTGAAAAATCAATTGTTTCCTATTCCACAAACAGTGTTTCCAGATATCTCTGTTTCTATTTCAAATTGCCTTGTGATTGCTGTGGTTACCATTGCTGGACCACACTGAATGAGAGCGAAAATAGGCTGTGGTGACTATCATTAATTAGTAAGATCATAAGCCCCTGTGGAATTTGGAATCATTTAGATTGCCTTAAATTATACTTACTTTTCTGTTTAGCCGGTGGTTCTTTCTGCTGAGGATATTGCGGCAAATTAAAATCACAATTTTTTTCAGCTAGTATCAATTAGCAATGTTTTAAAGCTCAGGAGAATATGCTAAAGTAATAACATTGTGGTTCAGAAAGCATTCCTCATTTTTTATGTGCTCAATGAATATACTTGTTTCCATCAATGATGAGAAAATGATAGGAATGTATAATCACTGCTAATTAGATGAGAAAATGGCTGCAATAGATTACTTCTGGGGACGTCAGTACAGAGTGAATGGTAAAAAGATGTATTTGAATTACTATTTCAAGAAATTATTTTTTTCCATATCCTGGTGGCGCAACGGTAGACTTGCTGCCTTACAGCATCAGAGACCCGTGTTCGATCCTGACCGGGGTGATTGTCTGTACAGTATTTGTATGTTCTCCCCGTGACCTGCGTGGGTTTTCTCCGAGATCTTTGGTTTCCTTCCACACTCCAAAGACGCACAGGTTTGAAGGTTAATTGGCTTGGTATAAAATGTAAAATGATCGCTAGTCTGTGTAGGATAGCGTTTGTGTGCAGGGATCGCTGGTCGGTGCAGACTCGGTGGGCCGAAGGGCCTGGCTCCGTGCTGTATCTCTAAACGAAACTAAACTAAATAGTGTGATTGTTTGACTGAAATGTGTAAACAAGTAGCTGACACTCCAAGAGGATTGCTGCCTGATGCCTTTATCCTCTGACTCAGCCTCTGCATCTGGACTAGCTGCAAGTCCTCTAGTGTATCACTGGTTACCAAAGGGAAGGGGCAGCTGCATTTGACACCAGGGATGGCTGGCAAAGAGCAAACCTGAGGGAAACGTCAGGTGAAGGGTCAGTTTGTTTTACTTACTTCATTTATACTAGTTTAAAAATCAAGATTAAAAAATAAAAATTAAGACGATTTAAAGTTTAGTATTTTACCATCTTTTTAACTTATTGCTTATTTATTTGAATAATTTCAAATATTTCGGTATCAGAAACAATTAAAAATCGTGCAGACTTTTGACAGGACTTTTCTCTGACTTTTTTATGGAAGCGTTAAGGGAAGCTGAGATATTAGGTATAAGATGCATTGTGTTGATGAAGCTGGTTATTCATTCCATGCTGGGACAGTCCATGCTGAAATGTACACTGGGTCAAATTGTCTTCTCTGCACTCCGTAAAATTGGTGGCAGGTTCATTAAGTGATTGGTTTCTCAGTGCGTAATTCAGCTTCTGCTCATTCCTCCTTCAAAGTCCTCACCTTATTTCTTTGTAGTAGGATTTGTGTTTGACCTCGACTTCTAGTGGTGGCACATCTGTTGCCCTGGCTGCACTGTGTTCAAGTTTGATGTCATAGTCCACAGAGTTCCAACCTTTAATGCATTTCCTATTTTTTTGGCAGTGTAGGTATCTGAACTGGTGGCTTCAGAGATGATATGTCTTTACCATCTCAATTTTCCACAATTTCCTGGCCATCTCGAGTATTTTATTTCCACTATGAATAAATGAATGAATACTTTATTATCACATGTGACACGTTGCAGTGAAATTCTTGTTTTGCATACCATACACAAAGTATGCAAAACGTCACCACGTATATGATGCCTACAAATGTAATCCCAATAGTCCCTTTTCCTTGTTGGCGGTCCCTCTACACTAGGTCCCTCTGGAGTGATGTTGTAGTGAGGGGTGAGGTAATGAGGGTATTTAAGGCGTGCACTTTGGTCTATCTGCAGCTTTTAAATCAGAAATATTTCTGGGACCAGTCATTTGAACATCACCACTGCACACATTTAAATCAACCTGGAACCTGGACCTGGAATTCCAGAATCACATGGAATATAGTGTAGCAAAATGTGGAGTCATGCATTTTGGTAGTAGGAATAAAGGCATAGACTATTTTCTGAATGGGACGACAAGAGAATTCAGAAATCAGAAATCGGAGGTGCAAAGAGATTTTGGAGTGCTGGTGCAGGATTCCCAAAAAGTTAATCTGCAAGTTGAATCGATAGTGAAAACATTTATTTGAAGAGGGTTAGAATACGAAAACAGGGATGTAATGCTGACGCTCTATAAGGCGCTGGTCAGATCGCATTTTGAGTATTGTGATCAATTTTGGGCACCATATCTGAGGAAGAATGCACTGGCCCTGGAGAGGGTCCAGAATAGGTGTGCAAGAATGATCCCAGGAATGAGTGGGTTAACATATGATGAGCATTTGACAGCACTGGGCCTGTACTCACTGGAGTTTAGAAGAATGAGGAGGGACCTCATTGAAACGTACCGAATAGTGAATGGCTTTGATAGAGTGGATGTGAGAGGATGTTTCCACTCATGGGAGAGTCTAGGATTAGAGATCATAGCCTCAGAATTAAAGGATGTTCCTTTGGGAAGGAGATGAGGAGGAATTTCTTTCGGGTGGTCAGAGGGTGGTGAATCTGTGAAACTCTTTGCTACAGTAGGCTGTGGAGGCCGTCAATGGAAAGTTTTAAAGCAGATATAGAAAAATTGAATAAAAATAGTTTAGGTCAATGTGGGATTAGTGTGTGATGGTCAGCGTGGCCCAAAGGACCAGTTTCCCTGCTCTTTATCTCTATCTCTGACATGTCATAATTGTCACCTCCTACCAACAGGACCTGAGTGTGAACAGAATCCTTAACAATCAGGCAACCTAAAGATTGTCAGTCTGTGTTGTACAATTGCTGACTCATTATATTATGGTAATCCCTGTGCCTACTTTCAGTCAATGTGTAATTTAGCTCTCAATGCCCACTTTGATTAAAACACCATGGGCAATGTTGACAAATTGGAAGGTTGGTTGTCCAAGTGAATTAGATATCAACCAACTCCCGTAGAATCTTGCCTTAAACCGGATGATTTGATGGCAATATGTTGTATGACCGAGCCTTGCTCCTAAGTTTTTTTATGTACAAGTGTTCTAAAGTTATCCTTTGTGGCTCAAATCTACTATGATCTCCTTTCTACTCAGATGCATGTTCACTGAAAGTGCCCCTTGGGTTTAACTATCTAGATATCAATAGTATTCAGTCCTACATCATACCCCTCCACAGGAGGCAGGTGGCTGCATTGTATTGTGCCCATGGTGCTGCCTCTTCAATCTATTGACAATTATCAATAAGGTCAGCACTTTTGTTGGCTCTGCTTCACTTTAACAGTGTAGCTTTGATTCACAAGTTTGCCTACACATGACCTTCGGAGGCCTTGATATACTAAATCAATCATTCCTCTGCTCGTGTGTAGGAAAGAACTGCAGATTACTGGTTCAAACTGAGCATAGACACAAAAAGCTGGAGTAACTCAGTGGGACAGGCAGCATCTCTGGAGAGAAGTATCGGGTGACGTTTCAGGTTGAGACCCTTCTTCAGACTGAGTTGAGTCCCGATGAGTTACTCCAGCATTTTGTGTCTCTCATTCCTCTGCTCGTTATGTTGACCTATAGGCAGACTTGCTTGGAGTGGACCTCACAGCTTGTCACAGCTGTCAGCGTTGAGTTGGTCTTTAGTAAATTCTTACAAGTACTTTGACCAAGTTTAAATACAATTATTATTTTTTTAAATGGCAGTATCTTTATGTTGTTTAATGAGATGTCATAATGAAAATAGTTTTTACTGCTATTCATTTATTCTGAATAGAAGTTATTGGAGTGTTAAATGATTGGAAAAGCATCTGGAAGCACAAATTAAAACCAGTGAACATTGGTTTCTAGTGGCCTCAGAATGTATGTATTAAGAGTACAGAAACTCAGGTTAACAGTACTAATTACTTTAGGCTTAAGGTTGCATCCATCTTTGAGAAAAATAATCAGTGGCAATTTTTTGGGGCTTTTAGTTTGGCACATTCTCCAGAAACATTTTCAGCTTTGCAAAGAAATTTACATTCCCTGTACTTTCGTAGTCAATCAATTTTATTCAGGGATCTGTTCTCAACACTATTGAATAAGACTTTAAGTGTAATTGCATTTCTGGCTTTTTAATTATTTCCATTAATTGCTTGTATTTTTTTTAAAGGAGCAACCCCTAATAAACCCATTAATGGCAAAATCGAGCTTGCCCAAATTTCATAAGACAAAATAAATCTGCGTTCCTAATGTTCTTTTAATGCAGTCAAGCCATTTCTGTAATAAATGACTTATGTTGGTAAAGCAGCATTCTGTGCAATAGCCATGAAAATACAGAAGCTTCATAAATAAAAGTTGACAGCTCTGGTTGATGAGCATACTTTCAGCAATTGTCAAAATAAATTATAAAGATTAGAATGAGTGACCGGGCTAGATGTGCTTCCTTGGCCATGGTCTACTTGGATTGACAGTTTTGTTCCAGAGGGCTGATTTGCCATCCTTCATTAGTGAGTAGAATGGCTTCAGAACCACTTTCAATTTATCATGACTTCGCAGACATGGCTCAAACATTGTGTTTGCATTCGATGAGTATTTCTAGAAATTGATTCCAGGTACAATAACAGCATTCAAAAGACACTTCGACAGGTAGATGGAGAAAAAAGGTTTAGAGGGATATGGGCCAAACATGGGCAACTGGGACGAGCTTAGATGGGGCATCTCTGTCGGCATGAACGAGTTGGGCTGAAGGGCCTGTTTCCGTGCTGTGTGACACTACAACAACAGGTGCTGGAAACTTGAGCAAAACGTGAAATGGTGAAGGAATCAAAGTGGGTCAGCACTGTTGTGGGATATGATTGCCAGGTGGGCCGAGGGAAAAAAAGTCAAAGGAAGCTCTCAGAAATTCCTTGAGGAAATGAAATGGCTCCGCTGACTCCTGGGAATCTTTGGCCCATCATGGCGGGTAGAAGTGACAAAGGATGATGGTGGGAGTGACAAATGAATGCCTTGAGAGCATAGGGAAGCCCTGTGCTGGCAACAGAAGCACAGCACCTTTCCAGCTGCCAACTTCGCTGCTAGTCACCTCCTGCCCCATTTGGAGAAGAGTCTGCAGTTCCCACAGTGACTACACAACCCCTTGAACCAGAGTGGAAACATGTCATCTTCAATGTCCACTTCGGATCTTTAATCCGAGGAACTGCCTGAGAAGGAGAATAAGGTCACCTCACATCACTGGATAGATAACAAATTTCTGATAGTATGTCCGAGTCCTATTCCTTCCTTTGATGTATTGGTGTGCAACTCTAACCACAGGGCACTGATATGGCAAGGCTCATTTACAGCAGTGTGATTAATAATTCCTATTTTAGGCTGCTAATGATCTTCCTAATTTATTGTAAATTTACCATGTTCAGTATTATCTTTCCAGCTAGATAGCATGGAGTGAGTATAATGATCAGAATGATTCTTTAAGAGCTAAATTTAGTAGACCCTGCAAACTTATGGGGAGCAGTTGAAACATTTGATGCAGATACCACGCCACCTTTGCAGTGCCTGTAAATCTGCAAGATTGTAGTATGAAACCTGCACTTATTGCAATGCTGGGGTTTGCACTTCCCAGCAGGGTGCCCAGTAATAAGTGGCTGACGTAGATGAGAGCGCACTTTCAAACTATGCTGGCCGGTGGTGTGGAGGCATGACAGAGATGGTGGTTGCTAGTTAATTTAGAAGTGAGAGTTTAAATGTGATCATTGTACTTGCCTCAACTACTTCCTCTGGCAGCTCATTCCCCCATACCCTGCAGCCTTCATGTGAAAAATCTGCCCTTCAGGTCCCTTTTGCATCTTTCCCCTGGATTTGGCCATCTGTCTCTGCCTGATCATCAATCCCCCGACAACCCCTGTCTTCTCCATTTGAGCAACATTTGAAGCGAACTTTATAGTTCTGATGCAAGGTCAATGATTATATCTCACCAGGTGCTGCCTGACATGAGTAGCGCCAGCATTTTCTGTTTCCATTACAAAGAGTAGTATGTCTCATTGGGGAAATAATTCAACCTGATCCAATAGTTCTAATTTTTTGAAGAAGGGTCTCAACCCGAAACGTCGTCCATTCCTTCTCTCCAGAGATGCTGCCTGTCCCTGCAGAGTTACTCCAGCTTTTTGTGTCTGTCTTCAATTGTTCCAACAGACCTACCAACCATAGGAATGCTGACTTGTTGAATGATGCCTACATTTAATACAAAGCATTTCAAGTCATTGCAGTTGCAAAGTGAGAGCTCAAGCAGCTTATTGACAGGACAAGTGGTAGAGCATCATATCAACACTGTTTTCCCAAAGGCCGTTTACAGGAGCATTTGAACATAATAGTGATATTATTGCGATCAAAGCGAGCGATGAGATCCAGTCTGCGCATAGTTTCTCTGCACTTGAGTCGTTCATCTTTCACAAGGAAAAACATTTTTTGCCCCAGCCATTGACAGATGCTCAGAGTCTGACAGCAGATAATGATGAGGAATGGCAATGACCTAAAAAGTGAGATTGATGTTTTGTTGGGGTGTGGAGCCCTTTTTGTGCCCCCCCCCCCCCCCCCCCAAAAAAAAAATGACAGATGACTTACACAAGCCCAAGGAAAACATTGAAGAATGGTCTTTTGTCTGGCTGGTCCCAGTGGAGAATGCAACTATCCACTAAAAGCCCCCAAAGAATTCTGACAGTGCTGCCTAATCTAGTGTTGTCCAGACATTGGCAGGTGTCACCCAGTTCTTAAAATAAACGAGTTACAGTGAAGCAAAAACAGTCAGTCTCTACTTGGAAGATAACTTCGAATCTGTGTATTTAGTATCTGGTTGATGGGAAAACAGGTAAAAGTGATGGAGAGGAATAAACTATTATTAACAATAAATTATAAATGTATGATTATAAATTATTAATATACATAATTAAATCTCTGGTTCCAAAGTTAGAAAATCAAACCAGGTTTAGAATAAACACAGAAGAAAGTCAACTATTACTATTTTTCTGTCATCATATTCATATTGTCATTGCTACATTTTCACTTGGGGCTAAAAGTCAGTGTGAATGGTGCTACATATGTTACCATTATCAAGTTTTCATGTAATTAGTAATCAATTTGGTTGGAATAGCAGCATCAGAGAAAAAAACACACACTCGCCAATAGGGCACTGATGAACTGTCTCCCTATTCAAATACATTCTAGCTCTGAGCAGTCAGCTAGTCAATATTTTTCCAATCAGTGTTTAAAAAAAACCATGTTCATATTTAACTTATTTTTCCACAAGAATCAGTACTGTTCTCATCCATCAATTTCCGCTCCTCATCGCAGGAAGGCAACTGCTGCCCTAACGAAATGGAAATATAGATCGTAAAGGAGCCCTTTAGGATTTGTTTTGATTTGCCCTTTCGGTGACAGTTGTTCCATGGTCCATTAATAGTTACCATGTAATGCCTATTTGTTGATGGGAAACATGAACCAGATCCACCAAGCTCCATCAGTGAATGGCCAACCAGCTCATGCCAGATATACTGTACATATCAGAGTGTAACTGATATTGCACTCAGTTATACTCTAGAAGAGAAATTTCTTATTTAGGGCACCCCACTTAGCTCCAAGCACACCGCCAATTAAAGCCACCCCTGTCCGATCCAGGCAATCGACAAGCTATTTACCTGTGCATTGGTAAGCAGTTCATGTTCCATTTGTACCACTGTAACCAACTTGGGGTTACAAAACCATAAATGCATAAACTAGTGACTGAGCACACAATTTACAATGTGTTTTTTTCCAATCAGCAGAAAGCATACACTTGATGTGAAATGGACTGATGATTCTACATGTGTACATATTTATTAGTACTTTAGCTGTAAGAAAAATAAAGTTGCCTCATTTTTGATTTAGTGGTTGTGTCCGAGGGTGCATAAATAGTTTTTAGCAAATGTCTGTAGCTCAGAACCATGCATCAAGCTCATTCCAATGCAGTGTTCCAGATGTTGTTAGTTATCTGCTTGAAAGACAAATCTTGCAGACTTATGATGCACAGTGATTCTGTTGAAGCTGATGAATTTTCTCTTTGAAAATTTGAGCAGACCAATCACTTCAAAATAACAAAAAAGGAAATTAGTTTTAATTTCCAAGTAACAAAATGAATGAGCAGAGCACCAATGCAGATGTAATTTAAGATCCATGGCGCAGTCAGTCTAGTCTCTCCTGTTCAATCTTGTTAGCTTTGCATTAATGTTGCAGTTTGTTTGGAAATAACTTTGCGGCGGCACATTCTTTAATCTACAGCACCAGAGACCCAGGTTCGATCCTGACCAGGGGGGCTGTCTGCACAGAGTTTGCATGTTCTCCCAGTGACCATGTGGGTTTTCTCCCAGTGCTCTGGTTTCCTCTCACACTCCAAAGATGTTCATGTGTGTAGGTTAATTGGTAAAACGGTAAATTGTCCCCAGTGTGTGGGATAGTGCTATTTGTACCAAGATCGCTGGTCGGCACAGACTTGGTGGGCAGAAGGGCCTGTTCCCTCACTGTATCTTTAAATTAAACTAAGTGGGGTGTATCTCAGCCCAAATAAGTCTGTTGTAACCCGGTGTTGCAGTCCACTTCTGATGAGTCTCCATTGACACTGGAACCAAATGTTATAAGCCCAGAGTCAAACCTTTAATTTCGTTTAAACGTACAGCATGGAAACAGGCCCTTTGGCCCAACGAGTCCACATCGGCCAGTGATCAGCCATACACTAATCTGTCCAACACACAGGGCCAAATTTACAGAAGCCAATTTGGAATTTGCCGTCTTTGGAATGTGGGAGGAATCTGGTGCACCCGGAGGAAGCCCACGCAGCCATGTACATACAGTCGGGATCGAACCCGGGTCTCTAGCCCTATCAGGCAGCAACTCTACCACTATAATGTAATACCTGTATAATGCATTCCAGACAAGCAACTAAAGCAAATTTCTAACCGTATTTGTTATTTTCTTGAGACACTAATTGTTAATTTCAGTCTTGAAACTCCATCGATTTTACTTGTTGACTGCACTAATTTAGATGTTCAGCCAGTAAGAGCTCCTGTGCATCCCACCATGTGGGCGAGTAGTTGAATCACTGCAATTACCTAAATAAAATAAATTAAACTCAAAATTAACTGAAGGTGGATGGTGCCCTTAAAAAGCAATGACTGAATTAGTTCTACTTATATTGTGCTGAGATCAGTTTAAATAAGCCTGTTGTCCAGCACATCCAAAATAAGGCATGAAGAGAAAAATGCATTCAAAATAGATTTTCAGGAGTAAAATTCTGCATTATTTATTCTTAACCATAAACCTCAGAGAATGCAGATTATTCCCCTTTAAACTTCCTTGTCTTTGTGAGACCTGGTAGGTGTTGGAATAACTACTGATGAACTCCTGCAAATAGACTTCAGATCAAAAGTTTGGACAATGGTTGTGGTGCTACTGTTATTCAGTTACAGCATTCATCTTAAACATGCAGTGGACGTATTGCGAATAGCTTGGAGCATGGATAGTAGATTGCTTGGTAATAAGCAAGTATCACAGTGGTCTGTTTGTGGAGCAGCCGTGCATGAACATAGTAACTAAATGGAAGGTTAAGCTGTTGGAACTTTCTGTGTTGTTCCCTGAAAGCAAAATTCATTTCAAGTCAAGCTTACAGTTCACATGGGTAAGAAAGAACTGCAGATGCTGGTTTAAACCGAAGATAGACACAAAAAGCTGTAGTAACTCAGCGAGTCAGGCAGCATCTCTGGAGAAAAGGAATAGGTGACGTTTCCGCTCGAGACCTTTCTTTGGACTGAGAGTCAGGAGAAAGGGGAATGAGAGATATAGAAGGTGATGTTCAGGCAAATAGAATTCTTGGGGAATGGAGGGGAGAATAACTGCATCTGATCAGCAACCAGGAACAAACCAAATAGTTTGGATGAGACCTTTAATATCGGTAGGTTGAATTGAATCGAATACTTTATTGTCACATGTGACAAGTCACAATTAATTTTTTTGCGTGCATACCTAAGGTATGTAAATACTGTAGTCGCCCATAAAGAGCGCTTACAAAGTTACAAAGTACACCCGTGCCAGGTCCCCCTTTGTTCTCCCCCTGCCCCTCCTCACGGCTGTCCCCCCCATGCCGGGGCCCCATTGTTCTTCCCCCTCCCTCAGCAGAAACCATTGCATTTGCTCTGGGTCAGATAAAATTGAATTCTGATAAATAAAAAAATGTACTGCTCAAAGAAGCAAAGTATTTTCCCTGATATTTTATTATGTGTAATGTGGTTTAATATTGATAGCAACAGTTGTAGATGCATCCTCAAGTTCTCAGTGTTGAAAAATTAAACTGGCATTCAGTCTGCAACTGTCCTGATGCAGGGTTTTGACCTGAAACACCGATTATTCCTTCCCATTTACGGATGCTGCTTCACCCAAAGTTCCTCCAGCAGATTTTGTTGCTTCAATCTGCAACTGTTTGTTACAAAGTCAGCTGTTTATTTTACTTAAGTTTAACAGTAGTTGGTAATTTGTTTCAGGCGTTCAAATGTTTTAGATCATCAATTCTATTTCCACTTTGCTTTGATTTTACACTTGCAAAGTAGCAATCAACAAAGCACACGTATTGTCAAGTTTTTAATCAAATAGGTCTTTATTCTTCATTTATAACATTCCTTTGAACAGTGATTTATATTTGATTCACGCCGTCCAGAATCAGCTATCTTATTTCTCCCACTCGATAATAACAGAATAAAATTGCCTTGTAGCGCAATTGTCTATCAGCAGAAACCATTGCATTTGCTCTGGGTTAAACGTTGACTTGATTTTAAATTTTAAACTCACCATAACAGTTTTATTAAGCTCAAGTGTGCCTAATTTTACATATGAAAAGCTCAGTGATTGAATCATGTCCTATTTATAACCTGACTCAAAAATAAAAATGTAGGGCTGGCGGCCACAAATCTCTTTGTTGTATCTTTACATTTGCTTTGTGCAGGCTGCTAAAGTATATCACGTTTTCTGGTAAGGATTTTTTTCTATTTTTTTTTGATTTTTGATTTTTGAGCAAGACTTTCAAGGCTGGTTTATTGCTCATCCTTAATCGCCCTTAAGAAGGGGATGGTGATCTCTTTATTGATTTATCATTGCTGTTCTTCTGCTGAAGGTTCTCCTGCAATAATGTTGGGAAAATAATTTGACCCAACAATGATCGGAGAACAGTTCCATTTTCACAAAATGGTATGTTGAGTAAGGTGGCGGGGAAACCACTTAAACTCTGTAAACTCATCATCCATGAAATCTACATTATTCCCACAGACTGGACATCCATCCTTCCGCCACCTCACCCACACATCTTCTCTTCCAGCTGATGCTACCTGACCTGCTGAATATTTTCAGCTTTTGCAGTGAGTTGTGTCTATGGAATTCTCTGCCTCGGAGGGCGGTAGAGGCCGGTTCTTTGGATGCTTTCAAGAGAGAGCTAGATGGGGCTCTTAAAGATAGCGGAATCAGGGGATTTGGGGAGAAGGCAGGAACGGGTACTGATTATGGATGATCAGCCATGATCAGATTGAATGGCGGTGCTGGCTCGAAGGGCTGAATGGCCTACTCCTGCACCTATTGTCTATTGTCATAATTTGGATTTCCTGCTCTGTTCTGCATCTCATAGACTTTTTTTGCCCTCTCTGCTGTTCTCGCCGTAGGGAAGACACCATGGCTCCAGAACTGGAGGAGCTGCTGCCTCATAGTGCCAGCGTCCCGTCCTGAATTTGGGTGCTGTCTGTGTGGAGTTTTCACGTTCTTTCTGTGACTATGTGGGTTTCCTCCAGGTGCTCCAGTGGCCTCCCACATCCCACAGATGTGCGGGTGTGTAGGTTAATTGGCCTCTGTAAATTTCCCCTGGCGTTTCGGGAAATTATGCAAAAATGGGATAACATAGAACTTGTGTGAATGGGCAACCAATGGTCGTGGACTCAGTGGGTCGAATGGCCTGTTTCTATGCTGTATCTCTCAACTTAACTAAACATTATATTCTGTTTACATCTCCTCCACACAGATTGTCTGTAATTAAACAACCTCACCACCTTCTCTCAGCTGGTGTCAACATCTGCTCTGTTGTTCCATTTCTCTTCATGTCTAACCCCAGACATTATTCCCTTGCTCGCTCCACCCTTCTCCCTTCAATGCAACTTAAAACATGCACATTCTGTTGAAAGGGCTTAGACCTGAAATATTGACTTGATTTCTCGCTCCATTTGACCTGCATGATGATATGGTGACTCCAATATTTTCTATTTCTCCTCCACACCCACCCCGCTCTGTGACTACTCGGCAGGCTGAGATTGTAAAATAATCATTTTACCCAGTCACTGCACCCTTTGTATTAATATCACCACAGCAGTCCTAAAAGCCCATGCTCAACAACATGCTAAAAGGGTGGTGGTGGTACAGCGGTAGAGTTGCTTCCTTACAGCACTTGCAACGCCAGAGTCGGGTTTGATCCCGACTACGAGCTTGTACGTTCTCCCCGTGACCACATGGGTTTTCTACGAGATCTTCGGTTTCCTCCTACATGCCAAAGATGTGCAGGTTTGAAGGCAAATTGGCTTGGTATAATTGTAAATTGTCTCCAGTGTGTTGTGTGCGGGGATCGCAGGTTGGTGCGTACTTGGTGGGCTGAAAGGCCTGTTTCTTCGCTGTATCTCTAAATTAAATTCAACTCAACATGTAATGATCCTTGGAGCTGTCTCTTACTTCTTAAGCCCTACAGGGAGCATAGACCATTGACAACTGTCCTCCACCTCACTCGGTTGTTGGCAGTTCTTTCGAGATCTCCACAGTTGAGCCCACTCAACTCGTCTCCAGCTGTTCCTGGGGCAACCTCTTTTCCATTTTCTTTGGGGGTTCCATTTCAGGGCTTGCTGGGTGAAATTTGTGGCAGGTTTCCTGAGGGTGTGTCCAATCCAACTCCATTTTCTCCTTCAAATTTGTAAGTCAATGGGCTCCTGGCTTCTTCTTTTCCACAGGTCCACATTGCTTACTTTGTCATTCCCTCCTCTTCCTGTCCGGAGTAGATAATGGACTGCCTGCTGACCAATTTGATCTCCCCTGACTGTGTCCATCTTGTTTCAGCCAAGCCCAGGACTAAGAGATTGTAGCGCACCATTTGTTGACAATTGTGGCATCCTTGCCAGCCTGGAACATGGTTCGGAAGTTCCATGTTCCCACAAGGATGGATTTCTTTGGCGTCAGTAGGCGTGTCAGCTTCCCAGCGCCCTTGTTGGTTTGGCTGGGAAGCATCTTGTTTCCCATCGCTGGGGCACCTTCTTCAACCAAGTGTGTCATTTGGTTTTCATTCGTCAAAGTTTCTGTAACTCACAGTTTTTTCCAGGGTGGGGTAGTTAACCCCATGCCCAAACCCCAACCTGGAGGACCAGGGACTGCTTCATCTGCCTCCTCACCCGAGACCTGTCCGGTTTGGTTGAAACTGCCAGGGATATGAAACCCCATCTGGCATAGCTCTCAGGTTCACTGGAGTACACAAGCCTCCACGTCAAGGTTGCAGTCCAGGAGAGGGCTTGGAGCTATGTTAGAGCAGAATGTTCAATGACTAGGATGGAGTGTCCTGCAAGAGAGATGAAGATGCCTCAACACAATAACACAGTCTTGCATGGTGCTCTCAAAATGCCTTTTAGTTTAGTTTAGTGATACATATTGGAAACAGGCCCTTCGGCCCACCGAATCTGCACCAACCAGCGATCCCCGTATAAGTCAATGTTCATACTGCTAGGGTGTAAACTACCCAAGCGTTAATGTTCATACTGCTGGGGTGAGTGGTATGAACATTGACTTCTCCAATTTCAGGTAGTCCTTGCTTTCTCCCTCCTTTCCCTCCCCTTCCCAGCTCTCCCACAGCCTACTGTCTCTGCCTCTTCCTTTATACCCCCCCCCGACATCAGTCTGAAGAAGGGTCTCAATGCCTATTCCTTCGCTCCATAGATGCTGCCTCACCTGCTGAGTTTCTCCAGCATTTTTATCTACCTACTATTTTTGTTCAAGTCATCTTCTACTGTTACCTGCCTGCACCTCAGCCTCAGCGATCTCTTTAAATGCTCATGTGCCCCTTTGTTACCTTCACTGTTGTTGCTCTGCTGACCACCCTGGTGCTCTCCAATCCTTTGTTCTTCATCAGATATAGTTTGCCAAATGTCTTCAGTTTAAGTCTTGATCAGTGCCAAACCTCAATCATTTTGCATTATCGCCCTCTCTGGCCTACAATGGCTTCCTGTTGCTCATTGTCGCAACTCCTGAATCCTTGATCTGTAATCATGTTAGGCCTTGTCCTTCCCCTTCCCCTCCCTCCTCCCCTCCAGCCTGGTGTACCTCTTAACTCTGCTGTCTTGCATGGTTCTTCCTTGTCCCACGTTTGCAGGAGATGCATCGTGTCCCTCGTTTCCATCTCTATCTCCTCTGAGTCACACACCTTTTATTTCAGAATTTCCGTCACACCAAGTTTGACCCAACTTTTTACCTTCTTGCTTATCTGCATTTCAGTTGTGTGCGTTCTTGTCACTTTGATCTCTGCCTTGAGATACACGATGCATTACAGCTGGTTTGCCAAAAAGAGAATGATTAACATCTTCCACAAGCTCAGCAGATCTCACAATGCATTAGCTGACTTATTGAAGTGAAGTTACGTTTGGAATATGTGTTTATATGTTTCTTCTCTTTTTGCAATAATTTCTGATTGTAGTTCCAGTAAATGCTGAGTTTTGGTGACCCAATGGGTATTATTTTAATCAGCAAGTCAGCCAAAGGTTTTTATCTGGTTCGTTGAAAATCGCAACTGCCACATTTCTGCCCTTTTAAACTATAACTTTTTATTTTCATTGTTCATCCTCTTCCTAGATAGAAAAATATTATCGCTCTAAAAATTGATTTATGTCTCTGTGTGGTTTAGTAGAATATTTTAATGAATGGCAAAGTTAAGTCATTATTTTCAAGGATTGTACAGTGAGAATTGCAACATCGTTGAAATTTGAAAGCTAATGCAGAAATCTTGGAGTTCTGCTACTAGCTTGTGAATTCAATAGAAGTAGCTTTGGCACCTAAGGACGTTTTAATCAGATCAATGCATTACTTTGTCAATGATTAAAAAGTGCAAATATAGCTCGCGTTAAAAAAAAAGAAGTAATTTATTGGTTTTAGATCCTAATTTTATGTTCCAAAAATGAACGGAAGATAAACATTGACCACTTTCCAGACAAATGTTGCTGTTTATTTGCAAATAGCTTCAATTTCATTGCACTTTGACTCTCAAAGTATTTTTCTGGCGCCTTCTTTATTTGTGCATGATGTTGTGTTGTACTGTTTTTTGATGCGTGTAGGTTTCTTTAACTGCTAATTTTTTTCCAAGTTTAGCATCTCATTTAGCTTTGTATATCCCTTCCACCAGAGTATGGTCAGAATTGCAAATGAAAATCATGAATTTTATGCTACACGGTGAACATGCTTAGATCCAAATATAAATTCAGGTATGATGTTGAGGTGGGATTGCTTCATGCTGCCTTGCTTATGATCCACTATATACCCTTCAAACACAATTCCAGATCTATACTCCTATAGTCAGTTTGCTATATTATCTCTACAGCTACCTTGATATGGACTTGTGGTTTTGTTTTATAATTCAACTATAACTAAATCAATAATCAGTCATTTTAGATGATGGAATGAATCGATTTTGAAGATTTTTTCAACTGTATTGGTTGCATTAGAAAAATGATAAATTACTTCAATGGAGCTTTTCGTGACATGTGCCATAATTTTTAATAAACTGGAAATGAGAGTATCTTGGACAAATTGGTAGAAATCCGTTGAATGTGAAACATGTGTGTTGTCGGTAGTTTTACATTTGAGTGGCAGAATATTACTGTGATGATTATGGAAATTGTGCCTCATAACATTGATAGATGCAGCTTATACATATTCACTAAAGAGAAACTAAAATGCACAAGCAATGAAGTTCTGAGGTTTTAGTTTATCATGGGTGAATCCTCGCAGCCTTTGTGTACCAAATGGACACCTCTGATGTGGACTGGCTCCATTAAATTGCAAAATAAATGGATGCATGCTTGTGGAAAGAACAGATGTCTTATTTCCTGAGATGATGCCTCTGTAAATGCAAAGCAATCTTTAAAGTGCAAATTGAATTATTGAGCTGAAGGACACCAATATGAAAATAAGAGGCCTTCAGCAGGACTTGCGATGAGATGGATGTAGTGCATTAGATCTATGGTAGAAATTCACAGCTAAAGCATTAATGATATGTTTATTAGTACCTATAACAAATAGTGAGGGAAATAGATGTGATTGATAATCATAGACATTAAGTATGGATGAACTGTATAGAATATGACTGTCAATGTTATACCAGAAAAGGTGGCTCTCCAATAATGTGGCTCTCCGTTATTGATTAGATAAATATATCAGTCTTTTGCTTTGTTCTATTTTTTTCAGTCTGGGACAATTTCTCTTTGCTTTCTTTTAGGCGACTGAGTGCATTGGCTAAGTTTCCTCCCTGGAAGTAGCAGGCTGACAGGAATAACGCACTGATTTCCAAATGAATGTATTTATTTCTTGCATCTTGATATTTGAATGTTTTATTCATCTGGAGAAGAGAAATTGATAAAGTGCTTGATTTGTACAAGTAAGGATCATTGTTGCTGTAAATTTAATACTGTCGCTAATATGGTTGTTGTTTGAACTGAATTTTCATTTCAACATGTACTTTATTGTTGTGAAACTAAATTTTAACGTTTCTCAAGATAAAACCGTGTTAACATGAGTGTGAGTTCAAAGGTCAATTTTTGTAGGACAATATTCCCTCCCGATGGCTCTGTTCAGTGGATGCCATAATTATACTGAAAGCAACGTTGTCATAAATCTTTAAACAATAATTTGCACACGATACATCACGTTTTGGTGTGATGAGTAAAATATTGGACTAAAATGTTAACAATTCCGGGCAGGATTACTGGCATCAAGTTTAATTATTTGCTCTTCATAACCTATTTAGGAATATTTCAGAATTAACAAAAAATTATCAATATTCCAGATTCCAATCAGCAGAATCATGATAAATTATTATAAAGCTTGCAGCATGATAACAGAACATAATAACACATTGGAGACATAACTAGGTCCAGGTTCATTCTACATTGTAAAAAATCCTAAATGTCTTTCATGACTTCATTCTTAATTGAGTTCTGGATGGCAATAATGAATATTAAGTCATAGTGGTACAGTAATAATGTGTCCCTATTGATTTAATACTGCAGTTTGGTCTGTAATATTTCAGATGCTCATGCTTTTAATGGACGTGTCAATTGATCCAAATTAGATTTCTCTTAACAGATTAAATTAATGCTGTTCATCCTCTGATCATTTTGTTGGCCACTAAAATTCTGACACAGTAAAATTAATTTTTGAGGATCTTTACAAGCTGTTTGGAAAACAGCTCTTAAAAGCTTTCAAACTAGCGTGCTGCTTTCTGTGAAAAGCAGTCATTCATCTTTGCATGCTAAACCAACATAACTCAAATATGCCACAGCACCCCAATAACTCAAAGCCATTGCTGAAATGGCCTTTATATCATTGCATGATAAGGTAATACAGTGGCTCTGTGATGCAAAGAGGAAAATGTTCAGGCCTAAAACATGGTTAGCTATTCGTTCTGGAGATGGACAGCATTCTGAAGAGTCTTAAGAAACAAACAGTCCATTCACACAAAAGGTGGTGGTCTTTTGGAACGAGCTGGCGGAGAAGCTAGTTGAGATGGGTGTTATCACAACGTTGAAGAAACATTTAGACAGGTCCATGGGTGGAACGGGTTTAGAGGGATTATAGACTAAATGCAGGCAGGAGGGATTGGCGTTGATAGGACATGTTGGTCGGTGTGGGCAAGTTGGGCTGGTGGACCTGTTACACGCTGTGTAAATCTATATTACATTGCTTTATTTGCACGTCTTTTGCATTACATCAACCGAAATTGTTATTACTTTTGAAGTTGGAGAACATAAATTCATGATGCATGCATTCTTCTGCCCTGTTGTAAAAAAAAAATGGGTGTGTGGGAGGGTTGTAAATGTTTGTACTGAGCAGGATATTTTAGTTCTGTCAGATTCAAATCATTTTGAGTGTAAAAAAAACTGTGAGCAGAAATTTTAAATGTGTGATTGATAAATTAAAGGGAAAAAATAACAGACATTAAGGAAATACATGTGAAATGCTCTGCAGTGCTCGGAAAGAACACATGCTGTTTGCATCGCTAAGTTATGTTGGAAAAGACTGCAGCAAATGTTGTAAGCACACGTTATGTGTTGCCATCAGCATGCTCTGGATCCACCCTACAGAGAAAATGGGTTGGTTTCTTTAATACCCAAGGTGGACATGACAACTTCTCTCTGAAGTAAGTTCGATAATTTAACTCACACTCTAATTTTCAGCATGGTGTTCTGAATTATTCAGTATTCAAAATATCCTCAACCTCCTTAAATTGGAAAACATACAGAGAGGAACAATTACATCATTACTCAATGGTGTGTGGAAGCAAGAACCATTAGTATTGACTAGTTATTAAAATTATTTTGTCAACTTGTCACCTATGGGTAGCAGTGGTAGAGTTGCTGCCTCACAGCGCTGGCAGCACCGGAGTTCCGGGTTCGATCCTGACTACGGGTGCTGTCTGTATGGAGTTTGTATGTTCTCCCCGTGACCAAGTGGGTTTTCTCTGAGATCTTTGGATTCCTCCCACAGGTTTGTAGGTTAATTGGCTTGGGTTTATATACTTTGTTTTAGTGTAAATTATCCGTAGTGTGTGTGTCGGATAGTGTTAATGTGCGGGGATCGCTGGTCGGTGTGGACTCGGTGGGCCGATGGACCTGTTTCCGCGCTGTATCTCTAAACTAAACTAAATATTTATGTCTGCAATAGATTTTGACTACCAAACATCACATGGGCAGAAATGAGTGAAAAATTCTTGGTACCAAGCATGAAGGCCCATTTCTTTTTTTTTAACAGTGTCTTGCTTTCACATTTCACACCACATAATGGGCATCTGCATTTGGGAATCTAATCTTGCTGGAACTGAACTTTGAGGCCCAGTGTGGCCCTGCTTGGCTTTCATTATATGTTGATTGAGAATAAAGGGCCTGTCCCACTTAGGCGAATTGTTAGGCGAGTGCAGGAGACTCTGCGCTCGCCTCATGATCACCACATGTTCGCTGGTGGTCTCTGGTGAGTCTCCTTCATGGTCATGAAGAGTTCCCACATTCTGGCAACTAGTCGCGGCCTCAGTCTGGTCGCCGCATATTTTTCAACATGTTGCCATGGAGAAAATCCATAATCCTGTAGTCGTAGGTGCAGTTGTAGTGTGGTTGCCATGCAGTTATGGGTAGTCGAGATAGTCGTAGGTAGTTTTAGTTAATCGCCTTTGCTGACTGAGCATTTTCATTGGCTCTTTGGGGGGAAAAAAACATTAGCACGAGTTTTCAGAACAAGGATAACCGACCGATAAAGTTAAATGCCCACCGAACTTCACAGCTGTGTATCTCTGGCCTATTAAAAGTTGTCTGGCTTCTTAAAAGTGTCTTCACTCCTCTCCCCCCTTCTCCCCCACCCCCCTTCTCCCCATCCCCCCCCTCCCCACTCTTTTAAAGGACTTACCGTACACTGTGCTAGCCGTCTTAACCTTCCTGTTCATCGCGGTGTGTGTCTGTATCACCTTGGCAATGTGCAAATTTGCGGTGTGTGTGTGTGTGTGTGTTCCACTCTAACATTCGCCGTTCCAGTTCCCAGTTTTTCAGGCGAGTGGCGAGAACTTGACAGTCGCCGGCAATCCGCTGAAAAATCGCCTGTGGGACTGGCCCTTAAACAGGCCCTTCGGCCCACTGAGTTCACGCTGACCATCAAACCCGCATTAACACTAGCTCTGTGCTATCCCACGTTCTCATCCACTCCCTACACACTAGGGGCAATTTACAGAAGCCCCTTTTGGAATGTGGGAGAAAACCGAAGCACCTAGAGGACACCCAGGCGGTCACAGGTAGAATGTAGAATCTCCACACAGACAGCTGCAGAGGTCAGGATGGAACCTGGGTCTCTGATGCTGTGAGGCAGCAGCTCTACCAGCTACACCAATGTGCCGTTCACAATGTCATTGCCAAGTTACGAGGGATCAAATGCTGCCTGGGGCTCACCTGTACGAGTTGAGAAACGCGTCACCCTTAGCTTTGATAAATATCAAAGCTGACAAACCATTTCATTGTTTTCACGGATCTTCAGAAACACTGTGAAAATAAAATAAATAATTACTTTATAAATAGTCACTGGACTAAGTGGGACCCGTTGGGTCTCTGTCACATAGGAGGCTTGGTCCCCCAATGCAACCCATTCCCTAATATTCCAGCACTCACGCCTATCCCCCTCCCATCAAATCCTTCCCTCCCTGTCCCTCTTTCCCTCTACTCCCCCCCCTCTATCCCACCTTGCCCATCACCCTGGACTCCTTCTCTGCCTCTCCCTACCCCCCTGCACTCCACCACCTCTCTACCCCACTCCCTCCCTCTCTTCCCCCTCCCTCCCTCCCTCTCTCTCCTCCCTCCCTCACCCCTCCCTCCTCCTCCTTTTTCCTTTCTTGTCCCCGCCCCCCCCCCCCCCCCCCCACCCCCGATCTGTCTGAAGAAGGGTTTTGGCCCGAAACGTTGCCTATTTCCTTCGCTCCATAGATGCTGCTGCACCCGCTGAGTTTCTCCAGCTTTTTGTGTACCTATCTGAATACATTGATATGCTTAAAACAAAAGGAGGATGTTTTTCAACATTGCATCACCCATGCCAACAATCACTGCTCTTTCCCACAAGCGAGCGAGTTGGATTGCTGTGCTTTCTGTGTTTTATGTAGTTGTACTGATTTTTGAAGTCAAAAGACAAGTGTTTTATACTTATATTCATACATACTTACACACACACGTATACACACACATATATGTGTGTATATATGTGTGTGTATGTATGTATGTGTGTATGTAGGTGTGTATATTGTGTATGTGTATACATATGTGTGTATGCGTGCATGTGTGTATGTATGTATGTGTATATAATATATGTGTGTCTGTATACACGCACAGACATATATACACACACATCTATTTTATATATATTATAAGTAAACTTTATTGTCAATTTAAATAATGCAACAAGTAGTTACACAGAGGATTGAAATTGCGTTTCCCCATACTCCAAATGTGCAAGTAATATTTATAACACAGACAGACAATATACCAATAAAGATAGACAATGGACATATACATTATATATAATATTCACAGTGTGCCAGAGTGTAGTAAAATTTTGAGGTATGTTATTAAGGTGCAATAATAAAAGGTGCAATATAGAAAAGTGCAAATAGCATACTGCAGACATTGAGTTAAAATTAATTTGACAGTCAGTTGGTCTTTGTTTGTGTAATGTTCATGGAATTTTCTTGAGTGTGTTGAGTGGTCTGATGGCCTGAGGGAAAAAGCTGTTTTTGAATCTGGTGGTTTTGCAGAAGCCCCTTTTGGAATGTGGGAGAAAACCGAAGCACCTAGAGGACACCCAGGTAGAATGTAGAATCTCCACACAGACAGCTGCAGAGGTCAGGATGGAACCTGGGTCTCTGATGCTGTGAGGCAGCAGCTCTACCAGCTACACCAATGTGCCGTTCACAATGTCATTGCCAAGTTACGAGGGATCAAATGCTGCCTGGGGCTCACCTGTACGAGTTGAGAAACGCGTCACCCTTAGCTTTGATAAATATCAAAGCTGACAAACCATTTCATTGTTTTCACGGATCTTCAGAAACACTGTAAAAATAAAATTACTTTATAAATAGTCACTGGACTAAGTGGGACCCGTTGGGTCCCTGTCACATAGGAGGCCTGGTCCCTCAACGCAGCCCATTCCCCAATATTCCACCACTCACGCCTATCCCCCTCCCATCAAATCCTTCCCTCCCTGTCCCTCTTTCCCTCTACTCCCCCCCCTCTATCCCACCTTGCCCATCACCCCGGACCCCTTCTCTGCCTCCCCCTACCCCCCTGCACTCCACCACCTCTCTACCCCACTCCCTCCCTCTCTTCCCCCTTACTCCCTCCCTCTCTCTCCTTCCTCCCTCACCCCTCCCTCCCCCTCCCTCCCTCATCCCTCTCTCCCCCATCTTCCTCCCCCCCCCCCCACCATCCTGGCGCCGCGCCTTCCTGACTGACAGGAGAGGAGACCGATCTGCATGGCGGCGACAGACAGCGATCTGTGCATGCGCAGTTTTTGCGATTTTTAAACCTTAATAACTTTTACAATATACCTTCAATCGGAATTAAACTTGTTGCACTCCCAGCACAGGAGAACGGTGAGTAAGCTGGCGAAACATTGTAGCGCTATCGCGTACTGTTTTTGCGCAAATAGAAAAACCACGCAAACTAGAAGAGCACAAGATCAGAGCTTTAGTTATGTTTAGATAAATAGATAAATAGATAGATTTTTTATAAATCACGGAAAAACACTTGTCATGCGGGCAGGTGGGACTAGTGTAGCTGGGACATTGTTGGCCAGTGTGGGCCGAAGGGCCTATTTCCACACTGTGTCACTCTGTGACTATGACGCTAAGTAATTTACAAAAAAACTGCAAACACAGTATAATTCAAAAAATATTATTTGTTATTGCTCTTCTTCATCACAGTTCTACAATTAGCATTCAAATGAAGGGCTTGTGGATCCTGCCACAGGTGGAATGATGGCAATGTCCCATGCCAACTTTGGGATCCATGCAGAGCCAAGAAGTGATGAAAATGTTCACATCCTGGGGAGGCAATGTTTATTAATATCATTAGTAATAGCTCAGAACATTTCCATTCGTCCCTTCTCCCCACTTATTTCACTGTATTATGTCTCGCATACTCAACAAGCGTGCTGATTTCCCTGCTTCTCACATACACTGGTGGTAATTTACAGCAGGCAGTGAACCTACCTGCCAGCAGGTCTTTGGGTTGTGGGAGCACCCAGCGGAAATCCACTCAGCCACCGGGAGAGCGTGCAGACTCCATCCTGATGGTCCCAGGAGGTCAGGATTGATTGAAACATACAGAATAGTGAAAGGCTTGGATATAGTGGATGTGGAGAGGATGTTTCCACTAGTGGGAGAGTCTAGTACTAGAGGTCATAGCCTCAGAATTAAAGGACATTCTTTTAGGAAGGAGATGAGGAGAAATTTCTTGGAATCTGTGGAATTCTTTGCCACAGACGGCTGTGGAGGCCAAGTTAGTGGATATTTTTACCGCAGAGATAGACAGATTCTTGATTAGTACAAGTGTCAGAGAACACAGGAGAACGGGATTAGGAGGTAGAGATAGATTAGCCATGATTGAATGGTGGAGGAGACTTGATGGGCCAAATGGCCGAAATCTACTCCTATCACTTATGACATGACCTTATGACTTAAGTTCACTGGAGCTGTGTAGCATCAAAACTTGCTACACCCCTGTGCTGGTGAGCAAAGAGAAACAGACAGGAACATGTTGCGGTTTGTGATGGGGTGCCCTACACCTCACGTTATGGGTCAAATGCAGATTAACAACAATATCCTTTGTACACTTACTGTCATCATCCTTCAGCAAGTTCCGTGTCATCTTGCATAGCGGCAGTGCCATTAATTAGAAACTCATGTGAGGGCTTTGTGCTAAATCGCTGAATTCACCTCAGGTACTTTAATTTTTTGTGCAAAATGAAAATTGTAAAATTACATTCGGTGGCAATTTTTGTTTTACCTCGGCTGGGTAAAGTTGCATTAAAAATGAGGAGAAGGTATTGAGGCCTGCTCTGCTGCATAGACACAATAATAATGGGAAATTCAACACTCTAATCAACTGGCAATGAAGACAATGTGTAAAATTAATATTTTTAGTATGGGGTTTAAGAACTTGAGCATATCATTGCATATCCCATTCATAAGTTCATGTGATAGTAGAATCAGGCCATTCGGCCCATCAAGTGTACTGCCATTCAATCATGGCTGATCTATCTCTATCACCTAACCCCATTCTCCTGCATTGCTGCAAGTAAAATCCAACCCAAAGACAACTACACACAGAGCTCTAGATAGGATGTCACCAAGTCCCTGTGCAGCTGCACCAAACCATCCCTCCACCTGTATTCAAATCCTTTTAAGGTCATAAGGAATTGGAGTAGAATTAGGCCATTCAGCCCATCAAGTCTACGCCATTCAATCATGACTGATCTATCTTTCCCTCCTAACCCCATTCTCCTGCCTTCTCCCCATAACCTCTGACACCCGTACTAATCAAGAATCTATCGATCTCTGCATTTAATATACCCACTGACTTTGCCTTCACAGCCTTCTGTGGCAAATAATTCCACAGATTCACCACCCTCTGACTAAAGAAATTCCCCCTCATCTCCTTCGTGAAATATGTTGTTTAAATCAATAGAATGAGATTCTGAGCGACAGACCCTCTGTGTGTTGCACGTCCTGATAAACACAGATAATTTGTCAAATTAACCTCCACAGCATTTGGTGGTCTGAATCTCTGGAATCTGATCAGGATCTGGGATATTCTATTCTTGGCACAGAGCCTTGAGTACAAAGGGTTTGGTTCCAAAATAAATGGTTGAGGCAGCAGCTATGCCAATATTCTCAGACAGTTTGAATCGGTGGATGAGGGGAAAGAGGAGCAGTTGCTGCAAATGCGATGTCGGCTGCTGGTGCCAAACGCCTGATTCCTAGTGTCCAAAAAACTATTTGCTAGGTTTAAAATTAATAAATACTATACTGAAAGGCAGCCCTAAAGACAGAAGTAATTTCACTTTATTGAATCACGATGATCAGCTAAGTTATATTACTCTTTAAAACATTGACTTTTTGGAAATCTGGTTGTTTTTTGGATCACACTCCACTATTCAGCTTATCTTCAGTGTAAAGCAAACATCCGGATTTTGCTCACTGGTTTTGAAGCACCTGGAAAGTAATCAAAATACATCTTAGTAATGGATTCAGCTCCAGTCTTCACACTGTTCAGCCTGTAACACAACTCCCTGTGGTTTCACCAGATAGCTGGGTGCCCACCACTGTGTCACCTAATCTCTCTTTCCCAACTCCCTCTCACCTTATTGATCCAAAGATTTCAGGGTGGCACTGTGGCGCAGCGGTAGAGTCCTTGCCTGACAGCGCCGGGGTTCCGGGTTCTATCCTGACGTACAGGTTTCTAGGTAAAAATTGTAAATAGTGTGTCGGAAAGTGCTAATGTATAAGGGCTCACTGGTCGGAGTGGACTTGTTGGGCAGAAGGGCGTGTTTCATGCTGTATCTCTCAACTAAACTAATCCCACTCCCCCCCCCCTTGAGATAATCCTACAAACACCGACCTATGTTGCTGACCAGCCTCTGTCTGGCAAGCTTTTCCATTGCATCCTTGCAACCTTAATGTTGATCCAGATGGAAGGTCAGGCAGAGGGATTTGAATGAGAACTGATCTCACACAGACCTCACTTTGGGGCTGGTGCTCGAGTTATTTGATACATAAAGATTTGAAGACGAGAGCGAAGATAATTCTCCAGTAGAAAAATCAAAATATTGCTTCGACATAAGTGAGAAGAAAATGACAAGAAAGTGTAAAAGAAGCGAACTGGAGAAAAAGCACTCAAAGTTGGTTTATAAAAACTAAATTAGAAAGTGCGGCAGCTGAAAGAAACAATTAGGTAAAAGCAGTCTGTATGAATGGAGAAGAGACTGAAGGATTGCTAATGTTTCTCTTGCATACATTGTATTGCGCATGAGAGGAAGATGAAGAGTCTCCTTGTTGACCAAACGGTTGCCAAACTTTTAAGAAACAAAAGATTGACAGATAGATTAGCCTCAATGCAAAACCTGATGGTAAGCTTGCTAAATTCAACTCAAAAATAAAGAGCACCATGGGGATTGGGCCGTTTGCAGAAGAATCTAATTTTTTTCCTTCGATTTGGCAAACAAACAATAAATAATTTTTAATTCCTCTTGTGTCAAGCATGTAAGGCAAGAAATAAAGTTGCATTTCACAAATTCGGAAAAATAGTTGCGGAAAAGGTTTGCGTTGAGGCAATGCAGGGAAGAAATTTGTTGGCACACTTTAAACAATTTAAATCACTCTTTACACGTCAGATGATAAGCATTGGAGTGACCTCCCAGGGTAGTTGGTGGAGAACCTGAGATTTACGTTTAGGATCAGTTTTATTATTGTTATGTGCACCGAGAAATAGTGATAATGTTTGTTGTGCATGCTATCCGATCAAATCCATAGTACTATACGTAAATGCCATCAAAACAAACTCAACGTCACTGCAAAAGCATTTCCTCAGATATTAAACCATTCCACGACAAAATCCAGGCCTAGGATAATAGGTGGCAAGTAATATTTGTGCCACGAGACGATATTCCATTTAAACACATCTGCTCGAACCCACTGACATTCAATGGCAAACCCATCACTGTATCTCTCACTATCAATATCCTGGGGGCGTTACCATTGACCAGAAACTGAACTGGAGTATCCATAAACAATGTTGTTGCAAGAGTTGGTCAAGGGCCAGGAATCCTATCGTGAGTAACTCACCTACTTTCCACCATCTCTGAGGCTCAAGTTAGAAGTGTGGTGGAGAACTCTCCACTTACCTGGATGAGAGGAACTTCAACAACATTCCAGAAGCTCAACAGCATAGATATAACAGCCCGCTTGATAGGCATCCCATCCACAATAATTTACTAATTTCACCAACAACATACAACGACAGCAATTTGTAACATGTACACGGTGCACTACAGCAACTCGCCAAGACTCCTCAGACAGCACTTTCCAAACCCACGACCTCTACCACATGGAAGGACAAGGGCAGTAGGTAGTATGAGAACCACATTTGCTGAGAGTTGTCCTCCAAGACATACACCCGACTTGAAAATATATTGCGGTTTCTCTGCCATTGCTGGGTCAAAAATCTGGAACACTCTCCCAAGCTGTAACGTGGGTGCACATACACACCTCAAGGTTTGCACGAAGACAACTTATTGACATCTTCTGAAGGGCAATTAGAGATGGAGTATTAAATGCTGGCTCAGCCTGCAAAGCTCTCATCCCTTGAATGAATAAAATAATTGAGTGTGTGAGATCAGCTTGGTCAAGTTCATCATGCTTTTGTGACCTTTAATAGGTCAAGGAGTCAAGTATGTGTTTTGTTGTCATATGTCCCATTACAGATCGATCAAATCCTTACATGCAGCAGCATAGCAGATAGGTAAACATAGTACTCAGTAAATGCCATTAATGCACAACAAAACTAAATTCAATATATGAAAATAAGCAAATAATAAAGTGCATAAACAATATCTCCAAGTCCCTAGCGCTTTCAAGGCAGGAGTTTAGTCAGGCAGGAATTCAAGCATTTGGACTTTAGTTGGAGTTTGGAGTGTTCAATAGCCTGATGGTTGTTGGGAAGAAGCTGCTCCTGAACCTGGACGTCACAGAATGTTACACCTTGCTGATGGCAGGAGTGAAATGAGAGCATGTCCAGGATGGTGTGGGTCGCTGGTGATGCTGGCTGCCTTTTTGAGACAGTCCATCCTATAGATCTCTTCGATAGTGGCGAGTCAGTGCCCGTGATAAAACTCCCCTCTGCATCAAATAACACAGCCATTTTGATGAAAACAAATCATGGAGTTAGCTTTCTTGATTCATGAATTCCATGAAAGAAAAAAGGAAAAATCAGTTAAGATGAAACCCTAAATGGAGCCAAATAATTGATATGCAGTACATGGTTCAATTAACTTGATAAATGAAAATAATCCAGGTTTATGCTCTCAATGATCCCCTTTGCAGAAGGTTCATTTACTGACCTTTCCCCTCAACAAATTCTGGCGAACCTCCGTTCATTCATTATTTTGGATGCAAAACCAGCAAAAAACAAAATGTGCCTCGTGCTCTGAATTTGAGTGGATCTGCTTGAGGCAGAGAAATAACACAAAAGCACAGGCAACAATTTCCTCAGAGCTGCCTGTGCTCCACTGTCATCGTTCAGCTGGAAGTGGGACTGAAGCAATTGGATTGCATGGCCAACTTGGGTTCTCCTGCGTTCCCAGCAAGGTTACACTCAGCGGCAAGGAAAGAACACCAACACAAAAATTGAAACAACCTTGTGTGAAGTATCTCAAACTCATTCACCGTACACCTGAGCAGGGAAAGTGAGAGATCAGTTGGAACAACAATTGCTGTCCATAACATTGCATGGGATCGTGTCTTTGCATTGAGTGTTGTGCGTGCGATACTCACAGTATTTGTCTCTGATCCGTTGGCCTTGGTGGTAGAAGTGGCTTGCTGTACCTCACAGACAGTGATACCTGGGAAATAGTGAAAGGGTTTCCACCACCGATGTCTCTGAGTCCCCAGGAACTGTTGGAATCTTGTCATAGAGCGATACAGTGTGGAACAGGCCCTTCAGCCCAACATGCCCACACTGTCCAACGTGTCCAAGCTACACTAGTCCCACCCGCCCACATTTGGTCCATATCCCTCTAAACCTGTCCTATCCATGTGCCCGTCTAACTGCGTGTTAAATGTTGGGATAGTCCCTGCCTCAACTACTTCCTCTGGCAGCTTGTTCCATACTTCCACCACCCTTTGTGTGGATGTAACCTGCAGAAGGGAAATGAACAGAAACTGATTCAAACATCAAGACATTCGAGACACATCACTTCTGATGCAGGGTCTTGACTCAAAATGTCAACCGTCCGTTTGCCTCCACAGAGGATGCTTGACTCCACCAGTTTGTTTTATGCAACAACAAAAACTTAATCTACATTGTCCAAAGTCTGATTTTTTCACAACGCAAAGTTGTTCACCGTATGGTTCATATTTTAGTTTTGATGCCCTTTGGGTAGATGCACAGATTATCTTACCCAGAATCAAGGACCTGAGGTCATAGGTTTAAGGTGAAGGGGTAAAAAATTAACAGGAATCTGAGGGGTAACTTTTTTACACACATGGTGGTGGGTGTATGGAACAAGCTGCCAGAGAAGGAAGTTGAGGCAGGGACTATCCCAACATTTGAGAAATAGTTAGACAAGCACATGGATAGGACAGGTTTGGAGGAATATAGACCAAACACGGGCAGGTGGGACTAGCGTAGCTGGGACATGTTGGTTGGTGTGGGCAAGTTGGGCCGAAGGGACTGTTTCCACAATGTATCACTCTATGACTATGACTCTATTCTACCTGAGCATCTGGAGGAGTTGCAGGGACATTGTTGGTGATGTATCTCCATTTGAGGAGCCTGCAGTGCTTTGTCCAGCCATGCGTGGCCCTGGTTCGTTTGCATTGCCATGACAGACATGGACATTCGTGTGCCACCATAAGACCACTGTATTGAGTAACGGCAACATTCAAGATACTAGCCACTTGGCAAGGGGCACAATAAGGTGTATGATTAAATGGTTGCTCACTGCAGACGATTCTCATTCCTTCAATATGAACTGTATTCAGTTCATGTTGCTGAGTGAGATTGTTGCCGTGGGAACTGACTTTTTTTTAGTAAGAATCTGTTACAAAAGACATGATATGTGTTCACAACTTTTTAGGGTTTTTTTCCTGCAACTTTTTGATTACATCATTAGTGATAATGTTGGCAACAATGAGGGAGGCTTATGACCCATTGGAGTAAATGCACAAATGATGTGCTGTTAATCTGAAAACTAAGACATTTTTAATAATTTTTATGGGGAATTAAATTCTGAAGCAGAAGAAAATGTCACTTTTTGCTTGAGGTGATGGGACAATTTCAATGCATTTTTGACTTTAGTGTAAATTCGACCTAAAACTGTGTGGGTGTTTGGCTCCATTCCACACCCAAATATATGAACCATTTATTATGTCAGACATCTGAACCTTTCATTCTTAATTGCTGTCATTTGATTTATTTCACATCATGGATGACATTTGTGCTCTCTGGAAATGTGAGTTATGACTTGAAAAGTGACAAAACTGGAACGATGATATTAATTTTTGATTTTATTCTGTAATTGTTTTGATGTTTTGGCTGATATATGTGCATCATGTTGTTTCTTAAAAGTCATTTAAAAGAGAAGTCTCCAATGCTCTTGAATGTCAGATTTGTGCCAAATATTTCAGACTTGATCTCAACGCCCTACAAATCCATCTGCCGAGATTTACAGTGACCTTGTTAACAGTCAGCTTTTGCGATCAATCCAGTCCATTGGATGGCTGAGTAACAGGCCAGGTTTTCCACAGAGCCCCAGCTACATTAAAGTTAGTTGCCGTGCATTTCAGCATCCCAGCGACAGCCTCCACTTCTGTAGAATAACAACAGCAATGGCACAGCTGTGTGTGAATGCGGATGTGTTTATGTAAAAAAACGGTCTGTACAGCAGCTTGCTGGCTCTCTCTGAATTCTGACATTGAGGTAAGGGAGAGGATGCATCAAGGTCCGATTGTATCTTTTGTTTGTTAACTGGGAGCAGCATCTGGGCTTTCAGCTGTTCGCTGGTTTGCTTGAGGTGGGAGGAGCATGATTTTACACTAAGGATGTAAAGATCCAGATTGAATGTTTGCATAATAGCTTGCTGGAGAGGAGAGGCAAGGGGATTCGGTGATCAAAACATGCTGCAAACTGCCTGCTTCAATTTCTCATCAGCACCCAGCTAGTATCTGAATTCATTAAGTTGCAGTGAAAGGCCAACCTCCACACGCTCACACAGCAAGGTGGTGTTAGAGGCTCTGTTTCATTCAGTTACTTTATTGATTGGTAGGGAGGGGGGGGGGGGGGGATTAATGAATACTCCAGACAGGTTACATGATGCTTTGTGTTTTCAAGAACACAGTCCTCCTCTCTGAGATTCTCAGCAATGGATTGATGAGGGTGGGGAGGGAGGGGAAGGGGGAGAGCACATTTGCATGTTTTAAGCTTGGACATTTTTGTCTTGAACCTTCAAATACTTCCTGTCAAACATAAATCATGTTTAATTCGGACATCAAAAGCTACCATTGCTGCCTCATTAGCTTTTGTTACAGCTGCAAATATTTGTATGTTTAACCATTTGTGGGCCTACAATTTGAATGAGCTCTTGGCTGGAGAATAGTGGGAATGATTTTTTTTCAATCAAGCCTCTCTCGTCTGAAGGGTTCTTTGAAAGATAAAGTGTGGTAATTACTAGGTGCATTTGTTCATTAATTTCAGCCAGTGCAGAATCTTGTGAGTTCCTCTCCAGTGGTTTGTGCTTGAGGCGCACTCTATCTAAATTGTATCTGCTCACATGTTTCAAAGAAGGGTGACTTTTGGAGTTCAATTTCACGCACCATGGCAGTGCCCGATTGTAAAGGGTGAATGCGTTTGTTTCGGCAACCAGACTTGACAGCCAGTTTGCTCAGCTATGGAAATTATTTGATTTCCAAGTGTCTTTTTGTTTTGAGGGTGTTCGATGGCAATGTACTCCCAGCACATAACCGTGGTTAGTGGCTGGATTGCACGTGACCATGCCCAGGCCTCGCTTTTGCTTCCACCTTCCTGCACATCCCACACCCCTTGTGCAGTCTCCTGGGCAACACAAAGCTATTGTAGTTTCATGGATCCATTGGAGGCCTCCAGCCAGCAACCCTTCTGAAAGGAAGAACAGAAGGGTGGTGCAGTGGTAGGTTTGCTGCCTTCCAGTTCCAAAGACCCAGGTTCACTCCTCACTACGGGTAATATCTGTACAGAGTTTGTACATTCTCCCCGTGACCGCGTGGGTTTTCTCTGGATGCTCCGGTTTCCTTCCACACTTCAAGGACTTGCAGGTTTGTAGGTTAATTTTCTTCCGTAAAATTGTAAATTGTCCCTTGTGTGTGTGGGATAGTGTTAGTGTGCGGGGATCGCTGGTCGGTGCGGACTTGGTGGGCCAAAGGGCATGTTTCCATGCTGTATCTCTAAAATCTAAAAGTAAAGTCTAAAGATCTCGAGCAACTAAGAACATCTAACATAGTGCAGTATAGGCCCTTCGGCCCACATTGATGGCACCGAATATGCTGCATAAGATCAGCTGATCTCATCTGCCTGTACGTGATCCATATCCCGCTATTCCCCACACTTCTATGTGTCTATAATGTTCTGTAATGCCATGCACTTGAACACTGGTGTCAGCCAAGATGAGGACCTGAAAATCACATTAAAAAAATATATAAATTCAATAAAAAATAACACCACCGTCAGTTAACTAATAACATAAAGAATGGAAAGCAAGGACTGAATAAAGTTAAACGTAAATCTTAATCTGGATGTAATTTAATGATGAAGGTTAGTGACACTCATCATTCATTGATTGGGGTTGTTCCTTGTCTGCCAGTCGCTGATTTAGCTCCCCTGGTCAGCAAGACCCAGAGCAACCTCGGGGAATTGCGCAGAAGGTCAGATAGGGGTGCATCTGACCTTCAGAGTGTTTCTGAAGGAAGTATCAAGCACTGCAAGGGGCTTGGGACCACTGCACACATCAGAGCTCTGTCTGCCGGTGTCAGCAGAAGAAAGTTTCTCAGCCCCCTCTTTGTACTCAAATCTCTAACTTTTCAGAGTTATTTATTTCCAGAGCACTTTGTAGAATTCAGAATATTTTAAAATCAAGGTTAATGAAAAATGCCCTTGGAATGTCCTAAGTGCTTGAAAAAAAGTTAGATAAATGATTTTAAAATATCTAGGAATATATTCAGGTCCAGTTCTATGTTTAGTTTGGTTCAGATAAACATACATAGAAACAGGCCATTCAGCCCACCGAATCCACGCCGGCTATTGATTGCCCATTCACGCTAATTCTATGTTATCCCACTTGCTCATTCACTCCCTGCACACAAGGGGCAATTTACAGAGAACTATTAACCTACAAACCCACACACCTTTGGGATGTGTGAGGAAACCGTAGCCTTGGTGGAGAAGCACAAGGTCTGAAGCAGAAAGTGCAGACTCCACACAGACAGCAGCGGAGGCAGCAGTTCTAGCAGCTGCGACACTGTGCCACCCTGAACTGTATTAACTCTTTGCTTCTTCTTCTTATCGAGTCCACACACAAGATTAGAAGTTGTTCAGCCCGAGCTGAACACACTTCTCGGCATCTGCATACAATGGTGACTGTCTTGTCACTTCTTGTGCTTGGTAGTAGAAAGACTGGTGGAAACAGGGCCATGACGTGAACGCTCTTTCCTTGACCCCAACTGTTTGCTCTTTGGTCATCTTTGAATGCGGGAGACAAGGATCAGGCAATGAGGGAAGAAGGCGCATATGGTATTGTTTTGAGTCCGGGAGCCAGATTAGCACAGTAAGAAATTCTTGAACTCATTGGTGGAGTGTTATATGTATCTGTCCGCGCTTTCCCAGACAGCTCAGCTGCAATGGGGTGTTGTGAAAACCAATCCATCAGGAGCATTGTGTCGTTGGATATTAATTTGCCAACACTTACATTCAGCATTAGTAGCCAGACACAAAGCATTCAATCACTCTGTGATGTTGAGTTGAGATGCATTATTTGGTTGTTTGGTGGGACCAACGTGAGGATCAGACAATTTTAACTCCTTGGTTTGACAAAGTTCTGCCTGAGCTAAAATAAGTCTCGTTTAGTTTGTTTTAGTTCACAGATATAGCACGGAAACAGGCCCTTCGGCCCCACACTGACCAGCAATCCCCAGGCAATGTCCTACACTCCAGGGACAATTTACAATCTCCACCAAATTAATTAACCTACAAATCTGCACGTCTTTAGAGTGTGGGAGGAAACTGGTGAACCCGTGAAAACCCACGCGGGCCACAGGGAGAACATACAAACTCTGTTCAGACAGCACCTGTAGTCAGGATTGAACCCGGGTCTCTGGCACTGTGAGGCAGCAACTCTACCGCTACACCACCATGCCGCCCCTTCTTGTTGGTCAAAATTGTGTAGCCAGTCACTAATAATCAATGTTTTAAGCAGAGTTAATAATTCAAGAAATCTGTAATATTGAAGGTTCTTTTAAAATAGTATCAAAGTGTTCTCTAATTTACAGACTGTGATAGGATTCTTGAGTGCAACACGGCATAATTTGTACCATGGAGCCTATCAACTAGCAGGATGCAGAGGATGTAAAAATGTAATCTAGCACAATCGGGTATTCACTTTGGAAAGGACAAAGGTTTTAGATTTTCATCAAATCCTTTTCCTTTCCCTGACCCACTCTCCCCAGAAATGCCACAGCCAGTCTGTACCCATCTGAACTGAGTGGAGAGAGCTGATCCCACTGGAAATCCCCAGCCTGACACTCACATGGCAAGGTCTTGTTGGCGGCTCAGCCCTCTTCATCTGGGGAAGCTTCAAATCCTGACGGAGGCCAAAGGTGGGCACAAATCTTTGGCCAGCAAAACCTGTAATTAATATTAAAGTCTTCATATGCCTCTGATATTCAGCGAGATTGAGAAGGGAATAGACTCTTATGAAATCTACATGAATAGTGAGAAAGAATAATGTATTAAAAATAATTACATTTAGAAAACTTAATTGAAAGAAATAAAATTAAAAAAATAAAATAGCAAAGGAATAATGTATCTTACCCCTGTTAACGCAAAAGGAAGCCATGAAAATGCCTCTGCGCCTAAAAATTTGATTTTTAGCGGAAGGAAAATGGCGTGATGGTTGAAGTTAAACGTTGAGGCCTAGGATATTCCAGCAAGGAAATTGTGACAAATGACTATAAACCATTGGTTAAACCTCTGCTGAATTAATTATCCAATTTTGTCTACCACTTTTTGGAAACAATATCAAGGCACCTGGGAAAATATAGAGAAGATTGCTGAAAGTGGTCTAAGTATCCAGATTCCCAGTTGTATAGAGAAACAGATGACACTGGAGTTATCACCCCTCAGATTTAACAGGATATTTGAGGAGCATTTTGGCCTAAATACTCAGGTTTCCATTTGGACAATCCTTTAGTTTTTTTTATGAACACCTGTGTGAAACCTTTGACACCCATTGACATGTTTACAATTGGGCCACTGGTTACTGCCATTGACCTGTGCTTCAGGTAATGAAGAGAAAACTATGATTGCTGTTCCCTTCAGTATTCCACAGTCTATTTGTGTAAGTTGCCATCATTATAGCACGGCTCCTCTGTTGAAAATGAAGTAGAGAAGTGTATATGGAGCACAACCTTGTGTTTGACCTTGCTTGAAGGCATTCAGTGTTTCTCAGCTTTGGATCCAGCTGATCGGATCTATGCTAAATCTCTCGGGTTTGATGCAAGGATTGTGAAAGTTAGTCAGAATGCAGTTGTTGAGTAAGCAGTGGCTTCCTTTCAATTCATTTGGAGGAGTTAAGTTGAATTCCGATGTGATGTCCTGGTGGATTTTATAATAATGCAATTGTTGCTATAGTTGTTGGTCTTCAATTTGATACAAACTAGTGGATTAATGTATAAGAAGGAACTGCAGATGCTGGGTTTAAACCGAAGATAGACACAAAAAGCTGGAGTAACTCAGCGGGATAGGCAGCTTCTCTGGAGAGAAGGAATGGGTGACGTTTCGGGTCAAGACCCTGCGGAACGGTCTGAGGAAGGGTCTCGAGCCGAAACATCACCCATTCCTCCTCTCCAGAGATGCTGCCTGTCCCACTGAGTTACTGCTCATGTTATATTTTGAAAAGCCGGGAAGCTTTTGTTTCTGGTCATGCGATCACTTTTGTCGGTCACATTTCTCAAAACAATAGTCCATTCAACCATTGTACCCAGCCGAGCTCAGTAGATTGCGATATGTTTTTATGAATCTGATGTATAATCTTTATCTAATCAGAATTATTGGCTTGCATTTGTTTGGAAAATGTACATCTGTAATTCGGTGTATTCTGTACTGGTGCTCTCATTCTCCTTTGCCCCCATCCAGATTTTGCGAGAAAAACTATTATATTGTGTACTGTCAAAAAAACAAATTCTGCAGTTCCGTGTCAGAGAGGAAATTTTAACATTGCAAATTTTTAAACAGCACTCTGGGATGCCCAATGACATAAAGTTGTCCTCATCCTAATGTATTCTCCTGTAAACACTTGCTTCAGTAAGTGATTATTAAGTCCACATTTAAATAAATTCTGTATCTGAGAGGCAGCGCTTTAACTGAAAACACTTGACGATAGTCTGGCTTAGTGAAAAAAAAGGACGAGCAATGCATTGTCCACTGGTATTTATATGGGCTTTGCACAAGAATTGAACCTTGAGATTTAGCTGAAAAGCTTACTGTTTACTTGGCCTCCAAGGAAAATTCTAACAGAAATATAAACACTTCTTATGACTTTTTGTTTGTGCACATCGTATGAATATTTAACACATTTCTTGAAGCAGTCGGTTCGTACTGCCGAAGAAACAGATTGCAAATTTTTTTTTTTTGTCTGCAATTACACCAATAACGCTTCAAAATTCAAGGAGTACAATATTAGAATAATGCAATATGCACAAAATTGCGGACACCTTGGGCCTTGGCACGCCATGAGAGCAGTAAATGGTCAGTCATGTCAACGGTGAGAACTTCGAAGTTTGCATGATCAGAGTTGGAATGCTTGCTATTGAGGGAGTGCAGCGTAGGTTCACAAGGTTAATTCCCGGGATGGCGGGACTGTCATTTGCTGAGAGAATGGAGTGGCTGGGCTTGTATACTCTGGAATTTAGAAGGATGAGAGGGTATCTTATTGAAACATATAAGATTATTAAGGGTTTGGACACGCTGGAGGCAGGAAACATGTTCCCGATGTTGGGGGAGTCCAGAACCAGGGGCTACAGCTTAAGAATAATGGGCAAGCCATTTAGAACGGAGATGAGGAAACACTTTTTCACACAGTGAGTTGTGAGTATGTGGAATTCTCTGCCGCAGAGGGCGGTGGAGGCAGGTTCTCTAGATGCTTTCAAGAGAGAGCTAGATAGGATTCTTGAAGATAGAGGAGTCAGGGGATATGGGGAGAAGGCAGTAACGGGGTACTGATTATGGATAATCAACCATGATCACATTGAATGGCGGTGCTGGCTTGAAGGGCCGTATGGCGCACTCCAGCACCTATTGTCTATTGACTCCTATCAACCTCAGATCTTGTAAAACACAGTCTGATAATTCTACTTCTTCAAGTCCCAGAGTCACACAGCATTGGAACAGGCCGTGCGGCCCAACTAGCCCATGCTGACATAGATACCTCATCTGCGCTAGTTCCACATCCATCAAAACCTTTCCTATCAATGTACCTGTCAAAATGTCTTATAGATGTTGTAATACTTGCTTCAATTATCTCTTTAGGCATCTCTTCCTTATACCCTCCAGCCTCTGTGTGAAAAAGTTGCCCCTCAGCTTCCTATTACATCTTTCCCCTCTCCACAAACCTATGATCTCTATTTCTTGATTCCCCTACTCTGGGTATGTAGGACTATCTGCTCTGGAGCTCATTCTATATAGGTCACAAATCTAAATTATGGGTCAATTGACTCCACATCAAGATTAGCAGAAGATGCTTTTGGAAAACAAATCTAAGGATAGCACCAAAAGAATGCCAAGAAATTTCAGTGTGCTTTCATTTGACTATCAATTAAAAATTGTGCTCACTCTAGTTTTCACTCAGAGATCTAATGTTGCAGCCTGAAGTTCAGACGTTGCATGTCTCATTGGAATGACCATTGCCTGTTATGTACCTTGGTTATTCTCTAATGTTCTACACTGTTTTCCCTCACTTCACTTAATGTTACATTGCCTCAGTTGAATATTTATTTGGCAGGTCTCCAAAATACTGTTTGCATGGTGTGACCAATTTGTTTTGTCTTATTCGGAACTAAAGTACAAATGTACCACGAGAAATCCATGCTTTTGATGCAACTTAACTCCAAATAATTTGCTTCCCTTTGAAAGAATGAGAAAATGCATTCAATTTTGCATAAAGAGGTGCACACAAACATATTTGCTGAGGGATTTGCTTGGATGGCATGGTGGTGCAGCGGTAGAGTTGCTGCCTTACAGAGCTTTCAGCAGCAGAGACCCACAGGCCCACACCATCCTGGCCACGCACTCATCTCTCCATTGCCATTGGGAAGAGGGTACAAGAGCCTGAAATCTGGAACATCCAGGTTCAGGAACATCTTCTTCCCCACAGCCATCAGGTTATTAAACATGCCATCAAATAAACTCTGTACAATAACAGCCTACTGCACTGTATCTGTTTATTAATTGTGTATATATATGGTCTATGGTATATGGTACACTGAACTTTTATCTCATGTTCTGTATTATGTTTACATATTCTGTTGTGCTGCAGCAAGCAAGAATTTCATTGTCCTATCTGGGACACATGACAATAAACTCACTTGACTTGACTGAGACCCGGGTTCAATCCCAACTATAGGTGCTGTCTGTATAGCGTTTGTACGTTCTCCCCGTGACCTCGTGGGTTTTCTCCGAGATCTTTGGTTTCCTCCCACACTCCAAAGACGTACAGGTTTGGAGGTTAATTGGCATGCAAGTTGTCCCTAATGTGTGTACGTACGTCAATGTTAATATGCAGGGATCGCTGGTTGGCGCAAACTCGGTGGGCCGAAGGGCCTGTTTACGCCTATCTCCATAACTATAACTAAACTGATAGTTTACTTTCTTGTTCATTTAAACATTTCATTTTACAGTAATAGCAGATGCCTGGTGGGATGAAATCAATTAAAAATTAGAAATATGAAACAAAATGTATAAATAATGAAAGTATGTTGTGTCAGTATGAGCATTGAAACACATATCAGGGAAGTCAGAGGAATTAATTTGATTAGCTGGCAGTGAAGGAATGTTGGGCTTGAGACGCTGGTGGGATCCACGTTCATTGATGGGTTTGGCCGATCAGAGGTGTCAGTGTTGGCTTGGATTGCGTGCAAATAGCTCACTGTAAAATTAGCCTTGTGATTAAACAAATTGAAAAATGCTGGATGAATGTTTTTCTGTGGAATTGTTGTTTCTTCATGGTTTAAATTCATGAAATTAGTGAAAGCTAATCACATAATTCAATTGCTTCTGTGTGAAAGTGAAACCTTTCTTGCATACACTTGTGTAGGTCTGTCTTCTCAGCAACGTATAACAGCAAATAGCTTGATTGTGGCAAATAATTTGATGTGTTTTAAAATGCACTGACAATAGATGTAGAATTTTTCAAATCAATTTAATCCCCAAAAAGATTCCAAAAAATCTTATATTAAACAGAATAACAGGAATACCAAATTCATACAAAAGTGTATTCCATCCTTATACTTAAATAAACAATGTAAATAAACCACTAGTTCAATGGGAAATCAATTATATCCACTGGTACCTTCTAGACTTTATCATGGGAGAGATGCAAAGATGGTTCAAAGGTGTTTAAAGTTATTACATTTTAGTAATGACTCATTGAGGAAACTACTCACCACCTTACAGGCAACATGTCGCGGGGTGAAGCCTGTATGGTTGTGAGTAGCCGCCCAAAGAGTCGTACCTTGTTCTGGTCGCCGCTGGATTTTCAACATGTTGAAAATTTTCAGTGACCTGTGACGAATATGACGGGTACCGGCAGTCGCCGAAAAAGTCGCGTAAGTGGGACAGACCTATTAAAATAAAGGCGGCCCTATTCTTAAAATAGGATGGCACGCAGGCACAGCAGTAGAGCTGCTGCCTAACAGCGCTTGCAGTGCCAGAGACCCGGGTTCCAAAGACATGCAGGTTTGAAGGTTAATTGGCTTGGTATAAATGTAAATTGTCCCTAGTGTGTGTAGAACAGTGTTAATGTGCAGGGGATCGCTGGTCTTGGTGTGCCAAAGGCCTGTTTCTTCGCTGCATCTCTAAACTAATCTAAACTACAGGTGGATCATAATAGAAATACCCAGTGAGCTAATTATCTTAGAGTACGAACAGCAGGGATAGTTTAAAACAAAATGTTTCAACTTGGTTCCTGTAATCACTGGAAAGCACCTTCAACTGAAGTAACTGAAGTGTTTTGAAGTACTCAAAAGGGAACTGCAGATGCTGGAATATCGAAGGTACACAAAATTGCTGGGGAAACTCAGCGGGTGCAGCAGCATCTATGGAGCGAAGGAAATAGGCGACGTTTCGGGCCGAAACCCTTCGGTGTTTTGAAATACTATTGTTTCTGGCTGTTGTTGGAGAGATGTTGAGAAAATGTTGCAGAAAGTGTGCGATATGACTTTGATTTGGTATACTTTGTGTACCTTGTTCCCAGAAACAATAGGTACACTTACTGTACTTTCTTGCTGGTGTACTGCTGGCAACTGTGTTACCTGCCAGGTCCCAGGAGGTTTGTTACCAATACGCAGACTAAATGACCCTGTTCCATTTTTGATCCTGTTCGCCAGTGGACTTAAGGGCCTGTCCCACGAGCATGCGACTCCATGCGGCAAGCGTGACCTAAGCGACTCCATGTGGCAAGCGCGACCTAACCAGAACTGGGGGCCGCGCGGAGGTCGAGTGAGTGACATGAAGTGCAAGCGAAGTCCGCGGGAAGTTCGCGCGTGATGTACAGCGTCGAGGCGGCTGCGGGCCGGCAGGCCATTGCCACGCGGAATTTCTGAACACGGTCAGTTTTTCGGAGCCCCGCGCGATGTCGGGACCAGCTCCGCACAACTCCATACGGCTACTGCGATTGAAGTGGGACCGGTCCCGCGAGGCCGTACGGCTCAAGCGACCGCGTTAGGTAGCGCTTGCCGCATGGAGTCGCTTAGGTCGAGCTTGCCGCATGGAGTCGCTTAGGTCGAGCTTGCCGCATGGAGTCGCATGCTCGTGGGACAGGCCCATTACTGTTCACTGCACATACTTACTGGAGTTGCAGTGAAAGAGGTGACCAGAAGATATGATTTTGTTTATAGTTGTGCGTACAGCTGGAGTTGCGATATCCACAATAACGGCCTGGGGAGAAGGCTCTTCAATTTATTAGACACAAGTTGGAGGGTCAATCAGTCAGCAGAAGGCTCCCAATCCGAAACGTCACCTATCCATGTTCCCCAGAGATGCGGTCCGATCTGCTGAGTTACTCCAGCACTTGTGTCCTTCTCTTCAGTTTATTCTTTCCTTTGAATGGACAGGGAAGCGGATCGGATAAATTGTGAGACGGCCCAGAATTGTTTGCTGACGGCCTGCTTTCATCTATTCATGTTTTGATAAGACCCAGGCCTCTCCAATACACCAGGAACCTCCTGTTACACTATTGTGCCCAAAGGCCCCACAGATGTAAATCTATCCTGCCATTCTTATTGTCCTCTCAGTAAGTTTGTCAATAAGCGAGTTCGGTATTCCGACTGCCCAGGTCATAGGTCACTCGCTATAAACATTCTCGGCAGCAGTGGTGCTGCGTTGTGTGCAGGGCTGCGTTTCGTCCGTAGTCGGGGTCGAGGTCGGGCCCGGGTCTCCGGCACTGCGGGCGCTGTTGAGTTGTTGCTGGGCTGACCCTGTCCCCTCCCGGGTGTCCCGTCCCTGTCCGGGGGTGTCCGGGGTGGCCCTGGACTGACGGAGCGAGCAGCCGGACTTGCAGCTGTTACGGTGTGGAAGCGCTGGCTCCCGCTCGGCTCTGCCTGTCCAGCCAGGTTGGCCGGCAGCCCTGGACTGGCGGGGTGCCGACCCGGAGCGGTGACGACCACGAACTTGCAGCCGGCGCGGGGGGGGGGGGGCTCTGACTCGGCTCTGCTGCGGCTCCTGGGGGGTTGGGGGCCATCGGCTGCGCCTCTCACCTTGTCCAGTGGCTGTCGGTTGGCTCCCTCGATGCCGACGGGAGCCAAGCGCCGGTCATCGGCGGGGATGCACACGGAGTGCTGCGGTGGCTCGGCGGGTCAGGCAACATCTCTGGAGAAGGGTCTTGACCCGAAACGTCACCCATTCCTTTTCTCTGGGGATGCTGCCTGTCCCTCTGAGTTGCTGTGCGTGGACCCGTTGATGGCCGGTGCTCAGCTTTCGCCGGCGCCGGGGGTTTGGCCGGCGGCCACTGGGTGGGGCGGGCATTAGCCGGCCTGTCGGGGAGAGGGTTCCATAGGAATTGGAGCAGGGTTGGGCTGGAGTTGGCGCTTCTTCTCTGGGCTGGCTGTGGGTATGTGGGCCGCTGCTTCTCCGGGTCACTGTCCCGTCAGTCAGGTGCTGTCGGTTGGCCCGGCGGGGCAGGCGCTTGGGTTGGCGCTTCTTCTCCGTGCTGGCAGTGGACTTGGGGGCCGCTGCTCTGGGCTGGTGTCCTGTCAGTCCGGACGTGTCGGCCCCCCCCCCCCCCCCGGGCAGGGTTGGGACACTCGGCGGGACGGGGATGGTCCAGTGGTGGTTCGGCAGCGCTTGCGGCGCCGGGGACCCGGGTTCGACCCTGGCTGCGGATGAAGCGCGGGTCTGTGTGTGCGCAGCTGCCAAGAATGTCTCTCCGCCGGTCCAGTCTCTCCCATCCCCTCCCCCTCCCCCCCCCGCCTCCCACTCGCATCTGCCCCTCTATCTCGCTTACACCTCGCTCTCCCACTACCTGGCACCCTTGTTCCTCAGATTAAATATAATTTTACAGATAAATCATGAATAAAGATAAGAATTTATACACAGTTTATACAATCAGCGCTTTGTTCGCTTTTTCTTTATAGCGAGTGACCTTTGACAAATCCCATGATTCCTTAAGTTTCTTGGAATACTGAACATGCTTATTGTGTGTTAATTAGAAGCGAGTTTTGGCCAGCTTCACAGTCATAAAATCATTGAGTTCTCGAGCACGGAAACAGTCTCCTTGGCCCAACGCATCAAAGTTGCCAAACTGCACTCATCCCACTTGCCTGTGACTGGCGCATATCTCTAAAAATCTTTCCTATCCATGTACCTGTCAAAGTCTCTATTAAATATCAAAATTGTACCCACCTCTACTACTTCCCCTGGCAGCGTATCACCTCCTGTGTGAAAAATGTGCTTCTCGAGTCCCCTTGAAATATTTCTGCTCTCACCTTAAACCTCTGCCCTCTAGTTTTACACTCTGTTATCTTGGGGATAAGACTGTGGCTATTCGCCTTATTTCCTCTCCACACGATTTTATGTATCTCTCTTAGGTCCTTCCGAACCAACTTCCAGCAGACATGGCACTGACAAATTTCAATTGGATAATTAAAACCTATAAACTACATATCCGCAAATCCTGACACGACTAGGAACCATTAAGTATACCATAGACAACATTATGGGACATGGCACAGCGGTAGAGTATCTGCCTTACAGCACCAGAGAGCCGGGTTTGATCCTGGCAACGGGTGCTGTCTGTACGGAGTTTATACGTTCTCCCTTTGCCACCCGCGTTTTCTCCGGGTGTTTTGGTTTCCTTCCACACTCCAATGACGTACAGGTTTGTAGGTTAATTGGCTTCAGTAAAATTGTCACTAGTGTGTAGGATCGAACAAGTGTACGGGTATAGCTGGTCAGCGTGGACTCGGTGGGACGAAGGGCATGTTTCATGACGTATCTCTTAATCTAAACAAAGCTAATTTCAGCCTTTTAACTGCTTGCAAGATGTAACGGGTTAATTTTTCGGAAAGTTGATCTCTGAGCAACAAAGCAAATATAACGCGTTCGTTCACTGCTCATTGCTCCAGTGAGTGAGTTTGGACCTCTTGCTTTCTGTTTGCCATAATTCAGGAGTAATTTGAGTTTGCTCCCTGCTGTCATTGTCTAACTGCTTTAAGTCGCAACTTAATAATGCTGAACACCATGGGCTCTGCTCCAGGTTGTAGAGAGCACTTGTTTATCAGATGTAAATAAGTGCAGTATTTAACTCCCTGGGTGAAATAAATATGAGCACAATTAGCAATGATGGGAAAGCCTTGGATAACGGAAGGAGGAACATACAGAAGTTAAGGCTCATAACTGAGGGGGAGATTTGTTCTCACTATCTATTTCAATTTGGCTGAGAATTGATTACTCGGCTCTAAATGATAGGCTAGATTCAGGATGGTCTCTTGTCTGATGTCCGATCGAGACGTCCCAACAGTGACCCAAAGTGGAAAATGAAAACTGAATTAAAAGATTCTATTTTGGATATTGAAGGAATATATGCAATGAAACGTATTCCCCCAATATCATTATTATTCATTTAAAAATAAATTGGATAGTTATATGGACGGGAAAGGAATGGAGGGTTATGGTCTGAGCGCAGGTATATGGGACTATTGGAGAATACGTGTTCGGCACGGACTAGAAGGGTCGAGATGGCCTGTTTCCGTGCTGTAATTGTTATATGGTTATATATGGTTATATGGTTAAAAGTCTATTAAATTTCACTCAGCGAAAATGAACACGACCTGGATGTTTTTCTCAGTTAATTTCTTTGAATTTGAACTGTTTACAAAAGTAGACTATTTTTATTACAGCTAAGTACTAAAAATCTTGCCCACTGCTCATGATGTGTTTGGTCCGACTGTGCCCTATGTACATCTTATGCTACAAAATAAATTTATTTCAGTTTAAAATAAAGATGTTATATATCAGACCACCCATTACTCGGTCTGGATCTTTGGCCTCATTCTGGCAATACTTAAGACCTATGTTTGTATCTTCACTCATTCCCCCTTCCCATCCTCCTACCCATTCTATGCCCTGCATGCAGAACAATCAGAGACACTGAAAACTTTACTTTAGACTTTAGAGATACAGCATTCAAGCAGACCCCTCTTCCCACCAAATCCGTGCCGAGCAGCGATCACCCCGTGCACCTGCACTATTCTACACACTAGGGACAATTGACAATTTACAGAAGCCAATTAACCTACAAACCTGTATGGCTTTGGAATGTGGGAGGAAACCAGAGCAACCAGAGAAAACCCACGCAGTCACAGGGAGGATATACTAACTCCATACAGACAGCGCCCGTAGTCAGGATCGAACCCGAGTCTCTGGCGCTGTAAGACAGCAACTCTACCAGGGTCCTTTCAGATGACAATGTGACGTGACAAAACCCATTGAATGAGTTCAGTTCCTTCTGCAGAAATCAATCAGAGAGCAAGATGAAGTTAGTTACTTTCTCAATCCATCAACGACCCTTCCACAACAATTTAATGAAGAGTGCTTTTGATCATTTTGGGCATCATCGGCAATGCCAGTATACAATGCCCATCCCAAAATGACATGAGAGTGGTCAATTTCCTTTATGAATCTGCAAAATGTGGTGATGGTCTTCTCACTGCCTTATTTAGAACCCAGGTGGTTAAGAAATATTGAAGATAGACACAAAATGCTGGAGTAACTCAACGGGCCAGGCAGCATGTTTAAGAAAGAACTGCAGATGCTGGAAAAATCGAAGGTAGACAAAAATGCTGGAGGAACTCAGCGAGTGAGGCTGCATCTCTGGAGAGAAGGAATTGGTGATGTTTCGGGTCGAAACATCGAAATATTGATACATTTTCATGTCAAGATAGCCTGTAACTTGGAGGTGAAGGGAACTTGTAGGTATTGGCATTGCCCTGCATCTGCTGTCCTTTTCCTCTGTGGCGGTAAGGGTCACAGGGTTTGGATGGCTATATTCTGCCCAATGATTTTGACACAGGAGTCTTATTCCATCTGCAAACCCAGACAAATCCCATTTGTTATGAAATAATAAGTGAGTTTTGTTCTCCACGATTACAGTGTGATCTTCCCAAGCTGACAGTTAGCTGGAAATACTCGTCAGATCAGGCCGCAGATCAGTGCCTAGACAAAGTCTACATTTCAGGTCCGAGACCCTTTGTCGGAACTGAAAAGGAGACAAAAGCTGCGGGGAGGGTGAGGATAGGTGGATGTCTCTGACAGTGTGAAACTTGTCCATTTCAATTACTGCCTCGCTCCCCCAACTCCATCACAAGTTTTGCTTTGATTAAACTCGAATTTATTTATTTTTTCTGGCTTAGCTTTGTTTTCAGCCATCGGTTGGAAACGCGGGGAAGAATAATCGTTATCTCTTTTCTATTAGAAATTGAATTGAATCTTCTTGGCTCATTTGAGTTAATTAACAGCTATCACTAAAGGGAAACAAATTCAACTCGTTTGGACTGGAAGGTCAAGATTGAGAGGAATGCAATTGGAATTATTTTGCCTGAAGCTTCATTGGAAAATTTAAAGAATTGGATAATTTTATCACAGTCACTAAGCCAGATCATATCTCATTTGAGCTTTGATTTCCTTGTGTTACTTCTGCACATCACCACTTTGAATATCCATTACCAGCGAACATCCAGTGCATGAAGAGTATTCTATGTCGGTGTTTAATTCAGCAAAACGTGTTTGACCTAGATTTGATAAGGATGCGTGATTTTTAAATCTCACCTGGGAATTCAGACTACATGTACATGGTTTAATGTACTAAATAAAGAACAAGGTGTCAGCCACTGGAAAAAATCTATAACACCCTATTGAAATTCGGGATTTGATGCTAGTTTATTAATCAAGGTATCTCGACCGGAAACACCACCCATTCCTTCTCTCCAGAGATGATGCCTGTCCCGCAAGGTATTTTGTTCATTTGGCCAGAGGACCATGCTGCTATAATTAAAAATTGGCCGTTTGAGGTCCAAGACATCACATTTGCTTCACACCCACAGTATCATAAGGTTCCCTGCATCCCAGCCCCTGTTGACAAGAATGAAGTTCTTTATCCCTTTTTTTGTCAAATCGCATATGTTGCTGTTTATCTGACAATAGAAGATGTTGTTACCATTGGAGGTTGTCGCACGGTATTCTTCACATGGACAGAAATTGCCTGCCGTGTTCCTGATTTGTTTCAGAACAGAGAACAGTACAGCACAAGAACAGGCCCTGCGGTCCATAATGTTTGTGCCAAGTCCATCACTTATCTACCTGCATATAGCCCACTTCCTTCCATTCCCAGCATATCCATGTCCCTATACAAAAGTCTTTTAAATGCTGCAACCACTATCCCTGGCAGCTTATTCCAGACACTCAACACCTTCTATTATTTGATTTCTCCATACTGGAAAAATGATTTTGACTGTACCCTATCTATGCCTCTGATAATTTAATATACTTCTATCATGTCTCCCCTGAGTTCCAGAGAAAAGATGTCTCTGACACAGTTTGAACCAAGATTTCAGGTTGAAGCAATATTTCAGATTTACCTCAAACATATCATTGACTGTTTCATATATAACCAGGGTTGCAGAATCAAGTACAGTACAAAAGCAGGCTTAGTGGTTCACTGAGTCAACACCAACCACTCATTTATATTAATCCTACACTTCTATTTTTATCCTCCTCATATTCACATCAACTCCTCCTAGTTGTATCTAAGCAGGAGTGCCATTTCACCTGTTAACCCACATGTCATTGGGATACAGAAGGAAAGCACGGCCCCACAGTCACAGGGAGAACGTACAACTTGCACGCCCACTGCACCTTGGGTGAGGATTGAACCCAGGCCGCTGGATTTATGAGTGAGCAGCTCCACTCGCTGTCCAACAGTGCTGCCCTGCTTCTGCAGAAATTCACTATGAGGGGTTTTGTTTCAAAGATAAATAGCTTACGTTTCTCATAACACAGCCTTTTGAAATGGATGCCAATTGCCTGACACCATGTCCTTATCTTAAAACTATCTCCTGTATTTAGGTGACCAGATCGGAACGTTGTACTCATGAAGTGGTATGTCTGGAGTATGAGCTTGGCTGACTGTGACTCCTAAACTGTTGTTTTGCCTGCATATGTTAGTGTTCTATTCGCTTTGTTGGCTTCTTCTGCAATTAATATAAGGCTCTAGGATTACAAATAGTACAAGATTCTATCCACTTAATCCTCAGCTGCTGCAATACTATGTGGGGTGTATTAAACACACACTTTGTCTTCCAGTGTGTGTGGTTTCACTTTCGTCCATGAGAAATTTTGTTTGTCACTGTTGAATCGACTTGTACTCATTAATTTTGCTGATATTCAGGCCCTTCAGATTCACTGGCAGTTACGGGGATAGATTTCTTAGTACTTTTGCAGAGGGCTTATTAAAAATATTGATTCAATGTCCATAGGCAGCAAAGAAAGCAAATAAGTGTTTGGGATGTGTGGCTGATTTACAAATCTTCCAGTTCCGATCAGATGATTTCAAAATTATATCTGGCACAAATGAAGTAAGTGTCACCGCAATCAGCAGAGAATTATTGGATGCAGTCTAGAGGAAACTTGATTGTTGGAATCAGGAGAAAAGACTGGCTCTTGGGACTGCATTCTTTGAAGAGGAAGAGAATAGGTAATCATGAGGCCTTTCAAGTTTTCTCTAATCTGAAAGTTTTGCTGCAGAGACGCCCTGTGACTACAAGATATGCAGATAAGAGCTGTCGTTTAAGGTTTAGTGCACCACAATACAATGAAATAAAGGCATTATTAACGGGGAAAATAAAAAGGGTTGCTGAAGGTGATCATTGTGTGTGATGGGACCAAGTGATTGTGCAGTTTTATTTCTATAAAGGATTGGACTACTTCTGATGCAAAGCTGTGAGATGTAGCTCCATTGAAAGGGAGTTAATTATTTGGTTAAATGAATTACCTATCCAAATTATTATTCTGCTAACCAGTGACTTGTGAATGTATAACTCAAGACGAGTCTAAGCGCACATTAAAAAAAAGAGATGCAAGTCATATGTGCTTTGTCATTCAGTAAAAGTGCAGCTGATCTTTTACCTGGTGCTATTTTCCTGCGTCCACCTCATATGCCCGGCAGTGACGGCGCTGCCCTAGAATCTGCGGCTCGCCTGCAGTTCGTCTGTTTTTTCTGTTTTTTGCTGTTTTCTTTTGCCCTGTTTTAGTTAATTTTAGTTTATTAGGTTGTGTATGTGTGTGGGGGGGAGAAACATGTTTTAGTCTCTTTCTTCGGGGGGGATGCAACCTTTTCTTGTCTTATCCCCCGTCTCCGTCTCCACCTGCGCTGAGGCCTAATGGCGGAGCTGGCGGCCTCCAACTGGGACCGACCTCGAGGCTCCGGAGGCAGAGCCAGCCAGGACTTACCAACGCGAGGCTGGCCGACTTCGGGGCTGTGGTGGCGTTGTGGCGACGGCGAGCCGACTTCGGAGCCTCGGAGGCGCGGCCGCGGGCCCAGTGGACGACATCGTCGGGAGCTCGCAGGTCACAGGTTGGTGACCTGTTTTTCCGGAGCTCCCGCAACAACAGCTTCGTCCGCTGGACTGGAGGGCGGCAGCTTCGACCACCCCGGGCCGTGGAGTTTGAACCGGCCCGTTCGCGGAGCTCGGATTCAGCCGCGGGACTTGCTTACCATCACTCGGCGGGGTCACAACATCGGAGGCCTGGATCGCCTCAGCGCAGAGGGAGAACAAGGAGGGAAGAGACAAGGACTTTAAGACTGTTGCCTTCCATCACAGTGAGGAGGTGTCTGGTAGACTCACTGTGGTGGATGTTCAATCTGTGTTTATTGTGTGTTTTGTTATTTTATTCTATGTTATGACTGCAAGGCACGAAATTTCATTCAGACTGAAAAGTCTGAATGACAATAAAGGATACTTGATACTTGATAAACCTTAATTCCCTTTATGTCTAAAGATCTATTATACTCAGTGACCGACCCTCGTCCTCTTGAATAGAAAATTGCAAATATTCACTAACCTGCAGATGATTAAATTCTGCTCAACTGTGTCCCGAATGGTTAATATTTAATCATGAGACTAGGACCACTGGTTCTGGCCAGGAGCAACATCAACTCCACATGAACCCTATCAAATCCATTAAGATGTTTTACATTCTCATTGTTCTCAGCTCACTGGCGAGGCGATTCATTGTACGATTGGAGATTGGATTGAAGCATTTCAGTTACAAGAAGAGGCAAGATAGGCTGGGTTTGTTTTCCCTGGAACAGAGGACAATGAGAGGCAATCTAATAAAGCTGCCCGAAAGTATGAGGGAGGTAGATAGTAAAAATATTCTTCTCATGATGGGTGTATCTCAGATGAGTGGGCATAGATTTGAGCTTAGAACTTAGAAGGCGGCACAGTGGTGCAGCGGTAGAGTTGCTGCCTCACAGTGCCAGATACTTAGGTTCAATCATGACTACAAGTGCTGTCTGTGCGGAGTTTGTATGTTCGCCCTGTGGCGGCGAGGGTTTTCCCTGGATGCTCTAATTTGCTCCCGCATTCCGAAGATGTGCAGGATTGTAGGTTAATTGGCTTCTGTAAATTGCCCTTCGTATGTGAAAGTGGGATAACGTGGGACTAGTATATGGGTGATTGATGGTCAGTGTGGACCCGGTGGGCTGAAAGGCCTATTTCCACACTGTATCTCTCTATCTCGAGGGGGACACCATGGTGCAGCTGCCTCATGGCGCTGGAGACCCGGGTTCGATCCTGACCTCGGGTGCTGTCACTGTGGAATTTACACATTCTCCCTGTGACCACGTGGATTTCCTCCAAGTGCTCTGGTTTCCACCCACATCCCAAAGACATGTGTGTTCCTAGGGTAATTGGCCTCTGTACATTGCCCCTAGTGTGTGGTGGGATAACTAGTGTGAATGGGTGACAAGTGGTCAGTGTGGGCTCTGTGGGTCGAAGGGCCAGTTTCCATGCTGTATCTCTAAACTAAAAAGAAAAATGCAGGCAGTATCTGAAAGGGATTTTTTTCACATCGAGAGTGGTTAATTTCCCGAACGATTATTCTGCAGAGGTGATGGAGGCAAATACTCTCATAACATTTAAGAAGCACTTGGAGAGGTTCTTGAAATGCCAAGGCAGAGTCAGCTATGGGCCAAATGTGGATAAACAAGATGGGATTGGTACAACAGGCAGCATTGACATGATGGGCAAATGGGCTGGTTTCTGTGCTGTATCGCTCTATGACGCTAAACGCTAAGTTGTACCCATGTTGGCTTGGTATGATGGCCTGCTCTGTATTGTGCAGTTTAAATATGGTGAATTACATGATGCATTCTCTGTCTGGAAACTATTCTTTAAAAGAAAAAGTTCTCTTTTGCCAAAACCATGATTTTTGCAAACCATACAATGAATGCAAGAGTGAACACAGCCTGCAAAACACGGCTGACATGAGTGACCCTGAGCTAAAATAAGTTACGTATGAGGAGATGATGCCGGTAATTGTTTTGAGAGGGAATTGACTCCAAGAAGCGAAGTGGCTGAGGGTGCCAGTGGTCATGAAAGTGCAAGGCCCTCAATCACTGAACAAATCTAGAGCAGAGAGCCTGTGGAAGCAGAGTAGACTCAATACTCCAGGGAGAACACTGTTCCAGGAACTCCCAGCTGCTGTTCTCAATAAATCTGCAATGATTTTTATCAAATTTCTAAATCTTCAATATAGATGTTTTTATTCATTATTAACACTGATGATGTTGCAACCTGCTTCTGGCAACTGAAAGCTCGAGGAAGGCCATCCACTTTTTTGAAGTGAATTCAAGGCTTTAATCTGATCAAATGCTTCGCTTTTCACAAACTTCTGAAAGTGCTCACTTGTGTTTTTTGTGAGGATCTAGGCCATTGTTGCGTTGCTACTTTCCTCCACATCGCATGCAATAGGATCAGGTGAGGACATTCATGCCCTTTAACTTGTTCCACCATTTCCTAATTCCTTTGGGTCTGTAGATCTATTGTTCCCACTGCAGTGCATTCTCCATGGCTGAGCCTTCATTGCCCTCTTGGACTAAGGATTCCACTGTTGCAAACTTAGAATGAAGACCTTTCTTCTCCTCTCAACCATAAATCTTCAGCTTTACACAACCATTCCCCCTGAGTGAGCCCTTGGGAATTTTGTCAATTGCACCAACTACAGTTCATTTGCCAAAACGGATCACACAACCCACCAAATTGACGGTGACAATCTTGTTCTGCACAAGCCTTCGACCTCCAATGCATCGGCCAGCAGTATTCTTCCACTCCCTTCCCGCTTTCCCGTTCATCAACCTGAAATTTGCCGTTATTGTCAGCCTCTGATGCTCTGTGGTTGTGTATTTTGCATTCGAACCACTTAGCAAACAATGTTCTCCAGAATTTCCTACTGAATGTTTGCACCCTATATTGCGGCCCATCATTTTCGATACATCCGCAAGTGGAAACCTTTAGTTTTTTTGTTATAATCCAGCTTTCCCTTTCTTGGGTAAAGAGCCTTGGTCTTTTCTGTTTAAGTACAAACTCTGCAGTGGTCTATTGTAGGTCCGGTAATCTTCTTCGTATCCTGTTAGCTGCGCTAGATTAAGTCCCCATCTTATCTGTGTGACTAAAGTCAGCCAAAGCGCCCGACACAAAGTGTATGAACTATTATTCATCATGGCACTATATGGTTGTATTTACTAGTACCTGCACATCAGTTGAGGACAGGAATGGGCTTGTGTTTGAGTTGTATCTGTCATACAGAATGTCATTGAGAATGCCTTCCAGCACTCCTAACCTGAGTTTAAGAATGAACAATAAGTATTTGCATCATGCACAACATCCTGCATTGAACGCATGTTCTTGAGAGAAAAAGAAAGGTTGTATGGAATATAAGCTTAGTTTTTAGTTTAGAGATGCCGCGCGGAAACAGGTCCTTTGCCCACCAAGTCTGCGCCGACCAGCGATCACCCCGTACATTAGCACTGTTCTACACACCAGGGACAATTTACAATTTTTAGCAAAGCCAAATTAACCTACAAACTTGTACATCTGTGGAGTGTGGGAGGATACCGGAGTACCCGGAGAAAACCCACATGGTCACAGGGAGAACGTACAAACTCTTTACAGACAGCACCCGTAGTCAGGCTCGAACCCAGGTCTCTGGCGCTGTAGGTCAGCAACTCTACCGTGCTGAGACAAAGTCTGAAACCTTTGTGCACAGTGGCTGTAACACAGAAACTGATGGGAGAAAGAAGTAAATGTCTTGGTGCGATTGCTGACTATTTATTCTGGTTGTGCAGACCTAAACTCCTATTGCCCTTTCACTCTCAAATAATAATGATTCATCCATTATAAGGAAACTACAAACAAAGGAAAGCAAAAACAAATTCCCTCTAAACGGTTAGTGGTATCTGTCTTCCCATGTCGGCCATTAGTGAGTTGTTTAGCAGCACATGCTTTCATCTCTAAATTGTTTTGGCAGCCTATGGAAATGTCAATAGCAAACTAAAATCAATACTTGGACAGTAGGAAGTAGTCATTTCATGTGGCTACATTTTAATTCATGTTCCTTCAAAGAATGAGAGTTCAGCCCAAGTCATTTATTAGTGTTGATGGGCTGCACTGCGTTACAATGTTAAACATTCATGCCAAGTGTTACTTTGAACTTAATCCAGGGATTGAAGCAGTTTTTGATTTGATTCACATATTAAGAGCAACGTGAAATCAGATAAATAAGTTCTAAGGAATTATTTCTCTTTAAAATATATCATAATCTTAAGCATTAAATTACTCCATTTTTACATCTGACCCCATAAAGATGCAGCTTGGATCTATGTATATAGTTTTTGGCCTAAACTGGCAACAAAATAGCAAATTCCCCATTATACAGGTGCACAACCTTTTATCCGAAAGCCTTGGGACCAGACACTTCTCGGATTTCGGAATTTTTCGGATTTCGGAATGGAAGATTTTTAGCGTAGATTAGGTAGGTAGCGCGGGCGGCTTGAAAAGTCTGGAGCGGCTGCCTCCTCCCCGGAGACCGGGGAATCATTGTAAATCATTGCTTAAATGTTAGTCAGTTAGTTTGGAGGGATTTTATGTGGTGGGGGGGGATGAAGGGGAAAACTTTAATTCTTAGTCCCCTACCTGGTCGGAGAGGCGGGGAGCGGACAATGCCTTACCGGGTCACCGTGCAGTAAGCTCCGGAGCGCTGTGGCTGCCGACTCCCAACATCGCGGAGCTGGGGCTGCGGGCGTCCGGCCGCGGGCGGCGCCGGTTGGAGCTCCGACCCCGGCAACTCTATCCCTGGCTGCGCGGCGCTCCAAATCCAGCGCCGCTCGCGGCCGGACGCCCGCAGCCCCAGCTCCGCGATGTTGGGAGTCGGCAGCCACAGTGCTCCGGAGCTTACTGCACGGTGACCCGGTAAGTCATTGCCCGCTCCCCACCTCTCCGACCAGGTAGGGGACTAAGAATTAAAGTTTCCCCCTTCACCCCCCCCCCCCCTTCACATAAAAGCCCTCCAAACTAACTGACTAACATTTAAGCAATGATTTACAGATCTTTAAGTGTCTCCCCGGTCTCCGGGGAGCAGGCAGCCGCTACAGTAGTACAGACCGTGGGTCGTTTCGGGTCAAGTTTGGCGCCAAACGCGAGCTTTGGTGTGCAGACGACATCCTGGAAAAAATGTCCGGTTTTCGGAGCTTTTCGGTTTCCGGAACTCCGGATAAAAGGTTGTGCACCTGTATCAGTGTGGATGTTTAGGATCCATCACAAATGTAAATGAATGAAGAAGTCCTGAAATTCGACTTGGCTGATCATTGCAGTAACATGACCTCCTCATAGAGGATTTGGCAAAAAGTGAAGTCCTGCGGTTTCCTAGTAATTAAACTTGGAAAACATTCCATTAAATCATCACGATCTAACAGTATCTGGTCAGTGACTCCGTTCAATTCAAAGGAGTGGATAGTCGTGAAGAGAGAAAGCTGAGAGGGAATTAGCAATTTTAATTTGATTAATTTAAATGTATCCAGTTATTTATATTTCATTAATTTTTAAAAAGTTGCATTTATATTTCTCTTTGATTCACTTTAATTATTTTTGAACATCAAGAGCTATTCAACAGATTTAAATTTTAGACAGCCACATGACCAATTAAGCTTGGAGACTGGTTATGTGATACAAACCTTTGGTTTGTCAATGTAAGGTAAAACCTGACGTTTAGTTCATCTTATGTCTTTACCTAAAGAGATACATGCAAGAATAGAGATGGTGACTACAGTAAAGGAATTGTTGCAATTCACCATATGTTTCATCAGAATATCAATTAACCCAACTGCTTTATTCAGAGTAAGATGCAGAATTAACAGAGGTTGTGCTTGAATGCTTTTCATTTTTCTTTTTTACGGGATTTTTAAGTACTCTGCACTGCAAGTACATACTTGCAGCTCGTGGCTGGTTGTAGCTTGACAGCTGGTATCTTTTTTAATCACGGCTGAATAAAATCATGATTATTTTGGTTTGGCCAGTCTGGTATCTGAGTTACAGCATTCCACAGGATTGCTTTACAGGGGTAATGTGGTCCTAGTCTCCATCCTGCCGAGCCCCTTTAATGCAATGCTTCCGTGTGATTGCCGCTCATGCTTTAAACCCAATATCACCTGGCCTTGTCCACTTAACTTCTCTTTGGTGGCTAAGCCCCTCTTTGAGGACATTGATTGCTATTTGTTCAGTGTTAACCTTATTTATTATTTCATTGACTTCTGAGATTACCTGATTTGAATGGGATGGACAACCAGGAGCAAGATGTAATAAATATTAAGAGCAGGTGTAGATTGCTTTGTCTTTGAGATTGCTGGGCCATTCAATAAGATCAAGGTCAGTCTTTCATTACTGTACGCTATTTCCAGTTTCTATGATCCCATTAGTTTCCCACAATTGTTGATCTTTGATGTTCCATAATCCTAATGAAGCGATGGTTCTAAATGGTTCCAAATGTTCTCTGTTGTTTGAGTGAAAAAATATTTTCTAAACTAAATGGCTGACATCTTTTATGAGATTCAAAATGCTGGAGTAACTCAGTGGGCAGGCACCCCTTCCTGGAGAGCAGGAAGGGGTGACGTTTCAGATCGAGACCCATCTCAGAATTTGTTGGCATAATGCACCAAAATGTGCAGCAGCAACTCCAGTGTGCACAGCTGAAGCAACAAAGTTAGTAACTGTCTATATCTCTCACTTCCCTTGCTAGTCTGTTATTAGTCTGAAGGAGATTCTCGACCCGAAACGTCACTCATTCCTTCTCTCCAGAGATGCTGCCTGTCCTGCTGAGTTACTCTAGCATTTTGTGTCTATCTTCGGTTTAAACCAGCATCTACAGATCCTTCCTGCACATCTTTTATGAGACGTTGGCTCCATGTTCTGGATTAGTTTCCAGACAATGGTAATGTTCTTCTGCTATCCATAATGTCATGCCCTTTCAGCATACCTGGCTGTGAAAGCACCGCTTTTTCTTGAAACCCAATGTCACTTGGCATTATCCATTTAATTTGGCTTTGATGGCCAACCCTCTAATCTCAAGAAAGAGCGTTTGGGGCCTTGATTTCAGTTTCTCAAACTTGGAAGAAACCAAATTATACATACTAATACATTTGTGGACTTACCAAGAGCCCACATAGTTGCAGTAAAAGCCTCCTATTAGCCTCCTTAAGGGGCAGCACAGTCTCTCCTGGCCTGTAGGTGGCAGCACTGTCCCTCCTCCTCCCAGCCTGTAGGGGGCAGCACTGTCCCTCCCCTTCCTGTCCTATAGGGGGCAGTACTGTCCCTCCTCCTTTTCAAGAGTTCTTTGGGCTAATGGGATCAAGGGATATGGGGAAAAAGCTGGAACGTGGTACTGATTTTGGATGATCAGCCATGATAATATTGAATGGCGGTACTGGCTCGAAGGGCAGAATGGCCTACTCCTGCTCCTATTTTCTATCTTTCTATGTTTCTATGTAATACATTTTTACTCTCCAAATCCTTTGTAATAAAAACTAACAACAAATTTGCCGGTATCTAAACTGTTTAAATATATTGTGCGTTTCTATTCTATTTTTTGAAATGAGAGAGGAAATTAGATTTTGCGAGGGATATTGTTCAGTGGTAGGACTATCCCACTGAGATTATTATTTTTAACCCTTTCAAAGGCTTGGTTGTTCGGTTACAGAGTTCCACATCACGTATCGATGCTGCCCAATATCCCTCCAACTCTTTCCTCTTTATCTACCTGTCCTGGTGTTTTGTAAATGGTGTCATTCTACCCACCTCCACCACTTCCTCCAACAGCCCATTCCATGTATGCGCCATGCACTATGTGAAAAAAGTACCCCTTGGGTCTCTTTTTAAATCTTTCTTCTCTCACCTCAAAGGCAGGTTCTTAAAGGGCCTGTTCCATTGCGGTGACGTAATTGGCGAGTTTGGAAGAGTTTGCCCTCGACTCATACTCGCAGCATGGTCGACATGAGGTCCTAGGAGGTCTTTGTAACTCTCCTCATGCTCGAGAGTAGTCCCCGCGTACTCGAGGCCTCAGCTAGGTCGCGGCGTATTTTTCAACATGCTGAAAAATGCCCGCGAGTAAAAAAAGGTCGCCATGGAAAAAAATTGTTTTTTTTTTTACTTGTAGGTTTAGTCGAAATAGGTTGTAGTACGTCGGCATGTTATTCGTAGGTAATCGAGGATAGTCAAAGATAGTCGCAGATAGTCGTCAACATAGTCGAAGGAGGTCGAAGGAGGTCTTCTACATAGTCAAAGGAGGTCTTCACCATGACACTTTTTCAAACTCTTCTAAACTCGCCAATTAGGACGCCGCAGTGGGACAGGCCCTTTAGTTTTAGACTACATTATCCTGGGAAAAAAAGAATTTGTCTTTTCACCTTGTATCACAGAAACTGGCCTTTCTGACCAACTCATTCATTCTTACCCAGATTACCGATCTAAGCTAGTCGCATTTGCCTGTGTTTGACCTGTCGGTGTACCTGTCCAAATGTCTTTTAAATGGTGTTATTGTACCTGACTCAACTACTTCCTCTGGAAGCTCGTTCCATATACCCACCACCTTCTGCATGAAAAAGTTGCCCCTGAGGTTGCCCCTTCTCACCTGAAACCTTTGGCCTCCAGTTCTTGATTCTGCTATCATGGAAAAGGTCTTTGAGCATTCACACTATCTGTACTCCCCTCATGATTTTATACATCTCTATAAGATCACCTCTCAGCCTCCTGTGCTCCAAGGAATAAAGACCTACCCTTCACATCCTCTTCCGATAGCTCAAGCAATCAAGTCCTGGCAACATCCTCGTCAATCTTCTCTGCATATTTTCCAGTTTAATTACATTTTTCCTACAGTAGGATGACCAAAACTGAACACAACACTCCGAGTGCAACTTCACCAATGTCTACACTCCTAACCTCTACACACAATGGTGTGACTAATGAAGGATGCATTTCAAAAGCCTTCTTCACCACTTGATGCCACTTTCAGAAAACTATGTACCTGTACTTGTAACCCTAGAGTTGCCTGTTTTCTAGAACTCCCTAAGCCCCGACTGTTCACAGTGAAGGTTCAGTCCTGGTTTGACTTTCCAAAATGCAATACCTCACACTTATCCAAAATTAAAATTAATTAGGCATTCCTTGGCCCACTTGATCAAGATCCTGCTGTAATTCCTCATAATCATCTTCTCTGACAATGATACCATCTATTTTTGTGTCATCTGCAAACTTACTGATCATGTCTTGGACTTTTACATTCATAGGATCGAGAGCAATTGCAAAGGTGGTCAAGAAATTGTAAATGGAATTTAACACTGACAAGTATGAGGCGTTGCACTTTAGTATGTCAAACGTAGGCAGGACTTACACAGTAAATGGTAGAGGCTTGGTCAGTGTTGTAGAACAGAGAGATCTGGGAGTATAGTTACATGATTCCCTGGGAGTGGTGATTCAGGTGCTCAGGGTAGTGAAGAGATGTTTGGCATTTTGTCTTCATTGGGTATTGAGTATTAAAGCTGGGATACCATGATGCAGCTGGACATGTCATTGGTGAGCCAACACTTGGAGTACAGTGTGCATGGTTGCCCAGCCAAAGGAAGGATGCCATTAAATTGGAAAGGGTGCAGAAGAGATTTACCAGGATGCTACCTTGACTTGCATGCTTGAGTTATAGGGCGGGATCGGATGGCTGGGATTTTATCGTTCAGAGAGTAGAAGGCTGACTGGTGAATGTATTGGCATATACAAGATCATGAGAAACATGGAAAAAGTGAACAGTCACGGTCTTTTTCAGAGCGTGGAGAATTCCAAAACTAGAGGGCATAGGCTTAAAGTGAGAGGTGGTAAATATAAGAGGGACTGAAGGGGCAAACTTTTCACTCAGAGGATAGTCCATATCTGGAATGAACTACCAGGAGAAGCTTCAGTCGGGGATACAACTGCAACTTTCAAAAGACAATGAATATATGAACAGGAAGTGGCTAGAGAGATGTGGATCAAATGCAGCCATATGGGATCATCCCAGAATGCAACATTGGTCAGTATGGACAATGTGAGCAGAAGGCATCTTTCAACTTTCATTCCTGTCTGTGGCTTGAACCACTCAGAGACATCTTTGACCATTGCACCCGGGAGGCATCATACCACCTGGTATCTCATTTGTGGCCACAGAATCGCCTGTCAGTTCCTATAAGTATCAAGTCTCCGATCATGTGGAGGAAGGAACTGCAGATGAGGGTTTGATAGACACAAAATGCTGGAGTAACTCAGCGGGACAGGCAGCATCTCTGGAAAAAAGAAGTACGTGACCTTTCAGGTCAAGACTCTTCTTCAGACTGAGAGTCATGGGAGAGGGAGACACAGAGATATGTGAAAACAAGACATCAGAGGGAATGAACTGCAAAAAGAAAAATGTTGCGCAGAACATTTTTAGCCTGGGAAAGCTGACAATGAATCATACAAAGATAAAATGTAATCTGGAGGACAGTCAGACTGGTCGGAGAACTAGGATGGGGGAGGCTTAGCGAGAGAGAGAGAGAGAGAAAGCAAGGGTTCCTTGAAGTTTGAGAAGTTGGTATTCATACCGCTGGGTTGTAAGCTGCCCAAGAGACAATATGAGGTGCTGTTCCTCTCCTATCATGATAGCTGTCCCCCTCTCCACCCTTCCCTGTTGTGCCCCAGAGACAGTCGTGGTGCCAGAGACCTTTCTGTTGCTCTCCTCTGAAAGGTCACCCCCTGGCAGTATACAAAATGGGTTAAAGTGTTACTGGGGGGGGGGGGGGGGGGTAATACCCATAGTGGAATCCTGCATTCTCTTCATTTGAGTGCAGACGAGCAAGTGATGAGCTGCTTGCAATTGGCTTCGTGCAACTTCAGTGAAGATATTAGAGAACTAGCTCAATGCCTCCCCCCAATATGCACACCATAGTGAGCTTGCTCTATAGAACTGAAGTATCTATCAGAGATGATGGATGATGGTTGTCTTTGTGCCCACATCAGAATATTATTCCAAGCCTCCCTTTCCTTTGTAGCCCTCAGCTTAGTCAGAACATTACTGCTGCTGCACAGCTGCAGTAATTATTCTCACTGATGTAGTGCCGTTTATTTGCAGTCAGAAAGCTGCCTCTTATGCCATACATTTACATTTAAAAGCAGACTGACAAGTGGAAATGGAAATTTAGTAAATTGCTAAGAGTGAGTAGATGCAGGGTCAGAAAATGTTTGCTGTTTCCTTCTAATACTAAAAAGTCACCATATTTTTAAAGTATAAAAATAAAGTGTTAAGTTCCGCAGTTAATGTGAAAGCCTCCTTGAATCTGCATTTTAGAGATTTAAACATGATGCTGGACGATTACATTCAATGATCGCTGCATTTGCACGATTATAATATTTTCTTTTCGCAGAGTGCATCTCGTACATATTACAGACTGCATGCATTTTAAGATTAAACTGGTCAAATAATTGTATCGGTCTTTCTTCTCATGTGTAATTGCAATGGTGTTTTGCCGTAGATTAAATCAGATAGTCTGCATTGCAGGGGCTACCAACAAAAAATTGCATGCTACCAGGGTTCTTAATGTACATCAGATCCATACCATGGTCAGCAGAGAAAATGAATGTGAAAATCTAGGCTTTGACAAGTCAAGTCAAATAAAATTCTATAAATGATGGAGCTCGTGCTTAACACTTTCATTTACCTTCCAAGCAAACTGCTTCTTTCCTGCCGTGGGGTATCCAGTCGGTAGATTTACTCGCATGTTGTAGAGTAAGGGATTGAATCCGAGTGGAGTGCCCAGTTTCCATAGAGATAATTCACGAATACGCTAACACAATTGGATTGCCATGCCTTATCATTCTACTGGCGATATGAGTTCAGCTGCTCTCGCTGGTTCACTGCATTTGTGTTCTCAGGCTCAGGCCAGTCCATTCCACCTGGTTTACTGTTTGCTGTTAAAAAACACAATAAATCTCAACAGAAAACTTTGCATTGAATACATCCGACGGCATGGTTTTAAAGGAATCGTGAGAGCATATTGAGAAGTGATCTGACAACTCAATCATTTTTGCGACACTGCTGAGAGAATGTTGTTGTTAGTGATGGGTGATGCCAAATGAAAATAATGGAGATAAAAGAATGAAGGTTCAGGCGGAATGCTTTTCTTGTTTGTTGATTCCTTTATTTCCAGTCACATTGCAATGTTCAGGTCTTATGCCAGCAACCTTATGCAAACAGTCATTCATTTCTTCTTGACTTAAGAAACAACATTTATTCGGCATTGTCGTGAATTTATTTCATGACCAATGTTGTAAGCGATCCCAACGTAAATGATGCCCCCTCACCTTTCTGCTCCTTCCCATTAGAGGATTTGATACCCAGCCATGGTGCGAGAGTTAGGAGATGTAAATTTGGGGTAATCTATAACTCTGGAATCTGAATCGTAAACCACACCTTGCCCTGTGCGCTAATTTCTTACGTTCCCAATTGTTTGCTTGCATCCATTTAAAAAATGCTTTGATTTAAAAAAATTCTAATTCGCATGTTCAACTTCCCACGTAGCCTCGTCCCACCCAATCTCCTCAATCTGTTCTCACCCTTTGAAATATCGGTGATATATCAGCTGATTATCCAAGGATTGTGTTACTTTTTACTCTGTGGCTTGTTGCTGGGATGCCTCCCAAACTTCCCTCAGCCCCTCTGCCTCTCTGCATCTCTCAGCCACCTGGGCTCTGAGCAAGTCACCTGTCTCTCTCAAACTTTTGCAGACCTCCCAGAAAGTTTCCTCAAATGGCTTGATGTCCTGCTCCTGCTAAGTGGATGTTTTAACAATGTTAAAAACTCTTGCTCAGTTGCAAGTTGGTGCGGTTATTGTAGTTTAAAAGGAGGATACAGAAGAGCAAATCTTTACAGTGAATATTTCCCAGCATTTTCAAAATATATGGCATCGCAGTCAAATACAGCCTTATTTCCAGCAGGTGTCACTGGGCAATAATCAGCAGTGGGAGCACAGACTGTTTATTTTATGCCCTATGTTGAAGGGAATTTACAAGTGATTGCTTACGTTTTGTTCGGCAGTGACCGTTAACACAGCAAAGTGCTCTCTTACTTGGAGTAGATCTCCCTTTACACCAGAGTGTTCTAGCCTTACGCTCCTTTCTAACGATTGTAGATGCTAATTTGTTAATTGTTGCTCTATCTGCTGGAACGTGGCCACAACAAACATGCAATTCTGAATACTCCTGGGTGTCCCAAAACAACTCTCAATAGAAGCGAAAAGTGCTGGGAATGCATAGAAGAACCAAAGGAATTTGAAAGATCATTTATCCTTAATTAAAATGTATCCTCAGATCTGAATACTCATTCCATTGAACGTCACCTTTTCTTTTCAAATGCTGACTAAGCAATTTGCAATGCTTTCTCCCCTTAGTTCAGATTCCCAGTATTTTTATTTAATTGTAAATCACTATTAGCCCATTGTCATAGATGTGAGATTTTTTTTATCACTCGGACATAATAGCAATTCTATATGATTATTTTTGGTTAAGGCCAATGAGTTTACTAAATTGTGAGAAAATCATATGTAAAATTGAAAGTCTGGTGCATTGATCCGCACATCATTTCGGGAGATGCTGTAATGAGCATTGGATAAACCCTTTGCTCTGGAGTGTGCCAGTGTGCAGAAATGCTAATTGGTGATGCTCTATATCAGGGATCGGCAACCTTGTTCCGTATTGGGGCCAGGACGCATGTCTGTGAGCGACATGGATCCTGCCCCCCCCCCCCCCGGATGGCAGGCATCAATGCACGTAGTGCCACCTTATTGTTACATTTCTTGAGACATGAAATTCCTCTGTGGTTCATATGTTGCCGGCCTTTTGAAAGTTACCTTTATGCATGTCAACCAGTGGCTGAGGAAAGTTAAAATGTCACTCTCACATGGAAACAGATCGACCTGACCTGCATGAGAAGCAAAACAATCTTCAGAATCTAAATTGGGATACGAGAGGAAATCCCTTCCATTGGTGTTTTTGTTTTGTTAAGTGCAACTAAGACAGGCTACATATATGCTAAAGAAATTAAATCTGAAAGGTTTAATTGAATGTGAGTCGGGGGTAGCCTGTCGACTTGGTGCTGGAACACTGGATTTCTATGTCATGTTGACCTTGAGCAAATGTCGCTTTGAACAATATACCAACCTCCATATAGCCCAGGGAAAGCAAAAAAAAACAACCAAACAAATAGGTCTCACATTGTTACTAAATGAGGCTGGTCATTTACTTTGTTTTGTGCTTGTAGGGAAAAAATAATACAAGTGCTTGCATAACAATTGGTCACATTACTAGGCTGTAACTGAAGATATTTTGACGTAGTGAAATGATTTGGTTTTGCGGGTTTCTGTTTGCAAGGGGGTGGACTGCAATAGCTGTTGTTGGGTTTGGAGCAGACTTTGGTTCAGAACTCCAGTGGGGGCACTAAGCTCTGGAGTGCTGTCACAATCCATCACCCTTCAATCCAGTTTATCTGCAAGAAAAGGCAAGCAGGATTATGGCAACAAGGTCACATTTTCAGCATGACACTTTCAACAATGTAGCAATATCTTCAAGTTCTCATTTTACTTGAGCTGCGGTGATGTACTTCAATCCTGACACCTTCGCTCATCATGGTGACAATATGACCTGGCATAAGTTTACCAAAGAAAGATGCAAAGTGCTGGAGTAACTCAGTGGGTCAGGCAGCATCTCGGGAGAACATGGATAGTTGATGTTTTGGGTCGGGCCCCCACTTCAAACTAACTGATACAATACTGACAGAAATTGAGTTGGACATTGAAAAAGGGAATAATTCTGTAATCTCTGTAGAAGGTTATCCAATTTCTCCTACATTTAGACCCAAGTATTTTAGTCATGCTCCATGCAGACTAGTGATTGATGATTTGTTCAGTTAATTGACATTGTGTGCTGAGGATCGATATGGTGATAATTAAATATTACAAATTTTACAAATTAAATTATTTATACAAGCTAATATATGCATATCGGGGTTCTTTATTTTCAGTGCAAGACAATTTCACCTAACCAGCAACGATAGGCAAAAATATAATTTTAAAATAGTTTTTTTTTGTTTTCTGTCAATGTAGTCAGGAATAGAAAATTAACCCATCACAAATGCACAATCGCTTCTCCTTGAAAATATTATTCCACAATATCAGGATGTGCTGAAATTATGTTGAATAGTGGTACAACTATTCAGGAGCATGAGCAGCATTGCCTGCTAAAACATGTACTGTTACAAAAGTGCCTTAAAATCAGTTCAGGGTACAAACTTGAAATACAATCTTGAACTGTATTTCATGCAGTTAATTGCAGCACACATGCTGTGGAAGACAAACTTAGCTGTATATGTTGGTTTCAAATTCACTCTTATTTTAATGAGCAAATTGAAGGTTTTGTTTATTTTTGTCACATGTACGGAGGTACACTGAAAAGCTTTGCTTTGCATGGTATCCAATCAAGGCAGATAATTCTGTACATAAATACAATCAAGCCAAACTCAAATACAATATGTGGAGTGAAGGGATAGATACAGAGTGCAAAGCAACTGTATGGGATATGGTGAGAAGGCAGGAACGGGGTACTGAATGGGGATAATCAGCCATGATCACAGTGAATGGCGGTGCTGCCTCGAAGGGCCGAATGGCCTACTCCTGCACCTTTTGTCTATTGTTAATGACTCAAAATTCATGTATTTTTATATAAAGATGCAGTGGTATTTATAGCACAAAAACAGTCTATTCAGACAGGTGGATGCTATCGTGTTTGCTTCCTGCATCTGATGAACACTATTCTTCATCTGAATTGTTCTTTTATTCGTCTCATCTTCATTTGTTTAAGTGGATTTTCAATAAAATGCCCTTGTGCTTTTTACTGCAAATAATCCTCAAAATAACGAGCTTTTCATTTTCACTATTCTGTGAAATCGCAGTTGAATTTTTCAGTAGCTATCTTAAAGTTAATCAACCCTAAAGCTGGAAATATATCCTCACCTAGCAATCTTTCTGATAATCATACATAGCTCTTTCACGGGATTCCTCAATCTTGACTTTTCTCAGAAATGAACCATTGGCTGTTTCATCTTTCCTGATGGTTGAAACCTTTCAATGCCAGTACCATAACTCATATGTTATTGTATTTCTTTATGACACAGATGAAGGCCATTGAGTTTATGCCAACTCTCGGAGCATTCTCATCAATCCCGTTTCCAACGGAGGCTAACGGAATCAAGGGATATGGGGAAAAAGCAGGGAGGGGGTACTGATTTTCGATAATCAGCCATAATTATATTGAATGGCGGTGCTGGCTCGAAGGGCCAAATGGCCTACTCCTGCACCTATTGTCTATGTTTCTATGTTTCTCCCACTTTCCTCTTTTTTGTGGTCTCTCAAATGCCCAACAACTCTTACAATTGAGGTAATTTACCATGCTCATCAGCACATCTTGAGAATTGTTTCCCAGTGCAATTCTGGGGGAATCTCAGCAAGATGCCTCGAAGAGGAAGAGGACTGGACTTTGCTGCCTTCCCTCACAGTGGGAACTATTGTGGGGGGATGTTTTTATGCTTAATGTTAAATTCTTCTTTAATTTTGTATTTTATCTTTTATTGGTGTGCTGCAAATGGCAACTCAAATTTCACTGCACCAATTGGTGTATATGACAATAAATGTCCTTTGTCCTCTGCCCTTTGTCCTTTGGCGTCCAGCAACTGAGTGAAGGCAGAGATTCAGCCTTCTGAACTTGTCAATCTGGACTTGTACGTTTGACAGTGCAAATACAGAAGTCTGGGACTTCTTTCATTTTCAGTGGACAAACGCCGAGAGCTCCGTTCAGAACTGCTAACAATAACCAGCCAGACCTGACCTGCTGTCTTCCTTCATGTTATCCCAGTTTATTTAGACTAAATTCCTTAGCAATTATACTTTTGATTCTCAGTCTATTTCAGTAAAAGGTGAATGGCCGTGGAACATCTTCTATACTTCAATAATTTATATTTTATCTATTATGTCATGTGATAGGATCAGAATTAGGCAATTTGGCCCATCAAGTCTACTCCACCATTCAATCATGGCTGATCTATCTTTCCCTCCTAACCCCAGTTTCCTGCCTTCTCCCCATAACTCCTAACATCCCTACTAATCAATTATAATTACTTTATTTTCAGTAATAGGAACAGTGTTACACTGATTTTTTTTATAACTTTTTTGGATCTTGAATATGTTCTATTTCCCTTCTAGAATATGGTAGCATTAGCCATTTATCTGCCAATTCCCTTTTTCAATGGCGTGCTATATTTTCATACATACTCACCATGTAAAATGTGATAATGCATCTGTTAGCTAAACCTTCGTATGTTTCAATATACAATGTTTTTTTGAAATAACTTGCATTAATGTACTATCTTTCACAATATTATGAACATCCCAAACTACTGCCAGCCAACCAAACATAAAATACAGCATGAGGAATTGAAATTGGTCTTGATTTTGATTAAAATACTGGTACATCTCTGTTGGCATTGCTCTTGGGTCATCCACACAGTGGCTTGTAAAGTTGCTTGGTCCCGGTGTTGAGCAAGCTCTAAGTACAGCTCAGACATGTACTGTGCTACTGTTGCCCGAGGCAATAATAGTTCCAGAAATCAAACTAAAACCGTGTGCATGGGTAGATCTCTGAAGGGAGTTCTAATATTCCTGTGGCAAAGCTAGAGAATTATTTTTCTGTTCCAAACAGAAAGTCTACTTTTTTACATACAAAGCAAATAACAGACAAAGATGGTAAAATTGTACATTTTACTGAGTACAAAAGAAACATCGGGGCATAGGCACGTGCTCAAGAAAACAGTTTATAAGTGCATACCCTTTTCTAAAAATACATTAAAAAAACTTGTATCCAAATATTTATGAGAGAATTACCATCCACATACATAAATCTTTCGAGCTTGAGAGTGCCGGTGACTCAGTAAAATATTACCAACTCACTTGAACTTCGTGTAACGAAAGATTTTCAGAGAATTTCACAGTGGTGCAGCACATAGATGTTATACATTCTTGATCAGTCATCTGATTTTCCTTGATTCCAGTGGAGACGTCTGCACAATATGGAGGAATGAAGATCCTTTGATTGTGACTTTGGGGTTCCTGGATTAGATTGTACATGTGCAAAAAACCTCAGGTTCTTGTCAGTTTCACAGTCTAATGACTGTGATAGTTGATAGTTTCAAACACCTTGACGCCTGACAGTTTCAAACGGATAGAGTTCCACTCTTATTACAGCTGCAAAATTTAGACTTGGATTCTTGTTTGCTGTCAATCAAAAACCTTTCTTCCTTGCAGCTGTTTCTTCTGTAATTGCCCTTGGGAGAGCAACGGAAAGCAAAGGAACCGTACTTTCCTGCAGTATCACTGCTAGACGTCCTATCAAATTGTACCTGAAGAATGAAGAGAATACTTAAAAGTATGTTGAATAGTAAGATTAAACGAGAACTTACCAGTTTGAAGTTTGATCTGTATTTTATGAGGAGTTACGATGAGGGATTACGTGAAGAACCCCGCCACGACGCATGCGTGTCATTCTTCAAAGCAGCGGTGTGAAATCACAGATAACTGTAATGACTAAACATAGTAAGATTAGAGAAGAGATACCAGTTAAGTATATGATCAAGGGTGGGAGCGAAGACACGTAATCCCTCATCATAACTCCTCATAAAATACAGATCAAACTTCAAACTGGTAAGTTCTCGTTTAATCTTACTATTTTACTTCGGAGTCACGTGAGTGACTACGTGAAGATTTTAAAGCTCTGTGATTTCATGCCGTGGAAACGAGTCCATGCATCACGTCTGCCTTGATGACTGTAGGAGGAATTGTGTTAACATAATTTGGACATGAATTCGACATTGAAATCATAAAATTTATTAACACAAATTTATAACCCCTTTTTATGGGTTTAAATTAATTTACAGAACTTAAAATTGTTTCTGCAAACGTTCCAGGTTTCATTACTGGTTTATTGTAAAATAATTGGAATGTTTTTTCCCCCCCAGACCATCCTGCTGCCTTGCGAATTTGGTCCATTGGGACATCCAACTGTATCGCTGCCGATGTAGCTGCAGCCCTGGTGGAATGAGTTTTAAATATTAGTATCCACCCCAGCCTGTGTTAGCACCTGTTTCAGCCATCTTGAGATGGTCTGGCCGTCACTCTTTTGTGTGGTTGCTAGTGGCTGACCAAAAAGTGCCTTATCATTGCCTCTTAGGATTTTCGTTTTCTCCATGTATAACGACAGATGTCTTACTATACACAGACGGTCATCTGTTGGGTATGACCTAAATTGTATATTGAGGCCTGCTGATCCCTGTCTGTTCTGCTTACTAACTCATAGATATGAAACGTAATATTTTCTGTTGAGGAAGTCATGTTGTCCAGTCTTAGTTTATGCAGTGACTGTACCCTTTGTGCCGTGACCAATGCCATTAGCATGACTGTTTTTAATGTCAGTCTGTGAAGGGACAGAGCTGCTGCTGGAGACCAATTCCTGAGCATCTTCAGGATAATAATTACATCCCATATTTGGGAGTACCTGGTTCTTGGGGGATTAGTATTAAAAATTCCCCTCATAAGTTTTGTTACCAGTGGGTGAGCCCTACAGAGTAACACTCTGTCACCTGCCATAGGTAAGTCAATAGGGCACTTCTGGCACAGTAACTGAGCCCCTCATCATAGTGGAGGCCTGCCAGATATTCCAGAACAGACGGGATGTCCATGTCTCTGTAGGTGATGTTGTTTTTATGGCAGTGCATCGCCCACTTCCTGATATAGACCAGATACTGTTTTTTGGTTGACTGTCTTTGGGCCGCCGAGATCATGTTCACTGTTCGGTCCGTCAGTCCCAGTTGTAGTAGAGGTGTTTTTATAACTCTACAAATTAATAAGTTCAAATGTTTAAGGCATGGGTGACTATCCCTTGTTACGGGATGTAGAAATAAATCTGGTCTATGTGGGATGGTGATACATGGTTCTAATACCATGTTTAATACCACTGGGAACCATGGTTGAGTAGGCCAATCGGGTACTACCAATACCAGACGCAGAGTCTTGTTGTATTTTCCTTAATACCCGACTGATGAGGCAGAAAGGAGGGAATGCGTAAATAAACAATTCCCCCCCCCCCCCCCCCCCAATGCAGCGAAAATGCATCTGTCGCCGCTGCCCCAGGGTCTGGTTCCCATGAAACATAATTTGATAACTGGTGGTTAAGTCTGGATGCGAATAGATCGATATCTGGTGTTCCATATTTTGCTGTAATATCAGCAAATACTTTTTTATTCAACATCCATTCGGTGTTTTCATTAAATTTGCGTGACCTGGTGTCTGCCACTAAATTTAGTCTTCCTGGTAGGTAAGTGGCTGATATCCAAATATCTCTCTGGATACACCATTGCCAAATTGTATTAGCCAGATTGTCACATGATGTCGATTTGTTTCCACCCATGTGGTTAATGTATGCTACCACGGTGGTATTGTCTATCTGTAGTCTAACATGCTGGTGATATGACCCAGTACAATATGACTTTAGGCCATGTAATGCACCCAACATTTCCAGGTAGTTTATGCCCAGTGTGAGTAATAATGATGCCTCCTGAGCAGTCCATCTACCTCCACAGCTGGTGATGGTATTGGTGGCTCCCCACCCAAGTGCACTGGCATCAGTTTGTAGTACCATGGAAGGGTTACTGACAATGATTGGATTGGAACAAAGCCAGATGTTATCTATCCACCATTTTATTTCCATTTTAGCTTGATTGGTAGTTTCATAGGTCTGTCAAAGTGACCTGCATTAATTTAGAGTGCTTGTATTTTTGCTCTTTGTAAGTTTAGGTAATGTAGAGGTCCAAATTGTGTGGCTGGAAAGGCAGCCACCATTTTGCCAATTACATTTGCTACCAATCTGATGGATAGTTTGCTGATGTTAATGAGGTTATTGCAAGCCTCTATTAAATCTCTAGCCTTACCCTTAGGCAGAGTCACCGACATGTGAACTGAGTCAATGGTGAACCCCAAATAGTCCATAGTAGTGGAAGGCGTTAGTTTAGATTTAACTGGATGGATAATAAATCCCAGTTTTTCAAATAACTGTTTTGTGGCTGTTACAGTTTGTTTGGCCAATTCCAAAGTTTGCCCACAATGAGTATGTCATCTAAATATGCCATGACCATGTGTTTACGTTTCCGTAGAAACGCTAGGGCTGGTTTCAAAATTTTTGTGAACAGCCTGGGGCTGATGATAAACCATTTGGCAGTGCTTTATACTGCCAGTGTTGTCCCATCCAGTTGAATTTTAAGTAACATCTGTGGTCACCTCGTATAGGCACTGAATAGTAAGCATCTTTTAAATCGATGCCGGCTATGAAGTAACCTTTGGAAATTAATTGTTTAGCAGTAACAAAGGTATCCATTTTATCAGATCTATGATGATGCGACAACCACCATCTTTTTTGTTTTTGATAAATATATTGGACACAAATTCTAATGGTTCGTATTGAGTTTTCTCAATTACACCTTTTATGTAAAGCCGCTCCAGTTCAGCTTGCGCTTTTGATTTTTTTTTATCAGAAGGCACGAACATTCGGTTCAGTATATGTTGAACTGGAGGGCTGTACTTGTGTATAAACTCTATTGTATATCCCTGGATACTGCTCAAGATGTAAGTATCGGTTGTTAACATGCTCCATGCCTTCAGAAAAGAGTGTAATCTCCACCCAACCTCCATGCTCCCTGTATTTTGTAGGGAACCAGACCCACCTACCTCCATAGTTACCAGTGGTAGGTTTACTTCTTTTTGTAGGTTCTTCGCTGCTGTTGTTGTGCTGGTGTCTGGATTTTCGGTTTGGTTGGCGTTGGAGGTCCCCGCATCTTCCAAGAAGGCCGGCCTGGGCCATGGCCTAAAAAGACTCATGTTTTGAGTACCGGGCCTTCGAGCTTTCACCAGTTCTGCTGGTGGGTGCGTGGGGTGCTGTCTTTGGCTGTAGTGGGTTCCAGTAGGTTCTCTTGTTCCTGCACCCCTTGCACACTTGTCTTTCCTTCTGTGGACCCCTCTTCTAGGTCAGCCCAGAACTGACCCGCAGTGCTCCCCTCTGATGAGGTAGAAGCACTGTGCAGCCCTTCAAGAGGTACTGCTGTGGGTTTATCATAGGGCCCACAGTGACCCGACTCCATCTCCCGGAGTCTGTCACGTGAGCGCAAATGCTCCACACACCGCTCCGTCCGGCTCCAGCGCTCTCGGGCGCTGGCCGCCCGCGGTTGTTCAAAGTCGGACTCCTCTGAGTCCACGACCTTGTTTGTTTTTGTGTCTAGCCTTACCGCCCGGCCGCGTGGATCTGGCCGGTGCGGAGGCGACATCGGGCACAGCTGATCGCACTATCGGTGATCCGAGTGCCGCTGGCTGCTGCTGGCTGCCCGCTGCTCCGCGGTCCTCCCTCACCAGCTTTGTCCTTACTGCCCTTCCGTGGAGTGGATCTGGCCGGTGCGGAGGCGACATCGGGCACAGCTGATCCCATCTAGCCCACCAGCTTTGTCACAAGTATCAAAAAGACCGCAGCTCTTACCTGCAGGTCCAGGTTAAAATTGTCGCTACGGGGGAACGTCGTTCCACCCCGTCTCCTGCCATTTTTGACTTGTCCAAAAAATTGACGGCCCCATTTGAATAGTCTCCCGCCCGGCCGTGGTGTTCTGGCCGGCGCGGGACCAAAAGTCGGCACAGCTGATCCCTTACGGGGCTTGTGCCTTCAGCTGCTGCTGGCTCCCGCAACTTCGTGGTCCTCCCCAGCCAGCTTCACTCGCAGCACTTATGGACACTATTTTGTCCAGCTTCCCCCCCTGTGAAAAAACAGCGCGGAGAACAAAACTACCGCAGAGTAAATTTCTTACCTGCAGGTCGCGGTTTCAAACTTACCGCTGCGGGGGAACGCTCCACCTGTCGTTTCACAAGCGTGAAAGCGATATGACACGCATGCGTCGTGGCGGGGTTCTTCACGTAGTCACTCACGTGACTCCGAAGTAAAATCAGCCTGGCTTGTAGCTCCTCATCCCCACACTTCAGCTGAGCTGTATAAAAAGAGCCACACAGGCTGTCCCTCTTCAACTGAGGAGAACCCAGCAGGACACAGAAAATGCAAACAGTTTTCTGGTGTTAACATGAGTCTAAAACGTAGGGTGGCACAGTGGCGCAGCTGCTTGAGCTGCTGCCTCATAGCGCCAGACACCCATGTTTGATTCTGACATCGGATGCTGTCCGGTGGAGTTTGCACGTTCTCCCCATGACTCGTTGGGTTTCCTCCCACATCCCAGAAGATGTGCGGGTTTGTAGGTTAATTGGCCTCTGTAAAATTGCCACTAATGTGCAGGGAGTGGATGAGAGAAATGGGATAACATAGAACTGGTATGAACAGGGGATGGGTGGTCGGCATGGGCATGGTGGGTCGAAGGGCTATATCTGTAAACTCCAAACACTTCTTCTTCTTGCGTATGGCGTGCACAGCCAAAAGTTGTAGGACAACTTGTTCTATTTGATCTTATTTGATTGTGCACCCCAGGTTGATTGCATTCGTGGAAACAGGGCGGATCACCTGAAGGTTGCAAACTTCCACCCCACTCGAAACACTCAACACTCCTACACAGTTCAGGAGATGCTGTAATCATGAAGGGACGGCTGTCATGACAAAAGGATTTCCTTGCTATCTGCCACAGGGAATGTCATAACCAGGGTTCTCCTGAAAGGCCTGCTCCCAGTAGCTGAGGTGCTGCTCCTGAAATCTCAACTGCATTAATTCCAACAAAGGGAGCAGAGACATACATCAATGATAAACCTTGTCATTGCCTTCAATGGACCCGTGAAACTTTTGCTCAATTGAGAAAAAGGTGTCTGAAGAATAATATCTCAGACCTCTCATTAAACAGGACCGACTGGGCAGCAGTCATCCTTGTCCTTCCAATATGCTTCTGGGTACGAGAAACCAACTGTGGTACCACCAACAGTGTCTCCACAAAATTCACTGAATCCAACATCAGTATCCTGTACAAGGCCAACCTCCTCTGTACTGATGACCATTTAGCCATGTTTTGTAGGTCATGCATACCACACTAATAAAACAGCTAAGCCTATGTTGAGCACAGCCATGGGAAAAGATTACAGGTGCAGAGGAAAAAAAACATTGATAGATGTAATCAAAGCCAGCTTGGAAAAAATGCAACATTCGCACTTACTCCCTAACTGGCAATTGCTCAGAATGGAGAAGGAGTATTTGTGTCGGCATTGAAAATCAAGAGTTCACACATTAGAAGCACACCAGTTGGTGTAATGGTGGCACACGCCTTCCATCTCACAAACTACCTTGCAGCCTTCTTGCAGAGTTTGTAGAAGTGTTCCCATCCGAGACGTCACCCATCCTTTATCCCAAGAGATGCATCCTGACCAACTGAGTTACTCCAGCACTTTGTGTCAGCTGCCTTACCCTTCTAAGTAAGAGCCTGGTTCAACTCGGAACCCACCAAACCAGAGCGGGGGGACGTCATCATCAACCCTGGAGGGATTCATTGTGAAGGAACAACAGTAATCTGAGCACAGATCTCACACCCTGGCGGGCAGGGTTGCTGGACGTTACCTCACTGCTCCTTTCATTGGATAACATGGGGCATGCGGGTATTTGTCATGCTTCGGAAAATTTGCAGGAAGGTCACAAGGGATAGGAGTATAATATTCCGTTTGGCCCATCAAGTCTACTCCGCCATTCAATCATGGCTGATCTATATCTCCCTCCTAACCCCATTCTCCTGCCTCCGCAGAACCTCTGACACCTATACTAATCAATAATCTATCTATCTCTGCCTTAAAAGTATCCACTGATGGCCTACACAGCCTTCTGTGGCAGAATTCCACAGATTCACCACCCTTGTAACCATTATAAAGCGTATAATGTAGATAAAACTGAACAGTGATGGAAAAGATTCTTATGGTAAATAGCAGCAGTGGTTTTGTGGATGTGGGTACCCATTTAAAGTTCATAACCAATGGAAGAACTGTTTATCTCGAGCTACTGTGACTATTCATCAGCAATGGCATTGTTGCTGAGAGCTCATGTAAATGTTTTGCAGATAGCACCAGTTAACATTCATAACCGGTTAGAGGTTGCATGCAATTTCCTCTGTTCTTGTGAGCAGTGAATATTTTCCAAAACGCAGCTACACAGATCCCCATTGGGGAATCCTGGGGTTAGACAAAGCTGGGGATCAAGGAGAAGAGAGGTTTATTCAGGTGAGTTGAGAAGAATGAGGGGGGAACCTCATTGAAACGTACAGACTAGTCAAAGATTTGGATAGAGTGGATGCGGAGAGAATGTTTCCACTCGTGCGAGAGTCTAGGACAAGAGGTCACAGCCTCAGAATTAAAGGATGTTCTTTGAGGAAGGAGATGAGGACGAATTTATTTCGTCAGAGGGTGGTGATTCTGTGGAATTCTTTGCCATAGAAGGTTGTGGAGGCTAAGTCAGTGTATATATTTAAGGCAGAGATAGATAGATTCTTGATTAGTACAGGTGTCAGAGTTTATAGGAGAAGGCAGGAAATTGGGGTTTGGAGTGTGAGATCAGCCAAGATTGAATGGCGGAGTAGACTTGATGGGCCAAATGGCCAAATTCCACTCCTATCACTTTTGATTTTATGAGATGGCCTATGATGCAAGGGAGAAATGCGAGGATTACCAGTGGCAGCAATGCCGTTCAGCCTGTGTAGTCCCGAATAAAATTGTCCTTGTGTCCAGCTGTTTTGCACTGTGCGGAGTGTCTGGGTCAGCACTCAGCAGGCACAGTGATTAATTGCAACAACATTATATCAGGTCAATGGAAAGGTCAATGGAAGTCCCCAGCGCGCTTTGACAAGCAACGAGGCTTTGCCCCTCTGTGGATCCCCTAAATCGTGACCTGCTTGAAAATGACATCAGATAACCAGCAGAAAATTGAATTCCTTTTTGTTTTGGTTTCACTGTCACATTAATTTTGAATTGAATTGAACATTGAATACCTTTATTGTCATTCAGACCTTACGGTCTGAATGAAATTTCGTGCCTGCAGTCATACATACAATAAAAAACAACAATAAACACAAATTAACATCCACCACAGTGTATCCTCCAAGCACCTCCTCACTGTGGTGGAGGCAAAAATCTTAGGGTTACTGTCTCTTCCCTCCTCTTCTCCCTCTGCGATTCCCCACCGGGCGATGGCACAAACAGTCCCGCGGCTCACCGAACCCCGCAAACGGGCCGGTTCAAACACCGCGGCCCGGGGTGGTCGAAGCTGCCGCCCTCCAGTCCAGCGGACGCAGCCGCTGGCCCGCGGCTCAACCCCGGACTCAGGTCACCGCCGCCAGAACGCCGTCCCAGCCACCGGAGCACCGTTCCAGCCCCGAGCCGGATTGCCCTCACGTGAGTGCCGTTCCTCCCTCGAGCTGGGCCGCTCCGACGGGAGTGCCATTCCACCCTTGAGCTGGGCCACTCCGACGGGAGTGCCGTTCCACCCTTGAGCTGGGCCACTCCGACGGGAGTGCCGTTCCACCCTCAGGCTGGGCCACTCCGACGGGAGTGCCGTTCCACCCTCAGGCTGGGCCACTCCGACGGGAGTGCCGTTCCACCCTCGGGCTGGGCCACTCCGACGGGAGTGCCGTTCCACCCTCGGGCTGGGCCACTCCGACGGGAGTGCCGTTCCACCTCAAGCTGGGCCACTCCGACGGGAGCGTCACAGCCCCTCACGAGAGAGTCTCAGCCCCTCGTCAGGCCGCCCTCACGGGAACGAGCCCAGGGCGAGTCCTGACAGGCTCTGCCTCCGGAGCCTCGAGGTCGCCAGCTCCGCCATTAGGCCTCAGCGCAGACGGAGGCAGAGAAGGGGGATACGACAAAAAGTCGTATTCCCCCGAAGGGAGAGACAGCAAGCCCCGTTTCAACCCCCCCCCCCCCCCCCCCCCCACATAAACACAGCTTAAAAACCAAAAACGTGACTACACAAAACGAAAAAAAACAACACAAAAAAGTAAGACAAACGGACTGCAGGCGAGCCACAGCCGTTCCCAGCGCCGCCACTTCCGGATGAAAATGTAAGGGCTCAGAATAGAATTGTGGTCAATGATTGATCTGTATCTTTACCATCCATATAGTTCAAGTTAAATTGTGGTTTGATGTGGAACCAGATTAAATACGAGTTTCCATGAAAGTGGAAAATCCACTAAGATATCATGCACCTTCCACCGCCGCCCTGTATCCAGGGTGCTTTATCAGACTTCATCACAGCCTGGTTTGGGAACAGCTCCATCCAAGACCGCAAGAAATTGCAGCAAGTTGTGGAAGCAGCCCAGACCCATCACACAATCCAACCTCACTTCCATTGACTCCACTTATTCCTCATGCTGCCTCGGCAAGGCCAGCAGCATAATCAAGGATGAGCCGCACCCTGGTCACCCTCTTCTCCTCTCTCCCATCGGGCAAAAGGTATAGAAGTGTGAAAACGCACACCTCCAGATTCAAGGACAGTTTCTTCAAAGCTGTTATCAGGTAACTGAACCATCCTACCACAACTAGAGAGCAGTCCTGAGTTATATCGGACTATCTTTGATCGGACTTTGCTGGCTTTACCTAGCACTAAACGTTATTCCCTTATCATACATCTGTACACTGTGAATGGCTTGTTTAGGTATCATGTATTCTCTTTCCCCTGGTTTGTTAGCATGCAACAAAAAGCTTTTTGCCTCGGTACACGTGTCAATAAACTAAACTGAAACTAAACTCATTCATTTGCTGAGGGGAAAGTCTGTCACTGCACATCTGCAGCTGGTCACTTCTCCGGCAGGACCACATCGGCTCCAAAACTCAGATGTTGTTGGCCAGGTCTATCTCAGAGGCCTGAGTTGCTTGACTCAACCTCTGCTGTTATTGCACGGGTTGCTGCAAGTAAGAATGTAAATCAATGACAGAACGAAGCTTGGAGATGCAAGGAACTGCAGATGCTGATATCTTGAGCAAAACACAAAGTGCTGGAGTAACTCTGCAGGTCAGAAGGCATTTATGAAGGGGATAGATAGGTGACATTTTTGGTCCAGACCCTTCATCAGACTGATTCGAAGCTTCATAGTTTGACATGACTATGTTTCTAGGTATATAATTTTAATTTAAAGTAACACTTCCAATCACTGACATCACTTGAATATTATTCACTTCGCTTCCCACTTGCCCATCTTGGCTAGTCTGAGTGGAAGAATGCCCTTTAAATTGCTTGGTGGTGAAAGCATTGAAATACATTTGCAGGGCACACTGTAAGGATATCTAGGAGATGGTCTATTGCTTGCAGGACTGTTTTGCCAAGATGGATGGGAGATGGAGTAAATGGGTGGGCATGGGCTAATACTCCAGAGGATGGGGGGAAACATTTAGGGCAATGCTTTTGTAATCAAGCACCAACTTGCAGAAAAACATTTAAATGAATGTATAATGTGGCACAGCAGGTAGAGTTGCTGCCTCACAGCACCAGAGACCCAGTTTCAAACCTGACCGTGGGTGCTGTCTGTGTGAAGTTTTCACGCTCTCTACGTGGGTTTACTCCGGGTGCACCAGTTTCCTCCCACATTCCAAAGATGTGCAAGTTTTCAGGTTAATTGACATGTGTGTTGGATGTGAAAGTGGGATTACATTGCACTAGAGATGGACACAAAATGCTGGAGTAACTCAATCGTGGCTGATCTATCTCACCCCCCTAACCCCATTCTCCTGCCTTCTCCCCATAATCTTTGACACCTGTACTAATCAAGAATTGATCTATCTCTGCCTTAAAAATATCCATCGACTTGGTCTCTACAGCCAACCGTGGCAAAGAATTCCACAGATTCACTGCCCTCTGACTAAAGACATTTCTCCACATCTCCCTCCTAAAGGTTCTTTAATTCTTGATAAGAAGGATATCAAACCATTTGCCCTTCCAACTTCTTGCCACACCTGAATGCTTGCATTCAAACATTGATATCAAGGACATCCAGATTTCATTGCAGTCCATAGCAATCCTTTTTGCAACCTATTGCCATTCAGACAAAAGTCTGTCTTTCCATTTTATTTACAAAATATTTGATTTGATTTGATTTAATTCAACTTTATTGTCATTGTCTTCAAGTAAGAGACAAAGAAATGCTATTTCCCATTCAGTCATACAAATAAAAAAAACTAAAACACAGAACACAGTAGTCTACAACACAAACATCCCCACAGCGGCACCAACGTTCCCCACTGTGAGGGAAGGAACCAAAGTCCAGTCAACCTCCTCGCTGATGTTCCCCGATGCAGTGAAATGCTCTGTTTCACAAACAACCCAGTAAAATCTTACAGCAGACCTCACCCAGGCCGTATACAAGAGTTGTCATGTTTCTGGCTTCGACAGTTCTAAAGGTTCACCGAATATTCTTCTGCCTGCTGCCGCACATGGCAGAAGGAGGCTCCCCTTGACGGGTCAATAAACAATAGACAATAGGTGCAGGAGTAGGCCATTCGGCCCTTCGAACCAGCATTCACTGTGATCAAGGCTGATCATCCACATTCAGTACCCCATTCCTGCCTTCTCACCATATCCCCTGACCGCTATCTTTAAGAGTTTTATCTAACTCTCTCTTGAAAGCAGCCAGACAAGTGGCCTCCACTGCCTTCTGAGGCAGAGAATTCCACAGATTCACAACTCTCTGGGTGAAAGATTTTTTTCCTCACCTCCGCTCTAAATGGCCTACCCCTTATTCTTAAACTGTGGCCCCTGGTTCTGGACTCCCCCTTTATTCATGGCGTCCCCCCACTGGGTCGTTCTCGGCACCTCAACCCCGCTGGCTCCCCCTTCTTTCTTGGCATCTCCCCATCATTCTCGATGCCTCCCCCCCGGCCCCCCTTGGATCTCCCTCCCCCCCCCCCCCCCCCCCCCCCACCTCCGTTTCGTCCCCTTTCATTCTTGCCGTTCTCCCATCATTCTCGGTGTCCCCCTCGCAGGGTCCCTCCCCCCTCCCCCCTCCCCCCCCTCCCCCCCCGTTCTTGGTGGGCCCCCGGAAGTTGCTATTCTGCCTGATGTGCGGGACCTGCTTGCACAAACCTTGATTTGCTCTCATTGCTGTTGATATTGGTTTATTATTGCAGTCTTCTATGGCACCGCTGCAGGTCTCTGACTCCACTGTCACTGTTGGGCCCACTGACTGTTTTTCCCAGTAGCAATCTGAACCTACTAAGATTGTACCAGCCCTGATGCGAGTCATGAAACCCCCCCAAGTGTAGAAAGTCAGCTCTCAGTTGAAAGACTGTAAAATAACTCTTTGCATCTGGCAGCAAATAAGAGCTGAGAATACCCTTTACTTTTTCAGAGCTCCCATGGGATTTCTCAACTTCTTAGATGGACTGGGGACAAGTTCCTATTACATTCTCATTCTTGGTTTATTTTTGCAACCCACCACTCTGAACCCAACCCGATGGACGCTACTGAATTAGTGATCGATTCTCGTCATCTGACTCGATGGGCTACAGGGCCTCTTTCCATGCCCTATCTTTCAATAAAAAATCTCTTATTATTGTTTAAAAACCACTAAAATGTGCAACACATGCAGCCAAGTTTCATACACCTGCGATCCTTTTAGTGTTTAGTTTGGAGATACAGCATGGAAACAGGCCCTTTGGCTCACCGCCGATCACCCACAAACTAACTCTATGCTATCCCACTTTTGAATCCTGCAAACTGGGGGAAATTTACAAAGACTATTTAAACCTACAAACCTGCACATCTTTGGAATGTGGGAAGAAACCGGTGCTCTCAGAAAAATCCTACACAGGGAGAACGTGCAATCTCCGTGCAGACAGCATTCGCAGTCAGGATCGAACCCGGGCTCTGGTGCGGTGAGGCAGGAACTGTACCGATGCAGCACTGTGCCGCCCTTTGGACCCTGCTTAACTAGCTGCATCCTATTAGCACGCACAGGTTGAACATCCATTTCTAAAAAGGTGCGTGAGTTCAAATAGCTAATTAAAGCTCAGCTATCCAATTGAATTTTGCTGCATTGTACCTTTTGAAATGAATTCAGTTATACATCCAAATGTAAAAAATAACATTTTCCCTTATATTCGTCTCTTTGCCTCCTGAAGGCGATGACTAATGCCTGCAGGGTGGCAGTATTCACAACTAAATGGGTTGCACAGTGGTGCAGCGGTGGATTTGTTGCCTTACAGCGCTGGAGACTCAGGTTCAATCCTGTCCACGGGTGCGCTCTGTATAGAGTTTGTATATTCTCCCTGTGATCATGTGGGTTTTCTTCGGGTGCTCCGGTTTCCTCCCAGATTACAAAGACGTGCAGGTTTGTACATCAATTGTCCCCAATGTGTAGGGATAGAACTAGTGATCACTGTGATCGCTGGTCGGTGCAGACTCGGTGGGAGGAAGAGCCTGTTTCCACACTGTGTCTCTAAACTAAACTAAACTGAACGAAACCAGGCAGCACAATAATCGTTAGAAATCCATCACAGAATGTCCAGGTGCTGGAAATATGAAGAAAAAGATAGAGGATGCTGGAATTATTCAGCAATTCAGGCAGGATCTGTGGAAAGAGAAATGAAGTTAACATTTCAGGCTGAAGATTGTGCATCAGAAAAATTGTGTTTGTGCTCACCTGTGCGGTTCCTAACTTGAGTTGCTAAACAAGTTCCATCTTCAATCAGAGTGGAACCCCGGGATGCTCCCTCCATTATTCAATCTTGGCATGCTGAAATCAATCACACGCTTTCTCATGAGTTACCCAGCCTGAGTTCAGGCAACCTGAGCGCAGACAGACCATTGATCAACTCCAGGACTCTTCTCCACTGTCAATGCAGGTGCTCTCCTCTATTGCAGCGCCGTAATCTCAAGTATATCTTTCTCGCTACAGCACAATATGGGTGAAACTAATCCAATTCCAGTTTCATCCCAGACCCACCCAGAGCCGTTATATCTCTGCTATTCTGACATCTGAGCAAATTGAAGACATCCATTTTGCAAGCTGATGGGAATTTCACATGGTTCAATCTTATCATATTTACCGTATTAAACAATGGCTGTACAGTATTGTGTAGTGTGTTGATACCAAGAAATACAATGTAGTGTGCTATTCTAGATGGTAAATTTTAATAATCAGTTAATTGGAAAATTAATGCAACTTTAATGAGTGTGGAAACATTTAACTTCTGCAATTAAATTGAGAAATCCCAAATAAAAATTGCTTTTACCCAAGTAGAAAAAATTGCTTTTACCCAAGCATATACAAAATATCATTTGAAGTTCCAATAATTATATTATTTTGGTCGTTCCTGTCATCAGTCTGAGAAGGCCCAATAGGGGAATGGGGTGGCTGCCCACTTTTTCATGAAGTGCCCCTTCAGTTTGGCTGCAAGCCTTAGTTTTATTTTACTTCATTGTACAAGTAGATTTCATGCTTGCATCTCACCATGATCCCGAATTAAGATGTCATTCAGCCAATTTGATTCAGACTTCATCCTTGATCCAGCAGCCACTCTGTCATATGTTTCACGCTTCACGTCAACTTCAGTTCTCCTTTTACCGTCACTTTTTTTCTCTAAACTTTGAAGTTCAGTGAAGGATGTGTGACAATTAATTTGCTTTGCAGACTGCAAAATCAATGCATTTTCGATGGTCCTACAAATACTTTGGTTAATTTAGTTTAGAGATACAGCGGTGAAACAGGCCCTTTCGACCCACCGAGTCCACACCGACCTGCGATCTCCACACATTAACACCATATCCTACACACACTAGGGACAAATTTCCAATTATACCAAGCCAATGAACCTACAAACCTGTACGTCTTTGGAGTTAGATTAGAATTAGAATTAGATTCCTTTATTGTCATTCAGACCTTTCGGTCTGAACAAAATTATGTTGCCTCCAGTCATACACAATAAAAACAAAATATACAATAAACACAAATTAAACATCCACCACAGTGAGTTCACCAAGCACATCCTCACTGTGATGGCGGCAAAGTCTTAGTCTCCGTCTCTTCCCTCCTTGTCCTCCCTCTGCACTGAGGCGATCGATCCAGGCCGGAGATGCCGCCATCCAGTCCAGCAGACCTCCGTGGTGATGTCGCCGCCGCCGAAAGCCGGAACGCCGTCTCCGTTCCGAGATGGCCCGCCACAGCATCAGCTCCGGGCCGCCGCCCCAGCTCCAGGCTCCCAGCTCCGGGTGCGAGGAAACTGAAGTTCTCGGAGAAAACGCACGAGGTCAAAGGGAGAACGTGCAAACTCATAGTCGGGATCGAACGAGGTCTCTACAATACAATACAATACCTTTTATTTGTCATTTGAACCGCACATGAGGTTCAAACGAAATTTGGTTTCTGCAGCCATACAAAAAAAAAGAACCAAGACACACACCAACACAATTCAATTCACATAAACATCCATCACAGTGAGTCCTCCTCACTGTGATGGAAGGCAAAGACGTCTCTCCTCTGCTCTCCATTCCTCTCCCGAAGTCGAGGTCAAAGCCCCCGGCGGGCACTAGCAAGTCTGCGGCCACTCAAAGCCACGCCGGGCGATGTAGGGCCCTGCCCCGGGTCTTGATGTTGGAGCCCCCGGCGGGCGCTAGCAAGTCCGCGGCAATTTACAGCCGCGCCGGGCGTTGTAAGGCCCCCCTCCAGGTCACTCTCAACCCCGCAATTCGGGCGGGAGAAGTCGCCGTTGCTGGTGCCCCGCAAAGCAGTCTCCCACCGGGGACCCGCGAGCTCCCGGTGTCACCATCCACCGGAGTCGGGTCGCAGCAGCTCACCCCCGCAGCTCTCCACGCTCCGAAGCTGGCTAGCTCCACGGAGGTAGGTCCGTAGGTCCACAGCTCCACAGGCTCCACAGCTCCACAGGCTTCACAGCTCCACAGGCTCCACAGCTCCACAGCTCCACGGAGGTAGGTCCACAGCTCCACAGCTCCATGGAGGTAGGTCCACAGCTCCACAGGCTCCGTGACTTGAGCCCCCAGGTCGCTCCGGTTGGAGGCCGCTCCACGGCGCTAGGCCCCAACGGCAACGGAGACCCGACAGGGAAAAGGTCGGGTCTCCATGCAGGGAAGAGAATTAAAAGTTTCCCCCACCCACCCCCCACCCCCCACACATACACATTTAAAAGCCCATTACAAACTAAACCCTCAACAGGACAAAAAAAAAAAATACACAGACAGACTGCAGAAGCCGCTGCGACATCGGCTGCTGCGACATCGGTCGCGCCGCCCACGCCCTAACGGTGTAAGGCAGCAACTCTACCGCTGTGCCACCGTCCCGCCCCTGACACCATGCCGCACCCGTCAACACTGAAAATGTGCATTCCATGTACCTTGTATGTGTCTTCCCTACACCTAGCTATCTTCTTATACCAATGTAATGTCCTTGTGTATTTTCCTAAGGAGGTGCAACCCGGGATTGTCTGGCAGATAACCAATGATTCTACAACTAGTTTTTAACTTGTTTGATCCAAACTACAGCATCAACTGTGAAATACAGGGGTCAGGAGAATGAAAGTGGATGCATACTGTTCAATCCCTCCACTAACTGGGTTACCTGAGGGTTATAAATACAAAACAGATAGATGTCAACTACTTGGAGAACCCAAACTCCAGGGAGAGGTTGTGTTTATGTTAGTGCCACATATTCCAATAGTTTACAGTTCAAACTCAAGCTCCTGGACTCCAACCGTGAAGCAAGAGTTTCACAATCAGATTAATGTGATGCCTGGAGTTAACTCCTGCTATTTTCCCTTCAGGAAATCAAAGCTAAGCATGTTCACAGTGCTGGTAATTTAATGCTACCTCTTTTAGATCAGCCTGCTTCACGTTGAACCCACTGCTGCTGTGGATCATATTTCATTAAGAGCTCCTGAACTTGGGTTTTATCCCATAAATCAGCAGAAGATGAAGTTGCAGATCATTATTTAACATGACAAATCACATTCTTGGGATTTGTACACTAATATTTAAAAAAAACCCTGAAATAAAATATAATTTGAAGCAACAGTTCAATTAATAATTTAATTACTTGAACCCATTTAAAAAAATATTCCCATTGGAAAAATTATGTTCATTTTAATAAGGGATTGACTGGTTATCATCAAATTGATGTGTATACGTTATATTTTCATCAGGAGTGAGTCGGGAGCAATATTTGTCCCACCTGCGTATCCACTACTAGAGAACATTATTAATAAGGCAGCACCCTAATTGGTAAGGTTTTATGTTTTATTTGGATAGGAAACATATAAAATTGCTTACTTCTTTATAATTGCCCAGTTATTAAAATCAGAAGGTCAGCAATGAAAATTAAGATAGCCATGATTTGACATTTACTCTTTGTATAGATCATTTCATGCTCTGCCAAACCAAAAAATAAGGATTGTAGTTTCTTTCCTGAAGTAACATCCAGCTCAGATTTCTTTCCAGTCCTGCCTTTGCATCAAGGAAAATACTTGCAAGAACAAAATGAATCACATTTATTGAAGATAAAGTTCTGCTAAATTGTATTTCTTGGTAAGAATGCCATTATTATGTGGGATATAAATCCTCTTGATTATGTATCCTGTCAGTTATCTGCGAGAGAGCTGGCTTTTCCTGATTAAGATGAACAGTTACTTCACCCAGTGGAGGAAGCATGAAGCCCAATGACTGATTTTGGGCCACACACAAATGATATTTCATTGATCCTTTGTGACTCTCCCGGAGGCCTGGACCTGCATAAAGGTTGACAAATGGGTCACCAGCATCAATATGCTGAATGGCCTGCCACAAAAGAGCCCTTTAGTAATGTGTTATCATACAGAAAGCGTGTAACCACACTGAGTCCTGCAATGTATTAATTTCTAAACTGACTGGTGACCTTCGACTTTCATTTCTGAGGCTGCTTTGCTTGGCCTGACACACTATTGTTTCCTTGTTTTCTCAGCTCGTTGGATTTGACATCTTTGTAATGTTTGTTATTAAAAACTATGTGTTCATATTGACTAGTTGCTTTGACAAATCTTTACTTTTGACATCCATGAGAATTTTTGAAATAATAATTCTCACGGAAAGCTGCACTGTGTGGTGAGGATTACACCTCATTTATTCTGCTGAGGAAAGTTTATTCCACATTGAGAGGATCTCCAGATTATTGTAAAATATTTCCTGAATAGGTGAATTTAGTAACTCAGCTGGGTGGTGCAGTAGCCTCACAGCAACAGGGACCCGGGTTCGATCCTGACTACAGGCGTTGTCTGTACAGAGTTTGTACGTTCTCCCCGTGACCGTGTGGGTTTTCTCCTGGAGCTCCGGTTTCCTCCCATATTCCAAAGACGTACAGGTTTGTACGTTAATTGGCTTCTGTAAATTGTAAATTGTCCCTAGTGTGTTGGATAGTGCTGGTGTACGGGGTGATTGCTGGACGGCACGGACTCAGTGGCCTGTTTCCACGCTGTATCTCTAAATATAACAAAACTAAAAAAGTACATTGATGTTTGCGTTAATAATTACAGGAGCATGGCTGCACGTGCCACCAGACTTAAGAACAGTTTTTATCATCATGCCATCAGGCTTCTGAACTCATAAACACATCATATATGTTGATTACTTTATTTATTATTGTCTTTTACCTCCAAATGTCACTTTTATCTTATCTTTTTTTAATCTTAATTTTATCCTTGTAATATCATTGCTGAGGTGACCCATTGTCTTGTCAAACACATTTCATTGTCCTGGACTGAAATGTCTATGGTCAGAAAGATTCAGAGTGCCACCTACCTTATAAATGCTACTTACTGCCTATGAATGCGGCTGGATAAACGGTTGAGATCACTTGTTGATGCGTTCGAATTGTCCCGTGTTTTCAGAAACCCTGTTACACCTCTCCATTGATGCCTTGTTTTAAAAGAAATGCCTGTTCATAAACTACAGTGTGGGCAGCATTCCAGATTTTCTCTGAACTTCCTGCGCTAACTAACTTTCCTCCTGCTCATCACGCTGCTTGGGGTAAGCAGCCAATATAACCATGGACCACTCGCACCCATGTCTCGTGATCCAAAAGCTTACACCATCAGATTTAAAACCGATTCTTCCCCACATTTAAACGATTCTTGAATTAACCTCTCTTTAAGTTAAGGATGTTGCCTCCATCTCCCAATATATCTTACTGTGGCCATGTATTTTAATTGATCTGCCGTCTGTGGCTGTAACACTATATTCTATACTCTGTTTCTTTCCTCTTTTTGCACTACCTGTTGAAAGGTTTGACTGTACCTATGTATGGTATGATCTGTTTGGACAGCATGCAAAGCAACACGTTTGACTATATCAGGACACATCAGAATCAGAATCACACTTTATTCGCCAAGTATGTTTTGCAACATACGAGGAATTTCACTGGCCAGGTCAGTCATACAATAAAAAGCACAGATCACTCAAAAACACATTTTAACGTGAACATCCACCACAGTGACTCCTACACATTCCTCACATGATAATAATAAACCAATATCAATACCAATTGCTGAAGTCTGATATGTGTATTCTTTAAAGAGGACAGCAGGGACTGCTTAGTTGGAAAGTGAGATGGGTTTTACCTCTACGGATCACACTACAGCCCGGTTTAGGAAGGAGGGAAGACTTTTGCAATCACACCTTCCTTTGTCTTTGCAATGAAGCTAAATCCAGTGACTGCTGACTGTGCAGTGCAATAAATTTGAATATGTCAACTATAATGGGTGTCTGGAGACATCATTATGAATAAGTTCAACATAGCACAGAATGGCATGCCACGAGTTCACGATCGCTGTAACTTGCATGTTAAGTTCCAATTTCAGTGCAAAATTGCAAGAGCTGAATAGAGCAGAGACGGTGAATAATTTTACAATCTACATGACCTAATTATATCATTCAGGTAGGGAGGAAAATAAATTGAAAGCAATGATGAGTTTAAAATACTGTACATTCTGCATCACTCCAATCTGTTTTACACAAAAAAAAATTGCAAAGCTACATATAATTGAATGAAGAAGGACGAGGGAATGGGAGGAAGTGTTTTGACGGGATAATGCATTCTGTAAAATGTTGGGAAACCTACAGTATTAATTTGCAGTTTGAGATATTCATGCATGTGCTGTGACTGAACAGGGAAGCGTTTGGCTGCATGCATTAATGCATCTGCGGCTGTTCCATTTTACATCTTCACTGATATTTATTTACGTTGTAAAAGAGTTTTCAATATGAAAGCACTGTGCAAGAGGTTTTAGGAACATCATTTGCTTTTCAGTGACACATTTCTGGGAATAGGTTTGTAAAATATTCTCTCACACTGTGCAACAAGGGTCTTTACTATGGTGCGTCAGATGGCATAGTCCATCTTAGGCTACCTAAAATGAAATATTAACATGCAGCTTTCAGGATTATTTCTTAATAAAGTAAGATCAATATTTGCTACTTCCATTGTACTATTTAGAAATATTACCAAGTGAGGAAATGTTCAATTAATTTTCAGTGTGTAAAAGCAGATTTTTCAGTGTGGTACTCTACTAAAAGGAGTCAAATGTATTGGACTGGAAATTAGGTACAGTGGTCGGCTGTTTATTCAGTCTGATCTGCTGTACCGTTCAGCTGGAACTCTTCAATGATGGCATATCGGTGAATGAAAATAAGCTGCCAATGTATTCGGTGTGTAGCTCAATACTGTAGAGTTATGATTGTTAGATTGCAACTGTAAAGAATATAGAAGAGCCTCAGAGATAAGAAAGAAACATCCTAAACCCAAAGGAAATCACCACAGGATTCAATGCACAACAAAAGCATGTAGAAGAAAGGAGTCGCAATTCAAGTCAGTTACACTCATTTAGAAAGTGCCCTGAGTAGTTTAATTTAGTTTAGTTTATTGATACAGCACGGAAACAGGCCCTTCGGCCCACCGAGTCCGAGCTGACCAGCGATCCCTGCACACTTACACTATCCTACACACACTTGGGACTATTTTACAATTATACCAAGCCAATTAACCTACATATCTGTATATCTTTGGAGTGTGGGAGAAAACCGGAGATCCCAGAGAAAACCCATGCAGGTCACGGGGAGAACGTACAAACTCCGTACAGACAAGCACGCGTACTCAGGTGCGAACCTGGGTCTCTGGCGTTGAAAGGCAGCAACTCAACCGCTGCTCCACCCTGCCGCACTTTGTCTTCAGTAATATTTTATTTAAGTGTAGTCCAGAAATGGCACTGGCTCACCGATTGATTGTTGGGTCAATATCTGTAATGAAAATATCCAGGAGTATTACACTAATTTTGTAATATGCTCTGGAGAGTTGGGCAGTTTAATACAGATATATGTTTGCTGGGTCATGCTATCTGTAAGCTTACCGCACATCTGATGTTGAATCTCTGGGAATGCATGATTTTAGCCAAACCATGAGTCTACATTCAAGCATTCCATGCTTCAAAATTCACAGAGTACAAGCAAGGTTTTTTGAGATGCATTGTAGAAGTTTTCAAAAAAATGTCTGGCAACAGTGCAATTTGCTATTCACCCCATCTGCTGACAGGATCTTCCAGAATGTTTTGCGAATTGGCAGTTGCAATTTGCCAAAGTATATTGTCCCAAACAGCGCTCCTGCTTAGTCCTTTGCAGTTTCTGCCAGGATCTTCTCCAAAACCTCCACCCCTGAACTTGGCCTAGATCTGAGCCAATAATCTGTGAGAAAGGTTGGAAAGAGAGGTGCAGACATCTGAAGAATTATCTAAATTGAAGCAGAACTGACTTGACTGGGTTAATATTTCCAGTTAAGCTGCTGTATGAACATGGTAAATTGGCACAATTTAATGAAAAATTTAGGAAAGGTTAATGATGTTTCATTCTGTGGCTTGTATGTAGTATTTTCTTTCTTTATGTTTTCCAGTATCAGGGGACGATGTTTAAACTAAATTAATATATTGCTTTTTGCACTGTGAATGATTTTTGTATGTGAACATAATCGAGCCGAAGCCTTTTTTTTAATACGATAAAAATAAATGTTAACTGAAGCTGGTGTGCATTTTTTATTAATTTTTCAAGAACATCAGCTGCAGGGCTATATTTATTGCCCATATATGTTATTGTCCCTGATAATGTGGTGGTGAGTTGTGATCTTGAACCACAGCAGCCCTTTTGGTGGTGAAAGCAATACCATAGTACTGTTTGGGCAAAGTTCACTCCCAGCAACAGGAGACGAGGAGTGTTTTCCCCCCCCATAACAGTATGGTGCATGAGTTGGTGGGGACCTATTTCCCTGCATCCGATTTTGTCCTTCTTGGTGGTAGATGTCATTGGATTGGGAGGTGTTGTCAGGGTAGCTTGAGTGAATGATTACAGTGCATTTTGCACACAGCAGCTCCAATGTGCTGATGGTACAAGGAATGAATGCTTAGAGTGGAGGATGGGATGCCAGTGAAAAGACTGCTCTTTTCTGAATGATGTTGTGATTATTGAGTGTTATTAGAGATGCGTTCATCCAGGCAGTGAATGAATATTCCATTATGTCCTTGTCTCGTGCCTTGTAAATGGTGCATAGGCTTTGGGATTTCAGGAGGTGAATCACTTGCTGCACAACACCCTGTTTCTGATCTGGTTTCATTTTCTGGTTGGTTTCAATGCATAACCGGACATTAATGCTCTCACCAGGCTGTTTTCTGGAGAATATTTGGTGATGGCAATGCCATTGAATAGGACTAGTGTAGATGGTTAGGGCCCGGCATTTTTGTGCTGCATTAAGGTGTGGAATACTTCAATTGCTAAGGAATTGCAAGTGGGTTATCAGCGGTAATCAACCATCCCCCATTTCTGACATTAATTCAGAAGGAAGATCATTAATTAAGCTGCTGAAGAGCATACTGCACACAAGCAAGGACTGTTCCTTTTCTGAGGAGTTGATCATCTGGTCATCAGTAGGTGACATCTCAGTTTCATGTTGTGAGGGAATGAAGCAATTGATGATGCAGTTAAACATTTTGGGATCTAGGATACGGATCTGAGAAACACCCTTGGGCTGGGCTCATTGACCACCAACAACGACAGCTGTCTTCACTTGGATGGTTTTCCCATTGATGGCCATAAATTCCAGTTCACTAGGCATTTGGATGCCACACTCAGTCAACTGCTACAGGGAATCGCTCTCACCAGAGCTCTGGAATTCAGCTGTTTGGTTCACATTGGGGCCAAGGTTGTGATGAGGTGTGGAGTATCCTGCTGAACCCCACTGTGCATGGGACAGCAGATTATTGTTGAGCATCGTTTGACAGTGCTATTGACAATGTCATTCAGCACTTTGCTGATGATTAAAAGTCGTTTGATAGAAAGTTAATTCATCAGATTGGAGTTAATCCTGCAGTTTGTGAACCAGGCATACTTGGTTGATTTTCCACCTTGTTGGGTAGATGCCAATGTTGTAACTGTACTGGAATAGCTTGGCCACAGTGATGGCTTCCACTGATTGTCGCCGGAAGCTTGCGTCCTTTTCAGGACGTACCATGACTGTGAGGTCAACGTTTCTCACAAGATGGACACGAAAAGAAGAAGTGCAGTTGGTTTAGTTTAGTTTCATTTAGTTTAGAGATACAGTGTGGAAACAGGCCCTACGGCCCACCGAGTCCACACCGACCAGTGATCCCCGCACATTAACATTGATCTACACATACAAGGGACAATTTACAATTATACCAAGCCAATTAGCCGACAAACCTGTACGTCGTTGTAGTGTGGGAGGAAACAAAAGATCTCAGAGATCACCCACGCAGTCACGGGGAGAACGTACAAACTCCGTACGGACAACTCCCGTAGTCAGGATCAAACCCGTGTCTCTAGCGCTGTAAGGCAGTAGATGTACCGCAACACCACTGTGCCGCCGTTGTGTAGGCATGCGGAACCGTTACCCAGGACATTAATCCAGGCCTTTGCTATATCAGATGGAGTGAAATCAAATGGCTGAAGACTGTTTTATGTGAAATCTAAGGTGGAAGCCAAGATTAATGGTCAGCTGGGCATGTCTGGCTGTACATAGTTGAAAATGATTCAACCATCTGAGCATTCACACGCTAGTCTCCACCATTGCTAATGATTCTTGAGAAAGTACCTGTCACTTTTGCAGCAGAGAGAGTGTTGCTGGTTTGGCCTAAATTCTGAACTGGCTGAATTAGTTTGGTCATTATCCTTTCAGATTTACAGTAACTATCTTGAGGTATGTAATAATCACAGTTAGCAAGCCAATATCACTCCCCATTCTTTCCACAGATGCTACCTGTCCACAGAGTTGCTCCAGCGCTTTGTGTTTTGTTTTGGCTAATGTCTATTATGTATTAAGTGACAAGTTGTATATATTATACTTGGGCTGCCTCGCGTTCTTTGTAAAGTTGCAAGTAATGTTATTAAGTGACACAGCAACCTATTGCTTCTGACACATTTTGGCATTTGTTATGCTGCACTAAGATACAAGGTTATTTTCATTGTTCTGCTTTTTCTGGTAAACTGATGAGAATACTGAAATATGACCTGTCTCATGGTCATCTTTGTGTTTTCAGTGAATGTTCACTTTCCACATAGAAAGACTGACCTTGAGAATCTGATATTTAGCTTGTAATGACAAAATAACAATTGTCAACCCTATAGATTGGTGGGTTTATTGTAATTTCAGTGTCAGGGACAAGCTTAGAACCTCAGAAGAGGAAAGAAAAAGTGGAAATATGTTATTACAATTGCGTCAATCAATGTAATTCCTTTCTGCTGCATTTCTCTAACCTATTGTGTAATTTCTGATGTGATGGGACTTCCTGAGGCCACAGGTATTGTCATCATCTCTCCAATGACTGGGCATTTATTCTGAAGAGTCCAGTCGGCTGGAAAATCTTTTGTGCCATTCAATGTTATCAAAAGAAATAAACAGGCTAATTATTTGAGTTGAATCTTGGATGACAAGAAAAATAGATAATGTTGTGGACAGATGTCGCGCATGTTAAAGCCAAATGTGACTATGAGGAGGTTTGATCTCCAATCAGTAGAGATGTTCAAATGGCTCTACCACCAAAGGCCTAATGTCTAACAGTGTAGTACATTTCATTCATGAAGGGTGAAAAGAGGAGTTGCCAATATCCATCGAATTAATATCTCTGATGAAAAAGTAAATGAAAATTGAAATAAAAAGATAAGGGAGCATGGTGTTGTGATGTTATAGAGAATAATTGTGGCACAATGTGGTATAGAAAAGAGATTTAATTTTATTATTGTTCTGAGAGCCTTTCTGCAGTTGTTTTGGTCGAATGCTTTGAATAGAGAATAGATTTTAGGCTGGTTGTGCCAAAAACCTGAGAGAATATGAAGTGTCTGAATTGATGCATAACTGTCTGAAGCAGGGTCTTGACCCGAAGCGTCGCCCATTCCTTCTCTCCAGCGTTGCTGCCTGTCCTGCTGAGTTACTCCAGCTTTTTGTGTCTATCTTTGGTACATCACTGCCCAGTTGTGACTGTGAAACAACATCATTTGCTATCCTCCAACTCATCACCAACAAGACCCTGAAATATTCCCATTTCTGATAAGATGATGTGAGTGGTAACTCCCCACCCCCAACCCCCCCAACCCTCGCCCCCACACCCCAATAGATTTTGGTAGAGACTTAATGTCACCCTGAATTTTTCCCCAGACAAAAAAACAAAGCTTTTAACAGCTTCAATAAAGATGCCTATCTGAAGAAGGGACCCTACCTAAAATGTCACCGATCAATGTTCTCCAGAGATGGGGCCTGTTCCGCTGGGTTACTCCAAATCAAGTCAAGTCAAGTCAAGAGAGTATATTGTCATATGTCCCAGATAGGACAATTAAATTCTTGCTTGCTGCAGCACAACAGAATATTGTAGGCATAAATACAGATCAGTTCAGTGTGTCCATATACCATAGAATATATATATACAAACACATAAATAAACAGATAAAGTGAAATAGGCTGTTATAGTTCATAGTTTATTTGAAGTTGTGTTTAATAGCCTGATGGCTGTGGGGAAAAAGCTGTTCCTGAGCCTGGATGTTGCAGATTTCAGGCTCCTGTACCTTCTACCTGATGGCAGAGGAGAGATGAGTGTGTGGCCAGGATGGTGTGGGTCCTTGATGATGCTGGCAGTCTTTTTGAGGCAACGCCTGCGATAGATCCCCTAGATGGTGGTGAGGTCAGAGCCGATGATGGACTGTGCAGTGTTTACAACTTTTTGCAGCCGTTTCCACTACTGGACGCTCAGGTTGCCAAGCCACGATGCAACTGGTCAGCATGCTCTCTACTGTGCACCTGTAGAAGTTCGAGAGAGTCCTCCTTGACATACCAACTCTCCGTAATCTTCGAAGGAAGTAGAGGCGCTGATGTGCTTTCTTTATGATTGCATCAGTGTTCTGGGACCAGGAGAGATTTTCGGAAATATGCACGCCCAGGAATTTGAAGTTCTTGAACCTTTCCCCCATCGACCCGTTGATATAAACGGGACTGTGGGTCTCCATCCTACCCCTTCCAAAGTCCACAATCAGTTCCTTGGTTTTGCTGGTGTTGAGAGCCAGCATACTAGTGTAAATCTAATTGTCTTGATTGTGTGTTTATTGACCCTGGGGTCCTGGTCTATAACACAGGATGACACACTTATAACACTCTTAGAAGACACTCTTATAAAACTCTGATATTCTTAAAACAAAAAGACTTCAATTAAAATAATACAAGAATAAAGCATTGTGAATTATGGCTCGGAATTTTCATTGTCCCAGGAATGGACAGCTCTGGCTGCAGGCGTGAGAAAAAATTGTCCCTAAGAATTGAGATCCCTGTGTAAACCATTCATTTTCGCATGTCTGTTCTTCTTCTTGCGTATGGCGTGCACAGCCTAAAGTTGTAGACACCAAAACACTACATCTATTTGTTTGTGCATTAATCGAAACGGGGTGGGCCACGTGAAGGTTGCAATCTCCCACCCCATGTTTGCTACTATCCACATCAGTTCAACAGGATTCCTTGTATCTAAAAACCAACATGTCATCATCAGCATAGACAGTTTCACAGACAAGAAGTCGGGAAATAAAAGCACTTTCTAAAATCTGAAATCATAAGCATTTGACAAGAGTGTGAGTGGGAGCTTCTTTATAAGATTAAAATGAAGCCTCATCAATTTTTTTAAAAATGAAACAATTTACAATTAAAACACAAAGTACGTCCAATAACACCAGGATAAGCGCTCAACCAAGGAATTCAAGCCCAAAGCCAAAGTACTATCTAAACTGAATATACCAACTTATGCTAAGGCCAATAACTAACTCCAGGTGTAATAAACATGCTACCTACATGTTAACAGGCTCTTTTTAAAAAAACCTGATTGTGTAGATGCAAGTATATCATTGGGGTTATTAAGTGGGCACTGGTGTTTGGTTGAGTTAAGCCCACGACACCTCGGGAAGGTCCAACAGTTAGTTCTGGCATCCCAGAACAACACCCCTCAATACCTGCTCTCACCACCTATGCTACCAGTACTGAATAATGGAAACTACAGAAGATTAACTCACTCTAACAAATGCCAAACACTTGCATCCCATCTTCAGCTTATCCTAACCCAACATTAAACTCGTAACGCCACCAATATCAACCTTGGATAAAACCGGGATACACTCACACAGACTACACTTGCAAAGAAATACACATACTGCATGTTATACATTTACTTTCTGCCCCCAACTGACACTATTTCTTCTCCACCAAATCCACCTACTGCCTTGCTCTGCTGCCTCTGACATCTGCTTTACGGCCTGACGCAAACTTTGTCCACAAATTCCTAGCTCTCCAAATAGCGACGTGGTCGATCTCACCATGAAAGCTCTGCAACCCACCTCTACCGGACGGACGAACTCTTGCTCTCCATCCTCACTGCTTTATAATTTTCTTGTGAGGAATTGCAATTGATGCACAGCAAGTTTGACTTTATAGTCAATATTTTTGCTGAATGATAATTCTGGCTTAAAGCCTACCTAGGCCTTGTTCAAAAAGCAGAACATTTTCCAAGGATTTTCCAATGAGACTGGCCCATAAATGTCTGAATTTTTTGCTGGTTGACTGATTGCATGGGAGGGTGTAAAATAGTAAGGTTAAACGAGAACTTACCAGTTTGAAGTTTGATCTGTATTTTATGAGGAGTTATGATGAGGGATTACGTGAAGAACCCGCTCAGCACGCATGCGCGGCATACTTCAAAGCAGCGGTGTGGAATCACAGATAGACACAGTTATTGAAGTAAACATAGTAAAGAAAAGGAGACATCAGTTTAACATTTTGACCCATATTAATGAGGGTGGGAGCAGAGGGCACGTAATCCCTCATCGTAACTCCTCATAAAATACAGATCAAACTTCAAACTGGTAAGTTCTCGTTTAATCTTACTATTTTACTTCGGAGTCACGTGAGTGACTACGTGAAGACTTCAAAGCTCTGTGATTTCATACCGTGTAACAGGTATTATTTCACGCACTGCCGAAGTCCTTGAGGGAGGAAGTGTGTTATCGTAATCAACCAATGAATCTGTTTGTAGAAAAACACAATGGTATTTTTTAACAATAACAACAAAGAAATTAAATTCCTCCCCTGGGCTTAAATTAAATATTTGCAGTCTGTAAAATCTTTCCTGCAAATAAAACAGGTTCTGCCAACGGCTTATTATAAAATTTCTGAACGGTCTTTCCCCCGACCATCCTGCTGTAGCCAGGATGTGGTCTATAGGCACGTCCATTCTTTTATCCGTCGACGTGGATGCTGCCCTGGTGGAATGAAATTTGTACATGTTAGTTTTTATCCCAGCAGCTTTTAGCACCTGCTTGAGCCATCTCGAAATGGTTTGGCTTGTCACCCGACCATAAGGTTTTTTATGACTGACCCACAAGGCTTTTCATCTCCCTCGAATATTTTGGTTGTGTCTATGTAGGATAGTAGGTGGGTCATGGCACATAACCGTGGTTCTGGTGGGTAAGCCCGGAATTCCACGACTGGATTAGGTGTTCCTGGTCTGCTCTGTTTGATCATTCTCTGGATAACGACAGAGATCTGGTCTGGAGCTATGAGCATGGTGTCCAGTCGCAATAGGTGTAGTGACTGGACCCTCTGTGCAGATACAAGTGCCATCAACATGAGTGTTTTGAGCATAGATTGTTCCAGGTTGAGGGATCTGGCTGGTGGCCATCCCCTGAGGTATGTCAGGACCACACTGACATCCCATGTATGGGTGTACCTTGGTCTAGGGGGTTAGAGTTGTAAATACCCTTGATTAGTTTGACCACCAACGGGTGGGACCCCATGGCCTGTTGTCCTGGAGCTGGGTTTAAATAGACAGGCAGGGCACTTCTAGCTGTGTTGATGGCTCTGTAGCTGAGTCCTTCATCGTGGTGAAGGTTCGCCAGGAATTCCAGTACGTTGGTAACTGTAGCGGTTGAGTAGGTGGTCCCTGTATTCAAGCAGTACTTCTCCCATTTTTTGATGCTGGACAAGTGCTGTTTTTTAGTGGATGTTCGGAGGGATGCTGACATGGTGTCGACAGTTTGTTCTGATAATCCCAGTCCCAGAAGTGGTTTGTGCAGAGTCTGCAACCCAGGAGTTTGATTTTTTTTTTTTTTTCATGGCACGGGTGGCTTGTGCCCAACACTGGGTGTTAATAACTCTGGGTCACTGGGGAATACCATCGGAGTTTCAACAACCATGTCATGGAGTATTGGGAACCATGGCTGCGTAGGCCAGTCGGGTACTATCAAAATACCTGAAGCAGAGTCCATTTGTATTGTGCGTAGTCCCCGACTGATGAGGCAGAAGGGAGGAAATTCAACTGTTTTGTCTCTTGGCAATGTTACAGTCACGTAGACTGAATTAATTGTGAAGCCCAAGTAGTCCATGATAGTGGATGGCTTCAATTTAGATTTATCTGGATTTAAGACAATCCCAGGGTTTCGAATAACTGTTTTGTAGCTGATACAGCTAACATAGTCAATTCCATGGTCTTGCGTACCATTTAAGATATCATCAAGATATGCCATGACAATATGTTTTTGTCTTCTGAATATTGCCAGAGCTGGTTTTAGTGTCTTGGTGAACAATCTTGGGCTGATGTGAACCCATTGGGTAACGCTTTAAACTGCTATAGCTGCCCCATCCAGGTAAATATCAGGTATCTGCGATGATCCTTGTGAATGGTACTAAATAGTAAACATCTTTAAGATCAATGCTTGCCATGAAGTATCCTTTGGAATTTAGTTGTTTGGCAGTAACAACTGTTTCCATTTTGAAATGTATATACTTAACAAACATATTTAGTGAAGTTAAGTCAATGATGATGCGACATCCACCATCTTTTTTGGGTTTAGTGAATATATTTGATACGAATTGCAAGGGTTCAGGTTTTCCCATGATACCCTTTGTAATTAGTCTCACCAGTTCAGCTTGTCCCTCTCGTTTCTTTAACGGAGAGGGGAAAATACCCTCTGGGGTGAATGTTGACCTGGTGGCAATTTTTCTAGTAAGAATTGTATTTGTATCTACTAATGCCATTGAGTATATACTGATCACTCGTGATAGACTCCCGTGTGTTAGTATTACTCTATATGCTGGTAGGAACCAGACCCACCTACCTCCATGGTTATGGGTATTCTTCTGTTTCCTGCCGGTCCAACGAGTGTTGCACATCGTCTGATGTGGCGGTGACGTTGGGGGGTGGCGCATTTTCCATGGGTCCGCTCTGGGCCCTGGTCTAAAGAAGACTTTCGGTGATGGAATGTGGACCCCGAGCTTTCATCAGTCCCATATGGTAGACGTCGACTGATGGACGCGATGGGGTGCTGCTGCTTATTGTTTTTGGTTTTGCTCGTCCCGGGGCCTGCCCTCATGAGACCGAAAGCTTGTTAAGGCCTCTCCATATCCTTCATATGCTTTGTGAGGTTTTTGCCAAAGAGCAGTGGGTCTGGCTCAGTGGCTGGGGTTTTGCACAACCCTGCAAATTTAGGATTTTATGGCAGGTCTTATGATTTGTTTACGAAGGTTGTGGTCATCTCCATATTGGTCCACGGAACGAGCAGACGATGTGATGGCGGACGTCAGGAGCCTGAGGATCCGCTGCAGTTTTAGCTCCTGGTTACGAATGTTTGCCCCAACGTGCCCCCAGTTTTGGCTGTTTACAGCCGGCACTTTAAGGGACTCACAGTTCTCTGGAGCTGTATACGCCTCATTGACCACCTCTCCTGTAGGGCCTTGAACAGCCTCCTGCACGTGGGGTTGCCACGTAGCGGTCCACCACACCTAGCAGCTCTTCCTGTTCCTGCACCCCTTGCATACTCCCGAGATCTTCAGCCATCGTCCCCTCTTCTTGACCAGCACAGTCCTGGTCACCAAAGCTACCCTCGGGTAAGGAGGAAGCAATGGACAGTGCAGAAGACACTGTGGAGGGAGTGCCTGAACTCCCCCTGCGAGAGCGCCCCTCATGAAGCGCGTCTCGCTGGAGCTCCTGCTCCAGGAGCCGCTCCATGCGGCTCAGGCGGCTGTCTCTCCCCCGGGTGGGTGGAGAGACGTCCCTGTCCGACAAGTCGGAAGCCACCGGCCGGACGCCTCTTCCGTGGCTTTACTTCCAGCCCGCTGCTCAGGCGCTAGCGGGCTGGGCTCGGACGCGGTGTCGGGGAATAGCGGAGGCCAGGTAAGCGGTCCCACCGCCTTGTTGCTGCCACCCCCCCCACTCTTCCGTGGCTTGGGGAACAGGTTTGTTCTAGAGCCTTTCTTCTCTGCCTGACAGCAGAAGGCTCCCTGTGAAAGAAAAACCCGACCTCAGAGCTTACCTGACGGTCCGTTCTTTCACCCCGTAGCGGGAGCGCCTGACTCCCGATGCGCCGCTGTTGCTCTGCTGAACGTAATGCCGCGCATGCGTGCTGAGCGGGTTCTTCACGTAGTCACTCACATGACTCCGAAGTAAAATGGAAGAGTCTTGAGATGAGAGGAGATTCACACATTGTAGATTCTGACTTTTTTTCTAGCATAACAATGTAGGTTCCAGAAAAAAGTTGTCAAATTACTTTGTGTACTGTCAATGAACACAGATGTTACATGAAATGTGTAGGATGGGACTGCAGATGCTGATTTAAACCGAAGATAGACATAAAATGCTGGAGTAACTCAGCGGGTCAGGCAGCATGTGTGGATAGAAGGAATGGGTGACGTTTCGGGTCAAGAGCCAAGTTACACTATCAATTACCTCTCTTTTATGCCTCACACTTCAGTCAATTCCCACTTTCTGGGCAAAAAATTTGAAGAAAATATAATAGACTGCAGATGTTTGAATATCTTAAATGTTTTAAATCCTCGAGCAATCAGGAAGCATTTGTGGAGGAAGAAACAGATGAAATTGGAAGGTCAACATTAAATTTATCGGTTGATTAGGTTTGGATCTGGTTGGGAAAGATAAACAAAAATGTTATTAAGGAGTTCATTTTTTCTCTATGAGAATTTTGGGAAGCAATGTAATATGTTGACAGCTCGTTACAAATATGGTGAGACAAGTCATAAATCAGGGACGCTGTCCTTGGTTAAGTCAAAGCTGGAATGTATCTGCGGCAGAATGGTCTCCTTTTGTGACCTTAGGGAGGATAATAGCTGTTACCGTTGTGCTTGTTTTCTTATATAATACAGGACATCATTTTGCCCCATTAAGTGCTGAAATGTTGCATTTGAACTACAACAAATGTAGGAACCAAACGTGTAAGTCTGAAGTTAGAGTCATTAGCAAGAAAAAGTGGTTGTCCAACTATTATAGTCATTGCTGAGATTGCTTCTTATACCTAGTACCAGGAAAAAATCATTCTCCATATCTAATTGATAATATTTTTACATTAATGGATATATACTTCATAACAGCTTTTATCAATTGTGATGAAACATATTCCATACTTTGAGAAATTATGAAATATTATGCCTCGAGGTACACAGGAATATAATGTAATATCTGGATCTGAATGTCAATTCTTTTTAAAATTGGTCCTTTAAAAATGTTTGATTTTTATTCTTATCTTCCCCAAGGAATAGATGCATTAAATGACTGGGTAAATGGGAACATATATATCACCTATTCTTTCACATCATTTTCTTTAAGGTATATTTTCCAGTTCTGTGAGAGTTACTGAGAATTTTTATTCATTTGGGATCAGGGGACAACTATTCGGCAGATGTAATCGGTTAAAAGACCAACCCGCAACCCACTGCCTCAGGCAGGGAGCACATGAATGAGAAATAGGTTGATGTGAACAGTGTCTGGTTATGAATGGACTTCCACAGGTCTCTGTTTTGGTCATTTTTTCATTATTTTCATTAATTATTTGGATGTGATTTAATCAATTTATTTTTTATAAACCATAAAGTAAACCAATACCAATTTTCCAAATAATTCCAAGATTAGTCAAGAGTGTTTTATTGTCAATTGTTCCAGGTAGAAAAATGAAATTCTTACTTGCAGCAGCACAACAGGATATATGAACATAGTACACTGTAAACAATATAATAAATGAGAGAGAAGGGGAAGAAAGAAAACTATATATTTTTTAAAGTTCAGTGTGTGTACATATCAAATATTTCTAAGATATTTTATTGTCACATGTACCAATTAAGGTACAGTGATATGCGAATTACCACACAGCCATACGAAAAGAAAGCACCAAGCCACACAACTAAAAAGTTAACATAAATATCCACCACAGCGGATTCCCCACATTCCTCACTGTGATGGAAAGCAGAAAAGTCCAATCTACTTCCTCTTTTATTCTCCCGCGTTCAGGGCAGTCGAACCATCTGTCGGGGCAATCGAAGCTCCCGCAGCCGGTGGTCGAAGCCCCCGCGTTGGGGCGATCGAAGCTCCCGCATCGGGGCGGTCGAAGCTCTTACTGCTTGGATCACATCTCCGTCGAGATAAGAGATGAGAAAAGGTTCTCCCCAACACCCCCCCCCCCTCCCCCCACATAAAACAAGCTAAAGAACACTGAAAACATAGATTTAACACATACTATTAAAACACAAAGAAGGAAGGGACAGACAGACTGTTGGCGAGGCATCCACTGCTGGCGCCACCCAGTGGTCAAGTACACACGTACTCCCAAATATACATATATATAAAGATCACACACATAAACATATATATACATATATACATATATACACACATGCAAACTTATGTACACACAAAAAAAAACAGACAATAATAACAATAATAGTCTATGTAGTTCAGAGCTCATTTGAGGTTGTAGTGTTTAAGAGCTGAATGACTGTAGGGAAGATTAGGGATTACATAAACATGTACAGAGAAATGAGAAAGTAATTTGTTGTCGAGAGAGTTAAGCAGCTACCAAAGCTGAGTCTTGTATTGGCAGCTACTAATAAAAGGATACAACATGCAAAGCATTATACGTTTCAGAGTGTATTGCTGGAATGATCAATTATAGAACAGGGCAGTCTTGTTGGACTAAATGAGTGTTATCTTGGCTCAGTGGCAAGGCTCACTGGCTCAGAGGATTTTTCATGTTTCATTCGGTAATTTGTGAAGGAGGTTTGGGTGCAGTTTCTAAGGAATAGGCATTGTTGGAGGTGTAATTGTCTGAATGAAGTATTAAACAGAAAGGACATGTCCTCATGTTCAGGTAGGTGTATTAAATACTGCAGCACCTTTGAACAAAGTACCAAATACGTTTCACTGGCCAGAATTTGTTCTTCAAACCAACACTACTGATCTGCCTCGCTGCCTGCAATAAGACGTTATGTAAATCGGCCACTTCAGTTGTCTTCATATGGGGAATTCTAACTGTAATTCACGAGTATTGATATAGGCTGAGTGGATGATGAATGTGATCTAATACAGTTTTTCTTTTGGCTAAACAAATGTTTGCAGTGTCCATTATTATTCGAGTATTATATCCAGCTTCATTTGACAGGGGTCAGATAAACTAGTTACCCATTCTTTCTCTCCAGAGATGCAGCCTGTCCCGCTGAGTTAATCCGGCATAATGTGTCTAACCTGGTCATCAAGTCAGGTCTACAGACCAAGGTTACACAAGGAGGAGTTGATCAAGATTTCTACAATCATAAATGATGGATTGAATCAGTTGGATCATTAAAAAATTAAGATGCCAGGGCAAGGACCTTTTACATGAAGAGATTAGAGTTGAGAGAGATGCAGCGTGGAAACAGGCCCTTCGGCCCGCCGAGTCCACACCGACCAGTGTTCCCCGTACATTAACACTATCATACACACGTTAGGGACATTTTACAATTATACCAAGCCAGTAAGCCGACAAATCTGTACGCCTTTGGAGTGTGGGAGGAAAATGGGAGCACCCAGAGAAAACCCACGCAGGACAAGGGGAGAAGGTACAAATTCCACACAGACAAGCACCCATGGTCAGTATCGAACCCGGGTCTCTGGCACTGTAAGACGTCTACTCGGCCGCTGCGCCACCTCTAAGAGTTGGGATTAATATACTTTCACACAGTCCTTACTCACTGAGACATCTGTACAGAGGCTCATGGACGGCAATTGTCTCAGAAAATATCTCCTTGGATTGTGAAGAGTTGGGGGTTGACTTGGTTTCCTGAAGCTTTGCTGGATAATCTCATGGAATCGCAGTCATTAATCAATTTTCAGCCTTTTTATCCTGTTTTTCCCGCTGACCGGATCACACCTCGACAAATTGGATTGATGGGCTTGATGATATTTTTCTATTCTTTTGTCCCTCTGCCCAACAAGCAGCAGGTTACTTCATCAGCTGTCATTGCTGTGCCCAAGAAAGGCAGGAGGCTTGTTTCAGCTGAGGAAAATCAATACTCTGGGCCAAGAAGTGAACTTTTACATTCATTTCTTTATCACTCTTGCAGGCTAGCAACGGAAAGTGCTTGACAAGCAAGTGCACGCCACCTTCCAGTCAGTAGTTGATTGTTTCATCTCCACCTATCAATCTGTATTTTGGAACTAAAAAGTATTTATTGTGATTCTATCAAGGTGTCAATATTTTCTGACAATTTAACAAGCAGAAAAATGGTACGGTCAACAAACTTGTGTCTTTATTTCCACCACTATTGAAATTCTCATCCCTCTATTGCATTGGGGAAAGTGCATCTAACTGTGGAATATGATAGCAGAACTGAGAGGGTTGAATAGCGAGGCATTTCTACTCCAGCTGGAGGGAGGCGGGAGCGGGGGCTCTCGAGAATAGGGAAGAGCACTGTGCGATCTGGGAGTAATTTTTACACTATGCAAGTGATTTACAAGGGCAATGTAGAGAGGATGGGCTGCATTTTAACTCTTAACGTGGATGTATGGGCATTCAATTAAATGTTAGAAATTTTAAATAAAAGTCAAATCTTACCACCAAATTGGTGAACAGTGGCATACTTGCTGGAGTTTCTCAGGAGAGTGTTCAAGGCCAGCATCTCCAGCTGTTTCTTCACTGACCTTCCTTCGATGAAGCGCAGCATGGCAGCGTAATGGTAGAGTTGCTGCCTTACAGCGCCAGAGACCCCGGTTCGATCCTGACTACGGGTGCTTGTCTGTACGGAGTTTGTATGTTCGCCCCATGACCTGTGTAGGTTTTCTCCGAGATCTTCGGTTTCCTCCCACACTCCAAAGACATACAGATTTGTGGGTTAATTGGCTTGGTATAAATGTAAGTTGTCCCTGGTGTGTGTAAGATAGCCTAATGCACGGGGATCGCTGTGGCTGGGGACTACGTGCGTCGACCGGCCTGTTTCCGCTCTGTATCTCTAAAGTAAACTAAACTAAACATGGATACTGTGATGGCAAGATATGCCAGAGACTGCTGAGCCAGCCGCAAGTGGCTACATTTCTGAAACTCCTGGTTTACCGCCATCTACAAAGGCACAAATTATGATGTTGATGGACTTCTCCCCACTTTGCCCAGATGATTGCAGTTTCTTCAATACTCAAGAAGCTAAGTGCCATCTAGAACAAGCTACCCACTTGGTTGGCACACTGTGCCCATGAAATATTCCCTCCAGCACTGGCACCCTGTGGCTTTGTGCGTACCATCTAAAAAACACACGGCAGTCACTCTCCCAGGCTATTCTAATTGCACCTTCCAAACTCATCACCTCTACCCCCAAGGGCTTGAGGCATATTGGAATCCCACCCCCTGCGAGAGACACACATCCTTTCATGGAAACACATCGTTGTTCCTATTATCTGGGTCTGAATCTAAAACTTCCTTTCCATTAATATTGTGGGAACACTTTCATCAGAAAGAAGTTTGCATTTAAAGAAGACAGCTCAAGACCAGAGCAATGAGGGATAAATGCAGGTATACCCAGATTCTGGAAAAAGAATAATTAAAAATGGAAGCACTCTGAGATGGTTCAGCCATTGAGATATTTCACTGACAGCGCTGGGGTTAACTTGATGAGCTTCGGAGAACAGGACAGCTAAAGAAAGGGAACTCCAGCCTCGGGTACACCTTAGCCATAGACTATTGGAGTAGCAGCAGGACTCTTCTCCTTAGCCAGCCGACTTACAAGAAGAGAAGCAGGCAAATAATGTAGTCAAAATCAGTGGAATCAAACTAATGTAGTGCACAGCTATCATGGAATCCAAACGCAGGGACAGTGAAACTGAGACATCTGTGTTTCCTGCCAGTAAAAGTACTCCAATTTCTCCCCCTCCTTACCTGATACAAACTGGCTCCACGCCTGTGCAACCCCCCCCCCCCCACACATGCTCATGATTGAAAATAGCATCGTATCAAGAGAAGGTTTTTCTTAATTAATGGATGCCTCGGGTGTATTGCACCGCAGAGTTACTCGTTCAAATGCTGCAAGTGAATGATATCTAATTTCTACAATGCTCAAATAAAAGCTACAATTGCGAGTCAGCATGTGGAATCATACATTCTTACCACCGCAATATTCTCCAGTCCTGCAAGCCTCCAACGCCTGTTTCATTTGAGAATCGGATATCATGCATGTCCTCAATCTAGTCACATCCCATTGACTCCATGCCTTCAGCTGCCTGAGGATTAGATTCTAAGCTCACTTCTTGCACCTTCTAACTCCTGACATGTAGAAGCCCCCATAAAACCAACTCCTCAACCACGTTTTTGTCACATATTCCAATATTTCCTCACGAGGCATGGCATTGAATTTTGTTTGAGACATTTTGTGTAATGTGCCTGTGATGTTTCAGTGTATTGAAGGTGCCATATGTATGGAACCTGTTTGTGAATGGGCTTTAGAACCATTATTGTATTTGGCTGAGAACTAATAGTCAAGAGTCCAGTGTGTTTTATTGTCATATATCCCAGATGGAACAATGAAATTCTTACTTGCAGCAGCACAACATCATATTATTTTGTGCGCATTGTTTTAAATGTAATTATATCAAGGACAAAGCTTTAAGTTGAAGGATAGAAGAAAATGCACTTTTTATTGGGTACTGAGTGTTCAGGTGCAGTAAATATTTATGTGATTAATATGGATTAAATTGAACATTTGATTAATAAGTATGAAAGACCAGAGTTGAAAATGATTTAGCAGATTGGCAATTGGACTCATCCCATTACTTAATCGGATTTTCATCTTTTCCACAATATCTAGTGTGTACGAGAAAACATATTATCAAATTATTCAGGCTATCGCAGATATTTAATTTGTTGTTTTGATTTGGAACTTTCAGATGCTATCAGAATGCACAGTACATCTGTTTTATCCTATCTCTGGATACTTTCAACAAAAGAGGGTGGAAATAATTATATCCCCTGATTGGATTTGACAGGAAGACCGAAACCTTAATTTTCCTGCTGGCACAAGATAGGTGTTGGTTGATTTTTTTCGTAGATTCAGCACAATTTTGCTTCTGATTAATTCGGGTAGGATCTATGGTGAACATCTGGTTCACTTCCACCCTAAATACTTCTCCTCTGGTTCCCATATCATATTGGGAATATGACCAGAAATTTATTTACGTTATTAAAGGGACAAACATTGTAATCGTACATTGAGTCCGAAGAAGGGTCTCGACCCTAAACATCACCCATTCCTTCTCTCCAGAGATGCTGCCTGAGCCGCAGAGATACTCCAGCATATTGTGTCTTATCTTCGGTATAAAACTCCACGGCATCCATGAAGGAGCATCTGCAGCTCCTTCATTCACATTCTAATCATACCCACCTCTGCCACTTCCTTCGGCAGCTTGTTCCATATATCTGCCACCCTCTGTGAAAAGGTTGTCCTTACGTTTCCTTTAAAATGTGCTTACCCATTCACTTGTCTAACCTAGTCCCTCAAGTTTTATACTTTCGCACCCAAGGAAAAAGACTGTGACTATCCACTATATCTATGGCCTATGTTATTTTATATTTCTCGATCTGGTCACCCCTCAAACTACCCCCTCCAGGGAAAAATGTACTATCCGAACCAGCTTCCCCTTGTAACGCGGACTCCACAGTCCCAGAAACATCCTCTGCACCCTTTCCAACTTAGTGATCACCACGCTAGAACTGGACAACCAATGAAGTTCAGTTTAGTTTATTGTCACGTGTGCCGAGGTACAGTAAAAACATTTGTTACATCTATTTAGTTAGCGGAAATACAATTCTTGATTACAATCGAGCAATGTACAGTGTATAGATACATGATAAGGGAATAACGTTTAGTGCAAGGTAAAGTAAGCAATATCCGATCAAGGATAGTCCGAAGGTCACCAATGACAGCTCTCTGGTTGTGGTAGGGTGATTCATTTGCTGCTCATAAGTGTGTCTCACCTTGTTAATAGATTAATGCAAAAATCTCTAAATAGAATAAATGTGCATTGAGGAGATATTGCAGCAAGTAGAGTTGTAAGTTTAGAAAATATTGTTGAATGTATTCTTACCTGGTGCAAATTCGTTTTACATGCACAGAGATCACTATGGTGTCAAAACACAAAGTGCTGGAGTAATTCCACAGATCAGGCGGCCTGGAATCTTGAGCAAAACACCAAAGTGCTGGGGGAGCTCAGTTCCTCCAGCACTTTGTGTTTTGCTCAAGATTCCAGCATCTGCAGTTCCTTATCTCTTCACTATCGTGTCAATATGGGAATGTATTTGCGAAAGTCATAACATTGGACAATGATATTTTTAGGTTATTCTATTGACACAAAACCACTCTGTTCACTTTTAACCGCGTGAGGCAGTTTGTGTACTGTTTGCTGTGAGAACAACCTGTAATGGTTCTTAGTGAGTGTCAGAATTTCCTGTCACTGGAGTCTGGATATTTTTCTCCGACACGACTGCAATGCACCAGCTATTTACTTATTACTGTAAAGAATGCACTTTCTGACTTCTGTCCATTACACCAGGTAATTGTTCCTCACATAAGAGGTTCTTTGTTGCCATTTGTAAACATTTTGAGCAAAATGGCTAGCATTTTCATCCCTTGTTTATGGTGCCCAAAGGATATCTAGTAAAAATAGATTTTCTACATCTGATTTGATTTTATAGACAATGTTCCAGGCTCCCATGGGGGCTTGTGGGAGCACGAGCTTGTAACTCGTTGCCCATTTGTGAATGACAAGCATTGACTGTCATGCTTCAGTCGTATGATGTGAGACGTCGCAAGTCATCAGTGGGTACTACCAATGAATAGGGAGCAGACTCGATGAAAAAGCCAGGCTGGCTGTGGACAAATGTAAAGTATAATTGGGGAAAGGAACTGATTGAACCAGGTCTTGGGATACAATGAAAGATTGCACAGCAGGCCCTGGTTTAAGAAAAAAGCACAAGACACGGAATAATCTTGTGACTATCCCTTTTCTCTCACTCAGGACATGTTACCTTCAGTCTTGTTCCGTTCCCTGTTGCCTACCCATCTCCTAATCTCACTTCCTAGTTAGTACCTCTGTTCATGTACGGTTCAAAGGTTGAACCCATGCCTACCTCTCTGTAATGGATATTTGCCATTTCACAACAGTGAACCCCATCAATCCATGTGGTTCCTGGTCCCCTATCTGCTCGGATCATGATTTCCGAGGATCAATTCAAACAAGAAACACTGACGTTTCTCATTTGTCTCCTGCACCAGTATAACCCTAACCCTCCGCCTCCCACAATAGTTCATTCTAATCAAATTGTTGACAGTGCTGAAGGAGGTCATTCAACCCGTTGAGTCCATGTCAGGTCCCAACACAGTTCAATTGAGTTTATTGTCACGTGTACTGAGGTAGAGTGAAAAGCTTTTGTTGCAGTAATCACGTCAGTCCTGTTCTTCCCTATCTATTTTGCCTGTAGCCTTTGCAATTTATTTTCTCCCACATGCCCATCAATTCCTGTTCAGTGGGAGGTAACTACAGATGCTGGTTTAAGCCGAAGATCGACACAAAAGGCTGAAGTAACTCAGCGGGTCAGACAGCATCTCTGGAGAAAAGGAATAGGTGACTTTTCGTGTCGAGACCCTTCTTCAGAGTCTTCTCCCAATCTGACAAAATTCTCACCCCGAAACATCACCTATTCCTTTTCTCCAGAGATGCTATCTGACCCGCTGAGTTACTCCAGCCTTTTGTCTCTAATTCCTGTTTGATTCTTTGTGCCACTATGTTACTACAATAGGAGTAACTTGCAAAGAACAATTTAGCAATCAATGTGCTTTGAATGTGGGAAGTGACTGTTCCAATGCCACACTAACACATGTACACCACCTGATGTTAGGATCGAACCCAAGCTCTGGAAATGTGAGGCAGAAGCACTGGCTGTCGCGTGGTGTGTTGCTCTACTTGGAGCCTTCGCCTTTTGGCTGCTAGCCGCCACAATATTGTGTTCATTGCCCTGTCACCAGAAATAAGCCTCATCTTCCCTGTTGTCTGTCAGTCCATTTCACATATGGAACAGGAGGAAAGCAACCTGCAAATCATACTGACATAAAGCCATAAAATAGTCTGATCCAAACCATTTTAAAATGCCCCTAAAGTGAACCTTCATAAAAATTGATCGAGGAGAGTTGTGGGGCCTGGACTCCAGAGAGAATGAAGAGCTGGGAATGCAAAGCAGCTTGGTGAGCATGTGAAATACCCAGGCCTAATCCTAGCTATGGCATTAAATCTAGAGCAATGAATTGCACACCAGTAAAACAGAGAAAGAATGAATGTATCCATAATTGGTTTGGTATGGCAGAGCGACGCCACATTAAAATCCTTTTCACTCCTTGGAATTTTTTCTTGCCATCAGTTGCTTTACAAAACAAGGTCTGTGTGTGCGGTTTCATTGTTTAAAAGAAGCAGAAAGGCAAGGCGTTTCCAAGTGTTTAGTGTTACAGTGAGTGCTCCTTGTGCAAGTAATAGCCCAAATCTTTATGCAGCAGCACACTAAGGAGACAATTATAATTCTAAGATAAACATTTTGAGCGGGTGCCGCAAGGGATTTGCACTATTCTAACAGCCAGTTGCAGCACTGACATTTATTTCAATGTGATCTGAAATAGCATTGAGATTAATGGAAATATTACTATTGGTATAGAATTGTGCGTGCCTTTGTGTGTTTACTTATTGAGAGTGCATGGTGGATGGTGTAATCGTGCTGTGTACACAACTGGGTTCTAAAACACTATACTATTGTGATGAATGTTCGGTGCTGTTTGCTAATGGGGTTGCTAAAATTGGATTCAAAAATCACATTTGTTATCGATCATTTGAAAGTTGGTCCAATATCAGTACTTTGATGGAAGGGCAGACTAAGATTACCACTGTGTCAGCCTTTTCATCAGCACAGGTACCAAATGTTCATCGGAGTGGGCGGCGCGACTCTTGTCAGCAGCGGCCTCTGCAGTCCGTCTGTGTGGTTTTATTTTTTTGGGGTTTTTTTGGTTTTGGTTTTTTTTGTCTCGTTTTTATGTAGTTTTTGTTATTTTTTTTGTTGGGGTATGTGCGTGGGGAGGGGGTAACTTTAAAATCTTTCCCTGCACGGGAGACCCGACCTTTCCTTTGTCGGGTCTCCGTTGTCGTTGGGGCTGCAACATGGAGCGGCCTCCAACAGGAATGACGTGTGGCTCCAGTTGTGGAGCTGCCGACTAATCACCTCACCGTCGCGGAGCTGGCCGAGTCCGGAGCAGGTGGAGCGGTGGTGGAGCGCTGCTGCCACCCGACCCCCGGAATTTCGGAGGCTGCAACTGCGGGTCTGGCGGACGGCGGCACCGGGAGCCCGCGGGTCCCTGCTGGGAGACCGCTTTTCGGGGCTTCCGCAACGGCGACTTCTCCCGCCCGAGTTGCGGGGTTGAAGAGCACCTGGAGCGGGGCCTTACATCACCGCCCCGCGCGGCTTGGAATGGCCGCGGGACTCTGCGAGCGCACGCCGGGGGCTCTAACAACAAGACCCGGTGTGCGACCTTGCATCACCCGGCGAGGCTTTAATGGCCGCAGGACAATCGCCATCGCCAGCCGGGGGCTTTGACTTTGACTCTGACATCGGGGGGGGGGGGGGGGGGGGGGGTGAGTGCAGTGGAGAGATAAGTTTTTTTGCCTTGCATCACAGCGATGTGATGGATGTTTGTGTAAACTGTGTTGTGTCTCGGGTCTTTTTGTTTTGTAATGTATGGCTGCAGAAACGACATTTCGTTTGGACCTCAAGGGGTCCAAATGACAAATAAATTGTATTGTATTGTATTGTATTGTATCTGACGAAAAGGAAATGCTCATCTTTGCTGGCCAGTTACTTTGCAAAGTGGGAGTGAGGGTTTACCAAGAAGCTTGAAAGTGCGCACACACCAGACTCAAGGACAGCTTCTTCCCCTCTGTTATCAGGCTTTTGCACAGTCCTTCTGTAAGTTAAGGTAGAGTCTAATTCACCTCTACCCCCATTGCTGGCATTGGACCTTATCTATGGAACAATGCTGGTAACTATATTCTGTACTCCGTTGCTCTATCTATTGCATTTGAGTTTGACGGTGGTATTTATGTACAGTATTATCTGAATGAATAAAACAAAGCTTTTCTCTGTACCTCTTTACACATGACAATAACAAATCTAAACCCAAAACTAATCGAAGTGAGATTGGCTGATTGACCAAATGATGCTAGCACAACCACCTGGTTCTCAACATCAGTAAAACCAATGAACTGATTGTGGACTTTGAAAGAGAAAGGTTGAGGACCTACAATCCTGTTTATATCAATGGGACAATGGTGGAGAGAGTCAAAAACTTCAAATTCCTGGGCGTGCATATTTCTGAAGATCTTTCCTGGACCCAGCACACTGATGTAATTATAAATAAGGCACATCAACGCCTCTACCTCCCGAGAAGATTATGGAGATTCAGTATGTCAGAGAGGATTCTCTTGAACTTCTACAGGTGTACAGTGAAGAGCACGTTGACTGGTTGCATCATGGCCTGGTTCGGCAACTTGAATGCCCGGGAGCGGAAAAGACTGCAAAAAGTTGTGAACACTGCCCAGTCCATCACCGGCTCTGATCTCCCCTCCATCGAAGGGATTTATCGGAGGCGCTGCCAGCATCATCAGAGACCCCGCACCATCCTGGCCACACACTCATTTCACCCCGACCATCGGGAAGAAGGTACAGGGGAGCCGGAAAACTGTAACGTCCTGGTTCAGGAACAGCTTCTTCCCTACAACCATCAGGCTATTAAACACTACAACCTCAAATAACCTCTGAACTACAATAGATTATTATTATTATTATTATTATTATTATTATTATTATTACACTACTATTGGTTGTTTTTTGAGTATGTGTGTGTATGTATGTATATATATATATATGTGTGTGTGTGTGTGTGTGTGTGTGTGTGTGTGTGTGTGTGTGTGTGTGTACTTGTGGGTATGTATATATACACATTGAACTTATTTTTCTCTCTCGTTCATTACATTGTTTACAGTGTATTATGTTTACATATTCGGTTGTGCTGCAGCAATTAAGAATTTCATTGTTCTATCTGATACACATGACAATAAAACACTCTTGACTCTTGATTTGTGGTATCCTTAATTTTCCTCCATTATTATTCAGTTGACGCCTCTTACTCTGTCACATAATGACAGACGCTAACATGTTTAGAAAGCAAACTAATTTCTATCCAATGTATCAATCAGCCTCTAGGTGTATAATTAGAGTTTTGTCAAACCAAATCCATCATATTGCCTTCCTTTGCCTCACAGTAAAATGGTGTCCAGTAAACTTGGACGTGTCAATAAGCAAACCCATTGCAATCCATCATTGCCTGCTTTAAATGCTCATGGGATTCCAATATTTTCATATATAATAGTTAACTCTGATTTGACATGGTGCTTGAAACCCTGCCTAGAGACACTGATGTGGTAGTGCACTCCGACAGTCAAGCATTTGTGCCAGAAACCATCAAAAATCCCACCCGACTGCAAAGGAAGTACTTGTGTCCTTGACTGTGATAATACTACATACTAATTGTTACTTATTATATCAAGTTCAAGTTCACATTTATTGTCACATGCACCAATTACGGTACAGTGATATTTGAGTTACCATACACCATACAAATAAAAAGAACACAATACATGATAGATAACATAAACATCCATCACAGTGGAATCAACATTCCTCACTGTGATGGAAGGCGATAAAGTTCAGTCAATCCTCCTCCATTTGTTTACCCGTGGTAGGGGCCTCGAACCGTCCAAAGTCGCCGCTACGGATGGCCTGCTGTACAAGCCCTCTCATCGGGATGATCGAAACTCCAACGTCGGGATGGATCAGAACACACTACGCGGCTTGGAGATCCTGAATCGGCCGCTTCTTACAATTATACAATACAAATTGAATTGTATTGTATAATTGTAATTGTATTGTATCTTACCGGATACGATGTTAAAGACGACGGGCCAGTGGTCGGAGCACTTCTTCTGGTGATCCACGGCAGGGATCCCAGGCTCCGCGATGGTAATCTATATAACTAAAAGTCTGATCTTGACCATTTCCTGTTGTTCTGTATATTGATTTTAGAAAAAACGCTGCCACTTACGGCTGTGATTTTTGGCCATCTTACTCAGAATCCCTCTCCGCTGCGCAGGACAAGAAGGTTTTTTTCCTATCGATGAAAAATAAAAGAGTTATTAGTGTTTAAAAAATGTTGAGATTCACTCTACTGAAGGCCACGCCCCTTCCGGAGTGACTATAAAATCCAGAAGTGTTAAGTGCCTCAGTCAGTCTCTGCAAGATGGGGGAGCGAGAGGGTAACATCTCTCATTCTGAGCTGTGAATAACACTGTGCACATGTCGATTAAACTGTGAGTGGTTTTACTGACCTGTCAGTGCCCTTAATGTGGCTTGAAAATATAGCTTGGAAATGCTAAAGCTGTGTTGCCTTTGGTTTGGAAATGCTAAAGCTGTGTTGCCTTTGGTTTGGAAATGCTAAAGCTGTGTTGCCTTTGGTTTGGAAATGGTAAAGCTGTGTTGCCTTTGGTTTGGAAATGGTAAAGCTGTGTTGCCTTTGGTTTGGAAATGCTAAAGCCGTGTTGCCTAATTAAAGTTGTCTTGCCTAATTAAAGTTGCCTTGCCTAATTAAAGTTGCCTTGTCCAATTAAAGTTGCCTTGTCCAATTAAAGTTGCCTTGCCTAATTAAAGTTGTCTTGCCTAATTAAAGTTGCCTTGCCTTCCATATAATTAAAAGTCTAATCTTGATCACTTCCAGTTTGCGCTTTATATTGATTTTAGAAAAAACGCTACCACGTACGGCTGTGATTTTTGACCATCTTACTCAGAGTCCCCCTCCGCTCATCAGGTGCCGAGGACTTTCCCCATCGACGAAAAATAAAAGAGTTATTAGTGTTTTAAAAATGTTGAGATTCTCTCTCCTGTCAATCACGCCATGAAGGCCATGCCCTTTCTGGTGGGAGGGGGAGGGACTATAAAACCTAGAAGTGTGGCCGTGGTTCAGTCTCTGCAAGATGGAGGAGGAAGAGGTCATGATGGTATGAAACTGCACTTGAATTTTGTGGCCTTGCACCCTGCTTGAAGTGGTAAGAAACTGCACTTGAATTTGGTGGCCTTGCACCCTGCTTGAAATGGAATTTCAATGAATAGCCGTGAGTCAACTGCCAGACCACCAGCCGTGAGTGAGTGAGCTGCCAGCACAACAGGCTTGAATGACTGAGCCGCCAGCCCAAGAATCCATTCCGCCCACAATGTCTATACTATGTCCTCTGGAAACCAGTCCCTTCAGCCCACAACACCCATACTAGCGCTCCAGAAAGCCCCCCCACTAGCCACCAATATTGGAATTGGTGGAGAGGTGGAATATTGCGTTGGGGGACCAGCCCTCCCATGTGATGTCGGGACCCAATGGGTCCCACTTAATCTAATATAATCATTTTGCTATGTTCCCAGGTATAAAGAAAAGTATAATGCTCAGCAAACCACGGGACAACATGGTTATTATCTTGAACCAATGGCCTGATAGAAAAGTACAAGCACCAAGAGCTTGCTGTTATGACTTAAGCAATCAACGTGTACCGTTTTCAGGTCTTTTATAACACAGATCCATTGATGTGTGTCGGATCAATTGTATGTGTACATTCATGTGTACTTATCCCTGTCTTAGGACACTGTGTGTAGCCAAATCTTCACCTATCCCCGTTCTTCTCGAGAAATGTTACCTGACCTACTGAATTACTCCAGCACTTTGTGTCTTCTTTTGTGAACCAGCTCATTCTTTCTACATGTTGGCTGCAGCGTGGAGCAGATGTGAACATGCATCATGCCTTTTCTGGATATGTTTGAGTTAGCAAAGGGCATCTGATCATTCAGCCTTAATCGTCCACATTTGCCAGATTGGTATTAATGTGCAGTTTGTACATTGTGCCTCAATCATGGATACAGACATATTCAACTGGATACAAGGCATTTTCAGGCAAACTATCAAATCCACAACTTGAAGAGATATGCTGAGTGGAGGCACAATGTCCCAGTAGTTTATTTTGGAAAGCTAGTGATGAAGGCATTCAAATAAGATGGAACCTATTTTCATACAGCATGTTGGATAAGCTAGTGTTGCAATTTAAAAAATTGCACATTTAGCATTAAATGTTAATCTTTATTTACAATGTGGGTCATCCGCACAAATGCAAATTACATTGAAAGACTGCTTAAAATTGAACACGGCACATAGATTGCCTGCAAGTTCTTAGCGCCCATATACGGTCTTTGATTTTTTATTGAACACTAGTTTCTTAATGTTGCCTTGTGTTAGTTGTAGTCAGTTTGACTCTCAGTTCTTCCGAACAAATGCCTCTGTTGTAAGTGTATAATATCGAGACAAATGTGACACTTCATGCAAAAACCAGATCCCTCCAGCAATAAGTGAATTAAATAATGTATTTTGTGGTGACCTTGGTTTGGATGTCATGGGAATGCCATGGAGATCTTTGATCAGCACCCCAGTATTGTTGTGAGCCATTGGAAAAGCAAGGAAAACAGCGGGTGGTGTGTTGCCTTTCAGGATCTTGTTCAAAAACAGTTACCTTTAAATATTCTGTTTCATAACGTAGCTTTCAGAAACACCAAAAACTAGCTGCAAAGTGATAGATAGTCATGTCCCTGATAAGTATTTGATGTTTCTTCCCCATGGACTCGCAATAATAAGCAATGATAGCTTGCCTTTGCGGTTGATAAACACTCGTAGCCCTTGAGCTGAAAAGCTTTTGATTCCATTCTAATTGTCAACAGAGGAGCTAAATACTAAAATATAGGTCCCTGATAAGTCTAACTTTTAAAACAAAATCAGCAAAGGCTTTTGCTAAAATTATGACCGGAGGTTATGTATGACCATTTAGAATTGACTGGCATGACAGGACAGAGATGATCCATCGATAAGGAGGCACAATACCTTTGGTTCTCCATTGTGCAATGAGTTTTACTCATTGAGTTTTACACAAGAGTTTTACTCATTCAAATTAGTAAATGGAATCATAACCGCTGCTCTACCTAATTTAATATTGGGCATCAAGCTGATCATTTATCAGGCCTATAATATATCTATTGGGCATCCGACATTAAGATGCAGCAAGGGAAAGCATTGAACTTGGAAAGTAGGGCTGTGTTTTGACGACTTCGTGGGCACACATCATCTCTGGGACAGAGATGTTCCCCTAGAGCTGTTGGGAAGTACTTACTTGGACTTTGAGTTCAGAACCTAAAGTAAAGTTGAATTGTAAATCGTAAAGCAAAACTGCAGATAACTTCTACAAAGTTCCAGCAAACCTGTTTCTCTCCTCTTTCCTTATTTATTGCTCCTGCGGGTCTTTACTACTCTTTGTCAACAGTACCTTTGGTTCACTAAATCTCTCTTGGTCTCTGTCCTTTCATAAACAGTCCTTTGCTCACTACACCAGCACTTCTCCGTAACATAAAGTCATTTGATTTCTAACTTTTTCTGGTTCAGATAAAAGATCATCAATCAAGTCAAGTCAAGTTAATTGTCATAGGCAAGGATAGGGGAGGTGCGGGTACAATGAAAATGTTGCTTGCAACAGCATCATCACAGCACATGAACTCAGACAAACACACTAAAATAAACCATACATAAATTACACAGAACATTTCTAAAAGAAAGTAGGCCGTGCAAGACAAAGGAAGACATTATTACAAAACACAAGTAGAAAAATAATGAAGTCCACGGCAGTACAAGAAGTACAGAGTTGTCAAAATAGAATTAGAGATGTGCAGTTTTGTTTCAAGTAAACCTCGATCTGGTGATGTGAAACTTCAGGCTTCTATACCTCCTAGCCGATGATGGCCATGAGAAAAGGCATGGCCTTGATTATGGGAATCCTTGTTGATAGATGACACCTTCTTGAGGAGCACCTCATTCACATGCTTTTGAGGAGAGGTCTAGGTTGTCCACCACTCCCTGTGTATTGGAATTGTGATATCAGGCCATGATGCAACCAGCCAGGATGCATTCGGCAGTACATCTGTGAGGTTTGTTAGAGTATTTAGAGTCATTGAGTCATTCAGCGTGGATACAGGGCCTTAGGCCCAACATGCCCACACCAACCAGCATATCCCATCTACACTAGTCTCACCTGCCTGCATTTGGCCCATATCCCTCTAAATCTGTCCTTCCCATATACCTAATTATTTTTTAAACATTGCTTAAGTGTAAGAAACTTGTGTCTAAGTTTCCTTAAACCTATATCCTCTGGTTCTCGATTTCTCCACTCCAGGCAAGAGACTGTGTGTGTGTACCCGATCTATGCCTCTCATGATTTTATACACCTCCATAACATCAGCCCTCATCCTCATGCACACCAAGGAATAGAGTCCGAGCTTGCTCAATCTCCCCCTATAGCTCAGGCTTTCATGTCCTGGCAGTATCCTCATAAAACACCTCTGTACCCTTTCCAACTTGACAGAGTCTTTCTTTTCACATGGTGCCCAGCACTGAACACAATACTCTAAATGCGGCCTCATCAAAGTCTTATATAACTGCAGCATGACCTCCCAACTTCTATGCTCAAAACTCTGACTGATGAAGGCCAAAGCCTATTTGACCTCCATACCTACCTGTGACGCCACCTTCAATGAAGTATGTACCTGCACTCCTAGATCCCTCTGCTCTTCAACACTCCTCAGTCAAACCATGAACTGTGTAGGTCCTGCCCATGTTAGACTTTCCAAAATTCAACACCTCACATTTCTCTGAATTAAATTCCATCAACCATTCCTCAGATTCTGCTGCAATTTTTGGCACCATCTTCACTATCTGCAATACCGCCCACTTTTGCATCATCTGTAAACTTGCTAACCTTGCCATGTATGTTCTCATCCAAATATACAAACAGTAATGGGCCCAGCACAGAACCCTGAATCACACCACTAGTCACAGGCCTCCAGTCTGAGAAGAAACCTTCCACCATCATCCACATGCCAAATCTCTTTAAATTTTCCAAAATAAAGAAACGGTACTAGTGCACATTAGTCATGATCTATGTGTGAGGACCAGGATAGATCATCCGAGATGTTAACATCTAGAAATTTTAAATCAGAAACATCAACTGTGTTTCTCTCTCCACAGAAGTTGCCTCACCAATTAAGTATTTGCAAAATGTTCTCTTACTTTTTTTCCCCCTCTGCAGTATTTTACATATTGATAACTGTGCTGAAATGTCATGTTGGAATGGTTTTGTAGCTTGGTTTCAAGGTGTTGAATTAGATTTCAGGTAGAAAATTCCTTCTGCTTTTTCAGATTTTTTAAAAGGATTTATTTTCATCTGTGAGGGTTCAGGTATTTCAAATAATCGTAATGTAATGGCCATTTCGACCCAGTAGGTGATGGCCTTCTTTGTAACTTCCATGTAGCATTCCTGTTGGGTGAGGGAGAGAAAAGCCAGCTTATTGGTAATTTGTTTGGTAAACCAACTGCAAATATCAGGCTATGAAATGTAGATTAAAATAATAGGGTGGGAAGAGAACATAAAATAATGGGGAAACACCAGGCCAATTGACCTCTGTGGATGGAATGATTAGAGTTGCAAAACTGGGATAACCAAGTTTGAATGAAGTGCAAAGAGAACTCTGATAGAGATTGTGTTCCAGTTATTGTTATATAATTTCAAAGCTTGCACTTTACATGGCTCTCCTGTCCAGTGCTTCTTTGATAGACACAAAAATGCTGGAGTAACTCAGTGGTAGACAAAAATGCTGGAGAAACTCAGTGGGTGAGGCAGCATCTGTGGAGCGAAGGAAATAGGCAACGTTTCGGGCCGAAACCCTTCTTCAGACTAGTCAGGGGAAAGGAAAATGAGAGATGTAGATGATGATATAGAGAGATAAAGAACAATGAGTGAAATATATGCAAAAAAGTAATATGATAAAGGAAACAGGCCACTGTTAGCTGTTTGTTGGGTGAAAACGAGAAGCTGGTGTGACTTGGGTGGGAGAGGGATGGAGAGAGAGGGAATGTCGGGGTTACTTTAAGTTAGAGAAATCACTCCTCATACCACCAGGTTGTAAGCTGCCCAAGCGAAATATGAGATGCTGTTCCTCCAATTTGCGTTTAGCCTCACTCTGACAATGGAAGAGACCGAGGACAGAAAGATCAGTGTGGGAATGGGAAGGGGAATTAAAGCGTTTAGCAACCAGGAGATCAGATAGGTCCAGGCAAATTGTACTTCATTGTGACGATAAAATGTTGCCCATTTTGCTTTATTAAAAATTGTACATGGTCATAAAATTAGATAATGACGTTTGATTTTATAGAGGTGCCAGTATGCATACAGTCACAAAAAAGCCACTGTCCCTGAATAATATGACTTGAGAATGCCAATACACTGAGATACACAGACAGATGCAGCACTGGGACATCACCCCCTTCACAGGAGCAGCTTCCCTGCCTCTCCCTTTCACTCTGCTCGTTGTTAATCTGGTCTGGAGGACTCGGTGCCGAACCACAAATTGCAGAACAAAGACAACAAGGTTTAATGCAGAAATCATTCCTCACATACGAGTTATAAATCTAATGCGCTGCGCAGAGATGTGCAGAATAAAGATTTGGAGCAGCCAACGAGGGTGCATGCAGGCAGGTCGTTTGTCATAATTTTGGTTGCCAATTTCTGTTGGCCCGGCATCTAATAGCTAGTTTCGGAGACTGTGGTTTGTAACCTTGCAGGGAATTTAGTGAGATTGGGGTTTGATGATTTTTGTATGGAGTCTACATTAGATTTTAATTGGCTATGTTTATTGACAATGTTTTGCGAAGTTAAGTAGCCATTAACAGCTTGAATTTGTGCTTTACCTGGGAGAATATGACGTTATCATTGAGAGGGCTTATGGTGAGGAATTATTATGGTGGTGTTGTGCACATACAGTACTTAGCAAATAGCAAGTGTACATTGCACACCCCCTGATTAATAACCCTCACAACATATGGCTCCCATTTACCCCTGCATTAAGTAACTACTTAGAGTTGATACCATCCGCACTGTCATCAGCACTTAATGTTGAAGGAAAAATATATTGAAAGCCATCAGACATTCCCCACCCCAAAAAAATCAATGTTCATTTTATCTTGTTGAACTTGATCTGTTCCATTCATGATCCATTTATTTTGTAGATGTACTATGCGAAATGTTTCACTGTAATAGGCTTTGTGTGACTAATTTTAAACAAACATTTTCAAGAGCCATACAAGTGCTACAAGCTGATGGGGTACAAATGGATTTTCAGTAACGTTGGCAGTCGAAGTATAAATTGAGCTTGCATCTCCGCTGGTTTCTCAAACAAGTTTGCATAATTAATCCCAAATGCAGAATATTCCATAAATGGGGTAATGATTTTTACTGTAACTTTCAAAGTAACTGCAATAAATTCCTTGTTATATTTAACAGAGATTACCTGGTGTTATTTTATGAATACAAGTGAAAACAGGCTCCTCGCCACATTTATATTCCATGGGAGTATCTTGTCCCAACTTGTAAAATAATGATTTTAATGATCTAAATATATCTCTTCAAAAACATATATCCAGCTATTTGCATTGACATTTCACAGCCGGCTTTTGAATAACTTCTTTTAAAAAATATTTTAGTTTTTATAAAATCTCATCAGTTCCCACAACTTTTTTAAAAAAAGTAAAACATTAAGAACCTTCTCAAAGGCCAGGAAATGGCACCATTAAAGGGCATTTGCCATGGTGATAAATTTGATCTGGGAACAAGATTAGTTTACAACACCATGTTTTTTTAAGGTTGTACAAAAGGTCGCAGGTTTGTGCTCAACCTAGGCTGTTCAAGAAATCCCTGTCCTTTTGCAATTATTTTACCAAATGAACCATTATCAGATATAAAATTGTGCTCTTTATTTATTCATTCAGGAGTATTAATTGAACAACAATAAACCTTAATCATCGCATTGATCGTTCTGCTTTAGAATTAATCTTCAGAATAACGAAGAATGTTGAGATAATTAAAGTACATGGGTTTTTTTGCACATGCAGAATTTTGAATATTTAATTGTTCGATGTGCATTGCAGATGGAGAAATGAACTTTAGGTGAATGGACTCAAAGTGCTGGAGTAACTCATCAGGTCAGGTAGCATCTCTGCAGAACTTGGATAGTTGAAGCTTCGGGCCGAGACCGTTCTTCAGACTAAGATTACGTTTCATTCTGCAGGCTGAAATCAGAGAATTGTTGAAGCTGCATGTCTTTGGGTGAGTTATGCCCCTGTCCCACTTAGGAAACCTGAACGAAAACCTCTGGCGACTTTGCGCCCCACCCAAGGTTTCCGTGCGGTTCCCGGAGGTTTTTGTCAGTCTCCCTAATGGTCGAAAGTGGTTTCCGCTTCTTCTATGTTCCGGCGATTATTTCAAAAAATTCAAAATCGTCCGTGACTAAAAATAGGTTGCCGTTTTAAAAATCAGTAATTTTTTAGTCGAAGCCAGTTGCGATGCTAGTTGAAGGTCTTACCTTCCACTACCTGCAACCTCCGGCAACCACCTTCAAAGTCTCCAGAGGTTTCCGTTCAGGTTTCCTAAGTGGGACAGGGGCATAAAGGTAAATTTGAGGTGTTTATAATTTGGATTATGAAATGGTTTGATTGGGGTAGATACAAACAAACTATTTTCCCTTGTCAACTAGCAGAGCAGTGGAAGCCATAGTTGTCCAAGGAATCCATTGGGAAATTCAGGAAGAACATTAATGACCCGGAGGGTGGATTGAATGTGGGCACAAGGAATTGCCGATGCTGGTCTATTTAAAAAAAAAAAAAAAACACAAAGTGCTGGAGTAACTCAGTGGGTCAGGCTGAATCTCTGGAGAACAGATATATGATTTTTCAGGTTGGGACCAGCATTGGTAGGTTCTTGTGACTAGTTTAGTTTAGTTTAGAGCTACAGCGTGGAAACAGGCCCTCGGGCCCAACTAGTCTGCACCGACCAGCGATCCCCGCACATTAGCCCTATCCTGCATACATTAGGGACAATTTATACTTCTACCAAGCCAATTAGCCTACAAACCTGTACGTCTTTGCAGTGTAGGAGGAAACCGAAGATCTTCATAACAAGAGGTTCTTCTGCAGTGGTGTAGGGCCACATCTGGAGTATTGTGTACAGTTTTGGTCTCCTAATTTGAGGAAGGACATCCTTGTGATTGAGGCAATGCAGCGTAGGTTCACGAGATTGATCCCTGGGATGGTGGGACTGTCATATGAGGAAAGATTGAAAAGACTAGGCTTGTATTCACTGGAGTTTAGAAGGATGAGGGGGAATCTTATAGAAACATATAAAATTATAAAAGGACTGGACAAGCTAGATGCAGGAAAAATGTTCCCAATGTTGGGCGAGTCCAGAACCAGGGGCCACAGTCTTAGAATAAAGGGAAGGCCATTTAAGATTGAGGTGAGAAAAAACATTTTCACCCAGAGAGTTGTGAATTTGTGGAATTCCCTGCCACAGAGGGCAGTGGAGGCCAAATCACTGGATAGATTTAAGAGAGAGTTGGATAGAGCTCTAGGGGCTAGTGGAATCAAGGGATACGGGGAGAAGTCAGGCACGGGTTATTGATTGGGGACGATCAGCCATGATCACAATGAATGGCGGTGCTGGCTCGAAGGGCCGAATAGCCTCCTCCTGCACCTATTTTGTATGTTTCTATGTGTCTATCTCGGAGAAACCCACGCAGTCACGGGGAGAACATCCAAACGCCACACAGACAGCACCCGTAGTCGGGATCGAACCCGGGTTTCTGACACGGTGCTTCTGTGCCGCACAGACTAGTCTGAAGAAGGGTACCAGATTGATTGCGGAATTGTTTTTAGTTACTTGTAGTTGTGAATATAACTGGCAGGTTTGGCATTTATTATCTTTCCGTAATTTCCAAGATAGTTCAATGAGCTCTTCAAGGTAAACTACCTTGGTAGGTCTGGAACCGCACCTGGACCAAAACTGGTGAGAATGCCGACCAGCTGAGTTCCTACAGCAGTCTATTTTTTGCTGAGGATTCCACCATCTGCAGTCTCTTGCGGCTTCAGAAGACTGATTACCTTCCCTGAGTAATATCAGTGAAACACAGGAGGTAGCTTCATCGTCACAATTACTGGTACTAGTTTATCGCTTCTGATTTTATGAACTATTTATACCCTCGAATTTTTCCCAAGTTGCCGTGATGAAAGTTGAATTTGTGACCATGCCTCTGAATGAAATGTTCGGTCATGCATCTGCTCTGCTGTCTGCCAATATTTGCTGTCACAGAGTTGTTGGCATTGCAAGTACAGAAGCATGTGAGGGAAAGACAGGCCAAGAAATCAAGGAGAAAGGAATAGAAGCTAATGATGAAGTGCTTAGATGAGGTCGAAGGAAGAGCCTTGTGCGTGTCATAAACATGGGAAGGTACAAAGTTTCTTTGCAATAAAATTCCTATAAATGTCTTTAAAAGGCTGGGCGGGAGGTTTAAACCTATCTTGAAACACCGTTATCTCTTCATATCAGTGTCTTTTTGGATGGCATTCCAAGACTAGCATTTTCTTGTATTTAACAATAAATTTTAGATTAAGTGCTTTGTTGTGGTGAGCAGAGTACACAGCATTTCCATGGAGCTTACAAGTCTGTATTGTTCAGTAAAATATTGTATAACTCAACAGTGCAAATGCACAGGGCCCTAAAGTCACTTTAGTTCAGCTTGTCGTACGTGATCAAAATGATGATGCAATGCAGTTATATCATTACGTCAGATCTGCAGCACTCAAATCAGCCTCAGCACCAGGAAAGGTGGAGAAGTGCACAGCCATTGTTTGCTCAGTGATTTCCTGAGAGTGGATCAGTGGGCCCGACGAGCAGCAGCAAATAATAAGAGATACTATAAGGCGATGTTTCAGCACAGATATCTCTGCAGCAGCACAGATTCATCTGATTGGTAATTTCACTGCATGGAAAATGCAATTGAATTATCCACCCCCTCAGGAGCACCCCTTCAGCATGGACACATGACGTACTTGATTGCAATTTTGTTTCCAAAAATGGCCTCTGGCGTCGCTCACACAATATGGTGTATTTGGCGTGAGTGGCTGTAATAATGAGGCAGACAATGGCGTGCAGTTAACCCTCGCTGCAGGCATTCAGTGTGATGCCAAGTGTTGATGTTAGCATTTGGTGCTTGGAGCTCAGTCCTGGGGCTATTGCCCTCATTTTGCTTACACTGGTGGACAACCTTGCCATCTTTCTCACACAGTGTTTGCCACAAGCTACCCTGCAAAAAGGCCCATTGAATAAAGAGCATGGTTGGGTGAAGACGGAAATAACTTAAACATCTATTTTCCTGCAAGAAAGCTCTCTCTGGATCAACCACTTAAAAAATATCAAAAAACACAACCCAGTTCCCAATGCACCAGTGGTCCTGCACATGTATTTGGTTAGAAAGCATCAAAATCAAAATCAAAATATCAAACAAATTTTAAATGAAATCATGCTAATTAGCATCATATTATCAGCATGCATCCCTTTGATGTCTGTTGTCCATGTGTTTTTCCTAACAGTGTTTCAACTCAACATTCCACTGTGCATTACGGCTGGAGAAAGGTCTATGACTTCCAGTGGGGAGATTGCAGGCGATTTATGGTGCAGAACCCTTGTGCCTTGAAGTCTCAGTATCAGGCTGCATGTTCTGTAGTCTTGGTTGTTTGACTGCAGGTATTAATAAGGATAGGGGTCAGATCAAGAATGTTTTCATTCTCATATGAGACGGCCAATTTCCCATTCCTTTCTTTTTTCATTCTCTTTTCTTTTTAGTTTAGTTTAGAGGTTCAGAGAGGAAACAGGCCCTTTGGCCCACCGAGTCCACACCGACCAGCGAACCCCACACATTAACATTATCCTACACACAGTGGGGACAATATACACTTATACCAAGCTAATTTATCTTCAATCCTGTACGTCTTTGGAGTGTGGGAGGAAACCGTAGATCTCAGAGAAAACCCACGCAGATCACGGGGAGAACTCCATACAGACAGCACCCATAGTCAGGATCGAACCCGGGTCTCCGGCGCTGTAAGGTAGCAACTCCACCGCTGTGCCACCATGCCTGTCCTATATTTAACGTTCTTCCTTCATTTATTCTATTTGCTTCATTCTTTCTTTCGGTTTCATTAATTCTTACATCCCTTCTTTATCTCTTCTTTGTTTCCTTTGTTGTCGTTTCTTCCTTTCATCCTTTCTTTCCCTCCTCCATTTCCTCCTATTTTTCCTTCCTGTTCTTTCCTTGCATCAATCTCTTTCCTCCCATCATTGGCTTCAGCGATGGCTATTCCAATGATGGCGAACATTGTCTTCTCCATAAAGGAAGTAAAATGTAACCATGTAAAACTCTAGCCCCTGAGATGCTTTCCCCTCTGCTTATGAGCACATTGCTATAACGGAGATGAATATGCATTAGTGAGTGACCATTGAATAGGATTTCCCCGTCTGAATGCATATTAACATTTTAAAACATTGGACGAGGGCTGTTGACTAACAATTGCTGATAATCAATCCCATTAAATTCCATGGGATAGAATTAAGACCAGCTTTTCTCCTGTGCCTATTTTATCACCATTTCTGATTACTGACACTCTGTTAAGCTGCACCAGTTTCACCCAAAGTCTTCACAGAACCTCATAGGAATTGGAGTCTTAAAAATCTCCTTCATTCATTCAAACAGAGATTAATAGATTGCTGGATATAATGGGCGTCAAGGGAGACAGGGACAGTGCAGGGAAAGGACATTGAGGTAAATGATCAGCCACATGAAATTAGAGCAAGATGAGTAACATTTATGCCTGTTAATTCATTTCATTGAGCATGTTTAGCGTTCCTAGGACTTTCAGCTAATCATCCAAGATGTCATGGATATTTTCTTGGGATATTAAGAGAGGGTCTTTTCACCCATGAATATTTGGGAGAATAATTTTTAATATATGCTCACTTTGTGTTTCAATCTTTTTCCTGTAAAGGGGCTGTCCCACTTGGGCAACCTAATCTGCGAGTTCTGGCGAGTTTGCCCTCGACTCATACTCGCAGCATGGTCGACACAAGGTTGTAGGAGGTCTTCGCAACTCTCCATCATGCTCAAGGGTGGTCTCCGCGTATTCGAGGCCTCAGCTAGATCACAGCGTTTCTTTCAATATGTTAAATAATGCCCGCGAGTAAAAAAAGGTCGCCATGGAAAAAAAATCAATATTTTTTTTACTCGTAGGTTTAGTCGAAGTAGGTCGCCATGTTATTCGTAGGTAATCGAGGGTAGCCGTAGGTAATCGAGGGTAGTCGAAGGTAATCGTAGATAGTCTTCATCATAGTCAAAGGGAGATTGAAGGAGGTCGTCTTCACTCTCCACTATTCGTTGTCCAATTTTCCCGTCGTAGTTAGTCGTAGCTAGTCGAAGCTGGTCTTCACCATAGTTGAAGGAGGTCGAAGGAGGTCTTCTACATGTCATTTTTTCAAACTCTTCTAAACTCGCCAATTAGGTCGCCCAAGTGGGACAGCCCCTTAATGCTTTTTACTCAGGATTTATGGTTTATTTGCATATGCTTTTGATTAACTTTTGTGTTGTAATTTTATTGGCATTCCACTTGGTTTCTGTGCAGTGCTTCTCAGGTCTTTTCTTTCACTGTTTTGTTTTGCTTGGGATGTGATACTTCTCCAAATGGGTCTCTTCAATCACTTTGCAAGATCCAAATCTAGATCCAGATTAGTTTATTTTCATCTGCATCAGGGTACAATGACATTTCTTGTTCAAATGAAGTTCACAGAGTAAACAGTATGCATATTGTGGTAACTCAGCGGGTCAAGCAGCATCTCTGGAACGTCAGTCATTCCTTCTCTCCAGAGATGCTGCCTGTCCCGCTGAGTTACTCCAGCATTTTGTGTCTATTTTCGGTGAAAACCAGCATATGCAGTTCCTTCCTATACATATTGTAGTGATAAATACAACCATAAATACAGTGAATACAAAACAGTAGAATTGTGTAAGATTGTTTTGTAGTCCAAAGTAGTGCAAAATAATATTTATGTACAATAATGGATTACTGAATGAGGTAGAAGTAACAGTTACAGCAACATTGTCCGGAAGAGCATGTGTAATCAGTAATTGGTTTTGGAATCTGATAGCAGTGGGCAATGCACTGTTCTTAAGTCTGGCCATCTGAGCTTTAAAGTTTATGTATCTTCTCCCTGAAGGTTGTAGAGAGAAGTGCCAGTCGTAGCCAGGGTGATAAGCATCCTTGATGATACTTCCAGCCTTCTTGATGTAACTCATTGTGAAGATGGACAGGATGGAAGAAAATGATAAGCCTGCAATGGACTGGATTTTGTTCACCTTTCTCTGTAGGTTAAAATAGTTAGAGGTAGAACAGTTCCCATATGATGCTGAGATACATCATGTGAGAACACAGTCCATAGCACATCTGCAGAAGTTCAAGGGAATCTTCATGGATTTGCCCGATTTTCTCAGAAGCCCGAGGAAGTAAATACGCTGATCTGCGTTTAATAATTTTGAATTAATTCCACGTCTTGAAAATCCTTTTTCCTTTCTTCCTATAGGGTTTGTATGGTCATTGTTAGTATATGTATATCAATTTGAATTCTTTCCTATTTATGTTGAGGATTTTATTCTTGAAAGCTCTTATGTGTTTGCTCAGCATTATTCCATTCATGTTTAAAGTAGATGAACAATTTTCCTCAGTTTATACATTCCTTCATTTAATTACTTTCAAATGTGTGCCTGAAATATTTCTAAAGGAAGCAAGTTTGATTTTCAGCATTTTTCCTAACTTATTGTGCAAAGGATTTTGATTGTTGTTTCAGTGGGTTTTTTCCATCTCTTTTTACTTTTATTTCATTTTAGTATAACATCTCTTGTTTTTTCAAACAACACAGTTTTCATCTTATCTGCCGTATTTTTTTAATGCACTGTCAACTTTTCCATCATTGTAAATTTACATGGAAAAGATGACTTTGTATCTTCTATTGTTCTGGTCGTTGAACTAATCTATGTTACCCACCTTAACCCCAGACTTCATAAAAAACAAAACTTCCAGACTCTGAAAACTGTGCATGTGCTAGAAATGGAGGAGGACCAGTCAAATAGATGGGGTCCGATACCCTCCCATCTTATATAGTCATTGCCCTCTCTGTGAAGAGCGTTTGTGAGCCTGGGTCTGTAAAATGAACAATGCAGTTTGTACCTTTATTCTCTAAATCTACAGTATGAGTAAATACAATGGAAGTGAGAAGTTGTTCTGTCTGATGAATTCCTTAAGCCCAAGTGGGGGGACTTTTATTTTTACTTTTATCTCCCAAAGCACACGACTACCAGTGGAAAACCTGTGACGCGATTACTAATTTTAAGACATATTGATGCTGACAGGCTAACTTAATCTTCGTGAATGCGAAGTAACACTTGGGGAGAGCATTTACTTCTGTGGCAGAGTCAATGGAAAATTATACTTTCAACTTTAGTCAGACCATTTTTAAGCAAAAATAAAAAAACCTTTTCAAGCTGTGGCATTTGATTATGAAGGATTGCAACCTGAAAAACTGCGGTTGCATGAAATTCTTCTCAACGGCTTTTTACTGCTCCTCTACCCTCGAGTGCCCTTGAAAATATTATTCACGCAAGTCGAGACAATATTGGGTCTTTCTGAACAAGTCAGGTTATATTCTCCTTAATAAATGCTTGAATTATAATATTCATTGGAGGTGATTTCTGAGTGAGGTGCTTGTCAGGGTTCCATGTGCCAGTGGATTTGTGGACTGTGAAGCAGTCAGTGGGCCAGGCTAATGGGATCTGTGAGCAACCGTCAGTCTGAACGGCTGGAAACTTAATTTTGAAATAAAATATTCTGAGATGGAAACAAGTAAAATAAAAACCCACTGCACTCTAATCAATTCTGCGAAGAGGCCTTATCACTTGATAGCCAGGCATTCCTTTGTGAAAAATGGCATGGGATGAATGGTACGGAGTTGCTGGTTAACTCCGTGTGCATGAGTTCCACAGAAACTTTTTTTTAAACTGCAGACAACGAAGAGAACGAGCAAAACACAAAATGTTGGAGGAACTAAGCAGATCAGGCAGCATCTGCGGAGGGAATGTATAGGCGATGTTTCGGGTCGGGAGCCTCCTTCAGACTGATTGTAGTAAGGGGTTTTGGGGGTGATGAAAGCTGGAGCAGAGAGGTGGGGATGGGACGAAGGCCTAGCAACCTAATTTCCCCTTTATCACCCCTCTCTGACTTGGAAGTAAACGGCCATTCTTTCTTCATTGCAAGTTCTTAAATGCAAGAAAACATCTTTAAACTGCATCGTTAAAGCCTTTTCCCAACAGTGAATAATTTATCTGGTACCATTGTGATGAAGTAAATGGTCCTGTAGAGCTCTGGGCCATCGGTTCACAGACATGAGTTCCAATCCCATGATGGCAGGTGGAGGAATTAAATTCAATTGATTGAGTAAATATGGATATTCTTTCTTGTGAAATTCTAAAAGTGCCCAACATTTTTGATCTGAAAAGGATGCATCCCCTGACTGAAGAGTCTAAAACTCGAGGTTTCATTCTCAAAGATGCAGGCCTCGTTTAGGATTGAAATGTAGAGATTCTTCTTCACTTAGAGGAAGGTGAACTTTTGGCTTTGTCAACCGTGGCGTCAGTGCATGGTTGTTAATTTACTGTATGGGAAGCAGAGGTTGGTGGATTCATTCCTGTAAAAGGAATCAAGGAACATGTAGACTCGATAGCAAACTGTGATTGAGATACATCAGCCATGATCTTGTTGAATGGCGGGCAAGGTTTGAGGAACTAAATGTCCTATTCCTACTTTATTTCCACAATCATTGCAAATATTAATTAATGGTGACTTAAGGAGAGTTGGGAATAGGCAATAAAATACCTTGTCAGCAAGGTATCCCTTTATATATACATATACATTTTAAAAACCTGTGGAAAAGGCAAAGGAAGCCTGCACAAATCCAGTTTCTACATTCTCAGCTGCTTAACTAAGTAAAACATTTGGAAGGACTAAGGCACCAAACGAAATAGGACGGCACAGTGACACAGCAGTAGAGTTGCTGCTTTACAGAGACCCGGGTTCGATCCTGTCCATTGGTGCTGACTATACAGAGTATGTACGTTCTCCCTGTGACCATGTGGGTTTTCTCCATGCGCTCCGGTTTCCTCACACACTCCAAAGACGTGCGGGTTTATATGTTAATTGGCTTCTGTAAATTGTCCCTAGTGTGTTCGATAGAACTAGAGTACAGCTGATTGCTGGTCAGCGTGGACTCTGTGGGCCGAAGGGCCTGTTTTCATGCTGTATCTCTTAAACAAAGGATGAAAAAACAAGTTGAATTGTGCTGCAGAAATTTCAGAATGGTCCCATAGCCTACCCATTCCGTCCACAGATGCTGCCTGACCCGCTGAGCTATGCCAGCATTTCATGTTGTAAAATTCATGTACGGTTGAACGATTCTGATATAAGATCAAAAGGGGATTAAACAATTTATATAGTGCTTTTCTCAACTTCAGAACAGCAAGTTGAGTTTAAGTGTAATTTTGGTGGGAATGGGGGAACCTGGCAGCCAGCCACAATGAGATAATAACTGGATAGTCCAGTAAATTTGGATAAAATTGTTCAGGACTTTGGAGACGTTGCACCCAAAGATCCTATAGCGGAGCAAGATAGATCACTCCTGCTAAATGCAATGGGCTGACATGTAGTACACAACGGAACGGAACATGGGCCTTTTTTTCATCCATTTCCGTAATCTGACCCGACCCGACTCGCAGTGTAATCAACGTTGCGGGGGAACAGTTTGTGTTAATAAATTAAAATTCTGAGATTTTTACCAAATAACTTTTATTTTTACGAGGATGTTCCCATAACCGGCTTCCGTCTCCGCACTAGTATCCTATGGGATCGTTGGTGCGGAGACGGAAGCCGGTTAAGGAAATGGGGCCGAAAATTACCCATGAATCTGCCCATGACCGTATTACGTCTTTTTCCTGGAGTGATCTATCTTGCTTGCCATAGGATCTTTGTTTGCACCTACGTCTACTTGGCGACATGGTGGCGCAGCGGTAGAGTTGCTGCCTTACAGCGCTTGCAGCACCAGAGAATAACACTAGTCTTGTTATTGGATCTATTACAACCACTTGGGAAAGCAGTGAAGCCTCAGTTTAAAGCCTCATTCAATCCATGGGACGTTTATGACACAGCACCTGTCAGCCCTACAGTTCATTCCAGATTATGAGCTCAAGGATCTCAAGTCGGGCATAAACTGATACAGGCAACACTTCACCCACTGAAGCACAGTTGATAACTCCCATTATCACCAGGCACAAATTACTTTGGGTATTTTAATGAGCATTTAAATGTTCATTGAAGAAGGACACAAATAGCTGGAGTAACTCAGCGGGTCAGGCAACATGTCTGGAGAAAAGGAATGGGTGATGTTTCGGGTCGAGACATCTTAAGACTGTCTGTTTGTATCCTTGAAACTATGGAACAATCATATGGACATTTAACTATTTATGACAGAGTTTCCTTAGGTTCTAAAAGTGGTCACATGGCACGGAATTCTTCCTTTTTAATTTATTAATTACTCATGATCAAAATAAGAATCCAGGGGATGGCATATTATAAATGCAGTGGGTGACCTCTAGTGTGTTCTTGCCAATTCTGCTGTATTGCGACCAGAACACACTTGCGCTACATTTGTGCTCTAAGTGTTTCTCTCAATTTGTGTCCACACATACACCTCCCACACACTCATAATGCTTCAGGCATGGTCTCGGGATAAATAACTTTAATTCTAATGAATCATGCCGATTCTTGGCCCAATATACCGAATGAAACTGTACAACAAATGCCACACTAGCCACCAATCTGTTATCTGTAATGTGTAGGAAAGAACTGCAGATGCTTGTTTAAATCAGGGGCCTCCAAACTTTTCAGCACGAGGGCCACATTATATATTTGGCACATTTTTGCGGGCCGTACATACACACACGCGACTGACCCACACACACACGCGACTGACCCACACACACACGCGACTGACCCACACACACGCGACTGACCCACACACACGCGACTGACCCACACACACGCGACTGACCCACACACACTCGACCACCCACCCACACCCACTCACACACGCACACACCCACACACACCCACACACAAACAGCCACTCACACATTCACCCTCACACACACTCACACACAAACAGCCACTCACACATTCACGCACACACTCACCCAAAGTCACTCACACACCCACACACTAACTCACTGGGGCCTCTGTTGCCGATCTTCACTGTCTTCCCGGGCCATCGTATCTCTACCCCAGCCCCCCACGGGCCTCCACCAGTGACCCCCGCCGACCCTCGCCTCTCCACCGGCCACCAGAGGCGTCACCTCACCAGAGTTCCCGGCTCAAACTCAACCACCCACAACCTCCACGATGCAGACAGCACGTGGTCTGGCTCTGCTGGGTCCTAGTGCTCACTCCCCTCCTACAAGGAACCTCCGTAGTGATGGGTCTTCCTCTTCCCACTCTTACCCCGACCACACACCCGCTAATTAAAATTCCCCGCTGTTTATGTATTTATTTTTTTTGCCAGAGAGGCGCTCCGGTGAGCTCCGGCAGCACGGCACTCCTGGGTATTAGTCACGTACAACTAACGGTAACCTGTCAGCTGCTGCACACAAACCTTCAACTTGATAGCCTCAGGCAAACTGACATGTAAGTTCCCGCGTTACCACAGAACCCGCTAAATAGCCCGCTGCATGGAACGTGTTAAGAGCTTTCTGCGGGCCAGATAAAATCTCGTGGCGGGCCGGATGTGGCCCGCGAGTCATAATTTGGAGTCCCCTGGTTTAAATCAAAGGTAGACAGAAAATGCTGGAGTAACTCAGCGGGACAGGCAGCATCTCTGGAGAGATGGAATGGGTGACGTTCCGGGTCGAGACTTCTTCAGACTAATGTCAGGGGAGTGGGCGGGACAGGGATAGAATGTAGTCAGGGGCAAGAAGATGTGGGAGAACTGAGAAGGGGAGGGGATGGAGAGAGAGGGAAAGCAAGGGCTACTTGAAGTTAGAGAAGTCAATGGTCATGTAAGCTACCCAAGCGAAATATGAAAATGCTGTTCCTCCAATTTGCGCTGGGCCTCACTGACAATGGAGGAGGCCCAGGACAGAATGGTCAGATTAGGAATGGGAGGGGGACTTAAAGTGCTGAGCAACCAGGAGATCAGGTTGGTTAAGGCGGACTGAGCGGAGGTGTTCAGTAAAAAGATTGCCGAACTGGCGCTTGGTCTCGCCGATGTACAGAAGTTGACATGGAACATGAGGTTGGAGCCGATGTACAGAAGTTGACATGGAACATGAGGTTGGAGGAGGTGCGTTATCTCTAATGTAATATATCAATCAATATTCTGCTGCAGCAATTATTCTTTAATCCATTAACGCCCCAAGAAAGACTATTTCAACTGAAGCTAGTCTCCTAATGAACTGCACTCCAAACTGGGCAACAGTACAGTGCATTCAGAAAGTATTCAGAACCTTCACTTTTTCCACATTTTGTTACGTTACAGCCTTATTCTAAAATGGATTAAATTCTTTTTTTTTTTAAATCATCAATCACACACAATACCCCATAATAAAAAAGTGAAAACAGGTGTTTAGAAATTTTTGCAAAGTAATTAAAAAGAAAAAACTGAAATATCACAATTACATAAGTATTCAGACCCTTTAATCAGTACTTTGTTGAGGCACCTTTTGTTGCATTTACAGCCTCAGGTCTTCTTGGGTATGACGCTGCAAGCTTGGCACACCTGTATTTGGGTAATTTCTCCCATTCTTCTCTGCCGATCCTCTCAAGCTCTGTCAGGTAGGATGGGGAGTGTCGATGCACAGCTATTTTCAGGTCCCTCCAGAGATGTTCGATCGGGTTCAAGTCCGGGCTCTGGCTGGGCCACTCAAGGACATTCACAAACTTGTCACGAAGCCACTCCTGCATTGTCTTGGCTGTGTGCTTAGGGTGGTTGTCCTGTTGGAAGGTGAACCTCCGCCCCAGTCTGAGGTCCAGAACGCTCTGGAGCAGGTTTTCATCAAGGATCTCTCTGTACTTTGCTCCGTTCATCTTTCCCTCAATCCTGACTCCCAGTTCCAACCACTGAAAAACATCCCCACAGCATGATGCTGCCACCATCATGCTTCACTGTAGGTATGGTATTGGCCAGGTGATGAGCGGTGCCTGGTTTCCTCCAGACATGACGCTTGGCATTCAGGCCAAAGAGCTCAATCTTGGTTTCATCAGACCAGAGAATCTTGTTTCTCATGCCTTTTGGCAAACTCCAAGCGGGCTGTCACGTGCCTTTTACTGAGGAGTGGCTTCCGTCTGGCCACTCTACCGTAAAGGCCTGATTGGTGGAGTGCTGCAGATATGGTTGTTCTTCTGGAAGGTTCTCCCATCTCCACAGAGGAATTCTGGAGCTTTGTCAGAGTGACCAGAGTCACCTCCTTGACCAAGGCCCTTCTCCCCTGATTGCTCAGTTTGGCCAAGCGACCAGCTCTATGACGAGTCCTGGTGGTTCCAAAGTGTTTCCATTTAAGAATGACGAGGCCACTGTGCTCTTCGGGGCCTGCAATGCTGCAGAAATTGTTTTAGACCCTTCCCCAGATCTGTGTTTTGACACAATCCTGTCTCGGAGGTTTACGGCCAATTCCTTTGTATCCATGGCTTATATGCTCTGATATAGACAGGTGTGTGCTTTTCCAAATCATGTCCAATCAATTTAATTTACCACTGGTGGACTCCAATCAAGATGTAGAAACATCTCAAGGATAATCAATGAACCGAAGCTCGATTTTGAGTGTCATAGCAAAGGGTCTGAACACTTATGTAAATGTGATATTTCAGTTATTTATTTTTAACTACTTTGCAAAAATTTCTAAACACCTGTTTTCACTTCTTCATTCTGGGGGATTGTGTGTGGATTGATGATAAAAAAAAAGAATTTAATCAATTTTAAAATAAGGCTGTAATGTAACAAAATGTGGAAAAAGTGAAGGGGTCTGAATACTTTCTGAATGCACTAAGCATTGCTCCAGTCCTGATCATTACATTTTTTATCATTGACAAAATCAACACATCACCAAGGTAGGGCTTTTTATTTCATGGACTATATTACACAGAATTATAAATCATATTCCCCAAAATAGTCAAAAACCGCAGACACTCAGGTTGGTGGGCGACAAGGTGGCACAGCGTTGTTGCTGCCTTAGTGCCAGAGACCCGGTTTCAATCCTGATTCTCCCTGTGACCGCGCGGGTTTTCTCCGAGATCTTCGGTTTCCTCCCACACTCAAATGACGTACAGTTTTGTCGGTTAATTGGCTTGGTATAAATGTAAAATTGTTCCCAGTGTGTGGGATAGTGTTAATGTGCGGGGATTGCTGGTCGGTGTAGACTTGCTGGGCAGAAGGGCCTGTTTCCGCGCTGTATCTCTAAAGTAAACTAAACTAGTGGAAGAGCATGTGATCTGTTTCCTGCAAGTTAGCATTGCTGATTACAGCAAGTGGCAGTCCCCTTTGTAAATTATAGGCTAGACTACAGGTTTTCAGTTCACAGAAAAGCAAATTGAATTGCAGAGTATGATTTCCCAAAGCGTTGATAAAATCCAAGTGTCACGCACAACAAAAATAGAATTTGACTTATTCAGCCCTTGAAAAGTAATAGCTCCAGCCAAGATTAATCAGATTGGCTTTAGGTGGACACGGAGTGCGCTGGAAGAATTGCATGCGTGAGAGTTAACTGGTATCATTGGCATCAATAATCCAGTCCTCTTCAACACAGTCATTCAAAATATTGGTATTGTTGTAATTCTGGCATGAAGAATCTAATCAAAACTAAATGGAACAATAATTAAGCCACATCAAGTGCAATTTAGGAGCGCTCACGGTTTTAATGAGCTTTGTCTTGAGTGATTTCTGGTTCTTCCAAAGCCACCAGTGGATCAGTTTTAGCCCACGCGGTCTGACAGATGGAAACAGTGGGGGTGGGTGGAGGGGTTGGCTGGGCGAGGTGCAGGGATGTGGGGGTAGAGAGAGATGGGAGGATAGAGAGCCATGAGACTGGACCAACTACAATTCTGAGCGTCCTGTGTGTAGCCTGGGCCACAACCCGGCCTCTTGACGATGTAGCCTTCGATTCTCACCTCTGCACCATCTACAAGCACAGCCTGTTTCATAAACAGTGCCAGAGACTTGGGTTCGATCCTGACCTCGGGTGTTGCCTGTGTGGAGTTTGCACTTTCTACTTGTGACTGTGTGGGTTTTGTCCGGGTGCTCCGGTTTCCTCCCACATACCAAAGATATGCTGGTTTGTAAGATCAGGTGACCTCTGTAAATTTCCCCGACTGTGTAGGGAGTGGATGCAAAAGTGGGATAACATAGAACTAGTGTGAACGGTTGATCGATGATTGACATGGACTCAATGTGTAGGAAGGAACTGCAGATGCTGGTTTAAATTGAAGGTAGACACAAAATGCTGGAGTAACTTAGCCAGATGGGCAGCATCTCTGGAGAGAAGGAATTGGTGACGTTTCAGGTCGAGACCTTTCTTCAGACCAGAAGGGTCCTGACTCAAAACGTCACCCATTCCTTCTCTCCGGAGATGCCGCCCGTCCAGCTGAGTTACTCCAGCATTTTGACGTGGACTCGGTGGGCCGAAGGGCCTGCTTCCATGCTGTATCTCTAAACTAAACTAAACTAAACTAATAAGCTCATGATTCAAGAAATTAAGATCAAAACTGTTTATTTTTACTGATATGAACTGGAACAAGGACATTCCTATCTGCTGCAGCTTTACGGCACAATCTGTGGCAGTGCGTGGATGGAGGGTTTTGTTTCCCGATGCATCTGATGCTATCAGGATACTCTAGTCAAAGATTCCCTGTGAATAATTCACCATGTTAGAAGTTGCTGTGAGAGTCATTACAAAAATTGCATTGTTGTTAGTTTTTATGAATGCAGTGTGTGATTTTAAGGAACAGTGTTTACTTTGCAAGTTCCAGTCCATCAACCAGCAACAAATTCCTCGTAATCCCGACAGGTCTCTACCCTACAGACAAGCTTCACCAATACACTAATATCAGAGGTTTCTGATATGGTTTGTAATGAACTTTTAAGTGGTTCTATTTAGAAGCACCTTGTGAGTATTGGAATAAGTAAGTAAGTAAGTTCATTGGCCAAGTATTCACATACAAGGAATTTGCCTTGGTGCTCCGCCCACAAGTAACAACATGACATACAGTGACAGTCACGAATGACTCAGAAAACACTAAACATTAATAATAATAAAACATTAATGATAAAACACCATTGATCAAGCATGTGAACCAACAAAATACCAGATCAAATGGAGGCTACAGAATTTTGGCTGTTGAGTAGAGCAACTACTCGTGGATAAAAACTGTTCTTATGTCTGGCTGTGGCAGCTTTGACAATCCGGAGTCGCCTTCCAGAGGGAAGTGGTTATAAAGGGAATGGGACTAAACCAACTGGCCTCTCGAGCTGTCCCGGCCATTCAATATGATCATTATCGATCTGCCCCAGAGCCTCGTCTCCTGCTCTATGCCAGTCCCCCATTCCGCTCGAGTCCCTCATCTTTCATTGAATTTGGAGGATAATGTGCCAAGTAAGATGAGGCATCGAGTTGTTCTTTTATGATAAAAGATTATAAAATAATCCTCCAGTCAAAGAGATTACAAGAGCTGAATATGAATGAATTTTTAAGGATTGTGAAGCATTTTTGGCATATGGGTTGCTGTTTTCGTAACCCCAAAGTGTTCACTGAACCCTTTCTCCTGAACCTACCTCCAGAGATGGATGCTTTTCCACTGCAATGAGAAAGATAAATCCATATATGATTTTTGTCTCGTATTTTAATTCCTGGATGTTTTCTAATAGTTTAGATTTTTTTTTGCTATGTCACACTGTGTCAGAGTGTATGTCCTTCCAAGCACCATGAGATGTGTAGGAAGGAACTACAGATGCTGGTTTACATCGAAGATAGACATAAAATGCTGGAGTAGCTCAGGCAGCATCTCTGGAGAGAAGGGATGTCAGGTCGAGACCCTTCTTCAGACTGAGGAAGGGTGAAGCACTCTGAAGAAGGGTCTCGCTCCGACACATCACCCATTCCTTCTATCCACAGATGCTGCCTGTCCCGCTGAGTGACTCCAGCATTTTGTGTCTACCTTCAAGCACCAAGGGAAATGAGTTCCCATGATATAGCCAGTCAGCTGGAATACTGATGGAAGGCTTTTCCTAAGTCTTATTACCAGTGAACATGGCCAGGGTAAGGGACTGAAATTGTTCTGAATCAATGTTTGTTGCAACAGGACACATTGAATATATCTTGCTTTAAAAATAGACCATTCACTTACTTCCATAACTTGTCGCGAAGCAACTACTTTCTTCCTGATACTAAATTACGACCGAACAAATCTTAAGAAATGTGAACACGTTTTCCTCGGTCGTAAATGACTGCCTCTTTAAATGTGTTTTATTTACTTCCGAATCCTGATTAAGCGTAGCGGAGATTGCAGCGGTTGTTAACACAGGCCGTTCCACGGTGCTGTTACTGTTGTCCTTGGGTAGTGTTATTCAGCAGTCTGATCAGAGTTGATGAAATCCTTACAGATTTGTTGCCGTGGTGACACATAAGAGGAGGCAGTGCTCTGATTTGTTTCAGTATCCTTTCCCCTCTCATTCAGCGTGCTCTGGGATGATGAAATACTCTAAATGAACGACAGCGTAGCAAGAGAAGAGCAGCACCTTTTGTTTTGGCCTGAAACTGTGAACAAGGAAGGATTAAGCTGTGCCGAGGCTGTGCAGATTGTATTATTGAGGGGTATGAACAACCGGACTTAACTCCAGCCCTTTGGAGAGAGAGCGATTGTTGGGGGTAGAGCAGACTGATTGCTGAATAGCTTCATTATTTCAAGCAATCACAACATTGGTACATTGTGAAAGGAAAAGAAAATAAACTTCACTCCATCAGAAGTTAAAGTGATCAAGTCTGAAGAATGAAGACAGAAGCCATTGAAGCACACCATTGAAACACCTCCCACGTGAACCAGCCTTCATTATTAACTCTACATGTCATAACAAAAATCAATAAGAACTCTGCAGGAAAGGCATGCAACATCTTTAGTTAATTCTAAACTTGTAATTTAATAAAATCACTGGAAAGCATTTGAACGCTCACATTTTTAAGTTCAGCTTTGTACAAAAAGGATAAGGTAAGACTGCATTTTGTGCTATTTGATTCAGATTTTTCCCCGATGCTTTCATTCATGTCTCGTAAATGGGCCTTCTCATTGGTTTTGTAATTAATGTTGACGGGTCATTCTTTAAGAAATGGATACTGTGCATTTGTCTTAAATTCTGTGTCTGTCCTGACAAACCAAAACCTCAACAGAAAGAAAGCAAACAATTGAACTGCCGATTATTGTAGTCCCTTTGTGCTGTAATGATGTGGCTGATTAAATCACACAAGCAATCAAACACAGTATCCATTTAAATACATTAGGTTTTTATATTACGTTTCGCGATGCAAATCAAAATCCCACCAGATGAAGTGGTTTTCAGTGTGCACGATCGCAAATGTTTCTTGATTGATCTCTGATGGATTCCGAAGGGCTTATTGTGCAAGATAGCGTTGGATAACAATCGGAAGCTGAATGAACAGAGCCAGCCAATTTGGATCCTTGGGTGTTTAAGAACAGCTCTTTTATTGAAATGAACATTGGTTGTAGATGTGAAGGGTTTGCGCTTGGAATTTAATTTAGCTTGACAGTAGCAGCATTGCCATGTTATGTTCTGAGAAGAAAATGCTTCATCCCAAAGTAGTAAATTCTGTGAAGAAATTGTAGTTTTTTTCCAATTCTGATAAAACATTAACTCTTTCACTAATTAAGTTCCCCCTCGATGGTAACAGATTGCTTCCATTCATTTGACATATATGTATAACCTGTTTAACCTGTATATTTGGAGAACACTTACCAGATGCTGAGGAGATACAAAGGGATTGTTATTCTTATGGAATAATCAACATCTTATGTTGCACATAACAGGATCAAAAGAGAGAAAAAATACTGGGCTTCATAACTTCAGGAGTAGGACTGCTGTCCTGTTAAACTGTGACCTTTTCGATGGCTGCAACTCTTATCTTGAGGACCCTTTCTCCCCATATTGTCCGATACATAGTATGCACAAGACCTCTTGCTCAATTTCAGGCTATTGAATATATCTTGCGGCAAAATCAAGATTCAGATAATGTGAGATATATTATATGTTGCGGTTGGAATTTAATTCTCTTGTAATAAATTCCAGGTTGTCCTGAAAGTGGTTGCTGAAGACTGTCGAAATTAACATTTTACAATTGCATTAATATAGTCCTTTCCTCATGTTGAACATCTCAAGTTTCAAACCACCTCCCGCTGGGCATTTTCTCAGGTGTAGAGAATATTATCGTGTCACTCTTTATGTAAAATACTGTATTTTCCTCCTGGATGTTGAGATGAACAATAAGTTTGAGACATCCCCTCATCATAAGGCTTATTGCCACTCTCCAGCTTCTGTTTCTTCTTTCCTTTATAGTTTATACTATTTAAGACATCACTCGATTTTGTGTTTTCATTTCACTGTCACTGAAAAGATTCTTCTTTAGTTTACACAAATTTACGGATTATGTCTCAATACACAGTAGATCTTGGAGGTAACAAATAGTTCCGTTGGATCTTTGATCTGAAACATCAAATCTTTTTCAGAAGTCAGGAATTGAAAATTGTCATAACTGATTGATAGAAAAAATCCAGAGTAATGTTAAATTCTGAAGCCTGAGAGCGTTTCTGCTTCCTTTGGGTCTGTCAATATTATAGGACCAGAATCCATTTTACACTGTAACCCCTGATTCCACACTTTCCTTTGAAGCTGTAGGTTTCCTAACCATTTATTCCCTAATCTGATAAATGCTAAGTGACATCTGTAAAAAAACAATTTTAACACTTTGCAACGGCTGAAAATATAATTTCTTCTTGATATACTGAGAATATACTTTGAATTCAGTAGGTTTAACAAAGGATAATATTACCTTGACCTATGTTTGAAGTTTTTATTAAGATGTTGGTAAACAGATTTCATGGATATTAGACCAGATTCACTGTTAAAATAACACTGGGTTTAATCTGCTCACTGCTATTAGTGTATAAGTATTATGCCAAGGGACAGATAACCCCTGAGCTCAAAATTGCCTCGAATTGCTGGTGGATTTGCAGCGTTCTATTTGATTTGCAGAAATGGCAATTTGCCATCAATCTCTCCCAGAATTGTGCTTTTTTGTCATTAGTGCATACTAAAACAGGGCAATTTGTTGATATTGAGACCGCAACTCTATGTTGAAGAAGCTCATACGATGCCTCTCATCTCTTCTGACCAGAAAGAGATTGGCTGAAACTGTAGAATCTCAATACTGCAGGTGGAATGTTGTTCCAACGGAAATAAGTTTTTTCCTACTTTTGTGTTGTCTGTCCGCATTCTAAATTTCCCATTTTCTACCTGCTTTGACTGTGCATTACCTCCTTGTTTGCCTCTCATTCATCTCGTTCCTTCTCAAAGTCCTTGAATCTGATTGACTTTTATTTTGGTTGCTCAAGTTATGCCCTGGTACTCGTCCATGCTTCCCACGATTTGAAACATAAACATTTTCCAGGCTGTTAGGTTAATGGGGCTTTCTCACGGGGCGACTTGACGCAAGAGGTAACCAGAGTTGAACATCGTGGGAACCTCGTGCGATAACCGTACGGCATTCGTGGACCACCGTGGACCACCGTGGCGCTAACGGCAGGTACTCGTGTAACTTGTTGACTCGGGAGAAAATTCAAGCAAGCTTGAATTTCTCCAAGAGTGACTTGTACACTTGTGGTTGAAGATTGCAACATTATATGCACGTAGTGGCCAGTGCGATATCCGTAATAACTCTTGCGGTTACCGTGGGAACTCCTGCGAACGGTGAACCCGGAAGCTGGACAGAGGGGACAGAAGGTGAGTAAAAAAGGTGGTCTCAATATCGCCAATGGAACATGTGTCCATCGAGGACGTCCCACCTCATTGTCATTGTTGGAGAATCTTTTTCACTGGAACACTTGCAGAGATGGCTCCCAGAAAAGCTCAAAGAAAGGGGGTAAAGCATGTCAGAAAGGTTTTTGCCATGCAGGAGAATGAGGAGGAGATGCAGCAAGAGAGACAGGTGGAGAGGCAACAGGAGATGCCACAGATAACACTGCATGTGGGCTCCTTGGAGCAGGGAGAGGGTGAGCAAGGTGGATTTCAGATTGCCTCCCCAGTTTGATTGCCTCAGCAGTTTGATTGTCAGTGTTTGTTTACCTCATTGTTAAATAAATATATTTTTTACTATCAGCTTGATGTCTGCAATTCTTCATTAACACATCACAACAAGATGAATGTCTCTAATGTTATAATCCCTCTCATGCTGAAACACAAAATAGTTGAAGGGAGGTGATATAATCACATTTTCATTCTTTTTCATTTTTGAGTGTTCAGGTCCCTCAAATGGTGAGCTATTTAAACGTTTGAAAGTTTCACCTCTCAGTAGATAATAAAATAAGCCAATCATCACGGTCAATGTGAGACAAAGTCTTTATTCCTATTTGACAATATAAAAAGACGACTTCTTGCACATATTGAGAGAAGGTGCATCACACCAAACAACATTTGTCTAAAAAAGGGCTTCGCAAACATGAAAATCAACAAATGAGGCACGCTAGATTTTTAAAAACAGATTCTATTCATTAACCTCCGCAACAAGCCTAAACTCAGGCAATAAAAGGGACAATGCAATGTGCTAAATGGCAGGTTTGGCGGACGACCATCTTATAGGAAGCACTTTTCAGAGGACAACACTTTAAAGTGAAACAAAGAGAAGTAAGCAGGATTAGAACGGGACATTATTATCAGCTTATTTTCTATGCATGTCTGCTAACATGCAGTAGTGTTCCTGTGGTCGGCTACCCATCAATAGAGCTGTCCTGCCACGGCACACTCCCCGATTGTGAATTGTAGTAAGCGCAGAGATGGCCTCTTTGCTCTTTCCCACTGTATGTGCCCGAGTTACCTTTGAAACGCTGCAGTGGGACCATTTCCGCCTCGGTTGCACCACTTCTCCATGTACCTAGTGTTATTCCCCCTGTGTCACTGTCCACTAGGTCACCGTCCTGGATGGCTGTTGCTGATCCTGCAGCTGCACCTCTCATTCGGATCAGGTTATGCAGAACACATGCTGCATATACTATAGTCTCCTCATTCTTGGGCTTCTGCTCCATTGTCTCGAGCAAGCATCTAAATCTGTTTGCCAAGATGCCAAAATAATTTTCTACAACCCTCCTAGCCCTTGACAGCCTGTAATTGAAGATCCTTTGTTCCCTAGTTAGATTCCTCTGTGGATATGGCTTCATAATCCAGGGCCGTAGTGCAAAGGCTTCGTCAGCAACCATCGCATATGGGATGTCCGGGCTGTCTTCTCCTGGCAGAGGTTCTGGATCAGGCATGCCTGCTGTTCCACCTTCCATTTTCTTTCCAAGCCAGGTTTCTTTCCAAATCCGGCCATCACCAACACTTCCAGGTGTGCCCACATCCACATACAGGATGTTGTAGTTATGATCAACCATCGCCAAGAGTACAATTGAGTGGAATTTCTTGTAATTGAAATAATTTGGGCCACCTCTGGGTGGACAACGAATTGCCACATGCTTGCCATCCAAAGCCCCACATGTGTGAGCAAAGTTCCACCTGTTTTCAAACCCCAGCGCCACTCTCTTCCACGCATCTGGTGTACTGGGGCATTCCATCACTTCAGCTGCATAAAATTTGATGATCGCCTCACAGGTTTCTCGGACAATACCACAGATGGTGTTGGTGGCGACAAGAAAGTTGTAAGATAGACTTTTATAAGAATCGCCTGAGGCCAAGTAGCGGAGGGTGATTGCTATGCGCAACCCTGGTTCCAGTGCCTTTCTCAGTATAGTGTCAGTCTTCTTCAGCAGAGGTCCCAAATTATTCTTCAGCTCATTAAAGAGCTCGGGTGAAATTCTGACAAAGTTTGTGAATGCACTTTTATCCTCTTCGCACAGCACATTAAGCAGTTTATCATATTGTCCAAATAGAGCTCCGTTGAAAGATGGCCTTCACCCAGTGAGACTTCCTCTTAATTCTCTTTTTAATTAATCTCACTCTTCTGCCTTCACGCAAGCATCCTCGATTCACATAGAGGGCTGCTGCATACAGCGCGTCAATGAAAAACACCACCATCCTGTACTCGAAACTACTTAGTACAGGCATGTCTCCAAATGAGTCAATTCAACCAAGGGAGGATATTTATAGTGTGTGAAAAAAAAAGTGACATCATTTGTGCCATGTGATGATTTAACAACACTTCACAGTTCACAATGTTCATTCAAGATTTAACGGGAAAGCTCGGGAGACGGACAAGTCACTCGCACAAATAACAGAAATGCCGAGTACCCGTGGGAACTCTTTATCTACCCCCCGTTATATCGTGTGATATCGTGCTAGACCACGACCACTTCACTCTGGTTACATCTTGTGTCAAGTCGCCCCGTGAGAAAGCCCCATAAGGAATACAGACCAATTAACAACTTGTACTGCATCTTACTTCACCACAACACATTCTGAGGCATTAATTCTGCTTGCATTTCCAACTCGCGGTTAACAAAAATGTTTGTATTTCCATTCACTGGAACCTATCTTCTCTGAAAACATTACTCTCAATTAGGTAGCTGCAAATAAGGATAAAGGCATTTTCAGGTATGATTACAGACAGTGTGTTTCTGCATTTTAACTCCACCAAGGCCGAGGAAGGTATGAACAGATGGGGAAGTGCAAACTTCATTGTCATCTGGTGCTACCAGTGGAGCAAGTATTTTTGCAAGCAGCTGGAAGATGTCACTTTTGCTTCTGATGCTGGAACCATGTTTTTGGTACCTTACCAGTGACTCCGTTTGTAATTATTTTGTCACCTGAGATTGTTGGCTGCGCAAAACTCCAAGATGCCTGTTTTGGTGCCTTGCCCATCCTTCAGACAGAGCTCCATTTATAACACTCTGGCTGTCATTGGGATTGCTGTTACAGACAGTGCAGTGAAAGAGAAATTCTCTAAGTGTATAGCTTTATTCTCCCTGCCTTTACAACCGAGAGTCATGAGTCAAGTCTAGAGTCATGTTGAAAGTGTTTAATCGTCTTAAGTACCAACAACGGAACAATGAAATTCTTACTTGCAGCAGTATAACAGGCCTGTAAACCAAGTACATGTAGCTAATTGATTAATTTTAAATTATACATTAATAACCCCAATACTTGTGCAAAAAGAGCCCAAAGTCATTTGTGCATTCCAAAGCGGTCCTTAGTTTATCGATTAGTGTTTTGTAGTGTTCAAAAGCTTGCTTGTGGCAGGACAATAACCACTGTCTTATGTTTTTTTTAAGTTTGCAGTTTATCTGAAGCACATTTGTCTGAAGTGTAGCTATTTGCCTTTTTTTTAATTTGCTTTGTGCTACATTTAGCAACTTTCTGAATGTTTGTCCTGTGGTTTCCCTTGTTCATATATTCTCTGTTCTTTTCACTTTGCACAAGTGGGAGATGTTGATGGTCTTGTGAGTTGATATTCTAAAAAGGTCTTCATTAAATCACCATTTTTATTCTAACTGTGGATTATACTGTTCATGTTGGATTGAAGATTTGTTACCATCTTTAGCTTTGCTACTCCAGCAAACAGAAAGTTAAATTAAAGGGTTCATTCCCATATTACCAATCTTGATGGACTTTTAACTTTGTCAGTATGAGGTCAGTAAATTACAATCATCACATTATTATTACCATTTATTATTAAGGTGGCACAGTGGTGTGGCTGCTGCCTCAGAGTGCCAAAGACCTGCGTTCGATCCTGACCTCGGGTACTGTCTGTGTGGAGTTTGCATGTTCTCCCACTGACCACGTGGGTTTCCTCCCACATCCTAGAGACGTGCGGCTTTGTAAGTCAATTGGCCTAATATAATTGTCCCTTGTGTCAGGAGTGGATGAGAAAGTGGGATGACATAGAACTAGTGTGAACGGGTGATTGATGGTTGACATGGACTCGATGGGCTGAAGGGCCTGTTTCTATGCTGTATCTCTAAAACTAAAAAGTAAAATTTATTGTGTAGCAAGGAAGTGAAGATGCTGGTTTAAACAAAAGATAGACACAAAATGCTGGAGTAACTCAGCGGGACAGGCAGCATCTAGGTGCCTTTATTTGTATGACGTTAATTTTAACCCTTGTGTGTCTCTGTTTCTGTACTTCGTCCCATTAGTAGTTGCCCTCCCTCAATGAAATAAGTAGACCACTGTCGAGTAACTAAAAATGTTGTAGGTTCATGGCTACTTTGTGTTAGATGGAATTGATATGTAAATTCTGACGTTCATCCCCACAATCTTCCATTATATGAGCAGACACCAGTACAGAGCACATATAACCTGACTCACTGACATCCTTGACCTCACCATCTCCATCGCAGGGGACAGACTCCTGACCGACATACATTATAAACCCACTGACTCACATGGCTATCTGGACTACACGTCTTCCCACCCTGTCCCCTGTAAAGACTCCATCCCTTACTCCCAATTCCTCCGCCTACGCCGCATCTGTTCCCAGGATGAGACATTTCATACCAGGGCATCGGAAATGTCCTCGTTCTTCAGGGAACGGGGATTCCCCTCCGCCACCATAGATGAGGCTCACACCAGGGTCTCATCCATACCCCGCAACACTGCTCTCTCTCCCCATCCCCGCACACGCAACAAGGGCAGAGTCCCTCTGGTCCTCACCTTTCACCCCACCAGCCGGCAAATACAACACATAATCCTCCGCCATTTCCGCCACCTCCAACGTGACCCCACCACTCGCCACATCTTCCCATCTCCCCCCATGTCTGCCTTCCGCAAAGACCGCTCCCTCCGCAACTCCCTCGTCAATTCTTCCCTTCCCTCCCGCACCACCCCCTCCCCGGGCACTTTCCGTTGCAACCGCAAGAAATGCAACACCTGTCCCTTCACCTCCCCCCTCGACTCCATTCAAGGTCCCAAGCAGTCGTTCCAGGTGCGACAAAGGTTCACCTGTATCTCCTCCAACCTCATCTACTGCATCCGCTGCTCTAGATGTCAGCTGATTTACATCGGTGAGACCAAGCGTAGGTTGGGCGACCGTTTCGCCGAACACCTCCGCTCAGTCCGCAATAACCTACCTGACCTCCCGGTGGCTCAGCACTTCAACTCCCCCTCCCATTCCCAATCCGACCTCTCTGTCCTGGGTCTCCTCCATTGCCAGAGTGAGCAACAGCGGAAATTGGAGGAACAGCACCTCATATTCCGTCTGGGGTCCTTGCGCCCTTATGGCATCAACATTGAATTCCCCCAATTTGGCTAGCCTGTGCTGTCCCCTCCCCTTCCTTCACCCATTAGCTGTCTCCTCCCACCCTCCCATCCGCCCGCCCTCGGGCTCCTCCTCCTCCCTTTTTCCTCCTTTCTTTCCCCACCCCCCATCAGTCTGAAGAAGGGTTTCGGCCCGAAACGTCGCCTATTTCCTTCGCTCCATAGATGCTGCTGCACCCGCTGAGTTCCTCCAGCAATTTTGTGTACCTTCACTGACATCATTAATATTTGTTGGTGGAAATTAAATATACTATTTATTTCTGGTGATAGACACAAAATGCTGGACTACCTCAACAGGACGGACAGCATCTCTGGAGAGATGAAATGGGTGATGTTTCGGGTCGAGACCCTTCTTCAGTCTGCCTGTCCCGCTGAGTTCATCAGCATTTTGGTTTAAACCAACATCAGCAGTTCCTTCCAACACATTTCTCTCTGGTGATTGGAGATGCAGTTCCCCACAAGTTGTTTTTTTCTCTCTCTCTCTCTCTCCAGGGTAGGGCACCCTTAATTCAACCATGAGTACATTTGATATTTCTCTGATGGCTTTTTAGCCACCTTTCATCTGAATGCAACTGGAGGAAGCAGTGAATTAGATTAAGCTTTTGTGGATGATTCAGCCTCATTCAGCTGAAAAGCAAAGACAGCAGACGAACAAGCGCTGCAGAGAATAAGAGATGAGATTTCTAAGCGCAGTAGAGGATATTTAACTGAGACAGGTGGGTTATTTTGCCATAGAAAATTAAAAACAATCATTTATATTTGGAAATATATTTTCCTTTTCTTAAACTTTTCCTTGTACTTCTGCCCGCCCCTAAACAACACCAACCTTTGCTAGGGTGTGTCTCCAGAGGCACCAGCAGTTTTCTCTACCTTGCTCCAGTTATTGTTCATTGTGCAGTGAAGCCTTTTGTGTGGAAATATGAGAGGTGACTGTGTAATTGACCATTACGGACTGAATGGAATAGAAATGGTTGTTCGCCCACCCAGTGCTCCACATTCAACTAATTAGCACACACCCAGTTGCAAATTAGAAGGGGAAAAAGTGCACGTAAGTGGAATCTAAGCGAGCGAGCAATTAAAGGGGAGTGACAAAGGAGGAAGATGATCATTCCGAAAGCTTTTACAAAGGCTCAGAAATTGTTTCAACCCATTACCAGCGTCTGTCTTGGCATGTATAAAAGAAAAGGGATCATCGGGTGCAACCAAGGGCTTGCAGACAAGTGGCACAGAGTAGATGAGTGGCAGACCTCTCCTCCTGCTTAACTGTTGTCTCAGAGGAGATGGAGGCTGGCTTTGCCAATGTGTCGGAAGGACCTGTAGATGCTGGTTTACACCGAGGATTGACACAAAATGCTGGAGTAAGGCAGCGGGACAGGCAGCACCAATTGAGAGAAGGAATGGCTGACGTTTCTCATCGGGATCCTTCTTCAGACAGGTTTCACCAATGACTGCGACTGCATCAGTTTGCCTTTGGTTGCACCGCAGTTGCAGTTGTTTTAGCAGCAAGTTGCTTAACTTTGGTGTAGATCTGCGTCTGTCTGTTTGCTGATCAGTCCCCATGGTCATTATCAGCAATACATAGCATGCTTGCTGGTGTGGCTCATGGCATCTTGGTGGATCAGCCTAATTGAGCACATTGGTTATTAATCAATCTGGCACGCCTTTGTTTATATATTGAAAGCCAATTATACAGGGTTGTGTCTGAGCTTGAATCCATCAGTAGCTCACCAATATTAATGATGGTGTGATAACTGTAATTACTGATCCCTTGCAGAATCAAAACCTTAACCTGCACTAATTGCTGCCCAAGGCAGGTCTGAGGTTGACAAAAATGCTGGAGAAACTTAGGGAGTGAGCAGCATCTATGGAGCGAAGGAAATAGGCAACGTTTCAGGCCGACACCCTTCTTCAGACTGATGTGAGGGTGGGGAAGAAGAAAGGAAGAGGAGGAGCCGGTGGGCTGAGGGAGAGCTACGAAGGGGAGGAGAAAGTAAGGACTCACTAAAATTAGAGGTCAGAGTTCACAGGGGTGCAAACTGCCCAAGCAAAATATGAGGTGCTGCTCCTCCAATTTACGGTGGTCCTCTCCTCATGGAGGATGCCCAGGACGGATTCAGAATGGGAGGGGGGAGTTGAAGTGCTGAGCCGCAGGGAGATCAGGTTGGTTATTGCGAACCGAGCGGAGGTGTTGGGCGAAGCGATCGCCAAGTCTGCGCTTGGCCTCACCGATGTAGAGCGACTGGCATATAGAGCAGCGGATGCAATAGATGAGGTTGGAGGAGGTGCAGGTGAACCTCTGCCACACCTGGAAAGACTGTTTGTGTCCTTAAATGGAGTCATGGGGGGAGTGTAGCATTTCCTGCGGTAGCAAGGTAAAGAGCCCGGAGAGGGGGTGGTTTGGGTGGGAAGGGACGAATTGATCAGGGAGTTAGAGGGAGCGGTCTCTGCGGAAAGCAGACAGTGTAGGAGATCGGAAGATGTGGCTAGTGGTGGCAAAAATGATGGATTATTTGTTGCATGTGGCAGCTGGTAGAGTGGAAGGTGAGGACAAGGGGGACTCTGCCATAGTTACGAGTGGGGGGGATGGTGAGTGGTAGTAGAGTCACGGGGTATAGCAGAGATCCTGCTGAAAGCCTCATCTATGGTCGAAGAGGGGAACCCCCGTTCACTGAAGAATGAGGACATCTCCGATGCCCTGGTGTGGAACACCTCATCCTGGTTGAAGATGTGGCGTAGACGGAGGAATTAGGAGTAGGGGATGGAGTCCTTACAGGAAGCAGGGTGGGAAGAAGTGTAGTCCAGATAGCCATTCGAGCCAGTGGGTTTATAGTGGATGTCGGTCACTAGTCTATCACCTGCGATGGAAATCGTGAGGTCTAGAAATGGTAGGGAAATGCCGGAAATGGTCCAGGTGTATTTGAGTGCCGGATGGAAGTTAGTGGTGAAATGGATGGAAGTCAGTGAGTTGTGTGTGGGTGCAGGAGGTAGCACCAATGCAGCCGCCGATGTAGCTGAGGTAGAGGGCCCATGCGCGTGCCCATAGCTATGCCTTGTATTTGGAGGAAATGGGAGGAGTCATATAAAAAGTTATTTAGGATAAGGACCAACGGAGGAGAGTATCAGTCTGAGGCACTGGCAGGAGAGCAAAAGTTATCTCTTGGTCATAAGTTTATGTCATCGGAGCAGAAGTAGGCCATTTGGCTCATTGAGGCTACTCCGCCACTCACCCAAGTCACCCTCTGACTAAAGAAATTCCTCCTAATCTTCCTTCTAAAGTTGCATCCTTTTATTCTGAGGTGACGGCCTCTGGTCCTAGCCTCTGCCTCTATTGGAAACATCCACTCCACATTCACTCTATCCAGGCCTTTCCCTATTTGGTAGGTTTCAATGTGGTCCTCCCTCATCCTTCTTGGGCTTGCCTGGGTTGTCATTGGAAGCCCTCCTTTTCATCGATGCAGTCTTGGGTTTCCATTGATAGCAGTAATAGTTTTGAGAACAACAAAAACATTGAGTAAACTCCATGATAATCCAAATACCAGGAGAAAGCATAAACCGTGGTCAAGAACTGAGCAGAAATTTACAGATTTACTTCGTATGGATGAATTCTTTAAATCAGCTATCCACTACACCTGTCCCCATCTCCATACAGTTCTGCAGTAACAACGCTCATGTTAAACCCCATTAGTGATACCAAAAACAATGTAAAGTACAAAGTGCTGGTGTAGTTCAAAGGAATGCTGCCAGACCCACAGAGTTACTTCAGCACTCTGTCTTTTTTTTTTTTGTTAACCAACAACTGCACGTCCTAGTGCCCACAATGCAACTTACCATTCATTGCTTCCCAAAATGAGGGGTGATCTTATGAAGGTTTCCAAAATCATGAGGATGATAGATAACATTAATACACAGTGCATTTTTTCCACGTTAGGGGAATCGGGAACTAGAGGGCATTTGTTTATGATGGGAGAGGAAAGATTTAATAGGAATTTGAGGGGAACCTTTTTCACTCGGTGGGTGTATGGAACAAGCTGTCAAGCCACTTGGACAGAAAAGGTTTAGAGGGATATGGGCCAAACGTGGGCACTTGGGACTAGCTTAGATGGGGGATCTTGGTTGGCAAGGACCAGGTGGGCCAAAGGGTCTGTTCCCTGCTGTACACTTTATGACACTTAAAAGAAACGTGTGTTGATGCTCCCACCAGTTCAACTTGAACATTGTGACATTACGGTACTATTGGGCAGCTCGAATCCGAGCGGATCAAGCCTCAGCTCTTCTGTGTTCCTCGTTCCCTAATCTCCAGCAGATGGTTTATTTCCCAGTCCTCTCTGGCTTTTGGTAAAGCAGTCACGAAGGCACAAGATCAGACCAATCTTTAATTTCACAGTATCCGCAACAAATGTAAGTAGCCTGGCTGTCACTTCATTGCTCTTCTGGTGGGACAATGAGGCCACGTTCTAATTCTTTAGTCAGCAGCCCTGTCCACACATCAATTAAGCAGCCATTTGTTATGTGCAATCCCACGCAATGATAAGTAATGCTTCTTGACAGAAGGAGAAACATCCATCTCAGTGTTTATCAATGCAATGCAGCGAAATGCCTGTGCAGGAAGGAATGACTCTTTCTCAGGATACAGAAGCCAATTACTGAGCTGTACTGCAGCATCAGTTAAAAGTGATTAACCTGGGACACTCCTCACTGGTGTGGATCGCTATTCCAGGGGAATCTTGAGATGGAGTTGTGAGGTATTCCGGTGAGGCTAGTAGGGAACAGACTGTGATCCGATAATAGGCCAATTGGCCAAGTAGCAGACTAAAATATTTTCTGATTTTCCATGCACATTGAGACGTGCTCATCATACAGAACCATCGGAATAAACCTTCAAGTAATGCGTTATTTGATAAGAAATAGGATTTTCTAAAACAAATAGCATTAGGTGGTCATGTAAGTGTCGTATTCTCTTAATGTGTTGAAATCCTCCCAAGGTACAAATTTAGAATTTTTTTCCATTAACTTTGGGAGGGGCGAGAGGATTTAAATGTGTGGCACATAGGCTTAGTTGGGTATCTGCTGCAGCCTTCCAGCTGCTGAACTGCCCCAGGATAATTAGTTTTGGATGGAAACACAAGAAGGAACGACACCTCCAGAGATCAGCCATCTGCTTTAAATTATTGAAAGGAAAATCTGTAACTGCAAAAGGTCAGTTGGTAGGTTACATTTTGAGGATTGCAGTCACGTTCAGCCAAGGTGATTTATACTGTACAGTACTGATATGCCTTGGGGAGAAAAGACAGGACAGTATTTGAAATCCTTCTTCCCATCTTCCTGAATGTCAGAAATAACCCTTGAAGAAATTCATGCCTCCACCAGGTTAGCACTGGAAGCAGGAGTGCCATTTACCTTTTTTTGTTATCGAGCAGGATGGATTAGTGTGTATTTTGGTTTATTTGAATTATTTTGTTGTCATCTCAGAGAGAGAGGCTGAATTTTTCTCTCGCAACCTCTGGATGTCAAAAAGATATTAACGACTGAAGTGCAGTCGTTGTTGCTGTTTCAGGAAACACTGCAGCCAATTTGTACATCGTAAAATTCCCCAAACAGCGGTGCAATAACTACTGGCTAATTCCACAGTAATGAGGCATAACATATTGACCTGGACACTGAGGAGAACCCCATGTACACAAGGCTAGCAACGTGGGATATTTAATGTCCATCTGAGACGCTCTTAACAACTTATCCAAGTGATGCTGCATCCTGCAGTGCACCATTCACTTAGTTTAGTTTGGAGATACAGCACGGAAACAGGGCCTTGCTTCGACCTGCGATCCCCGCACATTGCACACACTAGGGTCAATTTACATCTTTATACCAAAGCCAATTAACCTGCAAACCTGTACGTCTTTTGGAGTGTGGAGGGCAACGAAAATCTCAGAGAAAACCCACGCGGTCATGGGGAGAACGTACAAACTCCGATACAGACAACACCCGTAGTCAGGATCGAACTCACGTCTCTGGCGCTGAAAGCGCTGTAAGGCAGCAACTCCTCCGCTGCGCCACCATGCAGCCAGCAAATTTCTGAAATGCAATTTGAACTCCTGGCCTATTTGAACCGAGCTGTGGTTGAGACTTTGCAGCTAAATATCATCCATGTAAGGTGACATTTGAAATTAGCGTTTATTGGCACACATTTCTCTCACAGCAGCATAAGGGCACCACTCATTGTTCAGCTTACTGGCAGATGTTCGGAGGGGTTGTCGGCTAAAGTTCCCTTCAAGACAGCATCTTTTTCATTCGGGGCACAGTGAACCAGGGGACCTGTGGCATCTGTGAACTGGTTGAGCAATCCAAAGTCCATTAATCAGTCACATTGGAGCAATGCAGAGTCCCAAACCTGTCAGCGTTGAGCAGGGAATCTAAATGTATTTTTAAATAACGTGCAGAAAGAAAACTGATCAATGATGGTTGTTCCTATGCTGCTGCAGATGGGGTTAAAAGAGAGAGAGGTGATGAGCAAGACAGGAAAAAAAAACATGTTTCTTTTGAATATGGAAAACTACTTCACTCAGTTATTCAATTTTGCAATGTGAGTCTGTCATTGAGCATTATACCTGCATGTTCAGCAGCATGTCCTGTCTGAGCCACTGTGTTAGACTGCACAGGTGTGTCCTCCAGCAATTACTGTCACTTTCTTAAGTTTTAGCGGTGGGACTGATAGCCTCAACTTTATTTTACTTAAGACTTTAGAGATACAGTGAGGAACAAGGCCCTTCAGCCCACCGGGTCCGCTGACCAGCGATCATCTTGTACACCAACACTATCCTACACATGAGGGACTACTTACAATTATTTTTACCAAAGCCAATTAGCCTGCAAACCAGTACATTTTTGGAGTGTGGGAGGAAACCGGAGTACCCGGATAAAACCCACGCGGTCACAGGGAGAACATCCATACTCCATGCAAACAGCACCCATAATCATGATTGCACCCAGATCCAAGGCAGCAGCTCTGCCACTGTGCCACCCTGCATTATTCTGATTGCAAAATTATGTACAACAGTCTTTCTCCAGCTGTGTACAGAAAAATGCATAAAATGGACTAAAGTTACTGTGAGGTTTCACTTCATTACATTCTCACTGAGAAAAGACTAGTTGAATCGAAACATCATCACTTCAAAGGTGCCTTGCCATTTATGCACCATCTTGAGTTGGATGCATCTGCTGGCCTTCTCCACGCTAGTTATTTCACCTCTGGGTCAATTACCAGGAGGTCCCGACAGCCCTGTGACACAGGGTTCCCACTGCGCTAGCTGCCAACAGTCTCAGGGTGCGACCTCCTCCATCAGCTTTAGGAATTATTCAGTCAGTCAACACTCACTGGAATGTACATTTTGAAGCGCCACTGGAGTGAATGATCTACATCAGAACTGGTGAGCCTCAGACTATCCTTGATCAGACCTTTCTGGCGTTACCTTGGACTAAACATTATTCCCTTATCATGTATCTATAAACTGTAAATGACTCGATTGCAATCATGTGTTGTCTTTCCACTGACCGGATAGCACGCAACAAAAGGTTTGCACTATACCTCCGTACACGTGACAATAAACTAAACTGTAACTGCAGGATCACATTCAAATAATCCTTGAAGTTGAGTGCAGAAATTAAATGAGGCAATTAAGGCTGTACACCAACCTGATGCTGCCTACACACTTAATGAAGCAGTGACCAGCCAAAACTAATCAGAGTGTTTATTCGTCAAACACATCAGCGGGGAGCTCAGATTCGTGACTGGCTCCAGTCTCTGTGAGCCTGTAGTACTTAATAGCTAACCCATGCCACTTGGATGGGAGCCACAGGCTGCTTGCTGTCAGTTATTCAGAAAGTCAGTCCAACCTAGGATCTGTTGAATAATGGATCAAAATAGGGAGAGGAAGCAAGACACGAGGCTCTGGTGCAGGAGATGTGAGGTTGGAGAGAGGTTTTATATTTGCAGGTGGGAAAAGACATCTGAGACGTTCTCTTCCATGTCTAAATATAGAGTTACTGTATTACCACAAGAATTTCAGCAATCTTGCTGAATAAATCTTCAAACTGCCCTGCCTTACAAACTATAACACGAGCTTCAGTTGTGACTGAATAGACCACACACCGATCTCACACACCGCTCTCCGAATCGCACTTCAATCACTGGGCTATCAACAAGCTCGATTAATTAAGATTCCAGATTCAAGATTCAATTTAATTGTCATGTGTACCAATTAAGGTACAGTGTAATTTGAGTTGTAGTTAATTATCGTGCATGACCAACATCCATATGTTCTGTGTGTAGAAAGGAACTGCAGATGGACGAAGGGTCCCAACCCGAAACGTCACCCATCCTTTTTCTCCAGAGATGCTGCGTAACTCAAGCACTATGTGTCTACAGTATATTCATATAGTCTGTTTTACAATTCTGGTCTGCACGTATTGCAGGGACTGTGCACACACAGTGGTAAGGTTGTGTTGAATGCAATGCATTGCCATAAATCCTGACACTTGCCCTGTTGAGAATAGCAGATGCAAAGTCCAAAGGGTAGGGGAGTCGTAAACTGGAAGGCATAGATTTATAATGAGGGAAACTATTTAAAAGGGACCTAAGGGGTGGCTTTTTCACACCGAGGATGCTGGGGATATAGGACAAGCTAACAGAGGAAGCTTTAGAGGTGGGTACGATTATAATGGTTGATTGCCATTTGAACAGGGATATAGATAGAAAGATAGACACAAAATGTTGGAGTAACTCAGTGGGACAGGCAGCATCTCTGGAGAGAAGGAATGGGTGACGTTTCGGGTCGAAACCTTTCTTCAGGTCTCGACCCGAAACGTCACCCATTCCTTTCCTGCTGAGTTACTCCAGCATTTTGTGTCCATCTTCGATTTAAACCAGCATCTGCAGTTCCTTCCTACATAGATAGAAAGTATTGCTTTTTCAAAATGGCGGCGGCGCGGGCACACCGCGACGCCCTGTGTCTCCCTAGAATGGTACTCAACAACGTACCTCGGTGACTGCCAATCACCCCCCCACCCCCCGGACACTTATTATCACTTATTATTATTTATTTAAATCATTTGCTATGTCGCTCTTCCAGGGAGATGCTAAATGCATTTTGTTGTCTCTGTACTGTACACTGACAATGACAATTAAAATTGAATCTGAATCTGTATTCTGGTCAGGACAGGCCAAATGCAGGCAAATGGAAGTAACTCAGATTGACGTTCTGGTCAGCATGGACGAATTGGGCCGAAGGGCCTGTTTCCATGTTGTATGGCTCTACGACTAAGTGCAAGGAATAGAAACATGGTAGACCATTCTTGAAATATCAGGTGTCAGGCGGCAGCAGGGCTTTCATTGTATGCGGAGTAAAAACCAACCACGTTGTGAGTGGATGCATTTTTCACTCAATAACCACCCTTTGATTTGCACAGGAGTCTTCGATGCAGTTGGTGCAAACGGTCTGTGGCAAGACAATTCCTGTCACACCAGGCTCCGGCCTGCTTGGCCTGTTGCTCGTCATATTTGTGGAATGTCACAGGGCTGGAATGGTTCTGCACAAAGAAAGAGATGGCGATGTATTGAGGTTATTGTCGTGGGTAGCACTGGGATCTGAAGTCTTGCCTCCATTGCAGGCGAGAAGAATGAAATCTAGTGACAGGCTGCCAGTCCGACATTTTGTTGGAGTGGAAGTTCCCTTTGCGTGACTACTTTTAACGTGGGATGGTCGCTGCACATAAACGTCCAGTTGCCTGTGAAGTCTTGCATCAGTGGCAGGTAGATAAGTGGTCTCCCACTATCCCTCTCCCTCTCTCTCACCCTCTTTCCCCCTCTCTACCTCTCCCTCTCCCTCGCTCTCCCCCACCTCTTGCCCCCTCTCTCTCCCCCCTCTCTTCCCCTCTCACTTCTCCCTCTCCCCTCCCCCCCACTCTCTCTCTCCCCCCTTCTCTCTCGCACACACTCACTCAATCGCACAACTCCCACCTTCCCACAAAGATCTTCAGTAAATACCCTTAAACAAACGTCGTTATCACAAATATTAGCAATTTTAGCCAAGAAGGGAGTTAGATGGTTTTGTCACCTTTTCAGCCATGGTCGCTGGTGTCCTTGACTGTGTGAGGATGCAGTTTTCACTGCAGCGTGTGACAGATTTCAAAGGAAAGTCCTTAATGAAATATAAAGCTCTCAGTTGTTATACTTTTTTGAGGTTCAGGCTAGACGTTTGTCTCCTGTTCTCTGGGTGTACAGAGTACCCTGATGACTGCCTCTCTCCCCCTTCTCCAAACCTCTACTTCCACCTCCTCCTCATCCCAGCAGCTTAGACACCCCCTTTCTGTGAGTCACCATCAGGTAGTTGTGCTGTGTGGCAGGTCATATCCTCAACTCTGGTTGGATCTGTTGTTTCATCTATTGTGGACTTTTGGACTTCCGAGATACAGAGCGGAAACAGGCCCATTGGCCCACTAAGTCCTCGTCGACCAGCAATCACCTCGTACGCTAGCACTACTCCACACACTAGGGACAATTTACAATTTATCGTAGCCAATTAACCTACAAACCTGCACGTCTTTGGAATGTATGAGGAAACCGCAGCACCCAGAGAAATCCCACGCGGTCACAGCGAGAAAGTTCAAATTCCATACAGACAGCACCAGTCGTCAGGATCGAACCTGGGGAGTTGGCACTGTCAGGCAGCAGTTCTACCGCTGCACCACTGTGCCGCCCCATTATAGAAGCCACAATTTAGATCCTTCAGCACCTGCTATAACACTGTAAGTAGGCTGTGCAACTTGTAACAACCATGTTAAGTATCGAACACTTGTACAGTAATAGCAACAGCCTGAAGAAATAATCCAGCAATTAACCTATAAGTAATGGATCGCCCCTTTGTTTTGTTGGATGTTGTTGAAGAGTTGAGCTCCATAATTGTAGTGCTGGCATATAATCAGCATTTCACACGAATTAACATCACAATCTACCTGCTTAGTGTGCTTCAGTGAATGTGCAACATGTCTATGCTGATACCTTCACTCGCATGGTCTCTCCTACCATTTACAAACTACGTATGTGCAAATTTGGAGAGCTAGACGCCCAAATAAACGAGTGCAGTAAAAGTCCATTTCGTCCCTCTGCCAGTTGTTGCACTACCCTGCCCTGGTATTTGGATGGAGGCCAGAAAGAGATGCTGAGAACACAGATTGAGTAAATGAAGTAGCCACAATGTAGAAATCACCTGCAAATGGAGCAACAGTTAATGGAGAGTAATTATGCAATGCAGTTTGGAAGATGTGAGAGTCAAGAGTGTTTATTGTCATATGTTCCAAACAGAACCAAAAATTATTACTTGCAGCAGCACAACAGATATGTAAGCATAGTACTCTGTAACCAGATAATGAATGAATAAAAGTTATATTATGTATATATATATATAATATAACTTTATATATGACTGTTGGCAGACCAATTTCCATCCATGGATGAATAATTTTCTATTGTATCGTATCGCATAGTTGGTGCAACGTGAAATTTCTCTTCCATCTTATTTTTCATGATGTGGACACCACTGCCAAGTCCAGCATTTATTGCCCATCCCTCATTAGCCATCATTAGTGTGGCTTCCTCAGTCACCTCAGAGCATTTGAAAAATCAACCACTTTACTGAAGTTACGTGTGGAAGTAATTGCCACAGATGGCTGTGGAGGCCAAGTCAATAGATATTTTTAAGGCAGAGACAGATAGATTCTTGATTAGTACGGGTGTCAGGGATTATGGGGAGCAGGTTGAGAATGGGGTTGAGAGGGAAAGATAGATCAGCCATGATTGATTGGTGAAGTAGACTAGATGGGCCGAATGGCCTAATTCTGCTCCTTTCGCTGGCGAGACAAGGCGATTCCTGCCCTGAAGGACATCAGTAAACCAGATGGGATGTTATGACAATCCTGTAGTTTTGTGATCATCAATATAATAACTAGCTTTGTGTTAGAAGGAATTACAGATGCTGGTTTATACTGAAGATAGACACAAAATGCTGGAGTAACTCAGCATTTCTGGAGACAAGGAATGGATGACGTTTTGAGTCGAGACCCTTCTTCAGACTGAGAGTCAGGGGAAAGGGAAACGAGAATTATGATGTAGAGAAATATAGAACAAATGAATGAAAGATATGCAAAAAAGTAACGATGATAAAGGAATATGGGCATCATTAGCGTTTTGCTAGGTGAGAACGGGAACTCAGTGCGACATGTGGGGGAGGGACGGAGAGAGTGGGAGAGCATGGAATAACTAGCTTTCTCATTTGAAAAAAAAAGATTATGAGCTGAATTTAATTTGACAGCCGGCAAGATGATTGAAATTGCGGATTGTGAATTATTAATCCTATAATTTAACTAATGCACCACAAATACTCAATATTTACTACAAACCCAAAATTAAAACAGGCGGAATCACGGCTGAGGAAAAAAATTGTTAGCCTTGTTGTTTAAGGATGAATGCAAATACTGTAGATGGGACTTTACTTATTTGATTGCACTGATGTAAATATTTAAAGGAAATTTTCATCACAAGCCTTCAGCTTATAATGTCGTCACTGGTTATGTCAGTTATTGTTGAACTACCTTCCTGCAAAGAGCGAGGTGTATGGCATTGGTGGATTGGTGAATTGTTCTTCTGTTTCTATTCTCAATGGAAGCATCACTCAACACAAGTGAAATTGGGGGATCTCAAAGGTAATAACACCAGGATTCTTACCATCTGCTGGATGAGTTAGGATAGAATGGAATTGATTTACTGGTGTTCAGCAAAAATATAATGAAGTTTCATTTCTTCCACCGTGGGTCTTGGGGGCCAGTTCTGAACAAGCTATAAAGATGCCCTTGGTGGAATTTCAGTAGAAGCTATAGGACAAAGCTAAATATAACACAGTGAAGAGAGATTGAGAAGTAGAATCCTCAAGGAAAAACATTTTAAGATATTAAGTGTAAGAAGTGAGTGAAGGGGATAATAATAGCAGTTGGAAGTTGGTCGGTGTATGGAACGATCTGCCAGAGGAGGTAGTTGAGGCTGGGACTATCCCAACATTTGAGAAGCAGTTAGACAGGTGCATGGTTAGGACAGGTTTGGAGGGATATGGACCAAATGCTTGCAGGTGGGACTCATGTAGCTGGGACATGTTGGGTCGAAGGGCCTGTTTCCACGCTATATCACTATGGCTCCATGAGAGGTAAATAGTAATTGAATATTAAAGATGGAAAATCAAAGGGAAGGTCTGAATGCATCAGGACAACAGGGACTTTGTTCATGAATCCCTCTTAAAATCCTTTTAACAGATCTTTCAACTTGCCTGCTTCCATTCTGAACTAACCAGCCATAGCCTGCTGTAACTTCTCTTCCCATGCCCATGTCTTTGGGGAAAAGTGATAGTTTTGAGACTGGCAATGGTGGACATATAGGTGGGGATTTCAGCGTCTCTAGTCTTCAGGTTGTGTTTGAGTTAATAAAGTCACCTCTCATTCTTCTAAACTCCAAGGAACACCGACCAAAATATTTAGTCTGACCCAATAGAACAACCCTCAGATCCCAGCAAGTCTCCCCATTGGACTGTGCCCATTCCTAGTGAATGTTTAAAACCGCACTGACATCTAACAAAACCCTGTCTCAGCCTGAGCTGCAAAACATTTGAAATATTTATCATGTTAAAAATGTTTAATGAAGGGAAGACCTTACAAAATGAAAGCTTATGAATCACCTTTAAAAAGGTTAATCACCTCATGCAAATAAACATAATCAAAAATAGCTTTAAAACATTAACCCAAAATGATTTTTTTCATAATTATCTTGGCTATCTCTTTGGTTTCTTCTTTTCAGACCTCCCATTACTATGCAACTAAGTGGGTATATTTCCTAGGCTTAACTTGATGCTGGATGAAAGAACCACTTCTGCATGAGAGAATCTTAGCACGATTAAGCTTCACTGTTGGAATGCAGCAGTGGAGTATTATGACAAGTACAAAGGGTCTCAACCTGAAACATCACCCACTCCTTCTCTCCAGAGATGCTGCCTGACTCACTGAGTTATTTCAGCAGTTAGTGTCTATCTTTGACAAGCACAAGCCTGGCAACTTGACTTGAGCCCAATGGGATTTGCTAAACGTATTAGATTTGGGTTGGAAATCCTCGGACTTAGCTTGGGTTTTGTTTGACTGTGGTTGGGTCATGTGTTAGTTTAAATTTGATCAGTTGTCTACGATACGCTCTGTGATCAAGTAATGCCACATGCTCCTCTCATTCTGTTTGGTAGTTTGTTTCTACATCTAGCCAAATACATTTGTCCTGTGTTTGACTTTGATTGAGCGGAAATTCCTAATCTGTCTCCTTCATCCAATAAATTCTTGACATTTAGATAATAGTCTGCTTTCCTGTTTTTGCCACCAAAATGGATAACCTCACATTTATCCACATTATACTGCATCTGCCAAACATTTGCCCACTCACCCAGCCTATCCAAGTCATCTTGCAGTCTCCTAGCATCCTCCTCACAGCTAACACTGCCCCCCAGCTTAGTGTCATCCGCAAACTTGGAGATATTGCCTTCAATTCCCTCATCCAGATCATTAATATATATTGTAAATAGCTGGGGTCCCAGCACTGAGCCTTGCGGTACCCCACTAGTCACTGCCTGCCATTATGAAAAGGACCCGTTTACTCCTACTCTTTGCTTCCTGTTTGCCAGCCAGTTCTCTATCCACATCAATACTGAACCCCCAATGCCGTGTGCTTTAAGTTTGTAAACTAATCTCTTATGTGGGACCTTGTCGAAAGCCTTCTGGAAGTCCAGATACACCACATCCACTGGTTCTCCCCTATCCACGCTACTAGTTACATCCTCGAAAAATAAATGACAGGGTGTACCATGAAATGTATGCAAGCGGTGCTAAAGGGTGGAATTGATGTCGGTGATTAGAACCAGTTAGGAAGAACTATTCAACATTGGGATTGAGAATGTGTGGGAAGGAAGGAAATACGGATGTTGGTTTAAACACAAAAGCTGGAGTAACTTAGCGGGTCAGGCAGCATCTCTGGAGAAAAGGGTCGAGACCCTTCTTCAGACTGAGTCAGGGGAAAAGGGAAATGAGAGATATAGATGGTGATGTAGAGAGAGAATGATGAATGAAAGATATGCAAAAAAGTAATGATGATAAAGGAACCAGGCCATTGTTAGCTGTGGTAGACAAAAATGCTGGTGAAACTCAGCGGGTGAGGCAGCATCTATGGAGCGAAGGAATAGGTGACGTTTTAGCCTGAAGAAGGGTCTGAAGAAGAGCCATCAACATAGCTCTACATTCTGCACTGACACACCTGGAGCACCCTGGCTCATATGTGAGGATGTTATTTGTAGATTTTAGTTCTGCATTAAATACCATCATCCCCAGCAGAATGGTGGACAAACTGTCTGATCTGGGTGTAAATGCAAACACATGCAGATGGATTAAGGACTTCTTAACAGACCGCCCACAGACTGTCAGGATGGGGTCCAATTACTCCCCAGTCCTGACGCTCAGCACAGGAGCGCCACAAGGTTGTGTGCTGAGTCCCATCTTGTATACAATATACACTTATGACTGCACACCAACACACAGTACAAACAGGATCATCAAGTTTGCGGACGACACGACTGTGGTGGGACTGATAAACAACAACGATGAATCTGCCTACAGAGATGAAGTCCAAAAACTGACTGTCTGGTGTACCAAAAACAACCTGGTACGCAACCCACCAAAGACAAAAGAACTGGTCGTTGACTTCAGGAGGAAGAGGAGAGAGGAACCTGCTCCTTTATACATCAAAGGAGACATGGTGGAGAGAGTCACTGGCTTTAAGTTCCTGGGAATAAACATCTCCCAGGACCTCAAATGGCAAATGAACACCGTCACTCTCGTGAAGAAGTCACAGCAGCGGCTGTATTTCCTGAGGTCTCTGCAGAGAGCAAATGTCTCACAGCCGCTGCTGCTGTCCTTCTACCGATGCGCCGTGGAAAGTATCCTCTCCTATGGCATCCTGGTGTGGTTTGCTAGCTGTACTGTGGCTGAGAGGAGGGCGCTGCAGAGAGTTATAAAAACTGCACAGAGCATTACAAACGCGCAACTGCCCTCCTTGGATGATATATATAGGGCCCGATCCTTGCGCCGGGCCACAAACATCAAGCAGGACACATCCCACCCTGCCAACCACCTTTTCACTCTGCTACCCTCTGGGAGGCGATTCAGGTCTCTGAAGGCTCGCACTGGTAGACTAAAAAATAGTTTTTACCCATGTGCGATAAAAGAGCTTAATTCAACAGAGAACACTGGGGAAGCAAAATGTAATTCCAAGAAATGCAACATTCTTTTAAAATTCTTTTTAAATACTTATTTATTATTTTTACTAATAAGTGTACATATGTGTCAATGGTTGTCGTGTTTGTATTTTTTAACCGGAGGAGATGTAATGGAATTTCGTTGCACAGTATTGTGCAATGACAATAAACGTATTCATTCATTCATTCATTCATTCATTCATTCATTCAACCCAAAACGTCACCTATTCCTTCGCTCCATAGATGCTGCCTCACCCGATGAGTTTCTCCAGCATTTTTGTCTACCTTCGATTTTTCCAGCATCTGCAGTTCTTTCTTAAACATTGTTAGCTGTGGCCTAGGTGAGAACGAGTACTGACAATGAGACTCAACAAGATGATTTTGGGAGATCTCCCAGTTTCCAAACACTTTAATTCCCCTTCCCTTTCCCACACTGACATTTCTGTCCTAGGCCTCCTCCATTGTCATAGTGAGGCCCAATGCAAATTATAGGAACAACAACTCATATTTTGTTTGGGCATCTTACAACCCAGTGGTATGAACATTGATTTCTCTAACTTCAAGTAACCCTTGCATTCCCCCTCTCTCCATCCTTTCCCCACCCAAGTCGCACCAGGTTTAAAGTAACTTCCTTTATCATAGACAGGGTAGAGAGTCTGAGACATTTTCACAGGACAGATATGTCAACTACTCGATGGTCTAGCGTAAGATGGGAGGGGAAAATTTTGAAGGAGATTTATGAAGCAAAAAAAGGTGGTAGGTGCCTGGGGGAAATGGTTGAAGTAGATGTGATAGTAATGTGTAAGAGATATCTTGACAAGCTTATGAACAGGTGACCAGATTTCACCCAGAGAGTTGTGAATCTGTGGAATTCTCTGCCAAGAAGACAGTGGAGGCCAATTCACTGGATGTTTTCAAAAGAGAGCTAGATATAGCTCTTCGGGCTAATGGAATCAAGGGATATGGGGAGGAAGCAGAAACGGGGTACTGATTTTGGATGACCAGTCATGATCATATTGAATGGCGGTGCTGGCTCGAAAGGCCGAATGGCCTACTTCTGCACCTACTTTCTATGTTCCTATGCTTTTAGAATAGAGAGGGATATAGACCACATGCAGGCAGATGGTCAGCAAAGGCATTGTTGGCTCCTCAACTGTGTTTCTTTGGCCATCACACCGAGGACTCCGGCAGAGGGGTAATGTGTAAAGCATCGTGAATGACTATCAACCAGATGGTTTTGCAAGCTCAGGCTTTTGTCTCTTTACTGAACAATGTTCCCCATAAAATATCTGCAGCACTGTAAAGTAGGTTTGACTGGAGATTGAAGTGCGCCTTAAAAGCTTTATGATAGAATCGATAGCAAACAGTCATTGCGCATTTAATTTGGGACTGTCAAGGAAACGATGGAGTCCCTGCGTTCATAAGGTGGTAGTGGTGGTGGTCATGATGGTTGGTGTGCTTCATGGCTGGTCAGAGATAAGCACTTTGTGCGAGGGAGGGGAAGATTGGGGTCTGGGTTTTGAGGATCAGAGCAATAGCGGAGAAAATATTGTGCAACGGTTTGGGCAGCTTGAAATGGAGCAGTAATTAATTAGACGTGGGAGAGAAGCATTATTCAAATGTGCTCGCTCTGTAAGTGTCCACAGCAGACATTACTTAGAGCAATGTACATTCATTTCCTTGGCATAGCTCCAACAGTAGCATTACATGATGAATGACATCATTCCACACACGAGTGGTGTGGAAACTGTGTCAGGTGCATAAGAGAGGATCTGCAACTGCAGATGACCAATGAAATATCTGGGGTGGCCTGACTCGACCTGGAAGTGGTTGTAATTTGGGCCAGGTCCCGAGCGCATGGCAACGACAAAAGGCAGAAGCAAATTTAAATTTAAATTAAATGTTGAAATCAGTCTGCCACTGACATTTCACAATGGAAAATCATCCTTGCCTACATTCCTGCATACCCGAAGAGGAATCCGACCTATAGTATTTGGAGCAACACTCACTGAAGGAGACTAATATATTCATCAGTCTGAAGAAGGGCCCCGACCCGAAACATCACCTATCCGTGCTCTCCAGAGATACTGCCTGACCTCCAACACTTTTTTGTAAACTAGCATCTGCAGTTCCTTGTGTCTCCTTTTTTGCTGCGCTCCTCAATCTATGCCCACTTTGAAGTTCTCCATTATCAGCCTGAAAAAGGGTCCTGATACTGGACATCACCTATCCATGTTCTTCAGAGATACGGCCTGACCCGTTGAGTTACTCCAGCACTTGTGTCTTTTTTTTGTAAACCAGCATCTAAAGTTCCTTGCATCTCACATTTTTTACGTCTGTAAGTCAATAGCATTCGAAAAATGGCAATGAAAATAAATACAGAACACAGAAATTCAAACACCCACAAAGAGCCTTCAGTGAATTACAGAGACCTTGTTTGATTTCTCGATGTTGCAGAATTACTGCAGGATATTGCCATCCAGTATTCACTGAACTGTTTCAAACTATTTGACAGCCTGGTCAAATGTGTGCAAAATATCCACGTGAATAAATGCAGTATAAAATGTATTAACCTGTCATTGTTGTCACCTTTGGGGTGTATAACACGCAATGTCTATGCTGGAGTTTTTGTTCTGTTGTTGAATTGGAAATGACTTTTTTTTCCTTGACTGCGTTGTCAGTGAAAATACTTTGATAACCAAGTGGGTCGGCTTTCAGGGAGAGCCACACTCATTTGTTTTCCCGTACACAGCCTGAGGCATTTGTTGAAATCTGAAAAATACACTTTTGCAAGCGCCATTTTGTTAATTGGATTACGTGCATTAGGAATGGGTAATTTTTAATAAGATCCATCCAAGTGAAGCTTAAGACTTCCTGAGACCCCCTGAATAGATAAAAAACTTATGTCTGGAACAAAACGGAACAAAAATTAATCACTGCTATTCTCCAGAAACAAATGTCTAATTATAGTTTAAAATCATAAAGAACAATTGTTGACATTGAGGTTGTGACAGCCTTTGGTATTTTCACTCTTAGCTGTGTTCAGAAATATTGAAATTGAGTGCTCTCATTTAAATAGATGCTGACTATTCCAGTCACCTTTGATGCACCCATCTGAAATATTCATTGAAGCTTCAATCATTTCTTCCTGGGAGATTATTTTCTCCTGATTTTCTTTTGTCAGAAGTCCCACCGTGACTGGCAGAGCGTATTCTCCCTGCAGTGGTTTTCATGTCTCTCTTGACAGGGACAACAACTCGGATTTCTGAAGCAACTTTTGAAAGGAGAAAGATATTGCTGTTATTCAAGAAAAGATGAGCACAAGGCATGAGAGGGAAGAAGTGGATTAGAAGGAAGCCCCCTCACTTCTCTGGGTCATATGTAATCGTGGGATCTAAAGGACCTGTCCCACTGTACGAGGTAAATCAAGAGTTCTCCCGAGTTTTCCCCCTGATCCGAACTCGGAGAATGTCCGTAGCGGGTCTGTAGGAGTTTGTGGATGTCTGGTAGCGGCTCGTACGAGTAACGGTGGGTACTCGGGAAATCCGGTAAACTCGTGACGTTTTTTCAACACTGTGAAAAATGTCGACGAGTAAAAAAATACTCGCGCTTTTTTTGTTTTTTTCTACTTTTTACTCGTACGAGCCGCTACGAGACATTCAGGAACTCCTACGGACCCGCTACGGATATTCTCCGAGTTCGAATCAGGGGAAAACTAGGCAGAACTCTTGAATTATGTCGGACAGGCCCTTTAGCATCTTGCAACAAGGAAATATGTTCTTCAGGCATTTGTGTTTGTGCCAACTTTGCAGTATTAATCCGACACAAGTCCCATTTAATTCTCTCCGCATTCCTATCAACATCTTGGTCACATTGGCACCAGGGCAATTTACAATGGCATTTAACCTCCCAGCCAGCCCTTCCTGGATAGGGAGCCGGAATATCCAGAGGAAACCCATGCGGTCAGAGGGAGGACATGTAAACTGCACACAACGAGCGTGGGAGGGCAAGATTGAACCCACGTCAATGGTGCTGTGAGGTAGCAGTTGTACTAGCTGTGCCACACGGCCACCCAGAGTGCTCGACTCATCTTACACGCCACACCAAAGAGCCAGGCAGGAAAGCACCGTGAGGCTTCAATGTCACAGTGTGTTATATCCATGCAACTCCATCCCAAGGACAATAGACAATAGGTGCAGGAGTAGGCCATTCAGCCCTTCGAGCCAGCACCGCCATTCAATGTGATCATGGCTGATCATCCCCAATCTGTACCCCATTCCTGCCTTCTCCCCATATCCCCCGACTCTGTTATCTTTAAGAGCCCTATCTAGCTCTCTCCAGTACCCAGAGAACCGGTTCTGGACTCCCCCAACATCGGGAACATGATTCCTGCCTCTAGCGTGTCCAAACCCTTAACAATCTTATATGTTTCAATAAGATCCCTTCTCATCCTTCTAAACTCCAGAATGTACAAGCCCAGTCGCTTCATTCTCTCAGCATATGATAGTCCCGCCATCCCGGGAATTAACCCGTGTAAATCTACGCTGCACTCCCTTAATAGCAAGAATGTCCTTCCTCAAATTAGGGAACCAAAACTGCACACAATACTCCAGGTGTGGTCTCACTAGGGCCCTGTCCAACTGCAGAAAGATCTCTTTGCTCCTACACTCGACATCCCAGTTGCCTTTGACAGGGGGCAAGGCTAGGATGGAGTGTCATAGCCAGGAGGGGCATTTTAACATCCATGGCGTACAAGGCATGAGAGGGAAGAAGTGGTTTAGAAGGATGCCACAGCTTACCCCTACTCTCACTTCTCTGGGCCACTTGTGGTTGCAGCATCTTAGAGCAAGGAAACAGGTTCTTCATTAAAACAAAAAATGAAACAAAAAGTCATAAAGCACAAAAAAATAATAAAACTGAATAAAATATAAGCAAAATATTACCTACTTATTTTACTCCTCGTCGTCAGATTGTGGACTTTCATCCAAATGCTCTCGGCTGCACCTATGTCATTTCTGGTTAATGAGGGATGATAAGGGTTAATTCCCTGGTGAATTTCCCCATGAATCAGGATTGTTGCCACCATCAGCAAAGCCGAGCTGACTGATCCCTGGTAACACTAAAAGCTGCAGCCAACAGGATGATTCCCAAAGTGTTTTTAGAAGATGTCAAAGAAGAGTTTGTGACGTGGAGCTATTTAATAGGCAGCTCTGGACATGAAGGGTATAGTGGGTAAAAGTGTGGCTATTTGTGGGAGAGAGAAGAGTGAAGAATAAGCTGTAATGCAGGATGTCTAAAGGGCCTGTCCCACTTTCCCGAGTTTCTCACGAATTCTCCCGCATTTTCCCCTTAATTCAAACTCGGAGAATGTCCGTAGCGAGTCAATAGGCATCCGTAGATATATCGTAGCGGCTTGTTGTGCCAGCTGTAGGTACTCGGGGCATCAGGTAAGTCGGGGCGTTTTTTCCAGCATGTCAAAAAAGTCCACGAGTAAAAAGATAGTCGGGAGGTGGTAGATCACAAAAATCTTGATTTTATTTTTAAGGTCCTTTCAACTTAGCAGAGGAATCAGGGAAGTGGGACAGGCCCTTAAGGAATGTTGCAAATCAGTAGGACCAAGAATTTGGAACATATCGATTGTGCTTGGCTCTGACAGAGGGGCTGGTAAGATTTGTTAAGGGCAGGGGTGAGAGATTTGTGGAACCTAGTGCTGGTGAAGTTGTGCACCATTATGATTGCAACGTTGTGAATCAGATATAATTAATCTGTACCGGATGCCACCATTGAGGTCATGCTTTAGAGCAATAAAGTGTGAATTAAGGTTTATGCACCAGTCAATGTTCAAGGGGAGGTTGAGAAAAACAGTATTTCAGGATCAATGTATTCCTAGTGAAGAATCATATTGGTGACACAGTGACGCAGCAGTAGATCTGCTGCCTCATGGCGCCAGAAACCCGGGGTCGATCCTGACCCCAGGTTCTGTCTGTGTGGAGTTTGCAATTTTTCCCCATGACCATATAATCTCCAGGTACTCTGAGTTCCTCCCACATCCCAAAGATGTGCGGGTCTGTAAATGGCTCCTAGTGTGTACAGAGTGGATGTGAAAGTGGGATAACATGGAACATTTTCAAGAGAGAGTTAGATTTAACTCTTGGGGCTAAAGGAATCAAGGGATATGAGGAGAAAGCAGGAATGGGGTACTGAATTTAGATGATCAGCCATGATCATATTGAATGGAGGTGCTGGCTTGAAAGGCTGAATGGCCTACTCCTGCACCAATTTATCTTTGTTTCTAACTAGGGTGAACAGGAGGTTGATGGTCGTTGTGGACATGGTGGTCCTGTTTCCATGCTGTATCTCTAAACAAAACTAATCAATTGTTTACAACTTTGAATGCATGAGATCACTGTTGATCTGGAGCTTGCCAGCACCTGAGGTGGCCCACTTTAGTTTAGTTTTGAGATACAGTGCGGAAACAGGCCCTTCGACCCACCAAGTGTGCGCCGACCAACGATCCCCGCACATTAACACTGTCCTACACATACTAAGGACAATTTACACATACAGCAAGCCAATTAACCTACATACCTGTACGCCTTTGGAGTGTGGGAGCGAACCGAAGATCTCGTAGAAAACCCACGCGGTCACAGGGAAAACGTACAAACTCAGTATGGGCAGCACCTGTAGTCGGGATCGAACTCGGGTCTCCGGCACTGCACTGCTGTAAGGCAGGAACTCTGCCGCTGCACCATGTGCCCCCTTCCAGTGCTCTGTGTGGAATTCAAAGTAATGGACCGAGCAGTGTTCAGGTCTAGTCTCCAGTCAGTGAAGTGCAGGTTGCTAACAGTAGGGCCATAATTTGCACATTGCAACAAACCTCACCACCTCTCTTTTGGTCAGCACAAAATTATAGTAGGCCTTAGTTCCTTTTACAGTGCAGCTTCAGAATGTGCATCTGGGGTATTGCACAAAGCGAGGCAATATCTATTCTGTACACAATTGGTTGCACCACCCCATTTTAGTTTCAATGCCTCTTTGAGGTGTGGCCTAGGAACATAGAAAAAATACGCAAATGCACTTCCCTCTTCCCCTCTTTAGTCTCTAACTTAAATTCTAACGTATCAATTCTAAAATGTTGATCACTTCTCAAATGTTGACATCTATAAATTCCAACATACTGAAATCCATGCCCACAGCTTGCTCTGTGATGCTCTGAACATGTAATTTATATCCAGTTTAAACTATTTATTATGCAATAATTTATGGTAGGAGTTGGCCATTGACAAAAGTTTAAATATTTATTGCCTCAAGGTTACACAACTGTTGCAAGTACCAAAGGCAGAGCATGGCACTTACTTTCCTGTTTCATACATAATTCTGTGAACGGTATATTCTTTACAATCTGTTTGCAAATTCCATATTTTCCTTTAGGCATTGAAGGAGGCCACTGAATCTGTGCCAGCTCATAGAGTAATCCCGTTCCCTTTGTAGTGTTTCCAGTGAGCAATTCTCGCCACCAAGCTTATTGGAGATACAGCGTGGAAACAGGCCCTTCGGCCCACCGAGTCCATGCTGACCACGATTACCCGTAAACTACTTCTGTCCGACACACTAGGGTCAATTTACAGAAGCCATTCAAACTACAAGCCTGTACGTCTTTGGAATGTGGGAGGAAATTGAAGCACGTGGAGAAAACCTACACAGTCACAGGGAGAACGTACAAACTCCACACAGACAGCACCCAGAGTCAGGATTGAACCTGGGTCTCTGGCGTTGTAGGACAGTGTAGTGTATATAATAGTAACTGTAACTTTAAGAACTGAGTACCAGAATGGGGTGATTTGTGTCATGTGATATATTCATTATCATATCGGTCTCGTAAATATGTGATGATGTGCAGTGTACTTTTGTAAAATAAAGAAGGTCCACACTTGCAACATCTTGTACTGAAAACCTGTGCTTGTTTCTATCTACATGCTACTGCCATCATATCTTACAGGCAGCGACTGTATCACTGCACCACTGTGCCACAACTGCGTTGCATTTTTTTAAAACTTATGGTAGACCAGTCAGCAATTAAATATAGACTGTTAATGTTTCTGGTCAAAGACTCATTGTGTGTATTCCCGATCTTTGTCAACCTTCTCAAAATGTATTGACATGCACTCATTAAAACTGCATTGAATAGCTCACCATCTATCCACAAAATCAACCTGTATGTTTTCCTGAAGGTTTTCAAAGTTTTCACTGTTTGCTGCACCTCCTCCTTATATCTCATCAGCAAATTTTGTTATGCGTCTTAACATAATGCAAATAAGATTCCATTGTTCTGTTGTCAGTAGATATGACAGCTAAACACTCTTAATTCCTGTCTTCATCATCTCAGCACAATTGCTGGTTTGAAGCTAACATTGGCAGTGTATTCTGTTTAACTACAATCCTTTGCTATTCTAAACAGAATCCCTCGTTGGCTCAATCTATTTATAAAACACTCACTATTTCTTCTCACAACCTGTTCCAACAGAGGTCACTGCTTTATAATCCAGGCAAGGAAATCCAACCAATTTCCTCTGCTCTAGCTGGAAGACACTGGCAATGATTATGTGCAGGGAGGAACTGCAGATGCTGGTTTAAACTGAAGACAGACACAAAAAGCTGGAGTAAATCAGTGGGTCTGGCAGTATATCTGGAGAAAATAAATAGGTGACGTTTCGGGTCAAGATCCTTCTTCAGAATTCAGGTCTGAAGAAGGGTCTCAACCCAATAACGTCACCTATTCCTTGTCTCCAGAGATGCTGCCTGACCCACTGGCACTGATTACCTATAAATACTGATATGCCACTGCTCCTGGTCAAATGATCTAATTCAGTGCTTAACTTGGGGTCTTCCTGTTTGGTGTTGTTTAATGTTACACCACACGTTGAGCATTGTTGTACTTTTCACCTCCAAAGAATGGGGGAACAAATTTAGAACTTGCACTGAACTAACCTGCATTGTCCCACTTTTTAATATAGAATTCAGCTCTGAAGGACTGAGTTACACAAGCCCTCCCATACCAATGTTTCTAATTGCCAAAGTCGCCCAGAGGTGGGATTGTGGGAATCAAATTGGCATTTTCTGAGACATCATTGTTTTTACAAATGCATTTTGATTAGTTTTATATTTGAGGTGTTTTCCTTATACAAACCCTTCAATAATATGATTGTCCATCCCATATTGCCCTCTGATCCAAGTAGTATGTCAGAAAATTAAGAGCCAACTATATTAGTACATCTGGAGTCGCATGTAGGCTAGACAAGTTACATCTGACAGATTTATTTCACTGAAGATATATGACAATTGACACCACTGCAACATTAGCATTTTCATTCCAGGTTGCCAAGTGCCCCAACTTCCATGGTGAGTCACAAACCCTTGCCTGTGGATCAGTCCCGTAATTTAACCACGTATATGATGTCTTCGAGTTGGTCTTCTGCAGGTTGGGGTTGAAGAGCCATTTTTATAAGATGAAATAAGTCTGTCGGTGCATGTTAATGCATCAGGGCAGTGTTCACCGTGTTTCAGAACCTAAACATGGAAATAACTACTTTCTTTCTCTCGTTTAAAATACCAATCAAAATATAAATGAACAAGCTTGTTGTCCAAAGCAATATAATTTGCAGGAACATTGAAACAAATTGCTTTTGTTAACTGTTCACCGTAATAGTTGGATTCTCACTGCCGACTGCAATTGATAGAACTTAGTCCAGTTCTTGCCAGTGGCTTACATTATTAATATGATTCGAATCTTACTGAAAAAAATATCCCATTTATAGGAAAGTGCGTGGAAATAGTCAGTCTTGCTGCAAAACATATTATTTTTGGAGAGACCATTCTTTGTCAAAATTAATGAAAGTGATAGGAAGAATATGTTAAAGTGAACTTGCTAGAGGGGAATTGACATTGCTTTTTATCTCCGAAACAAATTCTTGTGTTTGCGCCTTGATTATTAAATGTATTCCACACTGTGACAGAAAATAGCAATTAGTTAATGGTTTACAGAATGGACGCTTGCTATTTATTCCGCACATCTCGTCACTCACTGCCTAAGGTTGCAATTTTTTTTCAGGTTACTGGACAAATACATATTGCTGCTTTATTTCCACCAATGCACCTTCTTTCTTTGGTCACTTTTGTTATTCTTAATGTGTTTGAGAAATACAGGCGTGCAAAATATTAGTTCTTGCACAATTGATTCATCATGTGGTTGCCGAGGATAGTTGGTGTTTTTAGTTTGAGTTGTCTATTTTGAGATGTGAATTAGCTGCCATTGCAGTGGTTATCAATGGGAAATGGCATTAATATTTAAATGTAAAGAATTGAATTTAAGCTGGAAAGAGTGCAGAGAAGATTTACGAGGATGTAGCCAGGACTCGAGGGCCTAAGCTATCAGGAGAGATTGAGCAGGCTAGAACTTTATTCCTTGGAGGGCAGGAGGTGGAGGGGTGATCTTGTAGAGGTATATAAAATCATGAGGGGAATAGATAGGGTAAATGTAAAGGCTTTCACCCAGAATAGGGAAAATAACAACCAGGGATAGGAGAGGGGAAAAATTCAATAGGATCCCAATGGCAATTTTTATATAGAGGGTGGTGGGTATATGGAATGAACTGCCAGAGGAGAGAATTGAGGCAGGTAAGATAACAACATTTAAAAATCATTTTGATGGGTAGTTGGATAGGAAAGGTTTATAGGGAAATAGACCAAAAGGTGATGGGATTAGTGTGGATGGGGCTTTTTGGTTGGCTGGAAAAGATGGGCCGAATGTCCTATTTCCGTGCTGTATGAGTCTATAATTACTATGTTACTACGGCTGGACAAGAAGAGTCATAAAGTAAATGAGCTGCAGTAAATTACAACTGCAGTTTCCAAAAATTAGCAAACAAAATCCCCACAAGTAATCTGATCAACGCACTTAAATCCAATACATATCACCATGGGCAGAACAGACCGTACAATCCTGACAAGAGCACAAACTCAATCCATGGAGACATCAAATGATTGAATATATTCTTCAAGCTGATCTGTGCGCTAGATGTTGAAGTGATAGGAGCAGAAAATGCTTGAAACGCACGCTAAGTCAGGCAGCATCTGTGGGGAGAAGAACAGGGTCAGGATGTCCTCTCAGCAACTTTTCATCAGAAGCATATGATGATGTTTCTCTGTTCCAAGATGCAGCTTGCATTGTGTCTGTGCTTTCCATTGGTTCATCAGGATTCCAGTAGTTATTTGGTGAAGAAAAATGTTTTTGTTATTAAGCTGTTGACCAATGTGTTCTGTTGGTATGCTCGCCACTGTAACGGGCTGAAATGTATTTACCTTTGACCAGTGGTTCTCTTCACAGAGCACAACCACTGCAGAATAATGCTCAACGCACTCAGTATCTGTACTCATACACTTTGGTGATGGGATCGAGACGTTAATACCAGGTTGCACCAGAGCACTGTTTGACGTTGACCAAACCACAGAGTTTCCTCATTTATGTACCATTATACATGGAAATGGATTAGCAACATTTTAGCGATTTAGGTTTAAAGGTTTCAGGTCAGTTTACTGTCACATGTACCAATTGAGGTACTAGATTTATCGCAAGAGTGGACAATCTATACTCTGTAATGCCGAACTTTTAAGTTGGTACATTTGATTATCGGTCAGCATTCCATTCCACATTGGAAACAAATTTACAGACCATTTATTTCGATGTTTATTTCCAATGGAACTTAGGACAAGAAACTAAGATTTGACAAAAAAAAACAGATAGGCGATGAAGTGTTTGGAATGCACTTGTAACTAGGTTCATTAAAAATATTTTATGCAACACTTAGTTTGAGTGCTAATGAAATGCCTGATGAATAATTACGCACAGGAAAAATATTAAGTAGTAAATCCAGTTAAGCAGCAACTTTCTTCAGTCTCTTATCATTTAAAAAAATAATTTAAAGTCTCTATTGTTATTCAATTGCAATAAACGCTTGATCGCAGCGTTCAAATGTGTTTGTGATCATTAGCTTGAGTCAGACCATAATCTGGAAAGAAGATTTTTTAAAATTTGAAATATCTTCTTTTAAATCTGGTGTAAAGATTGCAGACAAAGCAAAAGATTAAACTGCGGTTTAAACTTAAACCAAACTCAGCAACCCGCCCCAATAAACAAGATTTCATTACACAGCTCTCCACTGTAATTTGAATGCTAAACACATAAAAACACATTTAGAAGTTTTTGTTAAGTGTTTAGCATTCAAGGGAAGAAGAACATGGCTTTGTTTTTAATTTCTGGTTTGTAATTAATTAAGCAATAACAGCTGCTGTGTTTTGTCACTTCCTTCAGCTGTGTTAATGAATTATTTAGAAAATTAAAATCCCCTTTATTTCTTTCCATTGAGCTTGCAGCTCTGCAAAGGATATTTCAGGAACCGGGTTGAAATTGGCCTTGCTTGTGGTGGATAGACACAAAAAGCTGTAGTAACTCAGCGGGTCAGTCGGCATTTCTGAAGAAAAGGACTAGATGACGTTTCGGGTCGAGACCTTCCTTCAGACTGAGAGTCATGGGAAAGGGAAATGAGAGATATAGAAGGTGATGTAGAGAGATGAGGAACAAATGTATGAAGGATATGCAAAAAATAATGAAACAGGCCATTGTTAGCTGTGTGCTGGGTGAAAATGAGTGCAGACAATGAAACTCAACAAGATGACTTTGAAGCTGGTACGACTTGGGTGGGGAATGGGATGGAGAGAGAGAGAGAGGATGCAAGGGTTACTTGAAGTTAGAGAAATGAAAATTCATACCACTGGGTTGTAAGCTGCCCAAGCGAAATATGAGGTGTTGTTCCTGGTTCAGACCCTCTCCATGTTGAATGAAGGGAATGCAATAACTACATCTGAGCGAGCAAATGCGAGGCGCTGTCTTTGTGTTGCCGAAGGGAACATGTCAGGGAATGAGAACGAAGATGAGATGATCACTCAATCTGAGAATGAGATTGGTCAAATTAGGAGCAACATTTCACTTGAGCTTCTTGGTTTCTGGTAGTTGGACTGAAGCTTAAGATCCTGCCCACCAAAATTAATGACATACGGATGAGGCACCAGAACTAAAGATCTGCGGTATAAATTGAGATTTAGCCCAAAAATAAGTCTAGAATAATAGCCACGTGAGATTTGATGGAAGAGACAGTCGGCTCACTGATTGATCCACTTGGCAGGCATGAAGTCAGGCTCTCATGCTGTTTCAACTTAGTTTAGAATGCTCCTGGCTGGTTTCTTTGAAAATTTTGACAAAATAATTATTTGGAAAATGTACAAAGCAAGATGCTGACAGATGACTAACATCATATCTATATTTGAAAAGAAAGATAGACCATGCCCTCAGAACTGTAGGGCAATCAGCTTTGTATCTGAGGCAGGAAAAATAATTGGATAACTCCTAAAGGAGAATATAGAAAATCTAAAAATAATAAGTTCAATAGTGAACAGTCAAAAGGGAAATCTTAGACAACTAACCTTTCTAAGTTTTTGAACGCTAATGTTCACTGTTTGCATATGCCTTTAAGAACAATGAGTGCCAAATGTTATGACTATAGATACATTGTTCTCACAGCCTTTGCTGCCAGTCGGGTGTTGTGAGACATCAATGATAGATGTTTAGCTCGAAGCTGTCCGTTTACTGTATATGGGCTATGGAGCAGAAATAAAGAGAGGAGTCTACAGACTCTATAATGATGAGGATGGGATATCACTGATGGTTCAGGTTCCATCTGCCAGTCATCTCTCTTGATAGTTCCATTATTTTCTTCCTTAATTATCACATTCCAACATGAGTTGCCTTTACGTCCCTGCTTATTATCCTCCAGTTTCATCCCACTTTCTCCCTCCCCTCCATCTACCTGGCCCCATCTGCCTCTTTTTCCACGTGTCTGCTTCCACCGATTACCCACCTGGCTCTCACATCCCTCTCCCCTCCTCAGTCCATCTATGACCTACCAGTCCCATCCTCACTCCTCCCTCTCTTTTACCTACCCTCTTCACTCACAATCCCGATGCAGTGTCTCAAGCTGAAACATCAACAATTCCTTTCCTCTCCATCAAGGATGCTTGATCCATTAAGTTCCTCCAGCAGTTTGTTTTTCTCCACAGATCGAGCAAGTCTACATCAATCAACGTGAACATACAAGGGAGAATCACTGGCTAGAGAGCCTCAGATTGTCAAAGTGCGCTGCTTTATACACAGTTGAGACCAGGAAAAGAGGTGTTTGTTGCTTCAACCAGACCCTGCCCTTAGGATATCTGTGACTGATGGTTTTCATCCATCTCGCCCACTTTCATCCCTTTCTCCCAATTCTCGCGGCAGCAAAGCAATGAACATCCAATGTGTCCGAAATCTGTGTGTGAATGTCCTTGGGCTTCCTGTTGCAGTTTAAACAACCAGCACTGAGTTAATGACTTCCCTGTTCCCAGCCTTTTGACACTCTTATTTTTGTTAAGTATCCCTGTGGACTTTGCCAACAGTGTTATAACAATGCCGCGCAAACTTGTAAATTGCAGCTTATCGCTAGTTGGCATATAACTAACTCACATAATGTGTGATTTTACAGACACAAAACATCCTACATGATCATGATATCATAGAACAAGCATATTAGAGGTTGGTGCTTGTGGTTCCTATGTTTCTACAGATCTACCTCCCCACCAACCTACACCCAAGAACTATATCTAGCACGAACAGCATACTAATGCTGAAATCCAGTACAATGATGAAAGGCAACGGGGGTGGTGTTGGGGATATGGGGCCAATTAAATCAGTACAGAGGGTGCTATTGAAACGGAGGAAACTGTCGGTATTTGAGGAAGACACGTTATCATAAGGTCATAGGTCATAGGAGCAGGATTAGGCCATTATGCCCATCAAGTCTACTTCGCCATTCTATCGTGGGTGATCTATATCTTCCTCCCAACCCCATCCTCCTGCCATCTGCCCATAACCTCTGACACCCGTACTGATCAAGAATCGAGGTATCGAGGAGATCCGTTCATATTCTGCAGAAAGGTCTTAATCAGACTTAGATTGAACTGGATAACTTGAGGGAAGATCGTGATCCCTTGAAGGGTGAAAAAAGGAAGATGAAGATCCCATAAGTAATGCTCACTCAGCTTTAGACATGCTGAAATTGGCTCACTACACTGTGGTGCGGCAGGATGGGCAAGGAACCATAGTGGCTGGTTCCTTGCCCATCTCCTCAACACTAGTGTTAAAATGATCAGTGGAGAACAGGAAAGGTCCAGTGTCCATAGGGAGGCTTAGTGAGAATTACAGTGTGAAACCAAGTGAGTATGAATTCAAAAAGATAGGAGGGATGAAAAATATTTCAGATAGATATTGGAAGTGATTCCAGGGAATGTTCTGTACCAAATGCATAATGTTGTGGGAAGAGGAATGTGGGCTCTGAACAGAATTGCTTCTTTGCCATTTCAGAAGAAAATTAAGGACCATTACATGGCTCTGAGCTAGAGTCATATCAAGGCCAGACTAGATAATGATCCTCTGAAGGACATCAGTGAACAAGATGGGTTTTAACAACCATCCAGTAGTCTTATTGTTAAGATTTATCTGTTGTTGCTGGTTTTTTTTCTTAAAGCGCAGGTTATTAACTGAATTTAAATTCCACAATTTTAATTGTCAGATTTCAACATGGGACTTTTGGATTGTTATTCCAGGCCTCTGGGTTCTAATCTCCTCACAGAGCCATGATTGAAGCACTGATTGCAATTATCACAGTTGTTAATGGGTTGTTGGTGTTGGTTACATTTTGGAAGTTGCAATTTATTACGAGAAGTAATTCTGTGATCCAAGATGTGAGATTTGTGAAGCCTGTTGGAAAAGTCATTCACTGGGTTAAATCATTACCTGCCGATTATCCAAACTATTAAGTCTGGTCCATGTTTTAATGTCAAAGATGGAGGATTAGAACATGGGTCTGATTATGCTTATAGAAACCTCGAAAGGTAACAACACCGGAGGCCATTGAGTTCACCATGTCTGCATTGGGTCTCTAGCAGAGGAACTCACAACTTCCACTCATTCATCCTTTCTCCATACTTTTGTAACTTTTTCTCAGCCATATCTTCATCCACTTTCCTCATGAAGGCCACAATGTAACCTGTCTCCTTCGCATCTGAAGTTGATGCATTCCAGATTCCATCTACACACTGGATTAAAAATGTTTTCTACATCTGCCTCTTAATCCTCACCCCCTTCATTTTATACCTTGGGCTTCTCGTCCTGAACTCCTCCACTAAATCCTCCACTGAACTTCCCACTCTTCACTCTGCCCAGACTCCTTATTATTTTAAATATTTTTATATCAAATCAGCTGTCATCTTCCCATCTCCAAAGGACTGTCCTTTCAACTGTAGTTCCTATTTTATTTTAGTTTAGTTTAGAGATACAGTGCGGAAACTGGCCCTTCGACCCACCGAATCCGCACCGACCAGCAATCCCCGCACATTAACACTGTCCTACGCACACTAGGGACAATGTTACATTTATACCAAGCCAATTAACCTACAATTAGAGGAACTTTTCTCATAAATCATTTCTGGACCGTATCTAAAGGTCTTCACAATCATTAATGTTCTATTTGTGGTCAGACCAATGTTTTGGCAATGTCAGTGAGAATTTCCTGCATTGATACTCTGTGCCTCTCTTGATAAAGTTGAGAATTGTGAATAACTTTATTGCATGCTTCCTCAACCTGCCCTGCCACGTTAAATAGATTGTCCTTTTATACCCTCAGGTCACTCTGTCCATTTTTGAACAGCATCCTTTATTCTCTCTTGACTCTCTTCATTCTTCCAAATCAAATACAATACCTCACATTAAACATCATTTGCTAAACACTTATCACTGCACCATCCTGTTTAAATCCCACTTGCCTCAGTTATTAATGTGAATTTAAAAAAATGCCACCCTCAACACCACTCTTCATTTTCATCCATTTCAAAGATATATCAATCGCAGCAATCCTCTACTGTCTGTTACTCAGCCAATTTCATATCCATGCTCTGTGTCCCTTTTCTATCATGCACTATCATACACCTTGAGGTGTGTTTTTGTTCTTTGCTAATAAACTTGTTTTGTGATACCTGACCAAAAACCTTTTGGAAGTTCATGTGCATTCCATTGATGGTATTACTCTCATCAAGTCTAACTGTTACCTCATTCAATAGTTGCTATCTGGCACAATTAATCCATTTGACCCCCAACCCCCTCCCTCCCTGTCCTGGATTCCTATTTCTGAAATCTCTCCAACTACTGAGGTTAAACTGGCCTGTAATTGCTGGACTTATCCTCGCTGCTGTTTTTGAACCAGAACGTAGGGTTCACTATTTTCTCGCCCTTTGGCACTACCCTATTCAAAGAGAAGTGATGAATTGCAGCCAGAGCATCACAATTTCCTCCCATTGTTCCCTCAAAATCCTTGCATGCATCTTATCCATTCTTGGTGACTCGCCTACTTGACCTTCAGTCAACTTTTCTAAAATGGCCGCGCTCTTACTTTTTAACATATCCCATGTCTGAATGATCTCCTCCTTCACTATTTATTTGAAAGCATCCTTTTTCATCATAATGACATGCAAAGTACTAATTTACCTGTTTTTTTTATTTATTTGCTTTTAGAATACTTTAATGTTCTCATTTATGTTGGAACCTACACATTTCTCATACGCTCTATCACTTCCCCTCTGATTCTTTTGTAATCAGCTTGATTCTCACTGCTTTTTACAACCCAACACTTGTCAGATGTATCCATTGTGTTTGCTTTATTATCCTTAGCATCTCTTTCATCATCCAAGGAGCTGTGACTTCTTTGTTCTTCCAATGCACTTTATGGGAATGTCTCATAACTAGCTGTATCATCATTTCCTTAAAGGCAGCTTGCTACACTTTTATCTGTCAATGGTTGTTTCCTATTTATCCAGGGAAGATTCACTCTCATCACACTGAAATTTGTCATCATCTACTTACTTATTTTTACTTTGTTCATTTTCTTTTTCTGTATCCAAAATAAATCTTCAGATGTTATGACCTCTGTCTCCTCAATGTCCCTCTGCAGAAACTCACTGGACTTGATCCATCTCATTTCCTGGAATTAGATCCCCTAAATGTTTTAGTACTCATAAATTAATGTGATAGGACCAGCGTTCAGCCCATCAAGTCCGCCCTGCCATCCATTCTCCAGTCCCTCGACCCATTGATGTTTCTTCATCGATGAGCGGGCGGTGGAGAGAGATAACAGTTTCAAGTTCATGGGCGTATATCTCTCTGAAGATCTATCCTGGGCCCAGCACATTGATGTAATCACAAAGAAAGCTCAACAATGCCTCTACTTCCTCAGAAGATTGAGATAATTCGGTATGTCCCTGAATACTCAGACAGGTGTATGATAGAGAGCATAGTGACAGGTTGCATCACAGTCTGCATTGGTAACTGGAACACCCAGGAATGACGGAGGCTGCAGAAAGTGGTAAACATTGTCGCTCCATCACGAAGGATGATCTCCCAACCATTGAAGGGTTCTACAGAAGGCGTTGCCTCAAAAAGATGGCTAAAGTCATCAATGACCCACACCACCCTGTCCAAGCTCTCATCTCACTACTATCTTCAGGAAGAAGGTCCAGGAGCTTGGGAACTGTGACCTCCAGGTTCAAGACCAGCTACTTCTCAGCAATCATCAAGCTCTTGAACACTGCACAGCACCTAGCGTAACCTTACCTATATTATGATCAACTGTGGACGTTGTGTTGGTTGCACTAAGTACTTCAGTTTTGCACTATTCTGGCTGATAACTGAGTATTATCGATTGTATTGCGTAACTGCATTAACGGGTCTGTAAAGTCCAATTTAGTTTATTGTCACGTGTACCGAGGTACAGTGAAAAGCTGCAGCGGGTAAGAATTTCAATGTTCCGCTGCCAGTACATATGACCATTAAACAGTCTTGACTCTTGACGTCCAATCCATGCAAGCCTCCGCATGTTGAGAAGTATCCTGCAGTGCAATTACTTGTTCTTGGTGAGGTGATGCTTGTTCTGATACCCACCAAAAATCCAAGCTTTCACCATCGCTCATGAAGCACTTCACTTTAACATGTATCTGCAGAGCATTCCTTGGCAGTAAGAGAGTGCCCATATTTGCCCACAGAATGTCCATATTTGCTTCTGATGTACAGATGAACAGATGGGCAAACAGCTGATTATCAGCAGTATGAATGCACCTTTAAACAAAAACAAGTCTGATGCAGACTCTAACCTGTTGTTTTGCCTACAGAAAACTAAACTTTATCAATCAAAGGAGATTAATATATATCAGTTAATTTTAATGACCAGAGTTGGAAAAAGAATTGTAGCAGGTGGCCCTAATGAGCTATTTTGTCATTAAGTTATTATATTGACTTCAGAATCTAATGAATGCTCAAAATGTTCTCATGCAAAGCAGTTGTTACCATGAATTAGTTCAACTCTTGCCTTCCAGCCAGGTTGTTTTGAGTAGCGGACCGGAGAGAGATCATTGTGCAATGAGTTCCACTTCTCTCATTTCTCATAACTGATCATCATGTAATGTTCAAGGGTATTGTTGAGACATCAACAGACTCCTATACAGTGGGTAGGTGGTGTGCGCTGAGACAATTCAGAGAGTTTTTGGATGTAGATCTTTGTTTCAGATTACAATAAACATCGAAGAAGGTATCCAGAAAACTTCTGATGGGGTTGAAGATATTTTAGAAACAAGGAGCTGCAGATGCTTGGTTAATATTCAAAATGTTACAAAGTGCTGGAGTAACTCAGTAGGTCAGGCAGCATCTCTGGAGAACATGGATAGGTGACATTTTGGGTTGTGATCCTTCTTCAGCCAGTCTGAAGAAATGTCATCTTTCCATGTTTGCCAGAGATGCTGCCTGACCTGCTGAAGTTTTGTCCTTTTGAAGATATTTTGTTTAGTTTTAGTGTTTGTATATTGTTCATGATCATCTGTGCCTTTGGGCTTTTATTGTTTAAAGTGCATATTAGTATCGAGTTTTTTTAAACAATTTGCATGTGTCAATTTTCATTTACATTCTCTGAAGCTGATTATTGGTTGTCAATGCAATAATATTTGGAGTGGTAGTGCACACTATCTTAAGATTAGATACATATAACATTTGAAGTCACCATGGGAATGCCCTCAGACTGAATGATACATTGTTTTATATAGCAGTATGTTACATGGATAGCCAAGAAGGAAGGAATGTAATTATGTAGGTATGGATGGTTAGGCAAGACAGGTGAGTGAGTTGAACATTTGGTGAAAAAAAAGACTGTGATGTTAAATTTAAAATGTTTAAAGAAATGATGCAGTCATAGATGAAACTCACAGAAATTGAATTGAACTATTATGAGTAGAACAATAGGAGACCCAGCTCAAATAAATTGGTTGGAAAAACCTGACTTAAAGAAAAGTTTCAATACAAAATAGATACGATTGCGTTTAGATACATTTTTCAAGAGGCTGATCACCGTGGCTGAGTGAATAGATAGGAGTGATTCGGTACAGAAGAAACTGCATAAACGGGAAGGATAAGGGTAAATTAAGAAAGGTGAGGCTCATGACAAACAATGCTCACAGTGATAGACTTACTGTCTTACAGCTCGTGACACACAGGTTCGATCCTGACTGCGGGTGTGTCTGTACAGAGTTTGCACATTCACCCTAAAACGATATAGGTTTTCTCCGGGTGCTCCGGTTTCCTCCCACATTCCAAAGACGTGCAGATATGTTGGTTAATTGGCTTCTCGTGCATAGGATAGAACTAGTGTATGTTGATGATCGTGGTTGGGGCTGACTCGGTGGGCGGAAGGGCCTGTTTCCACACTGTATCTCTGAACTAAAATAAGCATAAAGGGAAAAAAGCTAAGACTTTTATCAGCAGGAAAATAAAACAGCCCCCAACCCGCATGGTGCAAATTTAGGATGAAGTGATGATGAAGATGTTCATCAAATATTTTCCCTTAGGTTCTGTATTTGATAACAAGGATGCTTCTTTGTGAATAGATGTGCAAGATTCAGTTCTGGTGATAAATAATCAAATTAAGAATATTAAAATCATCAATATATCTAAGGCTGTAAAGATCATCCGGCCTGAATGATGTACATTGCAGAATGTAAAATAAATTGATGAGGGTAAGTGGAGGCTGCAACTGTGGAAGACTGTCTCCACTAATCGGGTGTAATCAGTGTGGATCTGTGAAGGATTTCTCTGCACTAGCTATGACTCAGTTCATGAGCTCGGAATGCCTTGCTCTGTCATCAGAAATAAGGTCAATCCTGGCCTTTGCAACTGAAATATAATTCCTGAGCAAATCATAAGCTATCTTGATAACAGCTATGCATATCTTGTGCAGCAGAAGGACAAGTGACCAGAAGAATGCAATTTGAGAAGCCAAAAATAGAAAAAAAGCAAAGATTTATTTCTGTAGGAAAGAACTGCAGATGCTGGTTTAAACCGAAGATAGACACAAAAAGCTGGAGTAACTCAGCGGGACAGGCAGCATCTCTGGAGAGAAGGAATGGGCGACATTTTAGGTTGAGATCCTTCTTCAGCCCCTTTTTCTGAAGAAGGATGTCCACCCGAAACGTCACCCATTCCTAAAGACGTATTTTTCTCTGACTGGTGAGGTGTGACGTACTTTTTGAATTCATTCAACACACATCTCAAACCCATTGCATATGAGGGTGTTAATTTCTCAGTGATGCCCTTGAGATCTTAATGCAGACACTTGTTTTCCATGAAAAATATATATTTGGGCATTGGCACGAGAGGAATTTTGCTGAAGGTGTCTGTATGTGGGAATGGAGTGAAGCTTGGTAAGTTAAGGTATACGATACGATACAACATGATGCGATAGTACTTTATCCCAGGAGGGAAATTGATCTGCCAGTAGTCATAAAACACAAGACACATGAAACATGAAATTAAAGTGACGAGTGGAAAGGATTGGGGATGTGCAAAGATTTTGGGAGGGGGAGGGGGTAGGGGAGTCAGTCTACCCCACGACAGAAGGGGGCGGAGTTGGACAGTTTGATAGCCACAGGGAAGAAGGATCTCCTGTGGCGCTCTGTCCTGTATCTTGGTGGAACCAGTCTGTTGCTGAAGATACTCCTCAGGTTGATTAGTGTGTGGACATTGATAAATTATTCAAGTGGACACCTAAACTCAGCTTAAAGTTGCAAGAAAGGAAGCTGTACCGTAGATATTTGGTGGAGTAATAGTGACATGAAATATATCCAAAAGAGAAATCTCCCTCAAAGGGTAGAAGAATAACAATATCAAGGGCCAGTGGCATATAAAATTACATACAGAATCAGCAAGTGGAGCTCAGAGAAGACAAATAAGTACAAAGTGGATCCCTGGCTTTCAACCTCAAAGTATATTCACATTTGCGACTCTTGTGAATATTTGATGTATGAATGCAAATTAAATTCTCCAACATCTGACCATGGTGATCAAGAAACGTAATAAGGCTGTACAGATAACCCTAGTTATAATGGACTGTAGGGGAGGGGAAGGAATACGTTATTGCCCATTAGGGCTCTTAATACAGCTCAGGGCTAACGGAATCAAGGGATATGGGGAAAAAGCAGGAACGGGGTACTGATTTCGGATGATCAGCCATGATCATATTGAATGGCGGTGCTGGCTCGAAGGGCCAAATGGCCTACTCCTGAATTAAAGTAGGCCATTCGGCCCATTTTCTATGTTTCTATGATTGTCCGCTATAACCGAGTAAGGGGTTCGCTCCAACCACCTAGAACAATGAGTTTCTTTTTAAAATACAAAGTTTTTTCTTTGTTTACTTTTTTAGTTTAGTTTAGTTTGGAGGTTCAGTGCGGAAACAGGCCCATCGGCCCACCGAGCCCGCGCTGACCAGCCATCTCCAAACATCAACACTATGCTACATACACTGGGGACAAATTACATATACACCAAACCAATTAAACTACAAGCCTGTACATCTTTGGAGTGAGGGAGAAGACCCACGCAGGTCACGGGGAGAATGTATTAACTCCGTACAGTCAAGCACCCGTAGTCAGGATCGAACCCGGGTCCTGTCTCCGTAAGTCAAACAGCAAAAAATATATTGTTGTTACTGCATAGCAAAAATACTAATAGAGCATCATTGCACAAGTGTCAATCGAAGCAATTGCTTGTCAATTTTAATGGCCTCTCGCAGTGTAAATAGGAGCCGGAGTTCCTAAAGAGACAGTGGTGTCCGATTACTGCAGACGCGCCATCCGCTGAACCCAAAATCTTTTTTTAAGAGGTCTGTCATAATAATAGTAGACTGTGTGCAATCCAGAAAGGCTAAGGTAGTATCTCAGCAAAGCACTGTGTCTCCCCCGATGAAATTACCTGGCTGCAATATTAGAGTGTCCTGAAATTAATTTACGAGGCAGAAATTGAATTTTATTGCATTTTATTTGACGTAATGTTGAAGAATCTCAGTCACGAGCTGCCAGAATAAACCACAAAATTAATCAATTGAATCAAAGGGTATATGTTTTGATTGCATGAAGTGAAATATGGGATGAGCATAAACCTGATGAATTTGTGGAAATGCTCCAGTACTGAAATTTGAAGTTATGGAGTGCTATAATTTACGTTTTAAATCATTATGTTGTTGATACGTATGTATATATTTCCTTACAATTGCTAATTATCTCTGGATTTTAAAGCTAGTTCTTTAAACATTGCAGTCACTAGCTCAGGACACAACCTATAAAGTTATAGCCATTAGCAAATGCTGGATTAGCCTCGTCTGTGATAAATCATGGTGCAGATTGTTTTTCTCTTGCAAACCTCGGTATATAAGCTTTCTTAGTTCAATTAACTGCCTTGTGTAGAATCATGTTGTGCTTTAATTGAGTTCTGCTACAAAGTCTGAAACAGTTGCCACATCCTAAATACCTGTGGGAATCGGTGCCTCACTTCTCATAGCTTCTGTGCACAGCGGTGAATTGACACCATCGTCCTGCAACTCACCCACTGAATAACAACTAACTGGAGTAGTTACAAGGGTAAAATCGCATTGTGGAGGTGCAGATGTTAGTTGCAATTAATCACTTTATTGCTTCTGATTTGATCGTCCTCTTTGTTCCGTTCACTCAGGCATCCATTATGTTATTTTTCTAATTACATTTTAGGAAAGTGAGCTCTGGAAGATTTATCAGTCAACCTTTTTTTTTTTTCAATTAGTGTATCCTAAAGGGAGTAAGAATGCTCCCTCAGGACCAAACGTACAAGAATATTCAGGCTGAGATGAATAATGGATTGCAGCATACTTAATATTTTCTTCACATTTCACCTTTTAACAAGTAAGAAGTCCATTTGTCGATCACTGTGATCTACGTGGCTAGTTTAAAACATGGAGAATGCACCATTGGTGTATTAATGGTTATTTTTTCTGAGTAGCCAGCTGATTAGATCATTTGGTGCTGAACTTGGTAGCCAAAAATCTTCCTTCATCGGACAATGGCAGCTTAAACAGGAAATGTAACCAGGACTCTACTTAGGGTCATTGTAATGGGCTTGTCCCACTTTGGTGACTTTTTAGGCAACTGCAGGAGACTATGCAGTCGCCACATGTTCGCGGGTGGTTGCCGGGGAGTCGCCTTCATGGTCTTGAAGAGTTCCCGCATTCAAGTAATTAGTCGCCGCCTCATTATGGTCTCAGCGAATTTTTCAACGTTGAAAAATTAACGGCGACCAGAATGAAGCCGCCAAGGAGAGTAGCGAGAATTCTCGTGCGGTAGGTGCAGTGGTTGTGGGTTGACAGGAGGTCGAAGGTTGTCGTAGGTTCTTGTAGCTTGTAGCCGGTGCTGACCGGTGAATTTTATTGGCTCATTGGGGAAAAAAAACGTAAGCAATAGTTTTCAGAACCAAGAATAACTGACCGGTAATGTTAATGTCCGCCGAGCTTCACAGCCGTGTATCTCTGGCTTCTTAAAAGTTGTCTCCACTCCTTCACCCATCTCTCCCCCTCTCCCCCCTCTCCCACCCTCTTTTAAAGGACTTACTTAACCCTTCCGGCACACTGTGTTTTCACCGTCTTAATTATAGGGCCAACCATCCTGTTCATCGTGGTGCGTGTCTGTATCACATTGACTTTGCACCATGTGAATTTCACTCAGACAATGCTCCCCCCGCTTGCCCTGTCCCCCGCCTGCATAACGGGCTGGTGAAGGAAGCGATGTGTGTGTGCGTGTGTTCCATTCTGACAGTCGCCGGCCGTCGCCTGAAAAATCGCCTAAGTGGGACAGGCCCATAACAATACCGTTTTTTTAAATAACTAAAGTGAAGATCTCCTTTTTGTTTTGAGAGATATGATGCTTTGATATTTATTACTTCAGGCCAGCTTTTCCTAATATAGATTTAAAAAGACATTTTGAGAAGATTCAATTGAAAATTAAAAAAAGATAGTCAAATCTTTCATTGTTGTGACTGATTATTTTCACAATAAGTATTTTGTTAGATTGATAAAATATGTTTACATGTCAATAATAGAAAATATTTACCATGGCATATCTTTATTGATATTCACCTTTAAGCATTATTGCTGTATATTGTGACATGTTATTTATGGACTTTTAAAGGCTATCTTGGCACAAAAGACCAAATTCGTAAAAGGGTAAGCATATTGGGGATTTTTAACTAAAGACATTGAGCACAATGAAAAAGGGAGCGTTAAATTTATACGATGTACAGTAAGTCAGGCTATTTGTTCTGAATTGTGCATTTTGTTGCAGAAAAGATAGCTAAAAAACACTGTGTTCAGAGCATAAATTAACTGGGAATCCCGCAATAGGAAATTATAATTGATGAGAAAATTGGAATGCTATTGTCAGAGCAGAGAAAGCTAAAAGTATCTTTTAAAGATGATCAAATGTTTTGATTTAATCAAATGATCACAACTCCATAAGTTTTAAGATCCTTATGAACAAGGATAAGTCTGGACCTTAGGGGAAAGGACTAAATTAGAATAAAGCAGATTACAAATTATTAGGAAGGAGTTTGGGATAGTAAATTGGGAGCGGTTATTATTGGGTAACTCCACATCAGTCATGCGGGAGTTGTTAAAATACCAGCTGATTAGAGTTCAGGACCGGCATGTCCAAGAAAGGAGGAGGGATGATGATAAGATGGAAAGGGACATTTGCATGACTGGAGAGGTTTTAAATTTGGTCAAAAAGAAAAAGAAACATATGCAAGGTTTAGGAAGATGAAACCAGACAGGAACTTTAAGGAATAAGAAGCAAGCAAGAAAAACTCAAGTAGGCAATTAGAAAGGCCAAAAGGGGTCCTGAAATGCCATCGGCAAGTCGGTTTAAATATATTCCCAAGGCATTTTATACCTTATAGTAAAGACAACAGGGTAACTTGGGAGAAGGTAGGACCACTCAAGGATAAAGGAGATAATTTGCGCTTGGAGTGAGAGTTTGTAGGCGAGGTACTAAAGGGGTACTTTGCATCTATTTTCATCAAGCAGAAGAGGATCGTGACATCAATGTGCAGTTTACTAATATGCTGGAGCATTTTGAGATTAAGGAGGTGTTGGGTCTCTTAAAAAGAATTCAGAGCCCCAGGGCAAGCTATCTCCAGTTATTGAGAGAAGAAAGAGAGAAGATTGCTTGGATTTTGACAACAATATTTGTATCATCTCTAGCCAGAGGCAATGTCCGGAGGGCTGGAAAGTAGCCAATGTTATTCCTTTGTTTACGAAGAGATGTGGAGACAGTCCAGGAAATTATAATCCAGTGAGCCTCACATTAGTGGTGGGTAAAGAATTATTTGGGATAGGAGTTACTCACATTTGAATGAGCTTGGTATAATAAGGGGCAGTCAGCTTGGCTTTCTCTGGAGGATTCTCTTGAGGTTGAGGAAGACCTGTTAAAATTATGAGAGGCATAGATTGGGCAGACCTTTTCCCCAGGGTGGAATGATCAAAAACTAGAGAGTGTCGCTTTAAAATGAGAGAGACAAAGTTTAAAGGAGTTCGGGGGTACACAAAATTGCTGGGGAAACTCAGCGGGTGCAGCAGCATCTATGGAGCGAAGGAAATAGGCGACGTTTCGGGCCGAAACCCTTCTTCAAGTTTAAAGGAAATCATGAGAGGAATAGATCGGGTAGATGCACATATTATCTTGCACAGAGTAGGAGAACCGAGGGCCAGAGGACATAGGTTCAAGTTGAAAAGGAAAAGATTTAATAGAAATCTGAGAGCTAACTTTTTCACACAAAGGGTGGTGGGTGTATGGAACAAGCTGCCAGAGGAGGTAGTTGAGGCTGGGACGATCCCAAGATTTAAGAAACAGTTAGACAGGTACAAGACAGGTTTGGAGGGAGATGGACCAAACAGTGTAACTGTTTAACTGGGACATGTTGGCCGGTGTAGGCACATTGGGGCGAAGGGCCTGTTTTCATGCTGCATCACTCTATGAGGTGCAGGCAAGATTTTTTAAAGAAGGGTAGTGGCTGCCTGGTACACGCTGCCTGGTGTGATGGTGGAAGCAGATATGATCATGGTGTTTAAGAAACTTTTAGATAGGCAATTGGATGTGCAGAAAAAGGAATGATATGAATACCATGTCGGCAGAGGAGATTAGTTGAACATGGAATCATGTTCCACACAGGCATTATTGGCTGAAGCGCCCGTTCCAGTGCTGAACTGTTCTCTGTTCTATGATTCGATGAAAAGGAACAAACACTTCTTTCAGTTTTTCTTTCATTGGATGATTGTTGTTCAGTTTAAGAGAGAGCGTCCAAGAGTAATTTTACTCCAAAAATGGTTATTCAGTTATGGATTATTTTGCTTTAATTTTAGGTGTGCTTGCAACAGAGAACATTATCTTTTCAGTGAAGCTAGAATATTAATTTGAAACAGGTTAAAATTCGGGTTTATGTGGAAAGAACGGGTCAATGGAATTACGTTTAGTAATTGATGCCTTTATTTTACAAATACTTTATTCAAAAAACAAAATCAACAGACATAGTAGAATATAATTCATATCAAAAACTGCCTGTATCGGCAGTTTACAAACAAAGACAACAAATTCAATTTAAAATCCCGCCATCCTTATCTATAGTACAGTCGACCTCCCGCAGTGACCAGCGTTTGCGGAAGGCCTCCAGCATCCCCGTGGATGCCGCGTGTTCCCTCCCCAGGGACACGTGGGCAAGGACGTAACCCCAGAAAAGGGGCAGGCAGCCGACCCCTGTGCGGCCATTGACTGCCCGCTGCCTGGACCCGCGAATGGTCATCTTAGCCAGGCCCAGAAGCAGACCGACAGGGAGACCCCCCTCCTCCCTCCTGACCCTCCCCCCTCTGTACCGGGTGCCCATAAATTAATAGCATTGGACTAAATTGGAGCCAAAACGTGAGGAGCAGCCCCTTCAGGTAATCGAACAGGGGCTGCAACCTCTCACACTGCATGTACAAATGGTACACAGACTCCTCCATGCCACAGAAATGACAGGAGGCGGACGAATCCATGAACCGGCTTAAGTACCTGTTACAGGCCACGGCTTTGTGCAGTAATTCATGCCTTGGGAGCTCTGATAAGTTCATTAGTTCTATGAACCGAACTAGGCCATTTGGCCCATCAGGTCTACTATGCCATTCAATCAAGGCTGATCTATCTTTCTCTCTCAACCCCATTCTCCAGCCTTTGCCCCATAATCTCTGACACCCTTGCGAATTAAGAATCTGTCAATCTCCGCCTTTAAAATATCCATTGACTTGGCTTCCACAGCTGTCTGTGGCAATGAATTCCACAGATTCATCTTCCTCTGGCTAAAGAAGCTCTCTTTACTGTGATTCAACAAATGCACATTCTAAATTAGGGTGGTGGTAACGGTTGTGAACTGTGAGTCTACTCCTGAATCTGCTGTCGCTTGACTTTCTGCCGCTGATCATCCTGATTCAACTCGCCCATCCTTCCCACGCCAATTGGAAATAGTGCAGGTAATTTAAGATGAAATGGGGGAAGCTCACTCATGTCTGTATTTGATAGTTTGGAAATACTAGCTGCTGACAGGTTGGAATCATCTTTGGTTCCCAGCAGAGCCATATCGCTGTTGGCGTAAGTAACCAGACTTCTCTGGAATCTATTATTCCTCTCAAATGGATTCTCATAAGCTCTGAACCAGCCTGAGTTCTTCGAAGGTCTTTCAAGCTACGTTAAGAAAGGGACATCCTGGGAAAAAAAGCTCCGTTAATTGGTGTTTCTCTGAATGCCTCAAGTTTTGAAAAGATCCATTGATCACAAAGGGATTACAGACCAGATGTACCAAAATAATAGGTAGACAAAATTGCTGGAGAAACTCAGCGGGTACGGCAGCATCTATGGAGCGAAGGAAATAGGCAATGTTTCGGGCCGAAACCCTTCTTCAGACTCAACCTGTACCAAAATAATACCTGGGCTCTAAAGATTACATTACAAGACATTGTACAAGCTAATACTGCATTGTCTGGAATTCAGAAGATTTGGGATTTATCTGAACGAAAGTTGCAAGTTATTAATGTAGAGAGGGAGAGTAAATGGAGAGAATTTGTTCTTTTTGCACCGGTTGTCCTATTGGAACAAATCTTGATGAATTTTTGCAAACCAGATTCATTAACGGGTATGGGGAAAGACAGATATGTGGAGTTAAGGCAGTGATCAACCGTGAATAGCGGAACTGGTTTATGGGACTTAATGGCATATGTCTATTACAATGTCCCACATTAGCCTCTGCCCACCACCCTCTTCTGCTACTGGCAACGTCTAGAAGAGAGGGAATCACAGAGAAATGGAGATGGGGTCCCTTGTTGTTCAAACCATCTGAATTTAAATCAGGCTTTTGCCTTTCCCATTTTAGAAATAAATTTAACCTCTCATATCTGCATGTAGATTTAAAGATATGACGACCACAAGAGAGTTAGCACATTTATATTGCACAGACCATAGTAGCACTTTATTCTCCTACTGGTATAGATGGATCTAGGGATTCTTGTGGATGGTCACAGCACAAAATATTTGCATTACAAATACAGCAAGTAATCAGGAATTCTGATGAAATGTTCATCTGTATTGCAGGCAAATGTAAGGAGGCTTTGGTGTAACTTTTCTGGGTGCCACTGAGATGGAACCTGCAGTACCTTGTACAATGTTTAGTCTCCGTATTTAAGGAATGATGTGCTTGACATAATATCCCATTTCAGTTAAACATGATGAGAAAGTTGTCTCAGAGTGTCATCATCAATCTTTGAACTACTACACCTCAGTGAGCGGTGGAGGAAGAGACATTGGATAAGAACTGGAGAGAGTTTGATAGATATTTAAATGACAAGTGAGTCAAGGGATAGTAGAAGGGTGCGGGTAAGTGGTATTGTGACCGACCTGTCCCACTTAGGCCATTTCTCAGCGGGCTGCCGGCGACTGTCAAGTTGCCTGAAAAAACGGCAACTGGAACAGCAACTGTCAGAGTGGGACACGCACGCGCACACACACACACACATCGCTTCCTTCACCAGACCGTTATGCAGGCAGGGGACAGGGCAAGCGGGGGGAGCTCTGCCTAAAAAATTCACACAGTGCAAAGCCAAGGTGATACACACCGCGATGAACAGGAAGGTTGGCGCTGTAATTAAGACGGCTAAAGCATAGTGTATAGTAAGTCCTTTAAAAGAGGTGGGGGGGGGAGAGTGGGAGGGGAGAGGGGGGGGGTGGTGGAGGGGGGGGGGGGTGGTGGAGAGGGGGGGAGAAGGGTGGAGAAGGAGTGGAGACAACTTTTAAGAAGCCAGAGATACACGGCTGTGAAGCTCGGCGGACATTAACGTTACCGTTCAGTTATCCTTGGTTCTGAAAACTACTGCTGACCATTTTTTCCCCCCCAATGAGCCAATGAGATTCACCGGTCAGCACCGGCTACAACCTACGAGAACTTCCGAGAACGTTCGACCTCCTGGCAACCCATTAGGACCTCCTGGCGACCCACCTACGCATGAGAATTCTCGCTACTCCCCATGGCGGATTCATTCTAGTCGCCGCTAATTTTTTCAATATGTTGAAAATTTTGTGGCGACCATAATGAGGCTGCGACTGGTTCCCAGAATGCGGGAACTCCTCGCAACCATGAAGGCGACTCCCTGGCAACTACCCGCGAACGCGTAGGGACCATGTGGCGACTGCATAGTCTCCTGCAGTCACCTAAAAAGTTGCCTAAGTGGGACAGGCCCATAACTATGAAACAAGGAATCCAGATGCTGATTTGCTACAAAAAAGATACAAAATGCTGGAGTAACCCAGAGGGTCGGGCCGCATCTCTGGAGAACGTGGATAGATGACGCTTCGAGTCGGGACCCTTCTTCAGGCTGTGAGGGAAGGATAACAGGGTTGCAAAATTTGGGTGAAAATCCAGGTGGGGCACTGGGAAGTGAGGGTGGGGAGGGGGTGGGCAAGGGGGTAAAATGAAACTGACATTACATCAGCCATGATTTTATTGATTGGGGCAATAGACTTGAGAGACCAATTGGTCTACACCAGGTCATATTATGGAAGGCTTCCTAATTTTAATTCTGAAACATCAGATGCCAATGGATGTAGTTTGTCAAGCTGGCAAATAAGTACACTTGTGCTGCTTCCTCACGGTAAAAATCTGTCATTCACGTTATTTTGTTCAAGGCAGTTCTTCTACTATTTAACACCTCCTCATAACATAAAAACATCTTAAATGTGATGACTGGAGAAAAAAAACTGCATCTCTTCAGGGAACATGTCTAAAAACCTCATGAGAGAGAGACTCGTTCAATGAAGTTAATTTCACAGCAGTATTACAGAGTATTACATTTTACAGTCAAAATATTGTTCCACCATATTAATAGTGAGTTAGATTCAATTGTAGTTCACAAGAAGAAACATTAACACATTTAGCTCCAGAAAAAAATTGTTCATAGCTCCTTCTTGGATTCAATGCCTGGCATATGTACGCTCTAATCATGCGGACAGTGTTTGCGAGTCGACCAAGGATTTGCTGGATGCTGTGTCCACTGCCATGTGGAACTCCTTGGTTTAGCTACATGTTGCCCATTGTTTCTATTTAAATATATTGCCAGGTGGTTGTATTTCTGATTTGCCAACTGTTCAGGTTAAAAACAGAGAGGTAAATAGCACAGAAACAGGCCCGTTGGCCCAAATTGTCCATGCTGGTCATTTTGCCAACCTGAGCTAGATCTAATTGCCTGTGCTTGGCTCAAACCCCTCTCAACTTTTCCTATCTAAGTACCTGTCCAAATGCCTTTAAACGTGATAGTTCTACCAGCCTCCACCACTACCTCTGGCAGCTTGTTCTGCATACCAACCATTTTCTTCGTAAAATGTGCCCTTTGAGTTCCTTTTACACCTTAAACCTATACCCTCTGGTTTTAGTCTCTCAGAACTTTGAGGGAAAAAATGCGATGAGTGACCTTATCTACACCCCTTTTGATTTTTGATATTCTCGGGAATGCAACCCTGTCATAACCTGGGAGGACCCGCATTGTTTCCATTTAATTTGTAGTAAGCAAAATTTACACTGGTGTATAGATAACAATATGTTGGTGGGATAACAATGAGAAGTTAGAAATACAAGAATTAATTACGAGAAGCAAGTATAAACGTAGATGAATCATATAGATACAACCTGATGACACTGAGTTTTTAGTCCTGTTGTTGTACTCATTAAAGGGCCTGTCCCACTTGGGTGTAATTTGCGTGTCATGCAGGTGGCGCGTGAAGATTTTGTGAATCCCCAAATCCTAGGGCGCCGTGTGTGACACTGCCTACGCCACCACGTCTCACCATGCGCCATGCGCACGTAATGCATGCCATGCGCGCATCACGACGCGTGCGTGACGCGTAAATGATGTCACGTTGTGCGTCGTGATGCGTAAATGACGCGTAAATAACGCCCAAGTGGGGCAGGCCCTTCAATTCTCATTTACTTCACATAATTTATTTGCAGCTTCTAACATTTTCCCAGAACATATTGGGGTTAGTCACGGCAAAAATATAGTTTCAATGACGTAAAGTGGAATATAGCATGTGCATGTATCTGAGAAGAAATTGTGGAATCAGTGCAGAGATAGAATTGTGAAAGTTCTTGAAGAGCTTGTTCTGCATTGATGACTTGATGAGGCGAGACATCGGATATTTCTGAATGTCATCACTTTCGCACAGATTTTCTTTTCCAATTTGCATAGATTGGCCAGCTGGTCATGTCACACAATCTTACTCTAAGCAACCCGTCAAACAGGCAAAGAAACACCAAGAGTCCCGAAAATAGGCACATAATGCTGGAGTAACTCAGCGGGATAGGAAGCATCTCTGGAGAGAAGGAATGGGTGACGTTTCGGGTCGAGACACTTCTTCAGTCTTCACTCTTTCTCTCCAGTGATGCTGCCTGTCCCACAGAATTATTCCAGCTTTTTATGTCTATCTTCGGTTTATACCAGCATCTGCAGTTCCTTCCTATACATCAAGTGTCCTGACCTGAAACGTCATCTATCCATGTTCTTCAGAGATGCTGCCTGACCCACTGAGTAACTCCAGCACTTTGTGTCCTTTTTTAAAATTAAACCAGCATATGCAATTCCTTGTATCCTTTGTGCTTGTCCTACTGCTACGTTTACTCATTTGCTCTTGTCCTATTAGATACATTTCCTTTCTTCTGCCCCCTTTTCTGCTGCTGAAAGCTAACTTGTTTTCTCATTTACCCAGTTCTGTTGAAAGGTCCCCGATCTGAAACATTGCCCCTTTCCTGACCTGCTGAGTTTTCAGCAATTTCAATTTCATTCATCTATTTCCCTCTTGGCCAGTTTCACAGAACATCTAATCTTGATGGATGAATATCTGGATCCATCCTGCTCCCCCTTAAGTATCCTAATATTATTTAGTAATAAAGTGTACAGCATTGGTCTTTAATTGACATGTAAAAATATCAAGAAGGATACACTGCTGATGGCAGTACATCAGCTTGAACCTTTTGACAGTGGTCCAGGAACTTATTTAAATGGATCAGAATGTAAAATAAAATCTGGAAGGGAGATGATTATGTTTCAGGCACAGTAGGTTTCTATTGTGGTTAGTCAAAGTGCAGTTGTTCTGAATATGCACATAAATGCATGTTAATTATATTGATGTTCAAAATGATATTATTTTTATATTAGACTTTGATGCATGTCTTAACAAAACTTAAAAATAGCATTTGCCCGATTTTGAATTCACAAATGAATTTACAATTGAATGTTAAATTGGAATGCATGTATGTAATCATGAGGGGAATAGTTAGTGTGAATGTGATGTGTTTCCAAGAGGGGAGGTGCTGTGGTTTGCTGTGTTTCATCTGAAAGTTGGCATCTTCAATCATTTACTGAGCCATTAATGTTCCACTTGGTGCGTCAGCCTAGGTAAAATTAGATTTGAAGCCCGAGTCAGAGGTTTCTTGTAGAGATGTATAAAATCAAATGGGAAATAGATGGGGTGAATGCACAGTCTTTCACCCAAGGTAGGGGAATCTAGAACCAGAGTACATAGGTTTAAGAAAAGAGGGGAAAGATTTAATATGAACTGAAGGGGCAATGTTTTCAATGAGAGGGCAGTGGGTATAAGGAACGGGCTGCCTGAGGTGGTAGTTGAAGCAGGTGCTGTAACAGCATTTGAAAAGCACCGGGAAAGGTACATCTACAGCAAAGGTTTGGAGGGAAATGAACAAAATGCGGGTAAATAGGACTTGCTCACATGGGGCAACGTGGTCCACATGGATGAGTTGTGCTGCAGAGCCAAATTGTTGCTGTGTAATTCCATGACCTTGTTTGGGAGGGCGGCAGAGGAAGAAATTCCCACATTTAAGGACAAGCAATTTGAACGGGAAGGCATAAAATGCTGGAGGTCAGTTCCTGGAATTTGGGATCAGCATCGATTGATTCATAATGGGCAACACTGGTGTGGTCGGCTAAAGACTCTGTAACTGTGTTGTATGACTTTATGCTTGACCAGTTGATAGATGCACAACAGTCTATATGGTGATCTCCTGTGGAATTCTTTTCAGACTTTACTTGTTCTGGAAGAATTTTTAATCTAAGGCTGACCAAAGGTTGGATTTTGTTTATTTTGAACTGTAAGCTTAAAAAACATCTGATGCAATGTTGGCTTTGCCCGAGAAGAGAACAATGTATTTCCCTCTCCATTCCCTCCCCCCCCTACCACCTACTTTCCAGGGCACAACCTCATTTGAAGGTGCAACAATTTCCTGCAGGTAATCGTGTAATTAACTTATCCAGCTATTCAGCTCATTTTTCCCCTCTCCTGCCCTCAATTACTTTGGGTGGAGTCAGGGGAGAGGGAAACTAGAGATATGGAGTGGTAAGGTGTGAAAACGACAGATCAAAGGAGACAACGACCAAGGAAATGCAGTATGGTTCATTGTTGGCTGAGGTGGCAACGTTGCATAGAAACATTAAAAAAAAGATTCAGAGGACAGTGAAACTAGTCGGAGAACTGGGGTGGGGAGGGATGGAGAGAGAGAGAAAGCAAGGGTTACTTGAAGTTAGAGAAATCAATATTCATACAAGCAGTGGCTGTATGAGCCTCACTGAGGCTCAAATAACAATAAATGGTATTGTATTGTATTGTTTGGAAATATGGAGCCCATTATCTGAGTGGGTGGTGGAGGCTGAGATTCTCACAACATCTAAGGACATTTTATCGAGACAAGCAATTTGATCAGCAAGATATAAAAGGCTATGAGCCAGTACTGGAAATAGGGATTAGCATAGGTTGATTCCCAATAGTCTCCATGGACATGGTGGGGTGAAGAGCCTGTATCTCCGACGTATAACTTTAAAACTCGACAATTTGTAGCATGAAGCAGCAAGTATAATGTCCTAATTTATGCTCATGTTAGCAATCGTTTGTGATTGGTAACATGAAAAGCAGATGAAGAATAAGTTTGATGTGAAAAAACTTTTGCCAATTTCTATAGGTTAACTGGAGTAAATCTGAATCAACCTTGATATATCAGTGGAGTCCTTTATTCTCTGACGAGCCATTACATTTGCAGTTTGGAAAATTCAAGTTAGTTTTTTCTTCCAATATTCTGATCTGCATATCAAAAATGACAAGAGGAAGTTAATTTCATTCCCTTTATACTGGTCATCCTGAGCTGGCTGTATGAATTTCCTTTGTTCCCTTCCTTTCTGTGGATCATTTGAGAGCTGGATTTCACTCATCATGTTCGTGCTTAGGTTCTTCTCTTTGAACCATTGAATTGCCCTTAACTAAAATGAATGTTCTAGGCTGATATCTCATATCAATCCTGCATTTTCAACTTGTGGAAGCCATGCCCCATTTCAAGTGTGTTTATCCCTTGCTCCAAAGCAATATTATTCCAATAATCCTGATGCGCCTTATTTTTAAGTGCTGCAAATTGCACCTCTGGTGCTCAGTAGGTTCGAATTTGTAACATCTGTAATTACATGTTTCTTGTGAGCTATCCAATTATTTCATTCATCATTTACCGTGTATCAACAAAAGTTTAAGCGGTCTAAATGATAAACAAGGAGCTATTGTGTTATTCCAAAATAACAAAGAAATACACGAGACACCACAAGTTGTAATTGGTTTGCTTCAACAACCCCTGTGGCAGTTTCACAAGGGACATCACAGAGTGAAAATTGCTAGTTAATGAATACACAGTTAAATACAAATTGAGAAGGCCTTTTGGCCTCTGGTAATTTATCTATCCAATGAAGAACCCACTGATCTGCCCACCATAACAACCTATTCCTTCAATGTTTCTGGAGTTTAAGGTCCATTATCATTACCTTTATCACAAGTGTCTTGCGTCACTCCTCTGGGTCCTCTCTGCAACTCCTCTGGGTCCTCTCTGCAACTCCTCTGGGTCCTCTCTGCAGCTTGCATCAACGTCAGTGGTACGCTTCAGTCACCAGAAAGTATTGCTGGTGCAATTTGATCTGGACGTTCTCCAACTGGTACACTGACATTTTGGCTTTATAGTTCAGTATTGTATTTACTTCATTGACCCTCCAGGAAATCCATCCCATTATTTTCTCAACATCATTGTGACACTGAAAGATCTGCAGTTGCTCCGATCTATTCTGTTGACTTTTGAAAGTGTGCACCACATCATTCCTTGTCCAAGCTAGCGAGAAATAAACTTCACGGGAATTATCAACTCTCAAATAAAATTATAAATCATATCTGTTCTCTTACCATGGAATAAATAAAGTCACTCCCAGATCTGGTTGATTCTGAGTCACTGAGGCTTGTTTATGTTGGTTAGTTATTCAATGGATAATTCCTTTTTGTGGAGGTGAAGGCAATGGAGTGTGGAATCAATTAAACTGTGAAATAATACTGTGGGAAGATGATATTATAATTCATCTAAACAATATCCCTGTGTTTTGGTTGTAAACAAACATTTATGTTGTAACTGGAGTAAGATTTCATAGTATTAGTCATATCTGCAATGTGATGGTGCCCGGCGTAGATGACGATAGCATGGTTGTGCAGCCTCATGCCTTGTGGGATCGAGTGAGACTCACGGGTCTGATGAGAGAGACACACACGCGGGGGCACATGAAGGCCGCTGTGGGGGGGATTTAGGGCTGCAGCCTTCCTCCTGTCTGGCACTAACGAGTCGGCTTCAGCGATTGTCTTCGAAACTGCTGACCGCCTTTCTAGTGGGCGAACACGACAGCCAGTCCTGTCACTGGCACGGGTTTCCAGTTCGTTTGGGGCTAGTCCTGCGTGCAGGAGGTGATCCTTGATGCAGTCTTTGAACCGTTTCTTTGGGGGCCCTGGGTTCCTTTGACCCTGTGACAGAACACTGTACAGGAGTTTGGGAGGTATGATCCACGTGTATATTCAACGTAACGTGCACAAAAATGGACCATGTTTTTGTTTTTCACCAAATCCAGTAAAATTATTGTCTCCTCTGCCTGTCTTGTGGCAGCTTTGTAAGATTTGGAAATAGGGCAAATCAGTTTGCTCTTTAACACCTCGATGCAGGCACAATGGACCAAGTGGTGACATACTGTACCTTGCTGAGTGATTTGATGAAAAGTCTACATGTCCGAATCGGTATTCGCAATGACGCTCATTTTCTCAGTCTGTCTTCATCTCTTTGCAACTTTTAAAAATGCTTTTGTTTTCTCTACACCTTCATATGCCTTCTACTTGATTAGAATATTTTGATGTCGCACTTGCAATCACGATTCCTCAATGCTTATTGATCTCCGCTATCGGGAATGAGATGGTGATTGAAGTGTCTGTTGATTATTTGCACGTGGCAACTCCCTTCAGCAGTCCACACTTTCAATGATCACTGACCCACTGATCAGGCAATGGCTCACAGTGGTTTGGGAATTAATTGTACACACTAAGTGCCATGTCCTCACTCCTCCACATTTTCCCTCACATTTCACTCCTGCCAGTGAAGAAGGTAAATGTAACGTCCAGGTTCAGGAATACCTTCCCAAAAACCAGCAGACTATGAACACTCTAACCTCCAACTAAACTGCAAACTGCCTTGATTGCACTCGGGACTTTGGGTTTTGTTTTTGTACTATATTTCACTTTTCTTTAACTTTATTGTGCTTCGCTTTGTTCTTTATTATGTTACCTACTGACTCCTATGTTGATGCACCTGTTGTGCTGCTGCACGTAAGGATTTAATTGTTCCATTTTGTATGACTTCCTTGCAGCCTTTTATGTCACTACACTGTGGCAACCATCATGAGAATTCTTCATGAGACCTTAGAGTTTTAGATTTTCGACTTTAGAGATTTAGCGTGGAAACAGGCCCTTTGGCAGTCACAGAGAGAACATACAAACTCCATATGGACAGCACCCATAGTCAGGAAGGAATTCAGGTCTCTGGCGATGTAAGGCAGCAACATTACCGTTGAGCCACTGGACAGTCCCTACTGGTTCAATACCATGACAGTAAACTCTACATGCAGGTCCTCACAGAATCACACGGGTCCAGTTATATTATATGGCTGGCATGCGGACATCATCAAGGATTTCTGCCAAGTTTCAAGATTTATTTCTGGAGATGAGAGTGGATACCAGTGCTATCGAACATACAGCACTGGAACAGGCCCTACGGCCCACAATATCTTGCCGTTCTTGATGCCAAGCTCAACTAATCTTATCTACCTGCATATGATCCATATCCCTCCATTCCCTGCACATCAAAAAGCCTATTAAATGCTACTTAGCACAAATTCAGAACATGAAAGAGAGTGAACATCGATTTCCAGGCATTGGTTCCTTTGGCAATTACCTTTAAAAAATAAAAGGTGTCGATGGGACTGTGATGTGTACCCAAGAGAGCAGGCACTGTAGTTTGGTGTTTCATCTCAAAGTTGGCTTCTTCAACTGTGCAGTAAGCCATTAATGTTCCACTTGTTGTGTCAGCCGAGATAAAGTGAACCCAGAGTCAGAAGCCTATTAAAGCCACAGTCAGCGCACGTACATTTCATAGAATTTTGCAGTTTCTTGCCTGAGTCCCAGAAGTGTATAGTTTGGAATCTTTTCAACTGTTCAGTTGTCCTTTCAAGAAAGGTTGATTTATCCGACAAAGAATTTGGTTTTCACTTCAGCAGAGTTTCCCTTCTCAAGACAGTGTAGTAGACCATTGCATGGCTGATAGAGACAAAATGCTGGAGTAACTCAGCGGGACAGGCAGCAGCTCTGGAGAGCAGGAATGGGTGACGTTTTGGGTCGAGACCCTACTTCAGACCTCTCTGGAGAAAGGTCTCGACCCGAAATGTTACCCATTCCTTCTCTCCAGAGATGCTGCCTGGCCCACTGAGTTATTCCAGCATTTTGTGTCTATCTTCAATTTAAACTCCCATCTGCAGTTCTTTCCTACACCATTATCCGGCTGTTTGTATTTACCAGTATAATGGACGGGGAAAATGTATTTTCTTAACGCATAGCTGGAAGCTTGGATGCTGCTTTCTCGTGTCCACTTGGATGGCTTACCTACAGGGCCGGCCTTAAGCCGATTGGACCGATTGCTCCCAATTGGGCCCCGCGAGTCAGGGGGCCCCGCGCCAGAGTAATCTACTCTTGGCTCGGGTAGATCTACCCCGGGTGGAGGGGCGAGAGAGGGGTGGAGAGAGAGTAGAGTGGTGGAGGGGGAAGAAAGGGGTAGACGGGGAGTGGGGTGTGAGGGGGAATGGAGAAGGGGAAGGTGAGTCGTTCGCTCACGGCAGCGCTCCCGCCCCTCCAGTCGCTGTGCTTTACGCACACAGGCCCGGCTCCACCCCTCTCTCTCCCCGGGGAGACGCCGTGAACAATACACGGAGGGTCGGGCCGGGGGTTGGAGCAACGTTTACAAACATCTGCCTCAGCCCACGCCCAGACCCCGGCATCCGCTCCCGCCGATGGCCCTCTCCCTCCCTTCTCTCCTTCCCTTCCTTCCCTCCCTTCCTTCCCTCCCTTCCTTCCCTCCCTCCCTTCTCTCCATCCCTCCCTCCTTCCTCTCTCTTTTCCCTTCTCACATTCGCATAGGGAGCGTGACCCAACTAGAACTGTTGTTCCAGATTTTGCCATTTAACTCTCCAGTGGAGGATTTAAAAGACACACAGTTCGACCTTGGAGTCGAGGGGGGATCGAAAGTTCTAGCAACCGTAAGATCCAAGTTACCACAAGAGCTTGTTAGTGCCCAATTAGCCTGCATTTGCTCATGCGGGTGGAGAGAAGACCACTTTGAGAGAACCGAATGTAATAGGGAAAGTGGGAGTTGATGCATGTGAATCTGTTTCATGTCGACGGCTGTTTGACGATGGTGAGGCTGGAGGATTGGCGATGGGGACAGGTATTCCAACTTCCTTCAGTTGCAAGGTGAGGTTCCATGGGAAAAGGGATCATGGATGCGATAAATGGTGAGATCCTTTGGAACTGACGGGAACATCATTGTTGGACGCTACTGTGGGTTGCTTGAGAAAGAAGGGAGGGAAGGAATGATTCGCTCCATCCCTTCTTTCTCTACTTCCCTCCCTCCCTTCTGTCCTTCCTCCCGTCTCTCCCTCCCTCCCTCTCTTCCTTCTCTCCTTCCCTCCCATACACACATAACGCACAGACAACTAACACACACACACATCACGCCCAGACAACTAACACACACAACTAAGTTAGGATGGGGTAGAAGCCCAAAGGGTAGGATGGGGCTGATTTTAATGCCTGGACTGGTTTTTCACCAATGGTTATTGGTTTTCCAGGATCTATTTAATTAAATAACTTTTTTTATTTCATTTCACAGTCACTAAAACAAGTGGTATTGTAACTATGTACTTTTCAGAGGTGATCTACACATTTTGTTTGCTACTTGTAGGCTTACATGTATGCAATTTTATATCAAAATGTAGCTTAGATCTGTTTGGTCCATTAACGCATGCACTTTTTAAGTGTATATTTTGATTACTTTCCATTCTACCATAGAGATATAAAGTCTATAATAGACTTTAATTATATTTCTATGAATCTACAGACCTTGGCTGGGAATCTGGGGCTCACCAAAATTGTTCCCAATTGTGCCCCGTACCTCCGAAGGCCGGCCCCGCTTACCTAAACACATCTCTGATGCATAATTGCATTTTGAGAATTAGACTACTCTGGGGACACAAATTAAATTACAGTGTTGTTAGCTTTTCAGCACAGTTTGCACCTGAAATACTCTGACTGCACTGATGGGGAAGGCTGGTGAACCGTGAAGCACCAGCAGTAACTGTGCCAACTCCATCTGTGGTTAGCACTGATTCTATGTTGTTTACTTATCATTTTCATTGAAATATTTTATTGCTCTGAGAATTGCATGCTTTCCAGTGAACCTCTTAAATGACTCCTGGGAATGTAATCAAGATTGAGCGATAATTTTAGCTAATAAGATTTTACAAATTGTAGCTAATAGCTAGGGCTGCATGTTTAATTTTTGCAGCCAGTACTGATAGAATTTTTTCTGAACGATTATTGAAAGATTTGTTTAATTTAAGATTTGCATTATCCCTCTTCAAGACAGTGGATGTAGTGCTTTATTTCCCTTTTAATTAAACCAGATGCATTTGTTTCACATACATGTCTGTATGGGGTTTGTACAATACAATACAATACAATACAATACAATACTGAACAGTGGCGCAGCACCAGAGACCCAGGTTCGATCCTGACCACGGGTGCTGTCTGTAT